>NC_081409.1:118822239-120022239 GCF_030272615.1 Cryptomeria japonica
AGATTTGATAAAATCAGCAAAAATTCTGGATTTTAGCAGGAAAATACAGTAAGATCTAGCTCCTGAAATTTTGGAAAAAATGTCGGGGACGATGGCGCTCGGAGTGCACACGGTCCTCGCAACTTTTTTCCAAATTTTCAGGGATGAAAGATATTGTAATTTTATTGCAGAATCCAAAGTTACAGCTGATTTGGAGATGTTTTGATCAGTGAAATTGTCGGACAAAGGTTGAATCAAGAGGGTTTCAAAAATTAGGGTTTTGACACTTAACCACTTAATTTTCAAATTTAAAGCACACATATGAATTGATAATTTGTAATAGAAAGGCAGATCTGAAATAAGCATTAACAATTAAATATTTCATAAGTTCAATTACTAAAAAGAAATTTTAGGGTTTTTATGTAATCAACCTCTAAAATTTGCAAAAGATCAAACATGGAAATGTAATCAAGGAATCCAATTTTCAAATCTAACCATGAATAATCAGAAAGGATGTTCATGTCGGGTTCACCAAAATGTAAAGCGGAAAATCGATCGAACCCTAGTTGCTCTCCCCTCTTCCAACTCCGAGGAGAGAGAAGGGAGGTTGCTAGGGTTGATGGTTTTCACTTAGGGAGACTTTACATTCAAAAGAGGGGTTGAAACCCACAAGATCCAATCCCACACAATGCAAGATTGGATGCTAAATGAGTTTCAATGGTTAAGATAGCAAGGCAACCCTCTTTTGTAAAGAATGTTGATAAGAGAATTAAGCTAGGAATGCATAGAAAGTGAGAAAGATTCGCTTATAAACTGAGATAGGGATATAGGATGAAGCTGCGGACCTGGAATTAGCAGTAAAATGTCGATACGGCACTATCCTGCAATTTTGAGTAAAAGTTGACAGGACAATGGCGCCCGGCGTGCACACGGTCCTCCGAAAAATCCACGAAACGAAGGGGGATCTGTTCGTCTCTGCACAAGGATTCCAGATCTTCAATTTCAGCCGCGTACCTGCAACCTACACATAGAAAAGCGAAGACGATTGGGGGGTTAGGGATTAGGGGTTTGCCTTTAGGTCAAACCCCGATTTTGGAATTAACCAAGAAATGAGAAATTGCTGTAAATGTAAATGATTGTAATGTAAAAAAAGTACTAATACCTTGTTGTAAGGATGTTTGTATCCTTATGTGCGAAGGTATAGATGTTGTTGTTTGTTGTATGTTGTATGTTGTAGTATGTGATCTCCTCTTCAATGGTTGAATCCTTGTCTTGAATGCAACACTTAGCCTTGAATGGAGACTTAGAATGATCAATTACTTGAAAGAATGCTTGAATGCTTGAATGCCTGAATGCTTGAATATCATTTTCCCATATGTTCATCCTCTACCCAAAATGAGAGAGAAAATGTAGTTTATATACTTGTCAATTAGGGCTGATAGACTGATTTTCCCGACCTTAGGCCGACCAGGAAAGATAATTTCCAATTTGCAAACAAAAAGACCCGAAGTCCCATAGGAGACTGGGCCCAAAATAGGGCCAGGGACCAGGGCACTGGGCGCCATGGTCTTGGGGGACCAGGGCGCTGGGTGCCCTGGTCCTGAAGGACCAGCTCACTGGGCGCTCTGGTCCCACCTCCCGAGACAGCAGGGTGCAAAGGAGGTTCAGGCCAGGGTGCTTGAAAAATGCAGTTTTTGGTGTCGTGGACAAGTTTCGGGGTCTCCATTCAGGTTCCGTGTTGCATCGCCATCGCGAAGACCCAAATGCAGTCGAAATTGCAAGTGTCGCAATTTTAGGATGCTACAAGACCCACAGACAGGGTTGTCTGGGTTAGGCTTATTCAAGGTTGAATTCGGTATGAGACACTCCCCAACCCCATTGAACGGTATTTGGGAATTGGATGTAGGTAAATTGGTTGTTCGAGGAGTGTTCATGGATGTGGATCTCCTAACTGAAATTGCACACAACTATGACCCCATTAAAAAGAGTGTTAGGGACATAAATGGAAAAAACCTCATTGAAATAAATGATGAGGAGTTTAGAAATGCATTTGGGCTTAGTGTATTTTACAATTATTTGGAACCTATCAATTTTAAATCATTGGCTCAGGTTTACAATGCACAGAGGAATCACCTTAGGAATGGGCCTCTTAAATAATTCTTTGTTATGATAGGTGGATTAACTGTTGTATGACCCAATACTATGGAACCTTTCTCCTTAAATCTTTTCACTCTTAGAGCCAAGGGATTATACTGGTCACTTTGCCAAATTTTTGGAGAGGATGCTAAAGCAAACATGCCAACTCATTACATGTTAATGATTGCTCAAGTTTTGAATCCTTCTCTAGCAGTGATATTTGATTATGCTCCCTATATTACTGATGCCATCCATGAGGGCTTGATAGGGATAAGGAATGGAAAAGTGGATAGGCCTTTTGGATGGTACTCCCTCCTCATGCACCTATTTCTATTCAAGGGTGGTGATTACTTTGCAAATGGAACGAATCTTGTGAAAGAAAAGGATGGAGAGAAGATGCCAATTCAGTTATGAAGTATAATGCTCTCATGGGACAAAGAATATGCTAGCTACTTGAGGTTTGATAAGTGCTTTGCATCGAAGATTAGGACTCTTTTATGTTCAAAGAATCCAAGAATCCCTAAGGTTCTTTTGGAGTTTCTTAGGCCAAAGGAATTTGTTGAAGGTATCAAAATTGTCCACAATTGGGGTGATATGTACTTATACCCTGTTTCCATAGTCTTCAGAGTGTATGGTTTCAGGGGCACTCCTTTTTTGTTGCCATATTAGGTCCCACTTAAAATGGGAATTGTAGAAGTCCTCAGGCAGATTGGTAGTGTGCAAGAGGCAGAGTTAACAAGTAGAGGTAAAGGGACCATTTTTCGTACCATAACTATAGCACACTAGTTTGTAATAACCAAAGGGGGTTGGAAGTGCTTTGAAGATTTCCTTCAACCCAACCATTTATCAACTACAGTATCAAGGTGTGCCAACCTTGAAGATTTCTTCAATAACATGTTCAGAAAAAGGGCAGTATGTAGAGGTAGACCTCACCAATTCCAATTTCCTGAAGACCTCATCAGGAATGAGTTTGATTTGGATGAGCAAGAGTTAAGAAAATAAAAGTGGGTGGCTTACAAGAAGGCCCTAGACTTTGTGCACTAATTTGATACCAGCTTTGACCCTTTTTCTAGTTTCCACCCTTTTGAAGAACAGGCAAAATTATCGATTCTTTGTTTCGAAGATGTAATGTAGACATTGAAAGAGAAGAGGGAGGATGTGATTAAGAATAACCTTGAGAAGGCAAGACTAGTTTTAACTAGGTATACATCTGCCAAAGCAATCCCTCCAGGTGATTATATGCTACATAAAAAGACCAACTATAGTGTGTTAGTGCCAACAACAGGGGAGCCTTCTACCTCATGAGGGAAGAGGAAGATACAGGATGTCATTGACATTCAGGAGAGCCCAAAGAGGAAAAGAATGGGAAAGGAAGTGCAATTTGATGAACCATTGTATTCCCCATCTCAATCCCCTATTCACATAGGAGATGAATAGGCAACAGCTGAGCAACTATTACAATTAGGCAGTCTTGGGGAGATAGCTTACACCTATGATGAAGTAGAAGAGGGAATACCAGAAGAGCCCCTTAGTGCTGAGATGAACATAACCACTAATGAGTTCAAGGGCCGGGAGTTAGATCCTGATATTAAACAAGCCAGTGAGGATTTCTTGGTTGATAGTAACTTTGTCACATTAGGAGCTTTCATGCAATTTGTGTGGAAGTATAATATTGATCAGTTTAATACTAGACATGAGAAGAGGAAGAGTGAGAAACCCCATAAGGATCCAGCTGTGGTGGAGGAAGAAGTAAAACAAGAAATGGTCAATGAGTTCAAGACCATCACTCTTAAGCAAGGAAGAGACATGGTAGCAAAGGCTGGCATACTCATTCTCCCTGAATGGGATATAGTGGATGCCTTGGTTGTAGAGGCAGTAAGGAAGGAGACTAAGCCTATGGAAGGAGTCAATTTCAACAAGGGTAATGCTGCCTTGGTTATGTGGTCTCTAAAAAGAGATGAAAATAAGAAGAAAAAGGACACCTCAGGGTCAAGCTACCTTGGAGGATTGATAGTGAAAAGAGTGCAGAGCACTAGGGTAGTGGAGGCTACTAGCATAGTCCTAGAGAATGCAAAGTTTAGTGTTGCAGTGACAGAGAAAGAAGCCAAGGAAAAGGCAGATCTCCAAGCTAAGTTGGAGACAGTTTTAAAAGCTTACAACAATGCCAAGGAAGAGGTAAGGGGTAAAGATAGCATCATTGCCAAGTTGACAAGTCAGTTGGCAGGACAATATCATCAAGGTGAGTCTTCAACATTGATGATCTCTTCTTCTCCTCCAAGGACTCCACCTACTAGCCCCATCATTAAATTCCCACCATCTCCAGCACCTTCTAGTTCCCAACCAGTTGAGATCACTCCCCATGAATTGGAGAAGCTAAAATAGGCCCAAGCTCTATTTGCAAAGAAATATGAAGAGAGAGTGAGGGCTACAATTTTGAGTTTTGCTGACACCAGAGGGTCTTCATTAATGTACAATAACATGAGAAAATTTTTGGACATGTGGAATGAGCTAAATGGAGACAAGGTTTTTCTAATGCCTATTTTTGACAAGTGGAAGCCTAGAGAGCAAGATTTGGAACTTATTTGTGTATCTTATGATGAGGCAGGGGATGACCCCATTATTAAATCCACTTGTGATATGATGAAGGATCTAGCAAAGTTAGCAGAAGTAGTAGATAATGCAGATATAAAGATCGACTTGTACAAGAAAGAGTACACTGATCAAGTATTTGAATTACACCCAGGGGTTTTTGCCAGTCCAACTCAATTGAAGGACAAACAAATATGGCTTAATGAATTAGAAGCCAATTTATCATTAAGAATAAAAGGAATCATCAATACAGATGATACTTCCTTATTTGTCAAAACAATTGAGGAGATAGAGAAAATCAAATCACACTATGGTTTTCTAAATTCAGAGGTCAACCAAATGAGGAACTCTTGGAAAAGATTAGCCAAGATGAAGGGAAGAGTGATTAGCTTCTCGTGGCAAGCTGACAATGTATATCAGGAATGGACAAGAAAATATGGGGTGCTGGATGTAGAGCAGTTGGAAGAAGTTGCAACAGAACAACAAGCATAGGAAGCCACATATGTTGAAAAGGATTTGTAACTACTTTTTGGAAAAGACTGTTGTTTGTAAAAAACTTTCTTTGGAAAGTCTAGAGCTTGTATGCATCCATGTTATTATAAATTGATACCAAGACTAGTAAAAAGGGATCACAAGTAATTCTAAGGAAACAATGCAGAAATTTATCTGAGCTTTTTTTGAGTCTTATGGAGAACATTCAAGTGTTTTGTAATATTTTCTTAAATAATATCAATACACAGACCATCGATTTTGAGCCTGGAATTTGTATTGTCTTCAAGTGTGCTTGCAAATATTTATTTGTGTGGGGGAAAAAGTGACACTAAGCAAACATGCCCTAATCTCACTTTCAATCACACACTTGTGGAATACAAAAGAGCCTAGAGGTATCACACAATTGGCTACTTATTTTTGTGAAAGAGAGAGCCACGGGCTACCTATTAGGATTTCTATTCCTTTGTTGCAAATGATAGATAGAATGATGCAAGTTCAACTATTAACCCTAAAGTGTAAGTATGAACTAGTAACTTTGAGCACAAGATTGTAGAATTCTGATTTAACAATGGAAAGCTGTAAACACAAGGACAAGACAAGAATGCAAATGCGTACCCGGAGTTAAAATCTAAGTGAAAATGTTCAAGATGGGGGCATGGGTGCCACTATCCTGATTCTACCCCTGAAATTGTTGTTTTACAACCTGAAAAGCCGTCAGAAAATGCTAAAATTTGCTGTCTGACAGAAGGACCAAGGCACCTAGCGCCCCTATCCTGGGAGGACCAGGGTGCCCCATGCCCCTGTCCTAGCTTTCTAGGCTAGAATTTGGTGTGAAGTTCAGTCTCCGTCTGCTTTCGTTGGATCTGCAACTTGCAGCATTGTCTGAATCCCGAAACCTGCACTTATATCTGAAAAGGTATGGTGGGTGGCTATATAGGGTTTTGCCTTAGTCAAACCCCCACTTTGGTGATTTCCACCTCCACGAATAGCCAAGTGGTATTGTAACAGTAATGTGTGTGCAGACCTTGTGTGTGTGCAAGATCCTAAAATGCAAGTAAGCAAACTAGAGCAACCTAGAAAGTAAACCCTAATTGCTTGTAAATGATAATGTAAATGCTCCAAATCAAGATGCAAAGTGATCTAAAGCATGAATACAAATGATATAATGAGGCTTATGCAAAGACATGAAAACAACATGAAATCATACCCAACCCCAAGGGAGGGGTACAAGCCAATCTTCAGTCGGTGATCCCTTAATGCTCTTCAATGTCTTCAAAGCCCTAAATGGATGAATGAAATTGATGAATGCTTGATGGATGGATGTTGAATGTTGTTGAAGTCTTCAAAGATCTGCTCTTTCGCTGCATATAAGGTCCTTTGAAACCAAAATTCGGATCCTTTCCAATGAAGAAAGAGAGCTCTTATATATGAAACCCTGGGTCTTAATTTCAACTTTAGGCCGACCTAGAGATTGAATCTCCCGCCAATTTCTTGGGGTTAAGCTTTATTTTATGATTGGATCGCGCTCCTAAAATGTTAGGAAAAATGTCCGGGACCATGTTCACTCCAGGCACCATGGTCCCGACAACTTTTCACCAAATTTTCAGGGCCGTCGGATATGATGATTTTAGAGAGAATCCCGAAGTTACAGGTGATTTCAAGATGTTTTGACCCCAGAAATCAAGCCCCCAAGTTCAAAATAGGACCTAATTAGGGTTTTTGATTAAATGATGTATTGGAGGAATAAAATGAAAGGGGCACACTTTAATGAAAAGGGCCCAACTTTATGATATGGGAGATGATAAAATAGAACCTTAGACCTAATTAATTTAATTAATTAAGTGCTAAAGGGGAAATGCAATGCAAAATGCAAAATGCGCCAAGGCGGGTGCTAAACTAGGTGTGAAATTGTACCACCCTAGCAAGTACGTACAATTTATGACGCTACATTATTGTTTTCAACTTGAGTAATCTAGGGTTATTCGTTTGAATATGGGTTGTAAGGAAATCTTAAATAGATGTGTTTCTTAGCTTTTCTCTTCAGGAGGGGAATTAAATATGCAGGAATCACTTCTACCATTAAATTATTTGTGGCATATGTAGGGTTTTATAGAAGCCGAGGTGATGGGATGTGTGGAGAGGTTTGATTGTGGGAGTATTGTTTAAACTTAGAGGACTCTGTGGCTTGGATAAGGCACTGGTATCTATTGTGGTTATCTTTTACATATTCTTGTAGGTCAATATTGAACATGAATATAAGCTTTATTTCTTTGTTTCAGTCAGTTTCAAGGTGATAAGATCCACTAGTTTTTGGGACAATGGTTACTGTGGATTTTGTTTAAAAGTGTGAAAGAATTCACCTAGGGTATACCTGCCTGAAATTTGGATAAGTTCAAAGTGTAGAAGGTTATAAAACCTTGTCATATGTTGCTCTAAAGTTTTCCTTGTCTTTGATTTCACTTTTGTAGATAGAGTTTATTATTTTATTATAAGGGATTTTAGGGGGAATTAGAATTTGAGAACAACAGGTGCTTTCTTTCAAATACCAAAAGGAGTTGTTTATGCTAAAGACCCCAGAATTTACATTCACTATAACATAGAGGAATTGGGAGATGAAGAGATCAAAACAATGTATAAATCTATCATATGTGATAATTTCAGAAATGTGAAACCGGAACATAAAATCATTGAAACCCTAGGATTTACTGAAATCCTCTACATTCCCAAATTTCCCAAGGATGTGATTAGGATAGTCTTAGGTAGGGTACATGGTGAATTTTTCTAGTTAGATGCAATTCACAAAATTACCAAGGAAGCTGTAAAATCTGTCATAGGGTTACCATCCACTAGTAAAAGACCAGACAAGACTAAAAAGGTCTCCAATGACCTAGTAACTAAACTAACTGGTGCAACATCCGACAGAAGGTCCTTAAGGGTAAATGATGTAACAGATATAAATGTGAGATTTGTTAGCATGATTTTAGGGTATAAAGCTACTCATGCAAATAGACTCAACTTAGTTTCGAGTTAATGCATTAAGCGTGCTTATGACATGATTACAGACAATGTGAAAATTGACATATGTGAATGGTTAAAAGATGAATTAATTGACAACTTAGGAAAGATAAAGAAAGATAAGAAAGGCACTTTTAGATTTGGTAATCTGCTTGTATGCTTGATGCTACACATAACCAAATAGGTTCCCAGTATAGGCTATAAAGTACTTGGATTTGATATACTAGTAGGAAAACAGTTAACAAAACTATTCAACAACATGGGTGAAGACAAGGAAAAGAATATCCATGAATACTTTCAAGCACTTAAGGACAAAATGAAGAAGATAATCAGATTATCACAAAATATTGTTGACAAGTACAAGGATGATATATGTTTTGTAATAAAAAAGGATGAGATTTGGATGGAAGCAATCATCCCAAGAACAATCTGGGTAACAAAGATGGGTTATGAGACAGATGATCATATAATTGAGACTTATGCTATAGCACTTCTGGAAGCACCAAACAAACCAAAGGAAGAAGTATTTGGTAGTGCTAAGAAAATAGAAAGTCAAATACAATATAAGAAGAGAGTGAAAAAGGTTGAGGCAGTTGTGGGAAGAGGTTCTAGATAGGAAAAGGCTATTAAAGAAGATGTATTAAAGCAAACCGGTATCACTGAGGATGAGTTAGGAACTCTATAGCCTGAGACTCATCTATCACTGGTAGGCACTTCTTCAAAGAGTGACATGCTTGCAACTTTCAAAAGAGTTGTAAGGAAAAGAGATCCTTCACTGGCAACCACGCCCTCACCTAGGAGAACTAGACAGAAACAACAAGCAGTAAGATCTCCGGTTAAAAAGACTACACCAAAGAAGAAACTGACACCCAAGAAGAAGAAGAGAACAAAACAAAACTTGGCCCCTATTGACATATTGCTAAATGAAATTATAGAGGAAGGGAAACTCAAAAACATAGGAAAGATCTATGACACTTTGACAACAGATGAAAAAGAACAAGTGGAAAACAGTGTTATTTTGCACATGGACATGTATAATAAATTTTTTATGGAAGTTGTAGATGAAGTACCAGATGAACTATTCAAAAGACTGGAAGCAAGAAGACAAGCTGTTATTGATCTTGATAAGAAAATCAAAATTGAAAATTTACTAGTTGTTTATCCAGTAAACTCACCTAAGGAGATAGATGACTTAATTGTTGAAGCCAAACGGTCAGTATTCTCTACTGCACACCAACATATTGCTTTAATGGTTGGAAGAGTTAATGAGGTAACTGAAGAAACATAAAATGCATGGGACATATTTTTTGTTGAGAAAGAAAAATAGGAAGAATATAGGAACCCCAAACCAATAAAGGTATATCAGAAGGAGAGAGACAAAGGAAAAGGAAAGGTTGGTGGACCTCCGAGTATCAAAGTTAAAGATAACTTATCCCCACCACCTCAAATTACATCACTGATAAAAACTACTGAAGATCAACTGGCAGATGAGAGTATGAACATAAAGGATACTAATCCTAATCCTGAGGTACTGCACATAGTAGATGTTTATACACAAAAGATCAACATTATGATAGATAAAGATACAATTGGTAAGATAAACATGGCTAGTGAGCCACCAGTAACTAAGCAAACTGATCAAACACAAGAGAAACTGACAGATGTTAACACAGGAGAATAGACAGAGAAACAAGAAGAGAAAAAGGTTCAGGAACAGGAATAGGTATAGGAACAGAGTCATGAGGAAATAGTACAATCAACAACAAGAGAAGTACACAAACCATTGCTTAAGGAAATGCAAACACAAATAGACCTACTAGAGGTCACAACAAGCTTGGTTACTTCCTCCACCAATGGAATTTAGAATGTTGGTTCCTCCTCAGTAGGCCACAAATCAACAAATGTAACTAAAGTACTCTTAGATTCAATCAAAAGGATAACAGATTGTAATTCACGGGCTTATAAAGCTATAGATGACACAATCCCAATTTTGAAGGTAATTGCTCCTAACTGTAACATAGACAATAAATATTCTTTAAAACAACTTGATACTTTGTGTAAATACATCACTGAGAACACAGTGACTGTTGAGCAAATAAAGGAAAAGACTTTGAAGAATAAGGTAGAAATTGAAAAGCAAAAATTCTTTGAAGATTAGATAAAGAAGTGTACTAGGGAATTTGACATACTTCTACCAGAACTATGTAACTTATTGAAAGAATACAAAACTCTGTACAAAGACACCCACAAGACAAACTTTTTTCCAGTAGACATAGAAAAGAAAATGAGCAAGGTACATGATGAAATCAATAAACTTGCTGATAATTTTGTTAACTCACCTGATACATTATCAGTTTTTGAGCAAAGGATAACAAATTTTGAGGAGGAATTACTTAAGTTAGAAAGAGAAAAGGAGAGAATAGTAAATAAGGCAAAGAATTTGAGATTAAAACTGAGTCCAAGATTGGACTATCTAGCGTCATTACGGAAGGAAATATCTAAGGCACTTGCACAGGGACATAAAACACTGACAAAGCATATGCAACACCTCACTGGTATAGTTAAAAGAACAGAGACAACAATCAGAGATAGTAAGAAGTGTATGGAGAGTATAAACTTGATTTTGATGGATCTATTTCAAATTGTAACTACCCAGTTACAAGGTTGAGACTACAACTCTACTGACATCTTGACAACCTTTGTCATTGATGCCAAAGGGGGAGTAGTGGTATGAGAATATAACTAGCAAAATACTTATCTACTCAAGGGGAGTTCTTATATTTTTGGAAACATTTTTGGATTAAAGTTTTGGATACACTTTTGAATTTTCTCATGAGTGTTGCCATCAATGCCAAAGGGGGAGATTGTTGGAATATGCACACTCCAATGAGACATTGTAGGTGATTGAAGGTTTTGTCATTGATGGCAACCTTACAATCCTATGGCACCGACAAGGCATTACACTGGCAAGATAGTTCACTAGCATCAACAGATCACACTCTACACCAACACTCAGACCACCGACACCACAGAGAAAGGAAGCATACCAGCATAGAGGCCGACAGGATTTTTGATATATTATATTTTGTTTATTATTGTAAAAACTTTGTAAGCCGACTTGGAAAGTTATAAAATGACTCTTATATATAAGAGAGATCATTGTAGACATTTGAAAAGCGACAAGAAAAAGATATTAGGTAGACCTATTATGTGAAATATAGGTTAAAGGTTTAATGTAAAGAATAGAGCAGAAAACAGTACTAGATCTGGCATTATAGATGCTATTATAAAGCAGTACAAGATATTGGATTTGTATAATCCACATTGTAAGTCAGTGAGACTTCCCATTGAGTAGTGAGCTTTAGGCAGTTGGCCTTCCTGCATGTGCAGGCCCCTCTTATAAGTAATATTCTGTTATTGGCTAGTAAGTGAATATTGTGAGTCACAAATCACACCGAGGTTTTTCCCACACCAGGTTTCATCATTAAATCCTTGTGTCATGGTGTGCTTTTCATGTGGATGATTTTAATTCTATTTATTGCATTATTTCTTGCATACCAGTATTTTGTTATAATATGTTCTACATATTTTAAGTTAAGAAATTCAATTCATCGGTTAGATACTGATTCACCCCCCCCTCTCAGTATCTATGGGAATCCTAACACAGACACCCCAGCAAAATGGAGTTGTGGAAAGGAAGAACATAACTATTTTAGATGCAGCTAGAAGCATGATATCAGAAGAAAACCTACCTCATGTGTATTGGACAGAAGCAGTCAATACAATTGTTTATACATTCAACAAAGTTCACATAAAAGGTGAAACCGGTAAGACCCCTCATGAACTATGGTTTGGTAATACGCCTACTCTTAAATATTTCAAAATATTTGGAAGCAAATGTTATATTAGGAGAGATGATTCTATTGGCAAATTTGATCCTAGAAGTGATGAAGGAATATTTCTTGGTTATTCATCTAAGAGCAAGGCATATAGATGTTTTAATAAGAGATTGTAGAAAATCATTGAAAGAGCAAATGTGAAGATTGATGAACAATTTATAAGGTCTATAGACTCTAAACCGGCAATTGAGATAATCACAAAGGAACCTACTATGAGTACACCGGTACAAAATGTTGATCCAGTCACACCGACATCATCTAAAAATTCCATAGTGACTAAAGAAAAGTAGCAAGTGAACACACCCAGGTGTGTAAGATTGAATCACTCTGAAAGTCAGATAATTGGGAATAAGTATCAAGGAGTTATGACTATAGGAAGACTAGCAAATGAAGAGGTATGTCTAATTTATCAATATGAACCAGCAACTATTAATGAGGCATGTGAAGATAAACATTTGATTAAGGCTATAGAAGATGAATTGGAACAAATTGAAATGAATAACACATGGACATTAGTTCCCTGACCTAAAAACAAAAATGTAATTGGAACTAAATGGGTGTTTAGAAATAAACTTAATGAAGATGGTAAGGTAATCAGAAAAAAAGCAAGATTAGTGTGTAAGGGATATTCATAGAAAGAAGGAATTGATTATAATGAAACCTTTGCACCGGTAGCTAGAATTGAGGCAGTCAAATTATTCTTAGCTTTTGCAGCACACAACAACTATAAAATACATCAAATGGATGCTAAATGTGCATTTTTGAATGGTCATCTAGAAGAGGAAGTTTACATTGAACAACCTGATGGATTTTCTTTGACAGATGACAAAGATATGGTTTGTAGGTTAAGGAAAGCTTTATATGGATTGAAGCAAGCTCCTAGAGCTTGGTATGCTAGATTGGACAAATATCTTTTGAAGCTTGGTTACACTAAACGTAATGCTGACAACAACTTATATTACAAAGTGACTAATGATGACATCTTGGCTATTGAAGTTTTTGTTGATGATATAAGTTTTGGAGGAGAAGATGGATTGTGTAAAGACTTTTCTAATAAGATGCAGGAAGAATTTGAAATGTCTATGATTGGAGAGATAAATTTCTTTTTAGGATTGCAGATTTCACAGATTGATAAAGGTATATTCATAAATCAATCAAAGTACTTGAAGGAATTACTAAAGAAATTTGGCATGGAAAATTCTAAACTAGTAAGCACACCTATGACTACAATTGATAAACTATCTTTGAAGGATGAATCAACACCTGTTAATCCAACAAGATACAAGTATATGATAGGAGGTTTACTATATTTGACACAAACAAGACTTGATATAATGAATGCAATATGTATTGTTTCAAGATTTTAGAGTAATCCTAGGGAAAATAAAAAATCAGTAGTAAAAAGGATTTTCTGGTATCTACAAGGCACAACAGATCTTGGTTTATGGTATCCTAAAGATGAAAATCTTGATTTATGTGCATACACAGATGCAAATTGGGAAGGAGATGTAGATGACAGAAAAAGCACCACCGATGGGGCTTTTTTTCTTGGCAGTAGACTAATTTTATGGTTGAGAAAGAAAAAAATTGTACATCACTATCAATAGCAGGACCAGAATATGTTGCAACAACAACTAATTGTACACAGGTATTATGGATTAAGAAAATGTTGAAGGATATAAAGGTAAAATGCAAGGAACCTATAACAATTTATTGTGATAATATGGGAGCAATTGATATATCAAAGAATCTGGTATTTTACTCAAAAACTAAACATGTTTCTATCAAATTCAATTTTTTGAAAGAGAATGTTGAAGCAAAAGAAGTGAGATTGGTTTATGTGAATACTAAAGAGTAGATTGCAAATATCTTTACTAAACCTTTGCCTAAGGAAACTTTTGAATATCTAAGAGAGTATCTTGGAGTTATACCCTCACCAGTAGAAACTTAGATAGTTGGAGCATGGCATCAGACCGACAAAATTAACAAAGAAAACTTTTTTTGCCACTTTGATGAAGGAGAGTTGCTTCTCTAGGGGAGTAGATTGAATAAATGTGGTTATAACAATTGGTTTTGTAACAAATTCTTTGCACTAATTGTATTTGGTTTTGTATTGCTTTGGCATTTGATGTCAAAGGGGGAGAGATATCTATGGAAAAACACATTATCTTTTGGGGAGAGATTATTCATTGGGGGAGAGATTGTTACTCTCTGTATCTGTATTTTGATGATCTCTTTGGGAGATTGTTGGTTTTTGGTTTTTGGCATTTCTGCTTTGGCACTTGGATGGTTTTTCCATCTTGTGTTGCCATCAATGCCAAAGGGGGTGATTGTTGGTATTATGGATGTGTTAAATTGGTTTTGTCATTGATGTCAACACTTGTCAACACTTAGAACACTTGGAGATCTTTGGTTATGTTCACCAGCATGTTCAGTGACTTATGCATAGTCACCAGTATCTGGTTCACCAGAAGGTTATATTGTTCACCGCCACTAAGGATGATCTGTTATCATCTGGAGATTACTTGGTTATGTCAAAGACATTTTTTGATCACTTGGTTTTGGTGATTTGGTAATCGATCCAATCGGGTTTGCATATTTGCTATTACTGACAAATAGGTCTAGGTTATGGACTGGCAAGCATTATCTATTCTAGATCAACATGAAATGTTATGGAGATAATTTGTTATTGTTGTAAATTCATTGAGCCGACATCATGCATCACATATTGATTCATTTGTAATTGATTTAATTGTAATATCTCAGTAAGCTGACCTACATATTTGGTCTTAGGCCTTGGTATATATGTAAGATCTCATTTGTGAGATTAAGGAGAAGTAGAGGAGTGTGAAAAAGGATTGTAATAAGGTATATGCAAATATAAGCAGAGCTATACACGTAGACATCATTTGAAGATTCAAGGAGGCTTTTGGAGAAGGCAAATCAGAGCTTAACCAGTACTGAATCCAACATATGAAGATGCTATTTTGAGCAGTAAATTATCATTGGATTTAACCATCCAATTGTAGTCAGTGTGACTCCCATTTTGTCATTGAGCAGTAAGCTCTAGGCAGTTGGCCTTTCTGCACGTGTAGACCCCATTTGTACACACATACTATCTGCAGTAGTATCATCTGATTATGGGTAAGGTTTCCCACTGTTGTTTTTCCCCTTACAAGGTTTCCACATGCAAATAACTATGTTATGTGTTGTGTATGTTATTTGTCTTTCTATTTCATGCATTAACATTTACCAGTATTGAAATTAACTGTTAAACTATCTACCGACATTAAATTGTGGTTTACCGGTATTATGCACTAAGTTTGGTTAAGTTAGTTTTGGTTTGAAATTCATAGACAACTGATTCACCCCCCCCTCTCAGTTGTCTCCGGGACCTAACAAAGAGACTATGGGTTATAGTACCAAAAGATGATGATTTCAGACTATGTGCATATACAAACTCCAATTGGGAAGGAGATGTGGATGATTGGAAGAGAAATACAAGCGGTGCATTATTTCTTGGAAAGAAGTTAGTTTCATGGCCTAGCAAGAAACCATCATGTGTACTTGATTATCTATTGCTGAAGAAGAATATATAGTTGCTGCAACTAACCATACTCAGATAATATGGATGAAACAAATGTTGAAATATATAAGGGTAAGTTATGACGAGCCTAGTGTTATTCACTATGATAATACTATTGCTATTGATATGTAAAAAAATTTGATATTTCATTCCAAATAAGAACACATTTCTATAAGGTATAATTTATTGAAAGAAAAGGTTGAAGCAAAGGAACTCAGATTGGTTTATGTGCCTACTAAGGAACAAATTGTAGATATTATAACATAACCATTGCCTAAAGATAATTTTGAATATCTCAGAGATTAGTTGGGGGTTACCACCCCTCTGGAATAGACTTAGAGATGGAGGAATGCATCAATCCGGTGAGCCTAAACAAACATACTTTCTAATTCAGGGTGATGAGATGATGTTGTTACTCAGGGGGAGTAGTTAGCCATTTGGTTCAGTTTTTCTTTTTGGTTTGGTATCCATCCTTTGTCATTGATGTCAAAGGGGGAGATGGTGCTAATGTTAAAAAAAGGTAATCTGTGGAAGAGATGGTATTCATATTTATCTTAGGGGGAGATATACTTCTTTGGGAGATTGTTGGCATTCCTTAGCACTTGGATGTTTTTCATATTCTGTGTTGCCATCAATCCCAAAGGGGGAGATTGTTGGCAATATGTTGGATTTGGCTAATTGTTGTCATTGATGTCAATATTATATCCCGATTGGATATCATTCTACTATCTCGGTTAGTCTTGGTGTTTATCTTGGTTTTGGCTGCAATACTGATCCGGTATGATCAGATCCCTAGTTTTGGTTTTTAGATGCTTATTCAAGATGGTTATATGCTTGCCATATTCTATTGGTTCATGATTTGGTGGTCTAGTAGCTATCGCTTATGTTCCCAGTTGGTATTTCCCAGTACCAGTTAGCTTTACTAGTTAGCAATATTTGATGATTTGGTTAGATGATTTTGGTTCAGCTTATGGAAATGGTTTCAAGCATGCTAAAGATGCTTCTTGATCATTTAGTAATTGTTTGGTGACTTTGCATTGGTTAGCGTGTTGTTATGGTGGTCCTATTTGGATCCGGTTAGACTTTATGTGTTATTGCATTGAGGGTTTCCACCAGTTGGTGAAACGTTTTAGTGATTGGTCTTAGCATGATTTCCGATAAATATAATTATTTGGGAATTTGTTTTAGGTCCACGCTATGTAATGTAAATCATAATATTGGCCCGGTGATATCGTGTGATAAATTTTTTGTAATTATGGATTTTTGGGTTTAGGTTTTAGCTGACCTTATCAATAAGGTTGATGATCTGTATTTATAAGTGACTTATTCATGTAATTGGATATGCTTTTTAGGATCGATGGTTATGTCTACATTATCAGAGGAAGGTTTATGTGCAAACATTGTTATATCATTCAGCAAAAGGTTTTGGTGTTGCAGGGCAGACATTTGTGCTTAACCAGAACTATATCGAGCATTAGGAGATGCTACTTTCATAGTTCATTCTTTCTGGATTATAGTCCGGTGCTTTTGTAAATCAGTGAGACTTCTCTTTTGTGATGAGTAGTGAGCTCTAGGTTGTTGCCCTGATTGCAAGTGCAATCCCCATTGTAATTATTTCACATACTGCTAGAGAAGTATTATGTGATTATTGGTAGGGTTTCCCACCATAGTTTTTCCCTTAATCGGGTTTTCCACGTCAAAATATTGGTGTTGTGTGTACTGTGCTTTCATATTTTATATTTCATTGTATTGGTTTCTTTGTGCTCCGATATAAAGGTTATAATCTCCAATAGTTACGATCATTGATAGAAAAATTGATTCACCCCCCCCACCTTAGTTTTCTCCTAGTATGAGATATGTCTAACAATTCTTACTCATTATTATGGGACTATATCAGTTTAATCTTCAGCAAGTCATTCTCATGATTCAATCTGCAACATTTATCATTCTATCCTTCAAAGACTAAGTTAGACTTTCTTCATTCTTCTTTGTGTCTTCAATCTCCTTTGTCAGCTTCCTGACAATGGATTGCATCTCACTCTTCAGGACTGCATTATCTCTAGCAATTTTCTCAAATTCATCTATCTTATCTTTCAGAACTTGATCATCAATGCATTGCTATTCTTTCTCCTTAAGTTTGTCCATCAACTACTTTCTCTTATGTTTGGATGTCTTCACTTGTTCTTTCAATGTTTAGGAGATGCTCATAGATTTGGGAGTCATAAGATCAGAAAAAATAATAGAGGAAGAGGAAAGGAGAAGAAATGAAGAAGAGGAAAGAGGAAAATGAGAGAGAAAGAAAAGTAGAGTTTGAACAAAAAATTAGAGAAATGAAGCATTAATTGGAACAAATAAGACTAGAGATGCAAAAATGACACTTACCAATTAAGAAAAAGATCAAGTGCCCCATCAGGAGGATCATTCAAAAGAGGAAAAGGAAAACAAGGATAACAACAATAAAAGAGGAAAAAAAGAGGAGATTAGCACACCTATGATTTTTTTGGTATCATCAAGTATTGAATAATTTCAAAATGAAAATATAGATCCAGATCTAGATGAATCCCCATGTCATTTTATCCCCATGTCATTTTCAGTTGTTTGAGTCTAATAATCAAATTCAAAAACTTGAAGGTTATACTACTATTGAGGTTAATGATAAGGATATTGATATTTACGATAATGTTAATATTAGTGACGAAATAGTAGAGGGGAATGATAGTGTTGAACTAGATTATAAGGTTGAGAATAAAGGTGTTGTTGTAAATGAGTGGAAAGAGTCTCCAAGGAAATTCGAGAGACAAGACCAAGATTTCATGAACAATATTGATACTAATCAATTTGTTTTGTCAAGGAATTTGTTATTATGTTTATTCTGGGGTAGGAATCAAGAAAATCATATTGGAAGAGGCAACACATTTCCTTTGACAGGTCCAAGTATCCAAGTAGGAGGATAGGAAGGCCAAGGGTGAAAATGAAGCATAGTGATGGTGCAAGCTCAAGAGATGTTGCATGTTTCCAGTACCTAGTGCATTGGAAAGGCATACCAAATGAGAGGAGAATTTTAAAATCAAATAAGAAGGAGATCAGTCAGATTTTTGTTGTAGGTTCTCATTGAAGGGACTTGAGTTTCATTTCCATGGGGAGTCTGGTGCAGGAGCACCCTAGTGCAAGAGCACCCTCAGGACCTAATATGCCTCCAAGAGGAAAAGTTTATATTTTTTCTTTGTTTTGTGTTTTTTAATATTTTTAAGGTCATTTGTGATCATTCATGATCATTTTGGATGATTATGTCAAGTTTTAAGTAATTTGGATAAAAATTTTAAAAGTTGTCAAAATTGTCATGACAACTTTTGCAACTTGATGACAACTTTTTAAAAGTCTATTAAAAGTTGTTTATGGGTAGTTGTAGGTTAGTTGAGTAGTTGAATGTGATGCAAGTTGTATAAATTTTGATCACAAACTCTAATTTTGTAGCATCCATAGATTGCTTTTTGAAGATTTTAGAATTTGCAGTCTGAAACATACCATTTTACGACTCTTTGATGGCCTCATATGGATGAATCTAATATATTTATGGAAATATATTTGTTTCTAGTTTCCAAATATTTTTTTCTCATTAAATTTGATTGAGTTGTGTATAAGATATGGCAATTTTGATGAAGATTGTCTAGTTTGATAGTTTTTTGTGAAGATAACAGTCTGCAAAAATATGTGGCATGGAAATTGATGGTACATTAAAGCCCTAAAACCAATTGGAAAATTTTAATAAATGAATCTAGTTTTAATCTAAAAGTGGTTTGGTACAATTTAATTGAGTCTTTCAAAAGTTATAAGCAATTTGGTGCTGGTTGTTTTCAATGACTGATTTTTCCTATAATAGTCTGAAAGAAACGCATGGTACATATTGGTATGAAACATTAATAGTGTGAAGCCAGTGGTAAAAGGTGGATAAATGATTCTAGTTTCATTTCCTTTTTATTTGATCCAATTTCATTAAGTTTTGAATTGGTTATGACATTTTTTGGTGAGAGTCTTCTTTACATTGCTTCACAAGGCTCCTAAAAAGTAATTTGGGTTATTTGATCATTTGGGAAATATATGGATGTGTTTGTGTGTCTTTTCATAGTAAATTTTGTCATGCGGGTTCAACAAAATAATACATTGTTGAGTTGTTTGATGTAATGATGACTTGTAAGCCATGAAAATCCATATTGAGAGGCCATGATCAAACCAATATTGTATTTCCTTGCTGAATTTTAGATGACATGCATGAGATGGACCAAAGAAGCAATGTATCCAAGAGGTGTAATTGGAATGCACCTTGAATTTATTTAAGTATATCTTGTATGTTGATTGATGTTACTCCCACCTCTACATCAAAGTGGTATCAGAGGTTAGAAGGTCTGGGCAAGAAAGTTTGGTATTTGTGTGTTTGTGTTTGTGTAGGTTGAAGAGAGAACCTAGTTGCCAAAAGACCAGGTAGAGTAAAAGGGAAGAGACCTAGGTGAGGAAAAGGAAAAGTGGAAGCAAAGTTAAAGGGACTTGTTTGAAGAGATGCATATGATTAGGAGATGCTTGTAGGTTTGGGAGTCACAAGAGCAAAAGAAACAAGAAGAGAGGAAGAGGAAAGAAGTAATGAAGAAGAGGAAAGAGGAAAAAGAGACAACAAGAAAAATAGAGTTTGAACAAAATATTAGAGAAATGAAGTAAGAATTTGAACAAATAAGACTAGAGATGCAAAAATGGCACTTACCAATCAAGAAGAAGATCAAGTGGCCCATCAAGAGGAACATTCAAAAGAGGTAAAAAATGAGTAGGTAAGCACACCTATTATTGTTTTGATATCATCAAGTATTGAAGAAGTTAAAAAGGAAAATATAGATGTAGATGTGGATGAATCCCCATGTCATTTTTCAGTTGTTTGAGTCTAATAATCAAATTGAAAAACTTCAAGGGTATACTACTAGTGAGGTTGATGATAAGGATGTTGATATTTCTGATAAGGTTAACATTAATGATGAACTAGTAGAGGGGAATGATATTATTGAACTAGATGATAAGGTTGAGAATCAAGGTGTTGTTGTAAATGAGTGCAAAGAGTCTCCAAGGCAATTTGAGAGATAGGACCAAGATTTCATGAACAATATTGATACTAATCAGTTTTGTTTTGTTAAGGAATTTGTTATTATGTTTATTCTAGGGCAGGAATCAAGAAAATGAGAATGGAAGAGGTACCACATTCCCTTTGACAGGTCCAAGTATCCAACCAGGAGGATAGGAAGGCCAATGGTGAAAATGAAGCATAGTGATGGTGGAAGTTCAAGAGATGATGCATGTTTTCAATACCTAGTGCATTGGAAAGGCATACCAAATGAGAGGAGAATTTCAAAATAAAGTAACAAGGAGATAAATCATAATTTTGTTACAAGTCCTCATTCAAGGGACTTGAGTTTCATTTCCATGGGGAGTATGGTACAGGAGCACCCTCAAGACCTAATATGCCTTGCCTACAAGAGAAGTTTACATTTTTTCTTTGTTTTGTGTTTTTTAATGTTTGTAAGGTCATTGGTGACCATTCATGATCATTTTGGATCATTATGTGAAGTTTTGAGTCATTTGGATAAAAAATTTAAAAGCTGCTCAAAAGCTGTTAAAATTATCAGGACAACTTTTGCAACTTGATGATAAGTTTTTAAAAGTTTATTAAAAATTGTTTATGGGTAGTTCTAGGTTAGTTGTTTAGTTTAATATGATGCAAATTGTATAAATTTTATTCACAAACTCAAATTTGGAGGTTGGAGAGGGTTGGAGAAGGATGGAATAAAGAAGGAACTTATTTTTCTATGACCTTTTGATGGTCTCATATTGAGTAATGTAATATATTTATGGAAATAATTTTGTTTCTATTTTCCAAATATTTTTTTCTCATTAAATTTTATTGAGCTTTGTGTAAGATATGACCATTTTGTTGAAGGCTGTCTAGTTTGACATTTTTTGTGAAGATAATTGTTTGCAAAAATATGTGGCATGGAGATTGATGGTACGTTACAGCCTTAAAACCATTTGGAAAAGTGTAATAAATTATTATAATTTAATTCAAAAGTGGTTTGGTACAATTTTATTGAGTCTTTCAAAAGTTCTAAGTAATTTGGTGCAGATTATCTTGAATGACTAATTTTTTTTGTAACAGTCAGAAATAAATGTATGGTACATATTGGTACAATACAATAAACATGTGAAACCAATGGAAAAAGGTGGATAAATGATTCTAGTTTCATTTCCTTTTGATATGATCCAATTTCATTAAATTTTGAGTGAGTTATGACATTTTTGGTGAGAGAAGGTCTATGATAAAACTAGGGTTTCCAACAAGCATTACAAAAACTATATCTTTTTATTGCACCATCCCAAAGGGATAAAACTTGGTGAGAGACTTCTTTAAATTTCTTCACAAGTCTCCTACAAGGTAATTTGGGTTATTTGATCATTTGGGAAATATATGGATGTTTTTGTGTGTCTTTTCATAGTAAATGTTGTCATGAGGGTTCAACAAAATAATACATTGTTGAGTTGTTTGATGTAATGATGACTTGTAAGCCATCAAAATCCATATTGGCAGGCCATGATTAGGCCAATATTGTATTTCCTTGCTGAATTTTAGATGACATGTGTGAGATAGACCAAATAAGAAATGTATGGAAGTGGTGTAATTGGAATGCACCTTGAATTTATTTAAGTATATCTTTTATGCTGTTTGGTGTTACTCCCACCTTTGCATCACTTCTCAAATCACTTTCTTCTTTCCTTGCTGCATCTATGTCTTCAAGTGCCACAATAAGTTGTCTCTACAAACTAGAGTCCATTGATTCAATCTCTTGGATCTTCCTCGAGCTGTTAGGCTTCCTCAAAGGAACTATGCTCTGATCCCAATTGTTGGAATCAATGAAAATTGAGAAGGGGGTGGTGAATCAGTGTTATGGAATTAACAAATTACTTAACTTGATTCTTTAACCATCAAATACAAATGAATGAAAGTAAAGTGTGGAAGCTAAAAGAAAATAAGCTCAAAACCATAACACTGGAATTTTTACGTGGAAACCTGGCAAGGGAAAAACCATAGTGGGATTGGAATCCACATTATTATAATACTGTGATCAAGAATAATAATATTACAAGAGGGGAATGCACATGTATTCAAGCATAGTGCTCAATTACAAAGAGGGCTACAACCCAGAGGAAGGCTCTCTACCTTACAGAGATTAAAAATAAGAACAAGAATGTCTGGACTGAATAGTAGCATCTACATATGCCAAAATGTAGTTTAGGTTAATCTCAATAAGTCATCTGCCATTGTTATGTCTCTGTGATCTCTTATGCTACTCTATCATATACTAGAGTACTAAAACCTTCAATCACACTCACAAAACTTCGCACAATCACTCATACAATATTTGCACACTCATACCATCTTTGAAAATGCTCAAATGAATCAGTCCTATATATCTACATCAACAAAATAAATTGATTTCCATGTCAGCTTCCAAAAACTGCATAACACACAACATGAAACGTGTAACCATAAGTCAGCTCAATCAGATTATCAATCCATATAAAGACCCAAATAAATTGATAACAAGATTCACACATGTTATCTCAATCACCTGGAACTTGAAAACAATCACTGAAATCATCCCAAAGATTCTACATAACACGTTACACCAAAATAACCTTGCTCTTCTTGAATTACCAGTTACCAGAACTTCTATCTTGCACGAGAATCAATAGTGGAGGCTAGGATTGTGAATTAAGTTGTCTCAAACATCTGATAAACTAATCCTCTCACTATAACCAAAACTATGCAACCAAAATGAAGGTTTGCAGAATGTATCCATACTCTGTATTCCACCTTCCAGACTTAAGCATAAATGAATATCAAGCTTCTCAAATTTTTGGTAGATCCATTCTACATATACCAGATATGATATTTGATATGTGTTGCCATGAATGACAACCTCAAAACAATATTCAATCATAAACCTTCACTAGTACAGTGTCTTCTTTCCAACACGACATTCATGATGTGGTACCATGTTGTAGATGATCAAGGCATATTCTTTGATGTGTTTCATATTTGCAGTGGTTGTTTAGATATAGAACATGTCTTAGCAAATATTATTTTGGTTCGTGTGTATTGGTGAAGCGTGTGAGGTTATTATTATTTTATTTGTGTTGAGGGTTGAGCCGACCTATATTTCATGGGTTGATGACTTGTATAAATAAATGTAATGATCATTGAGAGATATCATGCTATGTGCAAATATTGTATCAAGTATTCAGTAGCAGGGAAGTTGTGCAAAGTTATGTGAAGAAGTGTGAAGATCTGATAGTGAGCTTAACTGGAACTATACCCAAGAATACGGAGATGCTATTTTAATAGTTAATGTAATCTTGATTATTGTTCGAATGGTTTTTTATGTCAATGAGACTTCCTATAAGGCAGTGAGCCTTCCCTAAGGCTTGTATCCCTTCTATGTTTCTTGCTTGAGCAATGAGCTCTAGGGACTGTGCCTGAATGCATGTGTATTCCCCATTGTAATATTGATTTACTTCTAACAGGGTATTATCTCATTTTGTGTAGGTTCCCCGCATGGGTTTTCCCTTAATCGAGTTTTCCACCTTAAAAATCTTCATGCTATGTGTGTTATTGATGTGGTGTTGATTCATGGTTTAAATCATTAAATATTAGATTTGATTTGTGGTTTAAGTTGTAGTAATTTTTGAGAAAGCTGATTCACTCCCCCTCTCAGTTTTCTTCGTTATTGCCAACAAGATGATCCAGTTATAGGTCTGCAACATGTCATTGTTAAGCATTCTTTATTTTCAGATCTGGTGGAGATTGGTTATTATGCCTACAATGTATATTTTCTTTCAACGGGATTATGTGTTCCAAAAGGGTCAACAAAATGATAGAAGATGTTGCAGATGCGTAGGCACAAAAGATGAGTGTGACATGTGTTTCCAACTGAATCAAGAAGGTCAAAGGAGGAGAAAATGAGAGGTTGGTAGTCGGTTTCCCCGCCCTTTGCCATTTTTATCAAAGGGGAAGTAATTGAGTGATGTTGTCATGAATGCCAAATGGAGAGATTGTTTGCATTAGATTGTCATTGATGTCAATAGTTGAGAAAATGCATTGGAGATAGATGCAAAGTCATCCATTGGACATAGATATAGAGATGCAACATGACAAATACTCTAGATGAGGATCAAGTTTGGTTGGGATGTTGTGGTCTCAAGTAAGCAACATTATGAAATGATGAGTGCTCCAAAGTGGAGATAGATTAGAAAAAGATGTTTGGATGATGCATGTCCCAAAGGTAGTTCAGATTGGCTAAAGTGGTGTTATTGTGGTGTTGATGAAGAGCGGATTAGTTTAGGTTGGTAGAGTTGATCTAGTTGTGTATACAAGGGGAAATAAGTTCATTCGGGTTTAATATCAATGTTGGGAGCCGTTTCATGTGAACTTTACAGTGTATTTGTTGCCACTCCTTGTGTGCCTAAGTTTATCACTAAGAGATGACACTTTGACAGGATGTCTTGACTGCCTTGGAATTCATCCGAGCCTTGTCGACCAAGCATCAAAGCATTGTAGAAAATCCATAGTAATAAAGCATTTTGGTGTGAGATCCTTGAAGTATCATTGACTCCCTTTCATTTTGGAATGATTCTGTCTTTTGGTGAGACTTCTATCGACCTTTACAGTCACCCAATATTATGTTGACATCCCTATTATGTCTTGTTTGGTGTGACTTTGCTTGTCAGTGAGACTCCTTTGTCACTAACTCATTTGACTACAAAATCCAACAAAAAATCCTGATGAAAGATGGATAATTAGATGTTTCATCGGATAATTAAAATTTATTTCCAACTTTCATCAAAATTTCGATGAAAATTTCCAATGAAAGTTCCTTTGAATTTGTATGAATGTTTTTTTAATAGATAAAAGTGAGCTTGATGATTATAAATGACTAATTTGATCATCAGATAAAATACACATCTAAACATTAGTTTTATGCTTGGACAACAGTTATATGTATGTATGTATGTACACATATATATGTATATGTATATGTATACGTATATAGGTGTATATATAAATATATACACATTGTGTATATATAAATATATAAATATATATCTTATATATATGTGTGTGTATATAAATATATAAATATATATTTTTATATATATTTATATTTTTTAATATAAATAAATATATATTATATTTATATATTTATTTATATGTGTATATATATGTATATGTGTGTATATATAAATATATATCTTTAATATAATATATATTTAAGTTACACCAAGTTATGGGTACCTAACATCATAGTCCCACACCATGATGCTAGTCATAATTAATTATTTTAATTTCCATAAGAAACTTCCAGCTACAATCCTAATGGGTTGTGCAAAGAATCTCATCCATTAGATTGTTTTAATCTCTACCATTGGATCTTAGGGCTTGAACGGAAAACCCTAACATCTATTATGATGGAAAGTAACCCTATTCTCTCATTTGAATATTTTCTCAAGCTTTATAACCCTATCCTCATCCATGGAAGACATTGTTGAAGGTTTCTCAAAAGTGCTTTGTCTTCATCAAATAAGCTATGGAAATCAAATATTTCACCCAATCAATTTGTATAGTATTTTTAGAACCCTAGATTTGATGGAATGTTTCTCTTATATTGTTTGCATATTTCCAAGTTGGGAAGGAGTTGTGGCCATAGGCATTTGTGGGAGATCAAAATCTCCATTTTTTTTGTTTCGGGTTCGCACCAATTTTATTTTGAGATTTTTTTTTTTCTTTCCCTTTTGTTTTCTTAGTGAAATCCTAGATCTAATTTTTTGCATCTTTTGTTTGTTTTTGCAGATATCTCATAGGTGTGGACTGGAAAGAGTGGTGGCCATGAAAACATTATAGGTTTTTTGTTTCCTTTCAATTTGTAGGATTTATATTTTTTTTATTATTTTTTTTACGGGAAGGGGTTTGAAATTCCCCTCCCTTTAAACCTTGCCATTGAGACATTTAAAGAGACATTGTACAATGTTTTGTGATTATTTTGGACAATTTTTTTGTCGATTTACCCATGAAAATCAGTTCAATGACCGTGCCATTTTTTGATGATAATCGTTGGAATTTTAATGTATATAAATTTCATTGAAAAAGCGACAAAAATTGTATGGGTGTTGCGTCGGTAATCCAACAAAAGTTTCTCGATATATTGATAAACATTTGTCAAAATTTGGAGTCAAATATAGTAGTGTGTCGATGTGACCTTGCATTTTGGTAACACCTAGTTCGGTCATTGTAGATTCCCTTTGTCTTGCCAAGTTTGATGTGACCTTTGATGTGTCTTATTGATATATTTCTCTTTCGATGAGACTTTTCCTTTTGGAAAATCTTTTTTCTTTTTGCCGACCCTTTTGAGCTATGCTAACATGGTCCCTTTGGTTGTGATGTATTAGGTTTCTTGTTGATGATAGTTTTTTTTTCATATGACCTTTCTTTATCAGTAAATCCCTCTTTGATGGAAATGTAGCCAGTAGTTTTTGTAAGCTATCGAGTCTTGTTCCACTCGATCACCAATCTCCAATAGTGGACTTGACCCTTGGAGCTATAGAAATATGAATCTTTTCAAAGTGACATTGAATGTGTCTTGCTAATAATGTTGCATTTTTTATATGACTTGGTGTTTCAGCAAAACAATTTATGTCTCTTGTCGGCCTCTTCGTGCTATAGCGATATGATCTTTTTTGTTGTGACCTTGAGGAGTCCTAGTGATAAGGTTTCTTTTTCTGTGTAACTTAGATTTTTGGTAGAACTCTAATTTCTTTTTTTTATCTCTTTGGGACTCTAAAGACATGGTCTTATTTCACTATGATGCATGCAGTGTCTTGGCGAAATACCTCTAACGATAGGGAGAGATCAAATGTCATGTTCTCCACCTCAACAGAGTATGTTGATATATAAGTGGTCCACATGGACTATTGACTGAGTTTGACCCGATGGCACAAAGGGAGAGGTTGAGGACATGGAGTATATGGGATGAATCAATTTCCATTTGGATGAAGGGAGAGGTACTAGTGACAAAGATTGGTTATTTCGACACACCAAATATGGTAGTTTGCAGTCCAAACTGAATTGATCGCAAGTAGAGATGAAAGAAGGTTGCATTTAATGGAGGACAAGTTGCAGACTATTATGTGGCTACAAAAGATTTGAAGATATTGAGTTAGTAAGATATAATCAACAATGAGAATATTAGAAAATCTCCAGTCCACAAGACATCAAGACATAGGGCAGGTGAAGATTATTAAATGTAGTAATCAAAACTCAAAGATCAATCTAAAAATAGAAGAAGACATAATGAATGATGGTATCTAAGTAGGTTGTAGGACAGATTTCTCAAGGGCTTGAGAAAATCATTTTTGAATTCCCTATTGTAGGGAATATCCTAAGGTTACGATGATGACCATTAAGTGGAATTACTTTGTTAAAAAAAAAAGATAGGTTGATGATCTTAGTTGATGTGTGGGGGATAGAAGGGTTAGTGTGTGTGAATCAGGGTGGAGTATATAGAAGAAGAGTAGAGGAGAAGGTGTTGAACTCGAGTATAGGACAAAAATAGAAGAGAATACCTGAAGACACAAAGGAGTGATAGCTACTCGGAGAGTGCGATAAATAGAGTAGGTAATTTGTGCCAAGTGAAGGAGAGATAGAGGAGAGAATATGCAGGTTTTAGAGTAGTGAGCTAATAGCAAAGAGAAAAATATGAAGAGCACAGAGGTGAGAGTAGAGATAAAATACCAGAAAGTAGACAACAGTGGTAGAAAAAATAAAACTTTATCTAGATAGAGTGGGGGTAGAAAAAGAAGTTTGATCAGAGCAGAGATCAGATAGCTGGTAAAGAAGTAAGAAGAGACTAGAAGACAAAGAGAAGGGATTTCCAACTGATATAAGAGAGCAAAGTATAGAAATAGTGACAAGAGTCAAGTCAATCTCAAGTGTGGAATACAAATGTGAGTTACAAAATTTTATTTGTAACAAGGTGTCTAACTGTAATAAAATTTTATTTTATTGTAATAATCTAAGTGGGTGTTTAGATTAGGGGTTGGTGATCCTTTATATTGGTGCCCATAAATGTGTAATTAACTTTTCATTGTGAGGCTAGATTAGAGCAATAGACTCTAGCAACATTTCTCACCAAGGTTTTTACCCACCATGGGATTTCCTCATATATATAGTGTTATGGGTTTTCTTTTTGTGTGTATGTGCATACTAGTTTAATGTCATTTCTCATGGTTTCTTGTCCTCAGTTATTTGTATTGAACACAAGCTGCCACTAAGAGGGGGCATGAATCAGTGATTTCTAAATTCTTAACCCTTTTAACTCCAAGAGAGATTACCAGTTACCAACGTAAGGATAAAGAAAGCCTACCAATAAGATAAATCTAGACAACACAAATCAACCACATGAAGGGCACATCACATCACACCAGTATATACGAGGAAAACCCAAGATGGGAAAAACCTCGGTGAGAAGTGTTGTTGGAGTCTACTGCTCCAATCCAGCCTCACCATGAAAACCTTTGGTTATAACATTTAGGGCACCAACCCAAGGAGTACCACTCCTGCTTTAGGGAACCAACCCAAGGAACACCAACCCCTAATTTAGGGAACCAACCCAAGGAGCACCAACCCTTGCACCGAGCTTCAACTCAGTGATTACAATATCATATTTCAAAGACAAAAGTTAATACTTGATTACAAATGTGTTCTGAAACCTCTACAATCTTTCTTCTAGTTCTACTCTTCTCAATTGGTCTTCCTTTGCTCTACTCTCTTCCAGTTCTCTTCTCACTCAGATCCTCCTCTCCTTCTCTCTTTGTTGCAACCTTACTGGTTCAACCTCCACCTCTTCTCCACCTGTTCTATGTTTTGTCAGATGCATCATTTCTTGACACTATCAATACTCTTTACCTTGATCTCTGTCGGTTTCCTCCTTATTGGTCAAGCTCTACTCGGATCTTGCCTTGTTGGATCTTCACTAACACTCCCACTACACTGCAACACCTTCTCTGCTTTTCTACAAGTTCTAGCACCACTAGTTTACACCAGTGCAACTCAATTTACAGTTTGCCAATCACTTTGACCTGGTCAGTTAATCCTCTGCTAAAACCTCTCACTGGTTGCACCTTCAAGACTTAGTCTCTATGATCTTCACTTAAGTCTCTGACTGGTTGGCTCTCTACTAATTTTTCATACTACAGTCTTCAACATACGATCCTTAATCTTTTGGAAGCACTAATCAAATCTGGTCTTCTACCTCTATTCTTATAGCTGCGCATTCCTGCCAAAATGCAGCTTTAAACTCTTGGCACGCTAGGGTTTCTTCCACTGATCATGAGGACTATCATATCCAATCAAATCTTTCTTTGCACGATGATAAATAATCCTACAATAAATCAGGTACCACCTACCATATATTCCTTTTTTCAAGGCACGTTTGTGAAAATTAGCAAACACGGACAGTCAATCTTCAAGGCACAAGATCAATCACTATAACTGGTTCTGCATATTGCAACACCAACTTCATTATGCACCTGGTCACTCTGCATCAATCGATGCATCCCATCGATCACCTTTGTTCAACCTTCCTCAAGCCACACACCTTTGCAATGCCTCTGCAACACCTCCCATGATTTATGGGGTCTACAATTAATATCGACAAACTCTGTAACAACCTCATCGGTGAACATTGCATCTACCGTTGCAGGCATGTCTACCATGTTGACTCCACATGGCATCTTTGTCAGCATCCAACTTAGGTCACCAAGTTGGTCCGACTTTCTCATTGACAAATTACACACAATCGGTGTGTGCATCATACCACTAGTCCCTCTTTGCCTACAAGTTAACCTTCTTTCCTTCTCCTTCCTTGTGCTGGTGGATCTTGTCAGCATGGTCATCAACCATGTTGGTCCTCAGCAACAATCTAGGATGACTCACTATGTGCATCTTTAGCAGATTGAGAGCACTTCACTTTTGTCTCTCTATTCACTCAGTTGTATGCTGATATCCACCTTTTTTACTGATGACATGTTTATATTTTCATACGGGTAATGTGCATTATATCTTCATTCCACCCATCTCCAACTGTTGTGCATCTATGGCAACACCGCTTTCCATCTGCATAACAATAAATCCATGTGTGCAATGGGAGAGCCTTATCTTAATTTGACTGGTTCTCTTCTCAACCAGTTTTCCAAGGAGGCAAACTCACCATCTTAACTCTTCCTTCTATGCCTTGGTAGCACATCATGTCTTCTCATGTTGATCTAGTGCACATCTCTGATCTCAAACTCTAAAGGCTTCCTCATCTTCCACTTTGGTCATTCAGTCTATGCATCCAATCACCTGCCTTTGCCTAGTCTAACTAACTTATCCCAGAGAGTCATGATGAATGTAATGTATGTTGTGGGATAGGAAAAGTATTACCATTTACTGGAGAGGAGGAATAGACAAGTACACTTTAACTACTAAACACTGGTGGAGGAAGATCTATGTCACCTACTGGTAATGATGCGACTTCACTAATGAGAGGATACATCTCCAACTTGACATATGTCCCAGTACCTTTTCCATATGTCACCTTTCCTCACAGAAGAATCACACACTGTCAACCTTCTCTTTCTTGGTGAGAATCTTTCTAGTTGACACCATACTAGAATACTAGTTGCACTGCTAACCCTTCATTAGATCATACTATAGTGAGCTCTACCAGTCACCCTCTTTCCGGTTCTCATCACTCACTAGTCACTTCATTATCATGCTTGTTCAATATCAACATGCATACTCACAAACCAGTTCCTTCTTCCTAGTATTGATATGTAGACTAGTTACTACAAAATTCTTACCTAGTGGCTTCACTGTCCACACTATCTGTTGATAAAACTAACAACATATCAACTATTCACCCATATTGGATGTCCTACTTTATGCTATACTGGTTGACATCAATGACAACACAATTCCAACAATCTGCCCCTTTGGCATTGATGTCAACACATGTAGTATCTGGTATACTATAGATCCTTTCTCCCCCTTTGACAACAATGGCAAAGGGTCTTGACAGCGAGTATACTGCAAGGTCTCTCTTCCCTTTTTGTACTGGTTCCTTGTTCCGTCTTTACCACTATTCTCTACAACATCTCAACTAGCAGTACTTGAACCAGAGAATAGACACCAATTAGTTTGACTTATTCTCCCCCTATGCAGGTAACACACATCTCTCTGTATACTGGTCCATGGTGTGGTAGTAATGACACTTGTTTTCCTCCCGTGTCAAGTGTATTAGGCACCAACCATAAAATATGACTGTGAACTCCCCCTGAATCACAACCCCTTGGTCTTCATTTTCTATCATGTCCTAAATTGGTACCTTAAACTGCACTTTGTACTGGTGGAAGTGAGCATCTATACATGTTGATTGTCTTTCACTTCCATGACATCCATCCCATCTTTGTGACATAAATATACCTGACCACAATGCCAAGTGACATTGACTCCATGTCAACTCTCACACTTGTTGACATCATGATGTCTCATACACATGGGATCGGCTACTAGTCCAACACACTATCATTTAGGACAACTTTTGATATCATCAAAGACACAAATTCATCTGTCCAGGCCACCAAAGCCACTACAACACAACTAGAACATATTTCCCCACATATACTTCAATCCCAATAACTATCCCTACCAATAACATACTCCACCTGTCAGTTTACTGTACCAATTCAATATCTCTACTAGTATACTTTGTCCACTAGCTCTCCTTCTAGTGTCACATCCCACTTTGACACTTGTAGTAGTGACCCATCTTGCCCATGTGAATGTGAAGCCAAGATATCAATTCAACACATTCTTTCATCTCATCTTCTTCATCATGCCAGTGATTGCCAGTCCTTTCCTTTGTCCTTCTTAACATTTGGGGGTGAATGATCTCATCTATTGGCATATGATGAACTGATATGTTGATATGATGATAATGTATGTTGTCATTGATGTCAAACCAATGCTAAAGGGGGAGATTGTTGGCATATGGACACTCCAATGAGACATTGTGTGTGATTGGAGGTTTTGTCATTGATGGCAACCTTGCAATCCTATGGCACCGGCAAGACATCATACCGGCAAAGCATTATTCAAGCAAGATAGTGCACCGACATCAACAAGATCACTCAACACTGGCACCGACATCGGCACAAAAGAAAAGATGTATACTGGCATAGAGGCCAACAGGATTTTTGATATGTAATATTTTGATTATTATTGCAAGCCGACTTGGCAAATTGTAAAATGACACTTGTATATAAAAGAGATCATTGTAGACATTTGTAGGGTAAGAAAGTGAACAAAAAGGAAAATTATTAGACAAACCTAATGTGCGAATTATAGGTCAAGGGTATATGTAAAGAGCAAAATTAGAACCGGTATTAAATCTAGCATTGGAGATGCTATTATAAAGTAGTACAAATCATTGGATTAGTATAATCCTCATTTTAAGTCAGTGTGACTTCTCATTAAGTAGTGAGCTCTAGGCAATTGGCCTTCCTGCATGTGCAGGCCCCTATTGTAAGTAATATTCTCTTATTGGCCAGTAAGAGAATATTGTGGGTCACAAATCCCACTGAGGTTTTTCCCACACTGGGTTTCCTCATTAAACATCTTGTGTTATGGTGTTCTTTTCTTCATTTTTGTCTTTAGTGCTTGGAAAAAGTCATGAATGTTGTTTTCATTATTCTCACCCATGGTATTGAATAGTTTTGTCAGTTGCTTTCCTACAGGTATGTCATAACCAAATTCTTTATATCCTATACTGGGAAGTTGTTTTGTTATATGAAGCATTAGACACACTAACAGATTTCCAAATCCGAAGGTTCCTTTCTTATCCTTCTTTATCTTTCCAAGGTTGTCTATCAGTTCATCCTTTAACCATTCACAGTTGTCAATTTTTGCATTGTATGTTATCATGTCATAAGCACTCTTAATGCATAAACTTGAAACTGAGTTAAGTCTATTGGCATGAGTGGCTTTGTAACCTAATATCATGCTTATGAATCTTACATTTGTATCCTTTACGTCATTAACCCTTAAAGATCTTTTATCAAATATTGCACCTGTAAGGTTTATGACTAAATCATTTGAAAGTTTCTTGTTTTTGTTTGGTCTTTTATCGGTGGCCGGTAACCCTGTGACAACCTTTACCGCTTGCTTGGTGATCTTATGAATTGCATCTAACCAAAAAAATTCTCTATGAACTCTACTTAACACTATCCTAATCACATCCTTAGGAAATTCAGGAATGCTAAGGATTTCTGTGAATCCTAGGGTTTCAATGATTTTGTGTTCAGCTTTGACATTGCCGGTATCATCACATATCTCGGTTTTGTACATGGTTTTGATTTCCTTGTCTCCTAACTCTTCAATATTGCGGTGAATATACATTCTAGGGTCTTCAACATATACAAAACCTTTAGGGATTTGAGAGAATTCACCTAAGGTATCATCCTTCTTTGCTATTTCGGGGACCAACTGAAATACGGGCCTAGGTCTTTTAATTACTTCCACAATAGTAGGGTTCGCTATGTATTCAATTGTAGAGGTGGATGCCATGATAAAATACCTTTTTCTATCTTGGATGGATGATTTCTTGGAGTGTGCTTGCTTCTTGCTCGAAATGCCTTAGCTCGGAAATCTTCACGGTCTCTAAAAGTTTGAAATCACGGTGAAATAAAATGGAGCCAAAACCTTATTTTATAAAGTCTTTTTTGCTACCTACCACATTAATTGCATGTTGATTATGTATTCACTTAACTTAATTTGCCAGTAATAAGTGATTTTCAACTTCTTTTCTCTAACTGAGGGAATAATAGCACATGTGTCATTAGATTGCCAAACCCTTAAGACAATTTTCTTCAATTAGATGAAGAACTTCTTGCCGGTGGAGCATTGCTCTATCTTGCTGGTGGAGCATCACTTTGTCCTGCCAGTGGAGCATTTGTTGGTTCTACTGATGGAGGAGTATTCCCAATATTTAGATCAGCTTTTCTAATCCATTGCTTTGAGAATTCTTTCTTAACCTCTTCAACTTTTTCTTTACCTTTCAAGCTAGCACTTTTGTTGTCTACCGGTGTACCTTTACTTCTACAAAATTTAGCAATATGCCCAATCTTGTTAGATGCATAACAAGTTACATTATTTTTCTGAATACCTTTCCCATAACCTATGCCAGTTTGTGTTCTACATTGATTTGATAGATGTCCAAATCTTCCACAAACATAACATCTTACATTCATTCTGTAGTTTTTAGAGTTATGACCAACTTTGTTGCATTTGGAGCATTGACCGGTGGGTGGATTGATATTCTGATAATTCCTAGATCTACATTCATTTGCCCTATGACCATATTTATTATAGTTAAAGCATTTTCCATTGAATTTATAAGTATTAGGTGGTCTTACCTGTTTGCTGTGATCTTGAGTATTTGCAGTACCAGAGCTTTCTCCAACTTCAAATCCAATTCCAGAAGTGTCACCTTTGGGTTTTTGATTCTTCAATAAGGTACCAAGTTCTTCTGAGCTTTTCTTGAATTTTTCTTTATGTTGATTTGTAGTTTCCAATTCCCTTTCCAAGATTTCTTTTTGTCTCATTAGTTCATTTGAGTCATTCTAAGTATATATCAGATCTATCTTCAACATGTCATTTTCATAGCTAAGTCTTGTGTTCTCATTTGCTGCATCACTTAGTCTTCTGGTCAATTCTTCTTCATTCTTCTTTCTGTCCTCAATCTCTTTGCAAAATCTCATAGTCATATCCTGTATTTTATTTTTTGTTATCATGATCTCTTGTTTCAACTTGCTTATCATATCATTAAGTGATTCCTTTTCATCATTCTCATTTTGCAATTTTTCACAAAGTTCTCTTCTCTTATTTCTTGTAACAGTAAGATTTTCTTGAAGTGACTGAATGATATCTTGAGCTGCTCTTAAATAATCTTCTAATTTGATATTTTTCAACTTCTCTACATCATAGTCAGTAAGAGCTCCTTCAAGTTGCTTCATTAGATTTTCCATCTTTACTGGTGTCAAGATCTTCCTCAAGCTGTTAAGCTTCTGATTAACACCGAGAAGCAAAACACCAGCAGAACAATTGCAGCATCTCACCGGTACTGTGAAGAGGACTGAAACAACAATAAAAGATAGAAAAAAGTTTATGGATAGTATAAACTTAATTTTGGGCGATCTTTTTCAGATAATAACTACCCAACTACAAGGTTGAGGATATGGACCGGTATAACCACAAACTCTACTAACATCTTGACAACCTTTGTCATTGATGCCAAAGGGGGAGTAGTAGGATGAGAAAGTTCAAAGGTAGGAATCATATGCTCAAGGGGAGCCCTTCATACTTTTGGTAAATTTTTTGCTCTACACATTTTGGACACCTTTTTGAAATTTCTCATGAGTGTTGCCATCAATGCCAAAGGGGGAGATTGTTGGCATATGGACACTCGAATGAGACATTGTGTGTGATTTAAGGTTTTTTCATTGATGGCAACCTTGCAATCCTATGGCACTGGCAAGACATCATACCAGCAAAGCATTATTCAAGAAAGACAGTGCACCGACATCAACAAGATCACTCTACACTGGCACTGAAGAAAAGATGTATACCAGCACAGAGGCCGACAGGATTTTTGATATGTAATATTTTGATTATTATTGCAAGCCAACTTGGAAAATTGTAAAATGACTCTTGTATATAAAAGAGATCATTGTAGACATTTGTAGGGTAAGAAAGTTAACAAAAAGGAAAATTATTAGACAGACCTAATGTGCGAATTATAGGTCAAGGGTATATGTAAAGAGCAAAATTAGAACCGGTATTAAATCTAGCATTGGAGATGCTATTATAAAGTAGTACAAATCATTGGATTAGTATAATCCTCATTTTAAGTCAGTGTGACTTCTCATTAAGTAGTGAGCTCTAGGCAATTGGCCTTCCTGCATGTGTAGGCCCCTATTGTAAGTAATATTCTCTTATTGGCCAGTAAGAGAATATTGTGGGTCACAAATCCCACTAAGGTTTTTCCCACACTGGGTTTCCTCATTAAACATCTTGTGTTATGGTGTTCTTTTCATGTGGATGTTTTTGATTCTGTTTATTACATTAATTCTTGCATACAAGTACACTCCTACTTTATGTTTTGCATGTTTTAACTTTTGAAAATTTGAATACCAGTTAGATACTGATTCACCCCCCCCTCTCAGTATCTGTGGGAACCCTAACATATGCAGATTGGAAGAAGTTGGTGAATTGGTATGAAGAGGTATGAAGAGATGTAGTGAACTGGTGTCGGGATTTCACTGAGTCTGACTATCGGTTGGTAGTCTTAGCTCTAGGGTTTCCATTTTGGAAATCCATCTTATGTGATGCAACTGATGACATTTTGTGATGAGTTAGCTAATAGATGAGGATGAGATCGAGGTGCCACATTAGCTTTGTGCATGTGATGGATTTCCTTGAGGATCTTGCATGAGAAGATCCTCTGCATTAAAAGTCTACCCCAGGAATGAACATTCTTCTTGGCAGTATGAGAAGAAAGCATGATGAGTTACTGATTCCCATGTGCGGTGAAGAATGGATTATGTAGATTGTCTTGTGATCTGTTTGAGATTATATTTCTCTATGTAAAGTGTCTGGATGGTGAGGATTGGACTGCTTGTATTGTAAACCTAAGATGCTTAGGGTTTAGGGTTTATGCTACCGACCTAATTGTTGTCTATAAGGTCAATGATGTTTGTTATTGTAAGTTGTTGGGAAATGTTGTGTGTGTATCCGAGTGATGAGATACTTGCCAGACCAGTAAGAGAAAACTACAGAGTGTGATTGCAGAAGTAGAGGAACTGAAAAGGATTTGCCTTGGCATGTAGTTTTGTTATCAGATCAGAGTTTTTACATGTTGTCTTCTAACCATTTCAATAGTTGGAAAATCCCTTTACTGGGTAGCTTTAACAAGCTTACTGTAAATCCTCTAGCCAAGTGACTCAAGATCATTAAGTTCTTCAAATCCTCTAGCGGGGTAACCTTTAATAGGGTATATAGCCATCCCTTAACTGGGTGATCTTTAACAGGATCGGTTCCTATCATAACCTTTTTGTAAAGTCTTTAGCTGGACTAGGCTCCGAACAAAGTGAGCTTTAAAAGAGTTCAAAAACAAGCTTGTGGGTATTCATCCCCACCGTGGTTTTTCCCATTTGGGTTTCCATGTGAAAAATCTATGTGTCATGTGTTGTGCATTTTACATGTGATGATTAAGGGTTCTTTGTTTGAGTGATTATGCATGCAAAGCTAATAGGTTATGGTATTACTGGTGTACCACATACATATGTTTATGGGTGAACTTGCTATCAAGTATTGAATGTATTTAAGTGTTCATAGTTATCATTTTATGTTGTCTAAAGTCTTACTATGTTTAATCGGTATTGCCATGGTTAAGTTCATTGATGAAGACAACCAGTTGGTATTCCTTTAACTTGATAAGATTGTGAGAAAGTTTTTGTCTGTACTGATTCACCTCCCCTCTTAGTAACAGTTAGGGTGTCTTTTTTTCATCATTAATCATCATGATCAACATATAGCTCCGCCTAAGGATCTGCATCTCCTTTAAACTTTAGGAGATATCACCTTTGCATTAGGTGCACAGTGTCAGTCCATGGTCATGTCATCTTCCTTCTTCCGACATACCTACTTGGAGTCCCTCTTCTTCTCATTTATGCCCTTTGCAGAAGGTCTCATCTTCTTCTGCTGATAGGTCTTTTATTTACCAAGTTCTACTGTATGACTAGATATATTACCATAGATGCATACTGCATTCAGCCCAACTAGATGATTGAAGGATCTTCTATCAGACTGGTTTGATCTTCTTCTCAGGATCATGCCATTGTATTTTGCTATCAGTTTCAATAGATATCTTGATCTTGCACTCATTACTTCTATGGCCAAATCCTTTGTAGTTATAACATATATAACTTACATTTCTTGGGGAAATGAATGGACTCTGGTTAGCATAACCATGAGTGGGCTTATGCATGTTTCTACATTCTGATGTTTTATGCCCAAATGCATTACATTTTTTACAAACTGAATTGCTATTCTTAGGAAAAACACTTTTTCTATTCCTAGAAATAATTTTGCATTCCTCTTCCTTATGGCCATATCCCTTAAAAGAAAAATAGTAACTGGATAATGGAGTCTTATTACTTACAAATTCATTCTTCCAAACATGAGGTGATCTAACCGGTTTGGCTTCTCCACTTCTACTTCTCTGGAGTGCTGCATCTCTTTGTTTTTCATCGGTGGGGAGTCTCTTAGGCTGCCTTCTTGCATTCTTTTTTATGATTAACCTATATTCTCTCAGTTTTGTTTTTCCTTTTGGATCTACATTATTTCTTCTTGCTGCATCAGTCTTCATTTTTAGCCTCAATTCCTCACCGGATGTAGCTAGGTGAACCTTCTTTCTTGGTGTACTTTAGACTATGAAGATTTGACCCTTGTTATCTCCATTAGAGGAGACAAACTAAATGCCCTTGTGAGAGACATCCTCATTTGTAGAGAATTCATTGACAACATATCCTAATCCTCCCATATCCCTGGTGTGTTTTTGTTTACTCAACATTTTGTCCAAGGCCTCAGTGCTGCCATCATACCGAATCTTTACCTTGAGCTCATTTTAACACTTCTCAAGGTCTTTGCCGATGTTCTCCATTTCTCCTTTTAGGTCCTGACATTATTTGTCCTTTGTCTCCACATCTAGGTAGAGTTCCTCACATCTTCTCTCCTTAGCATCAAAGATTGATTTTAATTCACCAGTCAGTCCTTTTTCCTCTTCTAGTTGATATGTCAATATTCAGATATTATTATTTGATTCTTCAAGGCATATTCTCAACCAACTGCATTCTTGATGAACTGAATCTTGGTACCTCTTAAATTTCTTTCTAACATTTTGCAACTCTTCTAGTGCACTTGTGAAATCACATTCAAGATTAACTTCGACTTCATCTTCATCATCACTCCCAAACACATATTGCCGATAAGAATGATCAACATGATTACTATCTGATGTGTGCCTCTTATCTTCTAATTCTTGAGCCATAAAGAGGTGAGTTTCCTCTTCATCATTTCTACTACTGCTAACAGATCTACCTTCATCATTTCCAAACACATGTGCTTCATTTCTTTTTTGGTTTCCACAAACCGGTTCTGCAGTACAAGGTTCATTACCATTAAGTTTGTTCAATCTTTCCCATAGGCTTTTAGCAGATTTGCATCTGTCAACCTATGAGGAGACATCACTAGATAGCCCACTAAGTATGATCTCCATAGCTTCATCATTACATTTGTTTCTCCTTTCTTCTTTAGGATTGGTGGGAGGAATTACTTTACTAGGGCATCCATTTACTACTAACATCCATACATCAAACCCAAGGGAGGATAGGTAGACTTCCATCCTATGACTCCGAATAGAAAAGTTTAAACCATCAAACACTGAAGTAGGGGGTGACACTAAACAAACCATTGTGTTCAAATACCAAAATCTACCCAAGCTGGAGAAATATTATCAACTGGGATCCTATGATCTGATACCAATTGTTGAACACAAGCTACCACTGAGAGGGGGGGTGAATCAGTGATTTTTAAATTCCTAACACTTTTAACTCTAAGAGAGATTACCAGCTACCAACCTAAGGACCAAGCAAACCTATCGATAAGATAAAGCTAGACAACACAAATCAACCATACAAATGACACGTTACATAACACTAGTATATACGAGGAAAACCCAACATGCGAAAAACCTTGGTGAGAAGTGTTGCTGGAGTCTACTGCTCCAATCTAGTCTCACAGTGAAAACCTTCGGTTACAAAATTTAGGGAACCAACCCAAGGAGTACCACTCCTACTTTAGGGTGCCAACGTAAGGAGAACCAACCCTTGATTTAGGGCATCAACCCAAGGAGAACCAACCCTTGCACTGAGATCCAACTCAGTAATTATCATATCATATTTAAAACACAAATGTTAATACCCAGTTACAAATGTGTTATGTAACCTCGGAAATATTTATTCTGGTTCTACTCTTCCCAACCAATCTTCCTCTGCTCTTTTCTCTGCCAGTTCTCTTCTCACTTGGGTCCTCCTCTCCTTCACTCTCTATTACAACATTACCAGTTTAACCCCTACCTCTTCTATGTCAGTGCTCTTTTCTATCAGATGCACATCTTCTTGCCACCACCGGTACTCTTCACTCTGATCTCTACTAGTTTTCTCCTTACTGGTCAAGCTCTGCTTGGATCTTTCCTTGCTCAATCTTCACCAATACTCCCACTACACTACAACACATTCTCTACTTTTTTTCACGTTCTAGCACCATCGATTTACACCAGTGTAACTCACTTTGTATTTTGTCAATCACTTTGACCTTGTTAGTTAAGCCTTTGCTAAACCCTCTCACCTATTTCACTTGCAACACTCAGTCTCTATGATCTTCATGTTAGGTCTTGGAGACAACTGAGAGGGGGGGGTGAATCAATTGTCAAATAAATTCAAACCAAAAACAACTTAACCAACTTAATGCTTAATATCGATAAACCAGTTAAGTATGTCGGTAGACAGTTTTAACAATTAATTGCTATACTGGTAAAGATTAATGCATGAAACATAAACAAAAAGTCATCCACAACACATAACACCAATATTTGTATGTGGAAACCCTGTAAGGGGAAAAACCATGGTGGGAAACCCTACCCACAATCAGATGATACTACTGCAGATAGTAAGTGTACATTAATGGGGTCTGCACATCCAAAAAGGCCAACAGCCTAGAGCTCAGTGCTCAATCACAAAATGGGAGTCACACTGACTACAATTGGATGGTTAAATCCAATAAGAATGTACTGCACAAAATAGCATCTTCATATGCTGGATTCAGTACCGGTGTAATCCTGATATGCTTTCATAAAAACCTAGCTTCACCTTCAAATGATGTCTGCATGTATTGCACTACTTAATCTCGCATATACCTACACACAATTCCATTTCGCATTCCACACTTGATCTTATAAATAAGATCTTACATTTATACCATAATCTAAGACCAATTATAGTAGGTCAGGTCTACAAGATATTACATAAAAAACATTTTACAAACAATATAATATCCGATGCAATAAATGATTGAACATGTTGGCTTAATGCATTTACAACAATAATTAATCATCTCCATAGCGTGCCATGCTGATCTGGAAAAGATAAACCTATCGGTGTAACCCTAGATAACCCTGGACCTATTTGCCAATAAAAGCAAATATGCAAATATGAATATACCAATGATTAATTCATTAAGATAAGGAGTCCACATGATGTCTTCGATATTACCAAGTGTCTTCCATGTCATTCTAAGTGTCGGTGATCATTATATCCTACCGGTGAACCATATGCCAGTAACTGTGCAATAGTTACTCTCTTACTAGTGAATGTTGCTGTATCTCCAAAGTGCTAGTGTTTTAGTAGGCATTGACATCAATGACAAAACCATACCAAAATACCAACAATATCCCCCTTTGGCATTGATGGTAAGACAAGATGGAAAAACCATCAAAGTGCCAAAACAGAAATGCGAAATACCAAAAACCAACAATCTCCAAAAAGATCATAACTAGAAATCAAAATACATACAGAGAGTAATAGTCTCTCCCAAACAACAATTTCTCCCCCTAGGAGCAACATGTGTTATCCAAAGTTTTTTAATGCCAATCTCTCTTCAAAAGATAATGAGTTTTTCCATAGATATCTCTCCCCCTTTGACATCAAATGCCAAAGTTACAACAATACCAAGTTCATATACAAAATACCAATCAATTCAATATACCAACTACTCCCCCTGAGAAGTATCTTCCTCATCAAAGACCGGAGTAAAAGATTTTTCTATTAATTCTACTGATTGATGACAATTATCAACTGTCTAAGTCTCTACCGGTGGTGGTATGACTCGAAGCCGATCTCTGAGATATTCAAAAGTCTCCTTGGGAAAAGGTTTTGTAAAGATATCTGCAAGCTATTTTTTAGTATTCACATAAACAAGTTTTATCTCATTTTCTTCAACTTTTTCCCTTAGAAAATTTAGTTTCATAGAATCATGTTTTGTTTTAGAATTTAGTACTGGATTCTTAGATATATCAATTGCTGCAGTGTTATCACAATATATAGTAATAGGTTCCTTGCATTTTACCTATATGTCTTTCAACATTTTCTTAAGCCATAGTACCTATGTACAGTTAGTTGCTGCTGCAACATATTCTGATTCTGCTGTTGATAAAGATGTACAACTCTATTTCTTACTCAACTAAGAAACTAGTATGTTTCCAAGAAAGAATGCTCTGCTGGTGGTGCTTTTTCTATCATCCACATCTCCTGCGCAATTTGCATCTTTGTATGCACATAATTCAAAGTTTTCATCTCTAGGATACCATAATCCAAGATTAATAGTGCCTTGTAAATAAAGAAAAATCCTTTTTACTGTCGATTCATGATTTTCTTTAGGATTACTTTGAAATCTTGAAACAATACATACTGCATTCATAATATCAGGTCTGGTTTGCATTAAGTACAGTAAACCTCCTATCATAGATTTGTATCTAGTTGGATTAACAGGTGTAGATTCATCCCTTTGAGATAATTTGTCATTTGTAGTAATAGGTATACTTACCAGTTTAGAGTTCTCCATCCCAAATTTCTTTAGTAACTCGTTCAAGTATTTGGATTGATTCAAGAATATACCTTTGTCAGTCTATGAAATCTACAATCCTAAAAAGAATTTTATTTCTCCAATCATAGACATTTCAAATTCTTGCTGCATTTTAATAGAAAATTCTTTACATAATCCATCTTCTCCTCCAAAGATTATATCATCAACAAATACTTCTATAATCAAGATGTCATCATTAGTTATTTTGTAATATAAATTGTTGTCTGCATTTCCTTTAGTAAAACCAATCTTTAAAAGATACTTATCCAATTTTGCATACCAAGCTCTTGGAGCTTGTTTTAATCCATACAGAGCTTTTCTTAACCTGTAAACCATATCATTGTCATCTGTCAAAGAAAATCCATCAGGTTGTTCAATATATACCTCCTCTCAAAGATCTCCATTCAAAAATGCACATTTAATATCTATTTTATAAACTTTGTAGTTCTTGTGTGCTGCAAAAGCCAAGAATAATCTGACTGCCTCAATTCTAGCTACCAGTGCAAAGGTTTCATTGTAATCGACTACTTCTTTATGAGAATATCCCTTACACACTAGTCTTGCTTAATTTTGAAAACCTTACCATCTTCACTAACTTTATTTCTGAATACCCATTTGGTTCCAATTATATTTTTATCTTTAGGCCGGGGAACTAATGTCCAAGTGTTATTTTTCTCAATTTGTTCTAATTCTTCTTCCATAGCTTTAATCCAAAATTTATCTTCACATGCCTCATTAACAGATGATGGTTCAATTTGAGAAATAAGACATACCTCTTCATTTGCCAATCTACCTCTTGTCATAACTCCTTTAAATTTGTTTCCAATTATCTGATCTTCTTAATGATTCAATCTTACATACCAGGGTGTCTTTGTTTGTTGTTGTTCTTCAATTACTGTGGAATCCTTAAATGGTACCGGGGTAACTGGATCTTCATTTTGTACCGGTGGATTTAGAGTAGGTTCATTTGTCAAAATTTTTGTTACCGGTTCAGAGTCTATATACCTTGAAGTTCCTCTGAATTGTTCATTAATATTTACATTTGTACTCTCAACAATTTTCTGCAATCTCTTGTTAAAACATCTATATGCCTTTCTCTTAGATGAATAACCAAGAAATATTCATTCATCACTTCTAGGATCAAATTTGCTAATATACTCATCTCTTCTGATATAACAATTACTTCAAAAAATTATGAAATACTTAAGAGTAGGAGTATTACCAAACCATAGTTCATGAGAGGTCTTATTGGTTTCACCTTTGATGTGAACTTTGTTGAATGTATAGACCACTGTATTGACTACTTCTCTCCAATACACATGTGGTAAATTTGCTTCTCATAACATACTTATTGTTGCATCCAAGATAGTTATGTTTTCCCTTTCAACAACTCCATTTTGCTGTGGTGTCCGAGGTGCTGATAGCTGTCTTATGATTCCATTCACTTCACAGAATGTATTAAAGTCCTTAGATGTGAATTCTCCTCCTTGATCCGATCTTAAGCATTTGATTTTCTTACTAGTTTCTTTTTTAACCATTGCTTTGAACAGTTTGAACTTTCCAAGTGCTTCTGATTTTTCTCTGAGAAAAGTAACCCAACACATTCTAGAATAGTCATCAATGATTAGCATGAAATATCTATCACCTTGTAAGCTTTTAGTTCTAGCTAGACCACATAAATTAGTGTGAATCAAATCAAGAGCATTATTGGATTTTTCTAGAATACTGCTAAAACTAGCTCTAACTTGTTTTCCAAATTGACATTCCTTACACATTGTATTCTAAGGTTTGACAATTTTAGGTAAGTCTCTAACTACCTTAGTAGTACTGATCTTTACCATGCAATCAAAGTTTACATGACAGAGTCTCTTATGCCATAACCAACTTTCATCTATATGTGCAATTAAGCATGTCTTTTCACTGTTATTCAAATGAAAGATATTACCTCTAGTCTGATTACTAGTTGCAATTTCCAAACCAGTTCTATTCATGATTTTGCATTTTCCATTTTTAAATTATAACTTAAATCATTTCTCAACTAATTGATGAACACTTAAAAGATTATTCTTTAATCCTTCAACATAGTAAACATTATCAGTGTTATGCTTACCATCAAGAGATATTGTACCCTTACCTTTGATTGAACAAGCTTTGTCATCTCCAAATCTTACTAAACCTCCATTGTATTCTTGAAAGTTCAAAAATTTACCTTTGTCTCTTGTCATATGATGTGAGCATCCTGAGTCAATGATCCATTCATCCTTTACTTCAACTTTAGCTATTAGGGCTTGTTCTACAGGTTGAGCTGTAGGTGCCGGTTGATCTTCTGTTATAGAAACAAAAACCCATCCATTGTCTGTTGGATCCTCATCAGAATCATCAGTCACACCTTCATCAGCAATGTAACAAGATTTGTCTTTATTCTTCTTAAATCTATATCTCTGATATTGAGGAATAGGCTTGTATGTTCTTCTAGCTTCTTCTCTTAGTCTAGCATGTCTATCAGGGCATCTCGAAGCCATATGACCAATCTTATTGTAGTTAAAACATTTAAAGGGTGCTTTACCTTCATACTTACTTCCAACTAGACCTTTAGGCATTTTCCTTGCAAACAATGCTTCAAGTTCTTCAAGTTTTTCATTTTCTTTCCTTATTTCTTTAAAGGCTTTCCAATCAGATTTTTTAAATGATGGAGCAGATGATGTTGATGCTTTAAAGGCTAAATATGTCTTTATAGTAGCAACAGGACCAAATTCTTCAATTTGAAAAGCTGAAAGTTTCCCAATCAATGTATTCCTAGTAACTGATGTGTTAGGCATTGTTCTCAACACATTTATAGCAGTAAACTTCATTTTATATGCTGGTGGCAATCATCTTAAAACTTTTGAAATAATTTCATCCTCAGTTAAGGTTCCTCCATAACATTTAATACCCAAAACAATTTCATTTACTCTTTCCATAAAAGAAGAAATCCTTTCATCTTCTTCCATTTTCAGATGTTCATGCCTGACCCGGAAGCTTTCAAGTTTTGCAATTTTGACTATGGAATCTCCTTCATTCAGTGTTTCCAAATGATCCCAAATAGCTTTAGCAGTAGACCTATCTGATAGTCCCATGATTTGTTGATCTGATAATGTGCTCAAAAGTGCTTCTCTTGCTTTGCAATCATTTTCTTCATATTTTGTCAAGTTAGCTGGACTGGGCTGACCTGGTACAGCAACAATATAACCATTCTTTGTAACTTCCCAGATGTCTTTTCCAATGCAATTCAGATGTGTCTCCATTTTGGTCTTCCATATGCCATAGTTGGTTCCATCAAGTTTAGGACTGTCCTTCCATAAATAGTTAGTAGACATTGGATCTCCTCAAGCTATTAAACTTCTGCAAAAGAGGACTAAGTTCTGATACCAATTGTTAGATCTCAGAGACAACTAAGAGGGGGGGTGAATTAGTTGTCAAATAAATTCAAACCAAAAACAACTTAACCAACTTAATGCTTAATACTGGTAAACCAGTTAAGTATGTCGGTAGACAGTTTTAACAATTAATTGCTATATCAGTAAAGATTAATGCATGAAACATAAACACAAAGTCATCCACAACACATAACACCAATATTTGTATGTGGAAACCCTGTAAGGGGAAAAACCACATTGGCAAACCTTACCCACAATCAGATGATACTACTGCAGATAGTAAGTATACATAAATGGGGTCTGCACATGCAGAAAGGCCACATCCTAGAGCTCACTACTCAATCACAAAATGGGAGTCACACTTACTACAATTGGATGGTTAAATCCCATAAGAATGTACTACACAAAATAACATCTTCATATGCTGGATTCAATACTGGTGTAATGCTGATATGCTTTCATAAAAACCTAGCTTCACCTTCAAATCATGTCTGCGTGTATTGCACTGCTTAATCTCGAATATACCTTCACACAATTTCTTTTCATATTCCACACTTGATCTTATAAATAAGATCTTACATTTATACCATAACCTAAGACCAATTTTAGTAGGTCGGCTCTACAAGATATTACAAAATTTTTTTTTACAAACAATATAATATCCGATGCAATTACTGATTGAACATGTCAGCTTAATGCATTTACAACAATAATTAATCATCTCCATAGCGTGCCATGCTGATCTGGAAAAGATAAACCTGTCTGTGTAACCCTAGATAACCCTAGACCTATTTACTGCTAAAATCAAATATGCAAATACGAATATACCAATGATTAGTTAATTAAGATAAGATGTCCACACGATGTCTTCGATATTACCAAGTGTCTTCCATTCCATTCCAAGTGTCAGTGATCATTATATCCTACTGGTGAACCATATACCAGTAACTATGCAATAGTTACTTGCTTGCCGGTGAATGCTGCTGGATCTCCAAAGTGCTAGTGTTTTAGTAGGTGTTGACATCAATGACAAAACCATACCAAAATACCAACACTTCACTGAATTCTTTGACTGGTTGGCTCTTTGTTGCTTTTTTACATTGTACTCTTCAATATCTAGCCCCTAATCTTCTCGCAGCATCAATCAAATCCGGTCTTTTACCTCTATTCTTATACCTGAGCATTCCCACAAAAATCCAGCTTCAAGCACTTGGCATGCTAAGGTTTCTTCCACTGATCATGTGGACTATTAGACATAATCAGATCTTGTTCTGCATGAAGATAATTGTTAGGTCTAGCAATGAAAGCTAATGTACTGCGAGGGGAGGGGTGAATTAGTACTTCAAAACTTTTCTTTAAAAACAATCTTATTGATAAACATAAACTGTATATAGTTCATCTCATAATATATAAAGCCAAAAGACAATTATAGAAATTACATCCATAAACATTTCACTCCATAACACAAAGATTTTGGTTACGTAGAAACTCTTGGTTAAAGAGAAAAATTGTGGTGGAGATGACACCCACAACTTCACTACTACAATAATAAAGGTTGCTCGGTTAGAGCTACATGTTTAGCTATTTCTGATAGCTTACCCTGTTAGGAGTATCAAGATCTTTAGATATACCTTGCTAAAGGATTTTTACAAACACTTTTACAAAATGCTATACTTGGTTAGAGGGTTTACAATTTATAGACCTTGTTAGAGTCTTTTACCCTGTTAAAGGTTTCTAACACAACTCAAAATAATTCAATCAAAATCTTTTACAAAATATTTGAAACTTTACATCTGAAATGTTATAGCAGACTCTATGTGCTCAATATGAAATTACCATGCTCATAGCATACCTCGGTAATTGATAGATCAACTCCGTGACCTCTTCTGTATTCTCTGTCCCTTAAACTATTTTTTGAAAATGTTCTTGGTGACCTTTGAATACCTCTGTTCAGTCATCACATCTTATCTTTTCACAAGATTTTATCTTCAACTCCCCATCTTTTTCTCTTCATACTCTTCGATACTCAAATCACTCTTTATATAGATCTCTAAGGTAGTGATCTTGTTCATACATTGATTATACAAACATGTTTTATTGAATGAATAAACATAGAAATTATTTCATTGGATAAACTTCCTCAAAATCATACAAAATCTTTAAGTGCAATTCCTTATGAAATAACGGTTCCCTGTTCTCAAATCTTGTAACACGTTTCCACATATGTGTCTAGGTTCATTGAATCTAGTAACACATTTCCACTCAGTTCATATTAACTTGGTGTACCTTCTTTGCTACTCGGTGGACATAGGAAATTTACTCGGTAGACAGCTCGGTATATATCATCTCAGTGACTAGCTTTTCTTCTGTAACAAACACCCTTAGTGCTTACTGACTGAATCTTTTTGTAGTACTAACCGACTAGGGTATATAGGATGACTTTGAACATAAAACTAATGACAACCTAGTAAATAGTAACAATCTCCCCTTTTGACATTAGTTTGGTATGTTTGACAAAACTCCTTTCAAAGTCATAACACAAAATCTATATACTTACAAAATGTAACTGAAATGACAGTATATACATTCGTTCAAATACATACTTCGAATACATACTCCCCTTATCAATATGCTAAACAAAATTTCATTTGCATGCCCCTGATGTTCCATGCTCCCCTAGATAATTTCATCTATACACTCAGATACTCTGTATCTATATATACTCGGTACACTCCCCCTTTTTGACAAACATCAAAACTAGTTACCATTCGGTGGGGACAACTAATCAAAAAAACATTTATACTTATTATGAGCATCATTGAGAGCATTGGTAAGTGCACCCTTAACACTTTCCATTAAATAATTCAGAGCATTAATATCAGCTAACAATGAAGTCGAACCATCTAAAGTGCTTCCCTTTGCTTGTGTGGATAGTTGGGTAGCTTGGTTGATCTGCTCTTGTACTGATGACAGATGGGGAATAAATAATGTCTAAAGAGTCATAATATCCATCCTGATTTTGTGCTCTTCATTCCTAAGTTCTAACTATTGAGCCATAAAAGTTTGTAGCTTGGTATAAAAATTCTGAGTAGAATTTGGCTCGGTAGTCAGTTTATTTGAGAGATCGGTAAACTCTTTTTCAATGGCTTCAATCTTTTGCTTGATATCTTTAATAAAGAATGAAAATATACATAATTTCTGGAATAAATAAATAATGTGCTTGAGTTGAGGGGACAACTCAGCAATGAATCCAACAAGCTTGATTTTACCTATAGCAATGGCTTTCTGCACTTTTTCAATCATTTTGGCAGTTAGCTCTTTGTCTTTTAATTTGCTAAGGTATTCTGATGCCTCTACTCTTGATTTTTCCAATTGAGTGAGTAGTTCATCCAATTGCATATGGATGGCTACATCTTTACTTATGGTAGCTTCAGGTAGCATGTCTGTCAATAATGCTTTTACCTTCTGAAGTACTCGGTTCTTCTTTTGAATGGCTATCTATTTTTCTTGTTCATCTTTGGCTTTGCACAGCTCACCAAATTCAATAAGTGCTTGCCCTTTGAGTTTGGAAATGTCAACGTTCGGCAACACAATAGGCTTTGACAGATCTATCTTGAAACTATGCTTCTTTTCTTTCTTCTCCTTTGATAATGATGCCTTCACCGGTTGAATGAGTACAATGGCTTTGGAGGCTTGATCTTCCTTGGTATGTTGCTCGGTGGGAGAAACACTTTTGTCAGTTTCTATAGCCTCTGTTGTAGCCTTCGGTGATTCCTTTCTTGGGGTCTTAGTGGCAGTAGTTTCAGTGCTTGCAGGAGCTTGAGAAGTTTGCTCGCCTGTGGCCTAAGGGGTAGATTCACCTTGTGTAGCCTTATGATCCTCCGTGCCTTGTTCTGTGTCTTGAGGTATCTTGGTTGTCACTTGTTGAGTTACTGGAGGATAGGACTTAACCTGTTCCAAGACTGACTCACTGGTTGCCAGTTTGGCATAGGAATTTCCTTCTATCATTTCTTCTTTCTGTGCCTTAGTGTCCATGACATCCTCATCTTGTTGAATAGTTGAAGCAGGATCTTGCTCAATAATGTCAACTATTTCTACTTCACCTTGGTGTTCTTTAGTCTGAATTCTAAAGATTTCTTGCCATTTTGCTTTGGTTTCCTTTTTGACTTTAAGATAAAGTCCATTCATCATTTTCAAGGATCTATGCTTCACTTGAAAATTTGTCTGGTAGTTTTTCAAATGATTTCTAATATCATCTACCGACATGTCTGGAAAGAGATGTATTAAAACTCTTTCTCTTATCTGCTTCTCCGAGTCCATAGCATATTTCTGTCTATTGTCAATGTGAGAGTATAATGCATTTGGAAGAAAGTTACTTCCAATGGAACCACTCAAAATTTGAGAAGTGTACATACAACAGACTCTTCTATTTGTCTCTTTTCTTCTTCTGTCCGAGAGTCATATTTAACATACCTGAATGACCTGAATCCTCCATATTGTTTCAATTTGGCACAGAAGTTGTCAACACTGTGTACATCTTCCTTTGTACTTTTAACAATCTAAAATTTATTTTTGTCTTCAGATTATGTGTCACTTGACTCCTTATTCAAAATGAGTCTCCCGGCCAACTTTCTATAAGTCTTTGTAACTTTAGGCAATACAACATTTTTTGGCCTTTTACTGGGTGACACTGCAGATGATCTAGTGTTAGGTCGTTTCACTGGTGGAGTCGGTGATACCTTAGGTGTATCTTGTTTCTTCCTTTTCAATATTTTTCCCTTTGGCAACTTGGTGCTCAGAGTGATGGCTACTTCCTGAGCTTCAGAATCTTCCTCAACTAAAAGTTGATCATCTTTCCTACTTGTTGGCTTAGTAGGTGTGGAGGTAGAACCTTCTCCAAATTTCTCAGTTAAGTCTTTTATCATTTTAGTGGCTTATTTGGTAGCCTTTGGTACAACTATGCTCATTTTTACCTTCTCTTTTACCTCTTCATAGGTACCATATTTGATCTTGGTCGAGTGCCTTGGAAATGTCAAAAAGGCATCTATTTGTTGTTGAGTGATCTCAATATCAATCTCATAACCCATAGGCAATAAAGATTGAACTCTGGGTTCTACTGCATTGACATAACAGTAGTCGGTGTCCACTTCAAAACATATAGTATCCTTATATTTCTCCACTAGCTAAGGTGGGATCCTGTACCTGTTATGCATCTTTTCCTGAAATTTATTAAATTAGTCATCCATTATCTCATTGAAGTTATCACCTAGCTAATTGATAAAATCATTTATCTGATGGGTGATCGGTCGGTGTAGTTCCCAAACAATGTTACCCACTGAGGGAAAGAACTTCTAAAAATAGAAGAACATGCACACTAAGAGTGACCCAAACTTTAGTGTGTTAGCAGAGTTATTCTTCTTAAGTTTCCTTATTGTGTTGAGACTCTCAAAAAGATTCTTCAACAATACTTCACATAGATCAATTTTCATACCCTTTTTCACAATTTTATAGGCCAAATCCACAGGTGCACATGGTACACTGTTCTCTCTCACCGATTGAAAGAAATAATAATCGAGGACTCTAATTGAAAACTTTAGTTCTGCATCTATTACATTATTCAACTTAAGACCTCTGCAATCAGACTCAACTCCAGTTAAGGTTATCAGTTCCTTCTATGAAATCATCCTTTGTGCTCGGGCATGGTCGTATATAGGGTATCTGGTGATTATGTGAATAATCTCCTTGGTTATCTTGAATGGTTGGTCTTCTAATCACATAAAGTCATCATGCACTCTACTCAAAACAAATTTTACCCATTGGGGTTTGAAAACTCGAGGATAGGTTTGGGCTTCTCAATAGTCTCAACTACAACTAGTTTCTGCATCTTGGGAGCCATTTCAAACTTTGGATTTCTACTAATAAAATAGCTTAGGGTTTCAACTAATCAAAAAACTCTTTCGACGTAGTAAATATAAAGCAAATATTCACAATTGATATTGATCGGTTAACTTGCTTGAAAATGCGTTTAAGATTGTGTGAAAATACCTTGAATTCGCTCTAAAATGTTTGATCACCTTTGATTCGCTTAGCTCTGCTCTTTTGAAAATTGGTAAGTGTAAAATGACCGCACAAAGAACTTTAAATACACCGTTTACCTTATCGGGCTTCATGCAGTTAGGTAAGATAAGCATTAAATGCACTTGTTTACACTTTACCGACTAACTTCCTTAAATGCTTTTACCGACTAGACAGGTTTACTGTATTTATCGACTTCACTGGTAAATCGTAAGACTAGATACAATTTCAGAAATGTTAATACATCTTAGCTATGCAGATTTTGGAGTTATTTGCATGATTAAAATAGGAATTGTTAAGATCTAACCTTGTGAAGATGCAGTCCCTTCATACCTTTATTGGTTAATTAGAAGTAGATGCACCTAACTCGGTAGGTAAGGTGCTTTCTTCATTATTTGATCCATTTTCCTTCTTTTTCCAGATTTTCTATAATTTGATTCTTATCTCTTCAGTATCTCCTTTGGGTTGATCTCTATAATCTTTAGCCAAGTGTCCAACTTTATGACAATGAAAGCATGCCATTCTAGAATTTCTCCATGATCTCTGATTGTTCATTCCAAACCTTATCATACAGTTCACACTTATATGTCCATACCTTCCACAGCATTCACACCATATTCTTGTATTGTAATCCCATGGTACTGCAGTGTATTGTCAATTGAGATTTGTGTGAGTTTGGTATCTTCTATCATTTGCTCGGTGTGGAGACCACATGTAGTTTTTCTTCTTAAACCAACACTTCTTGGTATTGTGTCCATATTTATTGTGGCTTTTGCAAAATCCCTTGAATTTTGCCTTTTGATAATTGCTAACAGACTTTGTCCTACATTGATTAGATGTGTGACCATACTTATTGCAATTGTAGTAATAACTATCAGACCTAGTGACATTCGGTAGCTTACCTCTTCTGATTCAGCACATGTTGGCAGTATGTCCTTGTTTTCCATAATAGTTGCAAATAGGCTTGTTATTTTTCAACTTATCTTTGTTTCCAGCCTTCCTTGATGATTCTCCTTTCTCGATCGTGTTGATTCCTTTGTTGGAGTTGTTTCTTTTGTAACTAAGTCTGATAGATTTGTTGGGTGATCTTGTGTTTAGTTGCTCATCAAACATTCTTGATGCTTCATAACTTTTCTTCAGCATTTCTTTTGACTTCTTTTTTGTTTCAAGTTCATCAGTCAATCTTAATAATTCAAGTTTCAATGGTTGGTTGTCATTTTCTTTTAGAGTTGCTTCATGATGTGCATGACCCAATTGATCAGATATATTGTGTTGAATTCCAGTCATACTTGTGATTTCATCATTCTTTTCAGATACCAATGCTTCCAGCTGTTGTTGTTCTCTTTCTATACTTTTTATGTTATCTTCAGTTGTTCTCAATGCATCAAGATTTTCAGTCATCTGTGTGCTGACATACTCATGTTCCCTTCTCATTGCTTTAAGTTGATCATTTAGTGCTTTGTTCTTTTCTTTCAATTCTATAATCATTTCTTCAAACTCTTCTGATATGCTGTTCTCTGATGATGTCTCAATTTGTTCCACCAACTCTTGTCAGTCCTGTAAATCATTAGACATTCTTCTTCTTACTTTTAGTGATTTTTGCATTTGTCTCTACATGTCTGCAATCACTTGATTAGCATGATCCAATTCTTCTTGGAGATTCACAATTCTGTGTGATTGTTTATAGCTTTCCATTGATGGGATCTTTCTCTTTAGGCCGTAAAACCCTTTTCCAAGAGGATAGCTCTGATATCAATTGTTAGGTCCAATAATGAAAGCTAATGTACTAAGAGGGGAGGGGTGAATCAATACTTCAAAACTTTTCTTTAAAAATAATCTTACTGATAAACATAAACTGTATATAGTTGATCTCATAATATATAAAGCCAAAACACAATTATAGAAATTACATCCATACACATTTCACTCCATAACACAAAGATTTTGGTTACGCAGAAACTCTTGGTTAGAGAGAAAAATTATGGTGGGGATGGCACCCACAACTTCACTACTGCAATAATAAAGGTTGCTCGGTTAGAGCTACATGTTTAGCTATTTCTGATAGCTTACCCTATTAGGAGTATCAAGAACTTTAGATCTACCTTGCTAAAGGATTTTTACAAACACTTTTACAAAATGCTGTACTTGGTTAGAGGCTTTACAATTTATAGACCTTGTTAGAGTTTTTTACCCTTTTAAAGGTTTCTAACACAACTCAATATAATTCAATCAAAATCTTTTACAAAATATCTACAACTTTACATCTGAAATGTTATAGCAAACTCTATGTGCTCAATATGAAATTACCATGCTCATAGCATACCTCAGTAATTGATGGATCAACTCGGTGACCTCTTCTGTATTCTTTGTCGCTTAAACTATTATCTGAAAATCTTCTCGGTGACCTCTGAATACCTCTGTTCAATCATCACATCTTATCTTTTCACAAGATTTTATCTTCAACTCACCATCTTTTCTCTTCATACTCTTAGATACTCAAATCACTCTTTATATAGATCTCTAAGGCGGTGATCTTGTTCATACATCGATTATACAAACATGTTTTATCAAATGAATAAACATAGAAATTTTTTCATTGGATAAACTTCCTCAAAATCATATAAAATCTTTAAGTGCAATTCCCTATGAAATAACGGTTCCCTATTCTTGAATCTTGTAACACGTTTCCACATATGTGTCTAGGTTCATTGAATCTGGTAACACATTTCCGCTCGGTTCAGATTAACTCGGTATACCTTCTTTTCTACTTGGTGGACATAGGAAATTTACTCGATAGACAGCTCGGTATATATCATCTCGGTGACTAGCCTTTCTTCTATAACTAAGACCCTTAGTGCTTACCGTCTGATCTTTCTATAGTATTAACCGACTAGGGTATATAGGATGACATTGAACATAAAACTAATGAAAACTTAGTAAATAGTAACAAAACAATCCTACAAGCAATTAGGTATCACTTACCATATCTTCTTTCTTTCAAGGCACGTTTGCTAAACTTAGTGAACATAGACAGTTAGTCGGCAAGGCACAAGATCAATCAACATAAATGGTTCTATAGATTGCATCACCAATGTCATTCTACACCTAGTCACTCTGCATCGATCGGTGCATCCCATTGATCACCTCTATTCGACCTTCCTCAAGCCACAAACCTCTTCAATGCCTCTACAACACCTCCCATTCCTTACGGGGTCTACAATTAATGTCAACCAACTCTATAACAACCTCATCGGTGAACACTCTATCTACTGCTGCAAGCATGTCTACCACCTTGACTCCACATGTCATCTTTGTCGACATCCACCTTAGCTCACCAAGTAGGTACAACTTTGTCACTGACAAATTACACACAACTATTGTGTGCATCATACCACTAGTCCCTCGTTGCCTACCGGTTAACCTTCTTTCCTTCTCCTTCCTTGTGCCGGTGGATCTTGTGAGCCTGGTCATCAACCATGCCCGTCCTCAATAGCAATCTAGGACGACTCACTATGTGCATCTTCAACAGATTGATAACACTTCAATTTTGTCTCTCTGTTTGCTCGGTTGTATGTTGGTATCCACCTTGTTTACCGATGACTTTTTCTTGTCTTCATACCGATAATATGCATGATACCTTCATGCCATCCATCTCCAACTATTATGTATTTGTGGCAACACCACTTTCCATCTATATACCAATAACTCCATATGTTCAACAACAGAGCCTTATCTTCATTTGACCAGTTCTCTTCTCAACCATTTTGCCAAGGAGGCAAACTCACCATCTTAACTCTTTCTTCTCTGCATTGGTAGCACATCATGTCTTCTCATATTGATCCGGTGCACATCTCTGATCTCAAACTCTCAAGGCTTCCTCCTCTTGCACTTTGGTCATTTGGTCTATGCATCCAATCATGTGCCTTTTCTTACTCTGACTAACTTATCTCAGAGAGTCATGATGAATTTCATGTATGTTGTAGGATATGCAAGGTATTACCATTTACCGGAGAGGAGGAATAGACAAATGTAACTCAACTGCTAAACACTAGTGGAGGAAGATCTATGTCACCTGTTGGTAATGATATGACTTCACTAAAGAGAGGATACATCTCCAACTTGACATATGTACTAGTACCTTTTCCATATGTCACCTTTTCTCACTGAAGCAACACACACTATCAACCTTCTCTTTCTTGGTGGGAGTCTTGCTAGTTGACACCATACTAGCATACTAGTTACACTGCTAACCCTTCATTAGATCATATTGTAGTGAGCTCTATCAGTCACACTCTTTCCGATTTTCATCACTCATTGGTCACTTCTCTATCATGCTTTTTCAACATCAACATGCATACTCACAAACCATTTCCTTCTTCCTTATACTGATATGTAGACCTATTACTCCAACATGCTTACCTAGTGGCTTCACTATCCACAATATTGATTGATATAGCTAATAGCATATCAACTATTCTCCCATACCAGTTGTCCTTCTTTATGCTATACCGGTTGACATCAATGACAATACAATGCCAACAATTAGAGCTTTAATCTTGTAGAAAGTTTAAGTCTTTTCTTACCAGTGATCTTACATTCCATCCACCTTCCCAAAATAGTGATGAGAAAGATGGGGATGCAAATGATTTGCATGATTAGCTTCATTCATGTCATAGATTCTCTCTCTTTCCTCTTTGGCTTGTTTGTGATCTTCATCTATTTATCTCTCAATTATGGTATTTTTTGTCCCTAATTTTGTCTACTTGAGGACAATGCAAAGAATTGAGATCTCTTTTGGTCTCTCCCATGTTGACTCAAAAGGCACATGTGCCCTTCTTCAATATTGGTTTTGCTATATATCTCTCTCTATATATATATCAGGACAAATTCCTATACTAACCTTGAGAGGAGGGTAATGCAAATTTTTTGCAGATCATTATAACAATTACAAAAACTTAACATAAATAAACATAATAACATGAATGCCACAACATAGTGATTTACATGGGGAAAACCCTTTCGGGAGAAAAACCCCATAGTCCAAAAGAAGCTCAATATATTATTTAGAAATCAATAAAAAAATACAATATACTTGCAGAGCAATCTTTTCACAGGAGTACCACTAATTAGAGATTCAAAGGTAACACAATAGCCATAAGGCTCTTACACACAACCTCTACCTCACACACCTCATATATAGGAGATATAATACAAGAAACCATCAGTTGGCATTACAAAACCATGGGCTAAAACCACCCAATAAAGTGAAGTTGAACTTATCCCTATTCTAGATGCCCTATGGTGTGTCAGAACACACATCGACATGTGTTCCTCTCTTTCACAACTCATTTATGTGTCCGATGCATTTTATATTTCTTATTTTAGGAGTCCAAACTTCTAGAGGCCATAACTTGTGAACTGTGTCTAATTGATGAACCGTTTGAAGCACCAAAAAGTGCATGAAGTACTCTATCACCGTGTAATTGGCTATGGAAATTACACCATCTTTCAAGGAATTTGAAAGGGTCTAAATTTATCCAAATTAAATTTAAACTTTTCATCGCGCACTCCAAAACAAGCTATGATCTTGTGACAAAAAATTAGAGGCATGCTTATCTAGCCAACCAGAAGCTTTGTGGAGAATTTCACCCCATTTCGTGCTAAGACAAAAACTTACTACAAATACAAACTTCATGTAAACGCAAGGTTGAGACACCATTTTCCCAACAATCTCCTACTTGTCAAGCACCTTGCAAGAGAAAAGGGAGTATCTTGATAGAATCAATTAATTTCTAGGGGCTATGAAGCCCACAGACTTCAAACACCATCTACACTTACCTGTGCTCACAACCTTAATTAAATAATCTATAACATTCATCATAGTTTCTACCTTAACCGTCTTCACCCTGCCATCTTCGACCATATCTTTGACAAAATGATACTAAACATCAATATATGTTTTCTCTATGCATGAAGTGTCAGGTTCTTAGCTAGGTAGATCATACTTTGACTATTACAGTTAATTGTCAATGCACCTTGTTTTATTCTAGTATTCGAACACAGTCTCTTAATATAAATGGCTTCTTTACAAGCATGAGTAGCCACCATATACTCTGCTTCCATAGTGGACAAAGAAATTACAACCTATTGCTTACTCATCCAACTAATTGCACCACCAAATTAAATTAACACATAAGCACTAGTAGATCTTCTGCTATCAATATCACCTACCCAGTCTAAATCCACATAACCATGAATATAAAGGTAAATCACATCTCCAAACAAATTACCATGTGTAACGTCCTAAAATTGTGACACTTGCAATTTCGACTGCATTTGGGTCTTCACGATGGCAACACAACACTGAACTTGAATGGAGACCCCGAAACTTGTTCATGACATCAAAAACTGCATTTTTCAGCACCCTGGCCTGATCCTCCTTGCACCCTGCTATCCCTAGAGGTGGGACCATGGCGCCCAGTGCCCTGGTCCCTGGCCCTATTTTGGGCCCGGTCTCTTATGGGGCTTCGAGTCTTTAAGTTTGCAAATTGGAAAATAAGGTTGCTATGTCGGCCCAAGGTCGGAAAAATCAGTCTTTCAACCCTAATTGACAAGTATATAAACTACATTTCCCCTCCCATTTGAGGAGGTAAGAAAAAAGGAAGGACATATGTGTACAAGACGCGGAAACGATATTCAAACATTCAAGCATTCAAGCATTCAAGCATTCCTTCAAGCAATTGAGCATTCTAAGTCTCCATTCAAGGCTAAGTGTTGCATTGAAGACAAGGATTCAACCATTGAAGATGAGATCACATAGAACATACAACATACAACAACATTTACACCTTTGCATGTAAGAATACAAACATTCTTACAACAAGGTATTGGTACTTTATTACATTACAATCATTTACATTTACAGCATTTCTCATTTCTTGGTTAATTCCAAAACTGGGGTTTGACCTAAGGGCAAATCCCTAATCCCTAACCCCCCAATCATCCTCTCTTTTCTATGTGTAGGTTGCAGGTACGCGGTTGTAATTGAAGATCTGGAATCCTTGTGCAGAGACGAACAGATCCCCCTTCATTTCGCGGATTTTTCGGAGGACTGTGTGCACGCCGGGCACCATCGTCCCGTCAAATTTCGCTCAAATTTGTAGGACAGTGCCGTCTCGACATTTTACTGCTAATTCTAGGTCCGCAGCTTCATCCCATATTCCTATCTCTATTTATAAGTGAATCTTTCTCACTTTTCATGCATTCCTAGCTCAATCCTTCTATCTACATTCTTTACAAAAGAGGGTAGCCTTGCTATCTTAACCCTTGAAACTCATTTGGAATCTAGTCTTGCATTATGTGGGATTGGATCTCTTGCGTTTCAACCCCTCTTTTGAATGTACAGTCCCTCCTAAGTGAAAACCGTCAACCCTAGTGACCTCCTTTCTTTCTCCTTGGAGTGGTGGGGGGAACACTTAGGGTTCGATCACGATTTTCCGCTTTACATTTTGGTGAACCCGACGTGAACATCCTTTCTGATTATTCATGGTTAGATCTAAAAATTGGATGCCTTGATTACATTTCCATGTTTGATCTTTTGCAAATTTTAGAGGTTAATTGCATAAAAACCCTAAAATTTTCTTTTTAGTAATTGAGCTTGTGAAGTGTTTAATTATTAATGCTTGTTTCAGATCTACCCTTCTATTGCAAATTGTCAATTCATATTTATGCTTTAATTCTAAAAATTAAGTGGTTAAGTGTCAAAACCCTAATTTTTAAAACCTTCTTGATTCAACCTTTGACTGATAATTTCACTGATCAAAACATCTCCAAATCAGCTGTAACTTTGGATTCCGCAAAAAAATCATAAAATCTTTCATCCCTGAAAATTTGGAAAAAAGTTGCGAGGACCGTGTGCACCCCGAGCACCATCGTCCCCAACATTTTTTTCCAAAATTTCAGGATCTAGATCTTACTGTATTTTTCTGCTAAAATCCAGAATTCTGGCTGATTTCATCAATTCTAACACTTTCAAAATTAAAGTCAAAGTTGGTCTAGTGATTGCTTGGATTAAGGCTTCTAATCATTCAAAAATTATTGAAATTGAAATTTTGTGTCAAAATTGTGTTCTTACTGTCCTAAATCTGAAAAGTGTGTTAGCGTTCATTCGAAATTTCAGTGCTTTATTCAAATTCTTGCAATTTGTGACTTTTGAAATTAAGGGTTTAATTGCAACAACTTTGATTTCTGCTTTCAAAATTGAATTTTGCGTGAAATTGAGTCAACTTTTAAAATTTCAAAGCTTGCATTGCTCTTAGTATTCCCTCTAAAATCATAAAATTCAAAATTTTAGTTTCCCTCTCTTTTTCAAAATTCAAATTTCGCATTTTTCAACAATCTTGGTAGGGTTCAATTTTGAGATTGCAACTTTAATTTGGCCTATCTACAGATCATAAAATCACTCAATTTTTTCAGATTAGCTTTAAAATCATCATAACTTTCATCTCTGAAAATTTCGAAAAAAGTTGCGAGGACCGTGTGCACTCCGTTCGCCACAATCCCGGACATTTTTTTCGAAATTTCGGGAGATTGTCCTGATTGTATTTAACAGCTTAAATCTAGGAGATTGGCTGATTTTACTGAAATTTGCTACCTCTAAATTCAAAATCTTCTCTCCCTCTCTAGTGCATGAGTTTTACAACAATAAGCCCTACTTACACTATTCCCGTTAGACGAAGCCTTAGAATTAAGTCTTTCCAAGGTTTAATTACTAAGGAGATGGAACCTAATTTGAATGGCCTTTTTAACGAGGACACGGGTAATTCTTCTAATCCTCCTAATGATGAAGAAGCTCTCCATGAGGTTTCTGTAGAACAACTTTCAAAATTGGATAACCAATTTGATGATTTTCAGCAATGGATGTCTCAAGAGTATCCCGATAGTCAAGCTCTTTCATTAATTGAGGGTCTAAAACGTATGGTTCAAAGTGATAAGAATGGAATTGATATTTTGCGTGGTATTGCACACATTGTGGATTTGAATGTGATGCCTATGAAGAGTTGTGCCGAAACTTTAGGTTATACACAACCTCCCACTCAAGTCAATCATTCTATTCCGTTGACAACTTCTATTGCTAGTATACCTACTTTTACATCAAACATAATGACTACTTCTATACAAGACATTCCGCCTATGATCACCAGTCATGGGGGCAATCCTTCCTCTTCAATTAATCCTCTTCCTTCATTTAATCCAACTTCTTCATTCATTCCTTCAATAAGTGTTCCTATTATATCTCCACAAATGAACATGACGCAAGGGGGAAATTCATTCAACCATTCCATTCCTCCTTGTAGTGTTCCTCCTTTCCAATCATCTCCTATGACTAACTATCATAGTGTCCCGCCACCTTACTCTCAATCAATACCTTCTTTCAATAACATAATACCTCCATCACAATCTAACACGTCTAATATGAACTCTTTGACTGAAGCGACCATTAATAATCTTGCACAAACTGTCTCCTCTTTACAGCAACAAATTGCCTCTATGAATCAATCTAAGTTTAGTGTGCCCACATTTGATGTTGCGAGCCCACTGTCTCTTGACATTGTTCGAGCTATCCCTCCTAAACATGTTGAAATCCTGCATTTGGAGCTTTATAATGGTAAAGGTGATCCTCTAACACATGTTAAGACTTTTCAAACAATATGTACTGATTTTGCTTATGACCAAAGGTTGCTTGCAAAGCTGTTTACTAGGACATTAAGAGATAAAGCCCTACAATGGTATTGCTCATTGCCTTCTTATTCTATTACTTCTTTCGAACAACTCGCAAATGCTTTTATTCAACAATTTCAAAACAATATAAGTCCTAAAGTTACTTTGATTGATTTAATGCATTGTAAACAAGGTGTTAAAGAAAAAGTGATTGATTTCATTGGTAGATATAAGCATTTGTGTGCTCAAATTTCTTTTCCAGTGCCTGACAAAGATATTCAAAGAATCTTTATTTCTAATTTACAAAAAGATATTAGAGAAAAACTTTTGTTTTCTGAGTTTACTTCTTTCCAACAGTTGTGTGCAACTCTTCACAATTATCAACTAACTGTGAGTCAAATGGAACAAGCAAATCCTATGGCTCCGAGTGATAAGGGTGATAGTAGTCAACAACCATTTGGGAAGTTTAAACCAAACAGAGAGTCTGTTAAATTCAATGAAAACATCATCAACAACAATGTGAATGCAGCATCAGGTGTGCCTCCTATTTCTAAGTTTTTCAAGAAAGAAAGAAAGTCTACTCCTTTGAATGAATCATTGCATAGTATTATGAATAAGTTATTGGAACAAAATGTGCTTACTCTCCCTCCTGTAAAGCAAATCGATCCTACAAAGATTAATTCACCCTATTTTGATAACAAATCTTTTTATCAATTTCATCGTCAACCTGGGCATGATACTGAAAAATGTTTTGCTTTAAAGGGTAAAATTCAAGATTTGATTGATAATAATACTATCTCTATTTCAGGAGTGAATGATAAAGGCAACACATCTGTAGCTCCTCCTAACCAAAATATTAAGATTTTTACTGATCCATTACCTTCTCATACCTCTAATGCAATTGAGGCTAATGATTCCTCTTTATCATCTGATGGTCTTGTGTCTATGACTCCGAATGTGATTAACTTTGTAGAGCAGCAAGAAAACCCTAAAGAACCTTCCATCACATTTGATTCTAGTGAAACTATCAGGGCACCTGATGGTCCTTTATACATAGTTGCAAAAGTCAAGAATACACCTTGTCGTGGAGTGCTTATTGATCTTGCTTGCATGGTTAATGTTATTACTGAGGAATTTCTTTTTACTTTGCAATTGAATCAAGTGATCTATAACAAAATAGATGTGATTGTGAAATTATTTGATGCATTTTCTTCTCCTGCAATTGGTTCTATTACATTACCTATTGAGGTCCATAACAAATCCCTTGATGTGAACTTTGCTATTATTCCTTCATTTGAACAATTTCGTGTGAAGCTAGGCTATCCTTGGCTGTCTTCCATGAAAGCTATTGCTTCTCCTATTCATAAATGTTTGAAATTTCCCCATAATGGGGAAGTTGTTACTGTCAATCATAGTCTCTTTAAACTAGCTGAAATAACTTCTAGTGTTCCTATTGATTATTTTTGGCCTAAACAATTCCAATCTCTTCCTCTGCAAAGTGATAATCTTTTCAAATCTTATCAAAAGTGGAAAACAGATATGATCCTATCTCTAAGTGAACCTAGAACACCCAAACCTGATATTCCTATCATTCTTGAGAAGGAAGTTCTTCCTTTGAAAGATAAAACTAATGTCTTTCCTCAAGAAGATTCCCAACCCATTCCTATGGATGTGACTATGTCTATGTCTGATAAACTTTCTAAAAGCAGGCCTATACCTCCTCATCATGATGGACTTGGTCTCCTTCCTAAACCAAATATTCCTCCTTTATATGGAGCAGTTCCTCCTCCTTCCTTTTATAAAGAGAAGAGACCTTCCTCTTCTCCTATCATCCAACCTAAGAGACCACAACCTAAACACCCAAGTGATAAGGATGAGAACATTCCTCCTCCTCAATCTTCTCCACTTCCTACTAAGACTAGATGAAATCGTTCTGCACGTGAACGCCGACGAAAGCGTCGTCTTAGAGCTCAAGCAGCTGCTTCTCAAACTTTGCAATCCCCAAAAGCATCTTCAACAAGCATTATTCCATTTTCTCCAAAATCTCCTAAACATAAGATGCATGATGGTCTTGATCCTGTGCAAGTTAAAGATCCTATTTTTATAAATCTTGATGATGATATAGATGAAAATGTTATTCATGATGAAAATGTTACTTCTCTTGCTTCTGATAGTGAATATGAATATGTTGATGTTGATAACCATCTATCTAACGAATTTTCTAAGGCACTTATCCTAGCTCCTAGACAAGAACAACGTGGCTTGAAACATGAACATAGCCCTTGTTTGGGTCTTGTGATAGCTCCATCTGCTGTGTTGGATGTTCCTCCTCTAACGTGTTCCCTGCCTTCCCGAAATATTGATCAGCAAGATCGGGGGGTAGATGACGTGCTAGACTAGTTTCATTAGCATAGCAGATTCTCTCCTCCTCTCTTTCTTTTATTAGGTCTTCTATGTGTTATTCTCATTCATCTATTTGTTGTCCTTAGTGTTGTCTACTTGAGGACGATGCAAAGCATTGAGATCTCTTTTGGTCTCTCTCATGTTGACTCAAAAGACACATGTGTTCCCTTCTTCTAGGTGACCTTCCTTGATTGGGGAATGAAGAACAATTATGCATACATACATATGATATACATGAATTATCATACAGCATACTGACCCTGAGGAAAGCGAAGTCACCTCGTGCTTTGTGTTTTGTGTCTATTATCCTTGGGTTTATCTCACACTTGGGGGCTAAATCTTTGTGATAACGTGCTCCTTTCCCTTCTCATTTCTTATGTGTATCACTACCTTAAAGCAATCACCCCCATTGAGGCGTGTGTGATTGCTTTAACGTAGGGGGGCATACACCCCGTCTATCCCTTCAGGATACTTGAAAATTTCTTGGCGAACTTAGCTTTGCCTTGAAAATTTTTGGTATTTCTCTTGCATGACTCATAGTGAGGGAACCTTACTACTGATAGTCATGGTTCTCCCTCATGATCTTCCCTTTTACTTTGTCAATTGAAGTCGTAAGATTCTTAGTCCACTGGGGGCTTGGTGTGTCCTGCCTCCTTGACGTGGTGAAAGTCTTTCAATGTTGTTTCCTTGTACTTTACTGGAAGTATGAGTGTACCCTTATACTCCCACTAAAGTGGGGGCTACATGTAACGTCCTAAAATTGTGACACTTGCAATTTCGACTGCATTTGGGTCTTCACGATGGCGATGCAACACTGAACCTAAATGGAGACCCCAAAACTTGTTCATGAAATCAAAAACTGCATTTTTCAGCACCCTGGTCTGATTCTCCTTGCACCCTACTGTCCCTGGAGGTGGGACCATGGCGCCCTGGTCCCTGGCCCTATTTTGGGCCCGGTCTCTTATGGGGCTTCGGGTCTTTAAGTTTGCAAATTGGAAAATAAGGTTGCTATGTCGGCCCAAGGTCGGAAAAATCAGTCTTTCAACCCTAATTGACAAGTATATAAACTACATTTCCCCTCCCATTTGAGGAGGTAAGAAAAAAGGAAGGACATATGTGTACAAGACGCGGAAACGATATTCAAATATTCAAGCATTCAAGCATTCCTTCAAGCAATTGAGCATTCTAAGTCTCCATTCAAGGCTAAGTGTTGCATTCAAGACAAGGATTCAACCATTGAAGAGGAGATCACATACAACATACAACATACAACAACATTTACACCTTCGCATGTAAGAATACAAACATTCTTACAACAAGGTATTGGTACTTTATTACATTACAATCATTTACATTTACAACATTTCTCATTTCTTGGTTAATTCCAAAACCGGGGTTTGACCTAAGGGCAAACCCCTAATCCCTAACCCCCCAATCGTCCTCTCTTTTCTGTGTGTAGGTTGCAGGTACGCGGCTATAATTGAAGATCTGGAATCCTTGTGCAGATATGAACAAATCCCCCTTCGTTTTACGGATTTTTCGGAGGACCCTGTGCACGCCGGGCACCATCGTCCCGTCAACTTTCACTCAAATTTGCAGGACAGCGCCATCTCCACATTTTACTGCTAATTCCAGGTCCGCAGCTTCATCCCATATTCCTATCTCTGTTTATAAGTGAATCTTTCTCACTTTTCATGCATTCCTAGCTCAATCCTTCTATCTACATTCTTTACAAAAGAGGGTAGCCTTGCTGTCTTAACCCTTGAAACTCATTTGGAATCTAGTCTTTCATTATGTGGGATTGGATCTTGTGGGTTTCAACCCCTCTTTTGAATATAAAGTCCCTCCTAAGTGAAAACCGTCAACCCTAGTGACCTCCTTTCTTTCTCCTTGGAGTGGTGGGGGGAACACTTAGGGTTCGATCATGATTTTCTGCTTTACACCATGATAACACAAAGAATACTGTAAGGTACCCTTCAAATATCTAAAGACTCTTTTCACTGCATCCCAATGAAGTCTATAAGGATTAGACATACATCTAGAAAGAACTCCCACTTCTTAGGCAATGTTTGGTCTAGTACAGATGATACCATACATAAAAATTCCAACTACACTCTGCTAAGACGCTTTTCTCATATCTTCCATCTTTGATGAAGATGCAGGATAATCTGAAATAGATAATTTTGTTCCAATTGTAAAGGGAACACATAATGGTCTACAATCTTGCATGTTGAACCTCTGTAATACTGAATTCACATACTTACACGCCAAATTACTTTCACCTTTTACCACATAGTGCTCTAGTTGTGTCATAGAAATATCCTCCTCCAAATCATCATGAAGGAAAGCAATTTTCACATCCATTTGCTCAAACTCTAAATCATAAGCAATATCAATAGAAAGGAAAAATCAAATGGAATGACTACCAAGAGGCATTGTGATCATTTAGGTTATATATAAGTTATATTTTAAATAAGCATATGATATTGTGTTAACTAAATTTTTATTTTTTTGCTCAAATACCATAGATATCACGATTAAGCTTTTGATATTTTAAAAGTCAATTTTAAGATACTTGCCACTAGATGTGCTGATCTGACATGTTGTGTGATGAATCACAACTAGAAATCTTAATAATAGTTAGATAACAGACAGATTTATATTTCAAAAAATAAGATACTATAATATTCCATGTTACCAATACATGCTCTCAAATTTAACCTCTACAACTACTGATTCCTCTCGCTATTTAATTAACATAAATTATAATAAAAATTACAATGTTATACAAAACATGACCATAATCTTTTTTCAAAAGGGAGGAAAAGTCCACAAACAATTGCAAATTTCGCTTGGATTGTTGTGTAGTCAGTTGTCACATACGAAGTCGACTAATTGTCCACCTTAGCATACAGCCTTTTAAAAAAAATATCAATCACAAGATTAGCACCGACGTTATCTCTTCAATATCACACTTAAATTTTTTGGTGGAGGAATCTTGACTATCATGCATAACGCTAAGAGCAGTCAACAACACATTTTTAGTGGTGATCCCAAAAAACAAACTAGAATTTTGACTGGTTTAGCTCATGCATGCCTACCTTACCTCCCTAGACAATACGGTCAGGTTCATACTAGGGAAAGCATAGTATTCTAGGGAGGTTGAAGGTCGTATTCTGTATACATCAACATGATCAGGTTTGTAGATGCAATTACGCAAGTTCTTATTGCTATATAAAGAAAAATTAGTGTAAATTGTATGCTAGTACTATTGTATATAACATGAATTTTTAAATATATCTTTAAACTATTGATAAAGTGTATCATATGAAACAAAAAGTTTCAGTTAAATTATTAAAAATTACATAAGATAGTAATATAGTATATAATCTATGTACTTTTCAAAAAGCAAAGTAGGTTTCTTTATTTGAAAGATAATTTTCATAAATGATTATCACTAGAAATTGGCTTGACAAGTCAAGTTGATTGTCACAAATTTAGGCATTGATGTTAATGGTGGCATATACAGGTAGTTATGGTATTTGATTTTACATTGAAGAGTTTCCAAATCTCAAAAGAGACATCTAAAGGAAAGTGATGGTTGTTGGACTTTCATTGCAACTTCTAACATTTCTATTTAAGTTATAATCTAGATGTTTAATTTTAGTTGAATACATGTGGTTTCTACCTCCAAATGTCTAGCTGGCTGCCCAATTGTGTCATCACCTCTTAGTGTGTTGTTGACTTCCCTAAGAACTAGAGTTTCATTAGATTCCAAAAACTATCTCAAAATTGAGAGGAAAACGGCCCCAATCTAACCTCTAGTGGTATGGGAGATACAATAAATATAATTTTACCAAGAAACATTGAATAGATAATCAACATCAATTATTCCCTTGATAACCAAGATCAACCATTAAATTTAGGCTCTTATTTGATTGGAGTTGTGTTTTACTAATCATGGTATTGCATTTTACTATGGAGATTTAAGTTCAAACCTCCAAAGAGACATCTAAAGATGAGGGACAACTCTTTAATTTTCATTATAACTTATAATGTGTGTGTCTATAAATATATATATGATTAATTTTAAACAATTAATGAGCAATTTATTGATATGAATAAATTCGAATTAATTAGTAGAAATTATATAGAAAAACTAAATTCTTCAATAAATCTATAAATGCAATAAGTTAAATTAGTACCTAATTTTATTTTAATGCACATGTTACTGTTTCAAAGTATTATTGACTAAAGTGAGGGGAGAAGGGGAGAGAGATAACACATGATTCAAGGCACCATGATGTGCTACAATAGAAACAAATATTTTATTATTGGGAAACTAAAATTGAAGCAAACCTAAATAATAAAAAGTAAAAAATGAAAGTAAGGCCATATAAATTCTAAGATACATATACGAATCAAAATGAATGAATTTAAAAGACAGAGAATTATGATTATAAAATACGATATATAGAGATATACACACACATATACAGACATATATATTGTTGACCATTTGGTTGAATTGATTATGTGTTGCATTGATGTTTTGTCATTGATGCCAACACTAGCTGTTTGGATGCTTTATCGACACCCTTCTGGTCCCTGTAGCTTGAGTGGTTTCTAGTTGATTTGGATCCGGTGTAATCTGGTAGGCTCCGGTATAGTTTGGTGATAGAATTGGCTTGTTCATGATACTCATGCTCATATTCAGTCAGTTGGTTTTGTTCTGGTGATAAGATGCTATACTGTTTGATTAGAAGCTTAGATTATGGTTCCGGCGAGGGTTTCACCGATAGAGCTTTTGATGAAGATCTTTGATGAATTGTGTAAGTGGTGTTGATGAAGCTTCTAGTGAAGTTTTAGGATGTTGTTGGTGATCATGTTCAAGACTTGGTGGATGGAGATCATTGTTGTAGCATGTGGACCTATACTGGGTCCCATTTAATCTAGGTTATGGATCGACTATAATGTAACATGTGGATTGCACCTCTCAATGTATTTTCGAGATGTATTATGTGTTGGATATTATTTGTTCGGTCTAAGGCCAACATGGTTTGTAATTATGTAATTGGTTTATTATCTGGTGGCCGACCTAATTGTTTATGGTCAAGGGTTTGTATATATACATGTAAGATCTCATTGTAGATCATCATGGTTATGTTAGAGGTTATGGTCAAGGAATGTAATGTGTGAATAATGTAATATCATTCAAGTAGAAGATTTGGTCGACCATTGGAGATCGAATTGGGTTTATGTAAGAGGCTTTAGTCCTCCAGTATTGAGCTTACCTAGAACTATACTCAAGCATAGGAGATGCTATCTATTGCAGTTCAACACTTCTCCGGATTATAGTCTGGATTTATATGTAGTCAATGAGGCTCCTTTTGTGATGAGTAGTGCGCTTTAGGCTCTTGGCCTTCTTGCAAGTGCAGGCCCCTCAATTGTAATTTGCAGAAGTATTATCTGACAGTGGGTAGGCTTCCCAGTGTGGTTTTTCCCTTTACCGGGTTTTCCATGTACAAATCTTGGTGTCATGTGGATGGTATTTATTCTGTGATTATCATTTATGCTTAATTGGTTTAACTTCTATTTTGGTATTAATGTTTTGGGATCTAGTATTAAAGTTATAAATTACTAATAGTTCTGGTAATCTGTGACAACGGCTTCAACCCCCCCACTTAGTTGTCTTCTGGTTATTTAAACTATTTAACATATACAAGATTATTTAAATCTATCTTATGAAAGTTCACATAATTATTGTTAGGAAGCTCTAATAACTAGAGGACAACAGAGAGTAGGGGGGGATGAATCAGTTTTCAACGAATTATAGAACTTTAAGCATTCGAATCCTTATTATCGGAACACATAAACTTAATATCAGAATGCATAAACCAAATATTAGAATAACTCATATAGAAATTAAATATAAACATAAATCACAGAACAATTACCATCCATCCAGAACACATGACACCAAGATTTGTACGTGGAAAACTTGGTAAAGGGAAAAACTATGGTAGGAATCCTAACCAAAGTCAGATAATACTTTTGCAGCAAGTATGTAGTTACAAAATTAGGGACTTGCACATGCAGGAAGGCCAACAACCTAGAGCGCACTTCTCGTCGCAAAAGGAGCCTCACTAACTACAAAATAAATCCAGACTAGAATCTAGAAAGAAAAGTGAATGGCAAAGCTAACATCTCCTATGCTTGAGTACAATTCTAGTTAAGCTCAGTACCTAAGGTCTTAAACCTCTTCCAGAAACCTAGTTCGATCACCTACGATCGACCAAAACCTCTACATTGATTATAACATTATTCGCACACAGATAATCCTATAACCATAATCTCATATGTCGATGATCTACAAAGATATCTTACATCATATTTATACCAACCTAGGACCTAAACAATTAGGTCGGCCACCTAAAAGATAATACAATGATTCATAACATAAACCCACAATCCAATGATCAAACAAGTCAGCTTAGGTTGAAAAGACTATAAACCAATCATTAAATCCCATCGGTAACGCATCACAAACATCCTCCAACATGTTACATAAACTGGTCCATAACCTAGATAATGTAATACCTTAAAAATGGTCATCTAAACCATGAGCCCCTAATCTCGACAACATCACCAAGGTCCTAACCAAAGGCAATTAAATAAATCTTAAGCACACAATTAATTTCTTAAATCATCAAATGTCACATGGCAAATTAATCACTCAATATTAATTAAATATTTATTTAATTAATTGATCATTCCAAGTAAATCATTTTAAACAATTATCTTAATTCAATATTAATTTGAATTAATTAATTAAAGGCGTGAAATGAACCTATTTAATAAATCCTTAGATTTATTAGTAAGTAGATGAAAGGGGAGATTTAATCAAATTGCTTAGTGAATTTAATTAAATTGGGTAGGAGGATTAATGAAATAATTGCTTATTCAATTAATTATCTTCAGACCATTTTTAGGTGTATACACCACTGGTCCCTCTTTGCCTACCAGTTAACCTTCTTGCCTTCTCCTTCCTTGTGCTAGTGGATCTTGTCAGTCTAGTCATCAACCATGCTAGTCCTCAGTAGCAATCTAGGATGACTCACTATGTGCATCTTCAGCAGATTGAGAGCACTTCACTTTTGTCTCTTTGTTCGCTCGGTTGTATTTCGATATCCACCTTGTTTACCGATGACATGTTCTTGTCTTCATACCGATAATGTGCATGATATCTTCATGCCATCCATCTCCAACTATTATGCATTTGTGGCAACACCACTTTTCTTCTACATACCAATAACACCATGTGTGCAATGGCAAAGCCTTATCTTCATTTGACCGGTTCTCTTCTCAATGATTTTTCCAAGGAGGCAAACTCACCATCTTAACTCTTCCTTCTCTGCCTTGGTAGCACATCATGAATTCTCATGTTGATCTGGTGCATATCTCTGATCTCAAACTTTCGAGTCTTCCTCCTCTTCCACTTTGGTCATTCAGTCTGTGCATCCAATCACGTGCCTTTGTGTACTCTGACTAACTTATCTCAGAGAGTCATGATGAATTTCATGTATGTTGTAGGATAGGAAAGGTATTACAATTTACCAGATAGGAGGAATAGACAACTGTAATTCAACTACTAAACATCGGTGGAGAAAGATCTATGTCACCTATCGATAATGATATGACTTCACGGAAGAGAGGATACATCTCCAACTTGACATATGTACTAGTACCTTTTCCATATGTCACCTTTTCTCATTGAAGGAACACACACTATCAACCTTCTCTTTCTTAGTGGGAGTCCTGTTTGTTGACACCATACTAGCATACTGGTTACACTGCTAACCCTTCATTAAATAGTATTGTAGTGAGCTCTATCGGTCACACTCTTTCTGATTTTCATCACTCATTGGTCACTTCTCTATGATTCTTTTTCAACATCAACATGCATACTCACAAACCGATTCCTTCTTCCTTATATTGATATGTAGACCTATTACTCCAACATGCTTACCTGGTGGCTTCACTGTTCACACTATCGGTTGATTGAACTAATAGCATATCAACTATTTTTCCATATCAGTTGTCCTTCTTTATGCTATACTGGTTGACATCAATGACAACACAATGCAAACAATTAGATCTTTAATCTTGTAGAAAGATTAAGTTTTTTCTTACCACTGATTCACCCCCCTTGCCCCCTTGGTCTCAATGGTCCATTTCTGTTCCTTCAAGTTCTATTCCTATTAGAGCTCCTCTTTTTGTTAATTTTGATGAAGAAATAGATGAGAATGTTATTCATGATGAAAATTTTGATGATAATAATTCAAATGATGAATATGAATATATTAATGTTGACAATGATTTATCAAAACAATTTTCAAAAGCATTAATCCTAGCTCCTACTAATAGACAAAGCGATTCATCATTAGAGCATGGTCCTTGTTTGGAACTTGTAATAGCTTCATCTACTATTTTCGAGGTGAATCCTCTTACATGCCATCCACCTTCCCAAAATAGTGATGAGAAAGATGGGGATGCAAATGATTTGCATGATTAGCTTCATTCATGTCATATATTCTCTTTCTTTCCTCTCTTGCTTGTTTGTGATCTTCATCTATTTATCTCTCAATTCTTGTATTTTATGTCCCTAATTTTGTCTACTTGAGGACGATGCAAAGAATTGAGATCTCTTTTGGTCTCTCCCATGTTGACTCAAAAGGAACATGTGCCCTTCTTCAATGTTGGCTTTTCTATATATCTATATATATACCAAAACAAATTCCTATACAAACCTTGAGAGGAGAGTAATGCAAATTTTTTACAGATCATTATAACAATTACAAAAACTTAAAATAAATAAACATAATAACATGAATGCCACAACATAGTGATTTACATGGGGAAAACCCTTTCGGGAGAAAAACCCCATAGTCCAAAAGAAACTAAATATATTATTTAGAAATCAATAAAAAATTACAATATACTTGCAGAGAAAGACTTTCACAGGAGTACCACTAATTACAGATTCAGAGGTAACACAATAGCCATAAGGCTCTTACACACAACCTCTACCTCACACACCTCATATATAGGAGATACAATACAAGAAACCATAAAATGGCATTACAAAACCATGGGCTAAAACCACCCAATAAAGTGAAGTTGAACTTATCCCTATTCCAAATACCCTATGGTATGTCAAAACACACATCAACACGTGTTCCTCCCTTTCACAACTCATTTATTTGTCCAATGCATTTTATATTTCCTATTTTAGGAGTCCAAACTTCTAGAGACCATAACTTGTGAACCATGTCTAATTGATCAACCGTTTGAAGCACCAAAAAGCGCATGAAGTACTCTATCACCATGTAATTGGCTATGGAAATTACACTACCTTTCAAGGAATTCAAAAGGGTCTAAAGTTATCCAAATTAAATTTAAACTTTTCATCGCACACTCCAAAACTAGCTATGATCTTGTGACAAAAATTTAGAGGCATGCTTATCTAGCCAACCAGAAGCTTTGCAGAGAATTTCACACCATTTCGCACTTAGACAAAAACTTACTACAAATACTAACTTCATGTAAACGCAAGGTTGAGACACCATTTTCACAACAATCTCCTACTTGTTGAGCACCTTGCAGGAGAAAAGGGAGTATCTTGACACAATCAATTAATTTCTAGGGGCTATGAGGCCCACAGACTCCAAACACCATCTACACTTTCGTGTGCTCACAACCTTAGTTAAAGAATCCGCAACATTCATCATAGTTTCTACCTTAACCATCTTCACCCTACTATCTTCGACCATATCTTTGACAAAATGATACTGAACATCAATATATGTTTTCTCTATGCATGAAGTGTCAGGTTCTTAGCTAGGCATATCACACTCTGACTGTTACAATAAATTATCAATGCACCTTGTTTTAATCTAATATTCGAACATAGTCTCTTAATCTAATTGGATTCTTTACAAGCATGAGTAGCCACCATGTACTCTGCTTTCATAGTGGACAAAGAAACTACAACCTATTGCTTACTCATCCAACTAATTGCACCACCAAATTAAATAAACACATAAGCACTAGTAGATCTTCTACTATCAATATCACCTACCCAGTCTGAATCCACATAACCATGAATATAAAGGGAAATCACGTCTCCATCCAAATTACCATGATAACACAAAGAATACTCTAAGGTACCCTTCAAATATCTAAAGACTCTTTTCATTGCATCCCAATGAAATCTATCAGAATTAGACATACATCTAGAAAGAACTCCCACTTCTTAGGCAATGTTTGGTCTAGTATAGACCATACCATACATAAAACTTCCAACTACACTCTGGTAAGACACTTTTCTCATGTCTTCCATCTTTGATGAAGATGTAGGATAATCTGAAATAGACAATTTCGTTCCAACTGTAAAGGGAACACATAATGGTCTACAATCTTGCATGTTGAACCTCTGTAATACTAAATTCACATACTTACAGACCAAATTGCTTTTACGTTTTACAACATAATGCTCTAGTTGTGTCATAGAAATATCCTCCTCCAAATCATCATGAAGGAAAGCAATTTTCACATCCATTTGCTCAACCTCTAAATCATAAGCAATATCAATAGAAACCAAAAATCAAATGGAATGACTACCAAGAGGCATTGTGATCATTTAGGTTATATATAAGTTATATTTTAAAAAAGCATATGATATTGTGTTAACTAAATTTTTATTTTTTTTGCTCAAATATGATAGATATCATAATTAAGCTTTTGATATTTTAAAAGTCAATTTTAGGATACTTCTCACTAGATGTGCTGATCTGACATGTTGTGTGATGAATCACAACTTGAAACCTTAATTATAATTAGATAAAAGACCGATTAATATTTCAAAAAATGAAATACTATAATATTCCATGTAACCACTACATACTCTCAAATTTAACCTGTACAACTACTCATTCCTCTTCCTATTCAATTAACATACTTAAAATATAATAAAAATTACAATGCTGTACATGACCATAATCTTTTTTAAAAAGGGAGGAAAACTCCACAAACAATTGAAAATTTCGCTTTGATTGTTGTGTAGTCAGTTTTCACATACGAAGTGGACTCCTCGGTCGATATATGACAGAAATATTCTGTACCAGTGATACGAAAATGTCCAAATGTTCAAGCATTCTAGTAATTATTATATTGAACGGGCGTTTCTAACAGTAGATTCAATGCGCATGAATTGAAGTACGGGCTTTTCATCTTCATCTTTCATTACATCACCATAGTTAATCTGAATTTCTGAGCATGACAGATGGAAAATAATTAAAGAACATCGGTGGGGGATTTGATAGGAAATAGAGATGTCCTATGTCCTCTTTTCATAGCCAACAGGCACACTCCGACAATTTTGACTAATTGTCCACCTTATACAGCCTTTTCAAAAAAAATATCAATCACAAGATTAGCACCGACGTTATCTCTTCAATATCACACTTAAATTTTTTGGTGGAGGAAGCTTGACTATCATGCATAACATTTTTAGTGTTGATCACAAAAAACAAACTAGAATTTTGACTGGTTTATAGCTCATGCATGCCTACCTCCCTAGGCAATACGGTCAGGTTTATACTAGGGAAAGCATAGTATTCTAGGGAGGTTGAAGGTCGTATTCTGTATACATCAACATGATGAGGTTTGTAGATGCAATTACGCAAGTTCTTATTGCTATATAAAGAAAAATTAGTGTAAATTGTATGCTAGTACGATTGTATATAACATGAATTTTTAAATATATCTTTAAACTATTGATAAAGTGTATCATATGGAACAAAAAGTTTCAGTTAAATTATTAAAAATTGCATAAGATAGTAATATAGTATATAATCTATGTACTTTTCAAAAAGCAAAGTAGGTTTCCCTATTTGAAAGATAATTTTCATAAATGATTATCACTAGAAATTGGCTTGATAGGTCAAGTTGATTGTCACAAATTTAGGCATTGATGTTAATGGTGGCGTATACTCGGAGTTAAGGTATTTGATTTTACATTGAAGAGTTTCCAAATCTCGAAAGAGACATCTAAAGGTAAGTGATGGTTGTTGGACTTTCATTGCAACTTCTAACATTTCTATTTAAGTTATAATCTAGATGTTTAATTTAATTTGAATACATGTGGTTTATGCCTCCAAATGTCTAGCTGGCTGCCTAGTTGTGTCATCACCTCTTAGTGTGTTGTTGACTTCCCTAAGAACTAGAGTTTCGTTAGTTTCCAAGTGTTGCTCAAAACTATCTTGAAATTGAGAGGAAAATGGCCCCAATCTAGCCTCTAGTGGTATGGGAGATACAATCAATATAATTTTACCAAGAAACATTGAATAGATAATCAACATCAATTATTCCCTTGATAACCAAGATCAACCATTAAATTTAGGCTCTTATTTGATTGGAGTTGTGTTTTACTAATCATGGTATTGCATTTTACTCTGGAGATTTAAGTTCAAACCTCCAAAGAGACATCTAAAGATGAGGGACAACTCTTTAATTTTCATTATAACTTATAATGTGTGTGTGTTTGTCTATAAATATATATATGATTAATTTTAAACAATTAATGAGCAATTTATTGATATGAATAAATTCGAATTAATTAGTAGAAATTATATAGAAAAACTAAACTCTTCAATAAATTTATAAATGCAATAAGTTAAATTAGTACCTAATTTTATTTTAATGCACATGTTACTGTTTCAAAGTATTATTGACTAAAATGAGGGGAGAAGGGGAGAGAGATAACACATGATTCAAGGCACCATGATGTGCTACGATAGACACAAATATTTTATTATTGCGAAACTAAAATTGAAGCAAACCTAAATAATAAAAAGTAAAGAATGAAAGTAAGGCAATATAAATTCTAAGATACATATAAGAATCAAAATGAATGAATTTAAAAGATAGAGAATTATGATTATAAAATACGATATATAGAGATATGCACACACATACACACACATATATATTGTTGGCCATTTGGTTGAATTTATTATGTGTTGCATTGATGTTTTGTCATTGATGCCAACACTAGTTGTTTGGATGCTTTATCGGCACCCTTCTGGGCCCTATAGCTTGAGTGGTTTCTGGTTGATTTGGATCCGGCCTAATTTGGTAGGCTCCGGTATAGTTTGGTGATAGAATTGACTTGTTCATGATACTCATGCTCATATTCGGTCAGTTCGTTTTGTTCTGGTGATCAGATGCTATACTGTTTGCTTAGAAGCTTAGATTCTAGTTCCAACGAGGGTTTCACTGGTAGAGCTTTTGATGAAGATCTTTGATGAATTGTGTAAGTGGTGTTGATGAAGCTTCTAGTGAAGTTTCAGGATGCTGTTGGTGATCATGTTCGAGACTTGGTGGATGGAGATCATTGTTGTAGCGTGTGGACCTATACTAGGTCCCGTTTGATCTAGGTTATGGACCGACTGTAATGTAACATGTGGATTGCACCTCTCAATGTATTTTCAGGATGTATTATGTGTTGGATATTATTTGTTCATTCTAAGGCTGACATGGTTTGTAATTATGTAATTTGTTTATTATCTGGTGGTCGACCTAATTGTTTATGGTCGAGAGTTTGTATATATTGATGTAAGATCTCATTGTAGATCATCATGGGTATGTTAGAGGTCATGGTAAAGGAATGTAATGTGTGAATAATGTAACATCATTCAGGTAGAGGATTTGGTCGACCATTGGAGATCGAATTGGGTTTATGTAAGAGGATTTAGTCCTCCGGTATTGAGCTTACCTGGAACTATACTCAAGCATAGGAGATGCTATCTATTGCAGTTCGACACTTCTTCGGATTATAGTCTGGATTTATATGTACTCAGTGAGGCTCATTTTGTGATGAGTAGTGCGCTCTAGGTTGTTGGCCTTCCTGCAAGTGCAGGCCCCTCAATTGTAATTTGCAAAAGTATTATCTAACTATGGGTAGGCTTCCCACCGCAGTTTTTCCCTTTACCAGGTTTTCCATGTACAAATCTTGGTGTCATGTGGATGGTATTTATTCTGTGATTATCATTTATGATTAATTGGTTTAACTTCTATTCTGGTATTAATGTTTTGGGTTCTGGTATTAAAGTTATAAATTGCTAATAGTTCTGGTAATCTGTGACAACGGATTCAACCCCCCTCTTACTTGTCTTCCGGTTATTTAAACTATTTAACATGTACAATATTATTTAAATCTATCTTATGAAAGTTCACATAATTATTGTTAGGAAGCTTTAATAACCAAAGGACAATAGAGAGGGGGGGGGATGATTCAGTTGTCAGCGAATTATAGAACTTTAAGCATTTGAATCCTTATTACCGAAACACATAAACTTAATACCAGAATGCATAAACCAAATACTAGAATAACTAATATAGAAATTAAATATAAATACAAATCATAGAACAATTACCATCCATCCAGAACACATGACACCAAGATTTGTACGTGGAAAACCCGGTAAAGGGAAAAACTATGGTAGGAATCCTTACCAAAGTTGGATAATACTTCTGCAGTAAGTATGTAATTACAAAATTAGGGACCTGCACATGCAGCAAGGCCAACAACCTAGAGCGCACTTCTCATCGCAAAAGGAGCCTCACTAACTACAAAATAAATCCAAACTACAATCTAGAAAGAAAAGTGAATCGCAAAGCTAACATCTCCTATGCCTAAGTACAATTTTGGTTAAGCTCAGTACCTAAGGTCTTAAACCTCTTCCACAAACCCAGTTCGATCACCTATGATCGACCAAAACCTCTGCATTGATTATAACATTATTCGCACACAGATAATCCTATAACCATAATCCCATATGTCCATGATCTAAAAGATATCTTACATCATATTTCTACCAACCCAGGACCTAAACAATTAGGTTAGTCACCTAAAAGATAATACAATGATTCATAACATAAACCCACAATCCAATGATCAAACAAGTCAACTTAGGCTGAAAAGAATATAAACCAATCATTAAATCCCATCGGTAACGCATCACGAACATCCTCCAACATGTTACATAAACTAGTCCATAACCTAGATAAAGAAATACCCTAAAAATGGTCATCTAAACCATGAGCCCCTGATCTCGACAACATCACCAAGGTCCTAACAAAAGGTAATTAAATAAATCTTGAGCACACAATTAATTTCTTAAATTATCAAATGTCACATGGCAAATTAATCACTCAATAGTAATTAAATATTTATTTAATTAATTTATCATTCCAAGTAAATCATTTTAAACAATTATCTTATTTATTTTATTAAATATCCTAGCATATTTAATTAAATAAATCAATTTTCCATTAAATCATCAAAAAGAGGAATTGATTTGAAAAATAAATAAAAATTGCCATAAATCTTCAAAAAAGGAAACAAATCAAGAAAGAGGAATAGGAAATTATGAGCATAAATCTTAAAAAAAGGAAACAAATAAAAAAGGGAATTAATTGACCAAAAAAAATTAAAAATTGAGAAAAGAAATCAATTGCAGATAATCTTGAAAAAATAATAAAAAATTGATAGATAATCTCAAAGAAAGCAATTAAAACAATTAAATATTAAAATTGAATGAAATAGAGAATAAATCAGTTTTTTTTACTGATTTTATCTTAATTTAAGTTCAATTTCCTTTAAAATTGAAAAAAGAATCCAATCACATCAATTCACCTCAATTGTGCTTCCTCTTGGAAAATCTTGACCACTCATCATCATTTGATGTTAGCCGTTGGTTTCTTTCTAAATTTTCTATAAATTCAGGCTCTCATCTCCTAAACAAAAATCCTGGAGAATATATTGTTATTATGTTGTTTTTGCTCTAGGTTCATTGAGAATTTGCATTGAGATATTGCATATTAGTTATTTCATATTGCTTAAATATTCATATCTTGCTTAAATCATGTTAGATTAATCTTGCATATTTAGCTTAAATCTTTCATCCATTTAGCTCATATTCATGCTCATATAGATTTAAAAATATTTCATTTAGGTTTTGTCTAGTCATTGGATAGCTTAGCAATTTGAGAGCAATCTAAACTCGCATCTACTAGAAGGCAATGGGTCGCTTTGTAATGGTTTATTATTCATTGATTATTGATTTACTAACCATGCATCTAATGACTTAATTGAAGTGTTGTGTCTTACAACTTGCAGATATAGGTCCCCTTTTCACACACATTTTTGGCACCCACCATGGGGCTCAAAACAATGACTATAATATTTCTAATGTTTCTTAAACAAATTTAATGTTTGGTTTTTATAACTAATAAACATGTGTTAAATTTACAAATAAAAATATTTCTTTTTGCTTGTTCTTCTGTGACAGTCAAAAATGATCTCTGTTTGGAAAGCATAATGTTTTATTGAACCGTTGGATCACAGCTGATTTTTTATATGTTGTTGAAAACCAAGTTTTCTACAGTTTCACCGAAGTGATTTTCCTAAGAATTGCTGGTTTGAAAGTTAGGAATGATAGAGTGTAGCACTATCATTTTACTTATTCTTCTATGACAGTCAAAAATGGTCTTTGTTCAGAGGGCATAACATTTTTTTGAACTGTGGGATCTAAACAAAATTTTAATATGTTATGTAAAACCAAGTTTTCCACATTTTCACTGAAGCTATTTTTCAAATTAGCTCTAGTTGAGAAGTTATAAATGACAAAGTGTAGTACTATCAAAACTGTCATAACCAAGATAGTCATTAAAAATGGAAATTCTTGTTAGATTAGTTTAATTTACAGTTTGCATGCTAGAATTTTCTTTTGATGATTTTTTTATGTTATTTTGGCAACTAATTTTGGGCTTTTAATGTTTGCAGGTCTGCTTGACAAAGAATTTATCAATCAAGCATACATCTATCAAAGAATAGAAAAACAACATGACTATTAATGCGTTGGTTTTGCAGGTTGCCTATAGAGAATCGACCAAATATCGTGTATTCTTTAAATTAATTTTTAGGCACTTAAATTGCTATCTGGTTAAAGAACAAATATGTCTTTGGTGTTTTTAGAAAAACCTGAGAGGTAGTAGAGTATGCTCTTGTCTTTTACAGACAATCATAAATCTAGACCCTCGAAGATTTTTTCTAAGTTTTGAGATTTGTGTACCTTTAGTGGGCTTGACATAGTGGGAAAAAGTAATCACCCTATGAGAACAACCCAAGTGAGTACAACTGGACTTGAGCATTCCAACTCACTATAATAAATAGGCCTCTGGTGATTAAAGTCTCAGAGGATGGGATTATTTGATTTTTCTCTTTGAGATCTCTCATACCGATCATTTTGTAGGGTCTCGCAGTCTCAATCATGTTTACGTGACTACAGCTTGTTTTGGTACCTTGTTGGGCTATAGGCCTCAATCATGCTTGCATGACTTCAAGGGGTAATTTCAAACATAATTCCTGACTAAGAACTATAAGATAGAAGCTACCTGGTTCACCTCTGAAAGAGGGATAATCTTTGTGCAAGGGAGATAGTAACTCTCCCAAGATAATTGTCATTTCGTGCCCCCATTAGCATTCAGAGTCGGCTAGTACGGTGTTGAGAATCCATTGCATGAGTCTCAGCGGCCATATTTTGATTAGCTATTGGGTGTGTACCTAAGTTAACAAACAAAGATTTTCTTCTCTAAGCCAACTTCTGCAGGGTTAGCGTGCTGTGATTAAATTATTATACATCTTGCGTGTTTTATGTGTTTTCACCCCTGAAACTAAAACTGGAGAAAAAAAATCAACAACTCAGTGATAAAATTTGTCGTACAAATTCTTTTTCTTGTCAGTCAAAACATTCATACCTGTCTAGATCAGTCTACAATGAGCATAAAACTAGACATCATCCTCCTAAGCATAAACAATCTTGATAGTGTACCCCTGTCATTGTGTTGCACAATTTTGTCAATCACCTCTCAGCTAGTTCAAACAACATCTTATCAAACCTAAATTAACTTAGGTAACATCTTACACAAGATAGAGAATTCCCGAAACCAAACCAGATCTTAGTTACTTCACTCAATCACTACGTTAAACGAACAACTAGCTACAATTTGATCTTGACTTCTGCAACACATCTAGCTCTTGGTCCTGTCAATTGTAAATGCATGTTCAAAATAGAAGCTCTTCTAGAAATTCCAACAAAAGTAAGAAGCCCATGGCTACCTTGGCTCAAATGCTTCAAGATATCAAGAAAGAAATATATAACATGAAAATCCAACAAAATAAATCAATGACTCCATTTGAAAAACAAAAGCATGATATCAAGAGTGAGAAACTTCAAGGAATTGTAAAATGATTATATGATTTGACAATCAAAAGCCAAATCTCAAACAAGCTCACAAGACACCTTCACTAAGACCTAAAGACATTTCCTCCAAATATCGTCTAGATAGACAATTTACACCTTTGGGACAATCTATTGAGTCGGATTTGAAAGAGCTTCTTGAGCATAATCTTATCATATTGCCTAAAAAGACCACATGGGGATGTGAATTTTTGAGTAATTATTGTGCATATCATAGACAAAATGAACATAAGACTTCAAAATGCATGGAATTAAAATATAAGATTCAAGATCTCATTGATAATGGTGTCATTGAAATTGAAGATCCTAATGACTCACCTCAAGAAAAAATAAGGAACTACTTCTAAGCATGATCAGAATCATGAACCTATGTCTAGCAAGGCTCCACACATAGCTTCCATCTCTTCCATGATGCCTCCATCTCCTAAAACTTCTCAGCAACAATCCATACCATCTCCTTCAAACAATGAAACTTCTCATGTTTACGTTCAAGGGCTATCTCCTATGGAAATCCAAGTTAATGCTAATATTGATACAAAGTCCTTTAAAGATTTAAAAATCCTAGATCCTATGCCATCATGCACTTTAATTCCAAACGTACCCACTCTAGAGAGTCCCACTCAAAATGCTTCCCCATCATGCCAAAATATGGAGATCTTCCAAGAATCCCCTATGCCTATGCAAAATCCTATCCCTTCCTTAGAAGTGACTCCATGTCAAGAGGATAATCTAAAAAATGAAGAAACAAGTCCTATCATAAATCAAGATCAAGACACCAAAACTCTCCAATCCCATCTAATGATTGAAAAAGATCCTATTTCACTAGAATCCCATGATGATCCCCTTATACCTTTCCATTTCTTCCAAGATGACTCACTTCCATCTCAAGAGCAAAGAATCGTTCCAAATCCCATTCCTAATCCACTTCTTAAGCAATATCATGATGCCTCTACCATATTTTCAAATGATCCTATTCAAAATGAAGAGTTAAACACCCTTCCTACTCTATCCAATGGTCGTCTATCATGTCAAGATCAAAGTATCACTTTATTCCCTTGTCATAATCCTCCATGTTCACCTCAAGGATCCATCATGCCTACAAGTCCCTTTCATGATCCTATCATTCCCTACATTCCACTTCCACCTTGTAATGGACTTGTGCCTTCTTTCCAAAGCAAAGTGTATCCTACAAGTCAAAATATTTATAAAGGCAAAGGGGTAAATCTCTACAAGCAAAAAACCCTCCATATTAAAGAAAATGTTAAAGGTCATGGCCTTAGGGACATTTCTCAAGATGTTGGTGTCTCTCATAAATCCTACATTTCTCCAGTTAAATCCAAATATACACTTTCCCCATCATTGCTTCCATCCATTGTAGGTCTCTATATCCCTCCATCCCTTATGTAGGATCAACAAAGGCACACATCTTCGAGTACCTTCCATCCATCTAAAAGACCTCCATATCATTCCTATCTATCCACATATCTCCCTCCAATCAATTTGGATGCCAAGCATAAAAGTCATAAGTCAAGTAATCCACATGTATTCAAGGATCAACATGTCCCATCTAATCGACATGTCAAAACAAAGAAAAATACGATCCAAAAAGAAAAAGAAAAATACAAAACACCACAAAGGCCCACAAAGAAAGAAGAAAAGTAAAAAGTTATATGGGTTCTTAAGGCACTTGTATAGGCAATGCGCTCTAAAGAACTACAAAACCATGAAAAATCAAAAACCATGTGGATCCCTAAGCAGTTGCTTGAAGCACAAAAGTCTAAAGAAAAATCAAAATTGGCATCCAAAATTGTTGTTCCTCCATCCAGACCTTCTGAGTGTATTTTTCCATCATCTCCTTCATCCATTTTGGGTTCTTATGCCCCAAAATTTGTAACCTTTCCTCCATCCAAATCTCAAAATCTGAGATTCACTTCTCTTCCATATATCTACCATCCCTCAAGGCATGTGCCAATGTTGATATTTCCAGCATTTCCATCTATCCACACACAATTCTTCCAATATTCTATCCATTATCCAACACCTCTTTTTCACCCTTCCATTCCTCTTATCCAATCCTTTGCATAAATCCTTACCCTAGTTTCATTTCATTATCCTGCCAACATCTTTGAGCATACCTTCATAGCCATGGTCTATTGAAACTCATATTCTAAGGGTACCATCCAAAGCAGCGAGATGTTGGGGTCCTTCTTCCATCCCCTACCATGCCTCCATTATTTCCAAAAGAAAAAAAAATGATGAAAAAGTGAACAAAAAAAAAAGAAAAAAAGTAAAGAGAAATAATTTCGTTCACGAGTGAAAACCACTTCTTATGGCTCCTTGGGCAAGTACCATGATGAAAACCTGGAAAATAGGTGTCATACATAATCCATTATCCTTTTTCACTTTACACTGGGGGCAAGTTCCGTCCATGTACATCCATCTATTATCCTTCTTCCTCCATTATCCTTCATCCTCCATTATCCCTCATCCGCTCTATCTACGTTCATATCCCTTTTCCACCTTTGATCTTGACAAGGTTAAGGATATTTTTAGGCTTCATGTGTCCTATCCATTACACTTGATCTAGACCCTTTAGCTCCTCTCCATTGCTTGCTTACATTTTCATTACTCCCTTTTAATCTTTCTTATCATATCTACCTCCTATCCAAATCTATCCCTTGATCTTGATCAACACTATGGACAAAATGCAAAAACATGCTTTCCACAAACCTCTTGACATGGCCACTTCTTTGGACCATATGGCTTCATTACGCTAAAATCCTTTGTTTACATCACTAAAATCCTTGCTTTACATCACTATATCTAGACCCTGTGCTTGGACTAACGTTGTGAGATAGTCCTTGAATGCATCCACCATCATTCGCTTATCCATTCATGTACTCAAAATCCCTTTTTCCTTGCTAGACACTAGGGGCAAACATCAAAATCATAAAAATCATAAAATATCTTGAACAAAATCCTAAAAATCATAAAATGTCTTGAAAAAAATCCTAAAAATCCTAAAATGTCATGAACAAAATCCTAAAAAATAAAAAAATAAAAAATAAAACTGAAAAACAAAGCAAGAAAGCATAGACTATCCATCAAACTAAATCAACATCAGACAAACTTTCAAAGTTTGCAATCAAACTTATCGCATATCTTGTTAATCAATCTATCAAACTCTATCCAACATCAACATGTCTTATACAAGGAAGGGTGCACTCAAAACTAGACAAATCGGTCTTAAATGGGGTACTTACTCTTTGAAACTAGACATTCCTATCATTGATCACACAAATCAAAATAATCATATAGATCAGTATGGCTGTTGGATTTTCTCTAGGGTAGTCTTATCTCTTGTACTGAAATGCTGCATCTTTGCTTTCACTTGTACATATCTTTTAGTTGCTTTTGTGACATCCCAGTACTTTTAGAACCCTCATGGCTTGAAACCAATCAATTCCTAGTCATAGGGTAATTGACTGAGAAATTTACATATCCTAAGCAATATCAACCAAGTCATCTTTTAGTCTGTGGTACTTGGTCATCCACTTTGAGTCAGTCACTTGTCTCCTTACTATTGTAGAGTTTTATCACTGAATAAACAAGCAAAACAAGACTATTGAAAACAATCACTAAACTGTTTGAGATATGCATGAAATTTTCTTTGTGTGCTATCTTTTACATTGGCTTTCCCTTATTATTCCCTCTGAGTAACTCGAGGAAGTCTATCTTGACTAAGAGGAGCAAGGATTGGGGACATAATACATTTCTTTGTTTTATGCTTGTAGGAATCATTCTGATGATCTGAAAACAACTAATTAGCTAGGTGTCTATGATAAGTGCCTTTACATTAAGGTGAAATCACCACACATACCTTGACTTTGCTTATTTGAATGGTACAGGGAGGTTCCCATCATTTCTTTGTCTATTTTGAGGGAGTTTCTTTATCATGTAATCTAGGTCCCTGCAAAATCTGTCCAAGGATATGAACGAAAAATGCTCATTGCGGACAAGATAATCAAATTGCATATGCAAAGAAATAAACTCTATTCTACTTGATGTGTTTGTAAAATGCTCAGTGATGAAACTTAAGCATTTCAAATCTAGTGACTAGGTTTAGGTTGCAATTCATTTTGCATTTTGTGAATTTAGAGTGATTTTGATATTATAACAATGCTCTCTTTATCTTCTGAATGAGAGTTGGAAGCTTCATCATTTCTCAGCTAAGTGGTCTCTTTTTCATGATTGTTTCTCCGATCAAGTACTTGTGTATTGAGATATTAGCTGCATACATGAGCATCTTCTATAGACCCATACATTTAATTTTATACTTATTTGCATTCAAATTATTACATGAAGAAAAATAAACATTGGCATTACTAGTTACCCAAATTCTCCTCATTCATTTGCATCATCATTTATTTGCATAAAAAGAAACAAAAGCAAACATCCATATTCCATTTGCATTCATTCATCTATACTAAATAGATATGCATACATATAGAATAAAGCATATAGAACAACGTATCATAATCAATCAACACAAGTATGATGAAATCGAATCAAGAGCTCATAAATCGGCTGTCCTGAGTCCATTTTTGGGATCAAAATAGAAATCTAATGTCAATTCTCTCATCAAAATTTCACGACGTTCACCACTTAGTGCTTTCATCAAATTCTCATTCTCTTCTTCAATTTTCTCTCAATTTCTCGTTAATCAACACTAAATCTCAATGGAATTCTCACATTAACTCTGATTTTAATCATCAACATTAATCTTTGTGCTCAAATAACTTATCAATGCTATAAAAAAAAAATTGCCTATAATCACTGTGCAACCCTCACTATCTTTCAATTTCGCTCCCGAGGGGGCATACTCATGAGCTCAAAGTTGAGAATTTCTTTCAAAAATATTCATTGCAAGTCGAGCAACTAATCTTTTCTAAACATCAAACAAGACCTCATTTCTAGGGGCATCTCAACTTCATCGCTTTATATCAAGTTGAGATTTCTCGATCATCTGAATCGAATCAATCTCTAGGGGCATATCAATTTCATCACTTCAAATCAAGATGGTATTGTCTTTTTCTGAATCAGTCTCTTAACATTAATCAGTTTCATTGCTTTTCATCAAGCTGATTATTTGTTTAAAATCAATAAAGGGTTTAAAGAGTATCTTTGATCACACTCAATCTAAGCAGGTGTTCAGTTTCATCACATCGAATCAAGTTGGACAGTTTATCTTCGCTCATCGTGTCTTGATCAATCAAGTTCAAGATCGATTTTATCCTCACTCACTGTGTCTAGTTCAATCAAGTTATAGATTAGTAAGATCCTCTTCTTGATCAATCGAGTTCAATTTCGGTATCTTTTCTCTCTATCGCTCCTAGTTCAATCAAGTTCAGGATCGATATTTCTTTAATCAACTCTGTTTAGTTTCATCGCTTCAAAACAAATTGAATACCTTGCTCTTCATTTGGTTCGTGATCAATCAAGTTCAGAATTGGTATCTCCTAGACATCAAATTTTCTTTGAACCAACATGTTGCTTGCACATTAATTCAAAGAGGCACAAATGTAATACCCTAAAAATGGTCATCTAAACCATGAGCCCCTAATCTCGACAATGTCACCAAGGTCCTAACCAAAGGAAATTAAATAAATCTTGAGCACAAAATTAATTTCTTAAATCATCAAATCTCACATGGCAAATTAATCACTCAATATTAATTAAATATTTATTTAATTAATTGATCATTCCAATTAAATCATTTTAAATAATTATCTTATTTGTTTTATTAAATAGCCTAGCATATTTAATTAAATAAATCAATTTTCCACTAAATCATCGAAAAGAGGAATTAATTTGAAAAATAAATAAAAATTGCCATAAATCTTCAAAAAAGGAAACAAATCAAGAAAGAGGAATTGAAAATTATGAGCACAAATCTTTAAAAAAGGAAACAAATAAAAAAAGGAATAATTGACAAAAAAAGAATTAAAAATTGAGAAAAGAAATCAATTGGAGATAATCTTGAAAAAACAAATTAAAAATTGATAGATAATCTCAAAGAAAACAATTAAAACAATTAAATATTAAAATTGAATGAAATAGAGAATAAATCTTTTTTTTTCTGATTTTATCTTAATTTTAGTTCAATTTCCTTTAAAACTGAGAAAAGCATCCAATCACATCAATTCACCTAGATTGTGCTTCCTCTTGGAAAATCTTGACCGCTCATCATCATTTGATCTCAGGCATTGGTTTCTTTCTGAATTTTTTATAAATTCAGGCTCTCATCTCCTAATCAAAAATCTTGGAGAATATATTGTTATTATGTTGTTTTTGCTATAGGTTCATTGAGAATTTACATTGAGATATTGCATATTAGTTATTTCATATTTCTTAAATCATTTAGCTTAAATATTCATATATTTCTTAAATCATGTTAGATTAATCTTGCATATTTAGCTTAAATCTTGCATCCATTTAGCTCATATTCATGCTCATATAGATTTAAAAATCTTTCATTTAGGTGTTGCTTAGTCACTTGATAGCTTAGCAATATAAGAGCAATCTAAACTTGCATCTACTAGAAGGCAATGGGTCGCTTTGTAATGTTTTATTATTCATTGATTATTGATTTTCTAACCATGCATCTAATGAATTAATTGAAGTGTTGTGTATTACAGCTTGCAGATACAGGTCCACTTTTCATATACACATAGATAACACCGCACCCAAAATAGGTCGCCATAAACCAAATCCAATACCATCGATCAGTAGGAATACAAAGAAGATAACCATCAGCATCCTGAGAACCATCTTAAAGACACACCAACACCACTTATCACGTGCATCAAAAGATCTTCAGCAAAACTCTATAGGTAAAACCCTTACTGGTGACCAAAAGGCTTACTAGAACAAATGATAGTATCTAAGTCATCAAATACTGAACCAACTAATCATGATACACATCAGAATAACATGAATGACAGATCCAAATCAATAACACAAACCAAAGCATACAAGATCAATATCATAAACGAACCACTCTACCGAAACCAACTAGAAACTGATAAACAACAAAAACATCCAGTGTTGCCATCAATGATAAAAAATCAATGCAACACATAATCAACTCCAAATTACCAATAATATCCCCCTTTAGCATTGATGACAACACTAGATGTGAAAAAAATCCTAATGCCAAGAAATTCCAAACAAGTCTCCCCCTATGGAAGGCAACCAACAATCTCCCACAAAATTATATAGCAATGAAGCTCTAAACCAAACTTACCTAATGAATATATCTCTCCCTTATGTTTTTCACAAGAATAACTCTCTCCCTTTGACATCAATGCCAAAGATCTCACATAAATATAAAAAAACTCATAAATCCTATTATTCTTACACCTAACTACTCCCCCTTAGTAGCACTACCACCACATCAATCTGGAATGAGTAATAGCTCTGATAATACATACCAGACTTATGCCAATCAGCATCACTCAGGTCTCTACTGGAGGGGCATAAACCCCCAATCTATCTTTGAGGTACTCAAATGATTCTTTAGGCAACAGTTTAGTGAAGATGTCTGCAATCTACTCTTTAGTGCTCACATAAACTAGTCTGAATTCATTTGCTTCCACTTTTCCTTCAAAAAGTTATACTTGATAGATATGTCCTTTGTCTTAGAATGAAATACTAGATTCTTTGATATATGAATAGCACGAGAGTTATCACAGTGAATAACTACTAGTTCATTACAATCCACCTTTAGTTCCTTCAACATTTGCTTCATCCATAGAGCTTGAGTATAGTTAGTAGCAGCAACAACATACTCAGCTTCAGCAGTAGATAAGAAGGTACATGACTTCTTTTTGTTGATCCAAGAAACAAGATTCTTTCCAAGAAAGAAAGCTCCACCAGATGTGATCTTTTGATCATCAACATTTCCAGCCCAATCTGTATTGTATATGATCATAATGTAAATTCATCATTTTTAGGATACACAAACCATATTTAGTTGTTCCCTACAAATACCTAAAAATTCTTTTCAACGCACTCTCATGATTTTTTCTACGATCACTCTGATATCCTGATACCATACAAACTGCATTTATTATATCCAATCTAGTCTAAGTTAAGTATAGCAAACCTCCAATCATAGACATGTACCTTCTAGGATTTACCGGTACAAATGCATCTTTCTCTATCAATTTCCCAGTTGTAACCATAGGTGCACCAACCGGTTTAGAATTTTCCAACCCAAATTTCTTCAATAACACTCTAGCATACTTAGTTTGATAGATGAAAATACATTTATCAGTTTGAGTAATCTGCAAACCTAAGAAAAATTTCATCTCCCCAATCATAGAGATCTCTGATAGTTTTGATACTTAATGTAAGTATAGATCCAATAGCCAACAAGATGAGAGGGAGGGGGGGGGTGAATCATACAAACTTAATCTTCCATAAAAACATCAAATTCAACCTCGGTAACATGAACTTCAGTAATATAACCAAAACTATTAAACATGCAAACTCAAAAGCATATGAACATCATAAACCTCACAACACCATATTTAACATGGAAACCCAAATAGGGAAAAACCACAGTTGGATTTCAGACCCACAAAGAAATATACTCTTCTAGAGTATGCTTGGTTAAAAGAAAATCCTATTAAAGATTACAAACACATTGCTAGATGTGACCCAGTTAAGGGATTTCCCTTAGATCTGTCAGGATCTTCACCTTGTTAGAAGTGACCTTGTTAAAGGATTTCAAACACTCAATCAGAATGTCACCTTGCTAGAGGGTTTTACAAATAAGACTGTTAAGTCCACTCGGTTAAGAGATTTTTGGTCACTTTCACAAAATAACAGTAATAAAAATCTATCTGCAACTTCACATCTAAAATGCTAAAGCAGATTCTTATTTTCTCAATACAATATAGACATAGAACTAATCTTGTCCATCTACTGGGCTTCTATACTCTATTATTCAAACAAGTCTTCAAGCTTCTGTGCTCGGTAATCACTATGTAGCAACCCTATGCATACACTTGCCCACATGCATTGTTTATCAACAGTTTCCTATTTATAAACAATTAGCTAACCACTTAATCTCATTGATCACATTTCCCATTATTAATCATAGCCATCAGATCTTAATTCTTGTCTACGTTCAATGCATCTTTCGATCTGAAAATGTTTTGCCCCATCTTGGAACTTGCATACATTTATTGGAACTTGTGCCAGGGTATTGCGGTTCAATCTATGCTATAGATCTTCATGCCAACTTTCCATTGCCTTAGATTCATTAACAAACTTCATGCATGGCATACCAATCATTTAATCAGTTCCAGCTCATCAGCTTCCTTCATTAAATAATGCATGTAAACATTTAATGCATTCTATTATAGCTCGATTACAACTCGGTTGCAACTCGGTAAATACTAAACTTCACTTAGTAGACATTCCACCTTCATTAACTAATAGCGATAACCTTAGGGTTTACCGACTACGATCCTTAGGGTTTACCGACTAGGTTCTTTGCTTGATAACATAGTATAGTATTAACCTTACAAAATAATAATATCAAGACAGTAGACATCCTTAATCAGTTATATCCATAATCATCAACAACCTTCTCAATATCCTTATTGAAATGCCAACAATCTTCCATTATCTGTTATAATGCTATATTGCCAACAATCTCCCCCTTTGGAATTGATGGCAAAACCAATTGATTTGACCTTAAAAGATTTGGATTACTATGATTCTGAAATGCTGAAAAGTTGAAATGCTCTCCCCCATACATTAGACTTCTCCTCTTTTCTTTAGTCTTCTTTCCAATCTGTAGTCTTCTCAATTTTCTTTTAATCTTCTCCCCCGATATTAGTCTTCTCCCCCTTTGACAACAATGCCAAAAAGTAAATAACTAAAACATAATTTCTTTCTGTATGAAGTGATTTCCTACTATTGTGTATCAATTCAGTCTTGGTCAGAGCATTTTGTCTTCAATTCATGTTCCTTGTATTGTTTCCTGTAATAATTCCTGTGATATTTCCTATACACCTTTAGAAAACATCCTAAAGGGTGTAATGCAACATCAACTCCTGAAAGATATTTGATAGAGTTATCGGATTGATTCTTTCACCGAACTCGGTTAGAGAGTAGAAGATAGGGGTAGGACCCCTAACTTACTTCTAAGATATTCAAAAGTGTCCCTTGGTAGCGGCTTGGTGAAGATATCTTCTATTTGTTCTTTTGTGCTAACATATTCCAACACCACTTTCTTCTCTTGAGATTATTCTCTAAGATAATGATATTCGATAGAGATGTTCTTTGTCTTAGAGTGCATAATAGGATTCTTTGAAATATTGATGGCACTAGTATTGTCATAGAATATAGTTACTGGCTCAGTAACTTTCTCATTTATACCTTCCAACAGTTGTTTGATCCATGCAATGTTGGTACAATTCAATGCTACAGCAACGTATTCAGCTTCTACTGTTGACTGTGAAACACATCCTTGTTTCTTGCTAAGCCAACTCACTAGTCTTTCTCCTAAAAAGAAAGCTCCTCCACTTATGCTTTTTTTGTCATCAATGTTGCCTACCCAATCAGCATCAGTATAAACTTTTAAATCAAAATCATTTCCTTTTTGATATAATAACCCATAATCCTCTGTCCCTTTCAAGTATCTAAAAATTCTTTTGATTGCAGTCATGTGTGTTTCCTTATGATCTGCAGAGAATCTTGCAACAATACCTACTACATGTACTATGTCTGGTCTGCTGTGAACAACATATTGTAGCTTTCCAATCATAGATCGGTAAAGTGTCTCATCAACAAATACAAATTCATCATTCTTTGATAATTTACAGTTGGTAGTTATAGGAGTACTTACTCGTTTTGAATCCTCCATTCCAAATTTCTTCAAGATTTCCTTTATGTACTTGGTTTGAGTAATGAAAAACTCATTTTTCATTTGCAGTATCTATAAACCTATAAAATACTTTATCTCACCAATTAATGACATCTCAAATTATTTTCTCATTTCATTTCCAAAGTTCTTACATAAAGAGTCATTACCACAAAATATAATATCATCAACAAATATGGCTGAGATCAGTATTCTATTTTCATCATTCTTCATGTACATATTCCTATTCTCACTTGTCCTTATAATACCAATCTTAATCAAATAAGAGTGCAATCTTTCATACCATGCTCTAGGTGCTCATTTCAAACCATATAAAGCTTTGTTCAATTTACATACCTGATCTTTATTCTTGTCTTCAACAAATCCTTTAGGTTGTTCAATAAAAACTTCTTCTTCTAATATTCCATTTAGAAAAGCAGATTAGACATCCATTTGATATACCTTGAAGTTTTTGAAAGCAGCATAGGCCAACAATGTTCTTACTCCTTCAAGTCTAGCAATAGGTGCAAAAGTTTCACCATAATCAATTCCTTCTTCTTGAGCATAACCTTTGCAAACTAGTCTTGCTTTGTTTCGAATGACCTCTCCTTTTTCATTTAGCTTGTTTTTCAAAATCCACTTTGTACCAATTACATTTTTTCCCTTTGGTCTTGGGATTAGTGTCCATGTGTCATTCTTCTTGATTTGATCAATCTCTTCTGTCATAGCATTTATCCAATATTCACTGTTAAATGCCTCTTTCACTACTCTCGGTTCAAATTCAGATATCAAACATGTGTTCTATCTTAGTTTGTTCCTTGTCATCACTGGACCGTCCTTATCTCCTATAATCTAACTTGGTGCATGATGTCTTCTGACATACTTGGCTAATACAAGCTCGGTAGGCTTTGTATGATCTTCTTCATCACTCAGTAAATGGATATTCTCTTCATTTTCTTCAACAATTTTCTCGGTAAGACTTGTCAATTGAACATAGACAAATTCATCATAGTCTTTTGGTTCCTTGGAATTTCCTTCATCATTTCTTTCTGCAAATTCATCAATTTTCACATTTGCACTTTCTACTATTTTGTTAGATGATTTGATCAGACATTAAATGCTTTGCTTCTAGAAGAATAACCTAGAAATGTTCCTTCTTCACTTTTCTGATCAAACTTGCCATTTCTATCATCTTTGTGAACATAGCATCTACTTACAAAGATTTTAAAATAACTAACATTAGGTTTATTATCATACCAAATTTCATATGTTGTCTTCAAAGTACCTTTCTTCAATTGTACTTGATTCAAGGTGTAAACTGCTGTGCTTATTGCTTCTCTCCAAAATGTTTGTGGCACCTTCTTTTCAATCATCAGTGTTCTAGCAAAATCCACAATAGTTTTGTTTCTTCTCTTATCTATTCCATTCTGCTGTGGAGTTCTTAGTACAAAGACTTGCCTTTTAATACCATGATCATTGCAAAATAAGTTGAACTCATCAGATGTGAACTCTCCTCCTCTATCTGATCCAAGACATTTCAATTGTCTTCCTGTTTCATTTTCAACTCTTGCCTTGTACCATTTAAACATTTGAAAAGCTTCTAATTTTTCTTTTAAAAACATTACTGACATCATCCTTGAATAGTCATCCACAAATAATATGAAATATTTATCACCATAATAGCTTTGAACTTTCATAGGACCACAAAGATCAGTGTGCACTAGATCTAAAATTCCCTTAGAAGTGTAAGTCTTACTTGTAAAGCTTGATCTTGTCATCTTACCCATCTGGCATCCTCGACACATAAAATTCTTAGGTTTTTCAAGACTCAGTAGACCTCTTACTCGGTGCTTCTTACTTATTTTGATCAGATTATCAAAATTTACATGACAAGACCTTTTATTCCATAACCGGGTATCATCTATCTTTGCATACAAACACTTATTATGATTTGATTCAAGGTGAAATGTGTTACCTTTTGTTTGTGTCCCGGCAGTAGCTAACTTTCCATTCTTGTCATGAACTTTGACAATTCCTTTTTGAAATTCTATTCGGTAACCTGTGTTGTTTAGCAATGCTACACTCAACAAATTGTATTTCAAACATTCAACCCAATAAACATCATTGCATCTTGCATTATCAAGAAGTGTTATAGATCATTTACCTTTCACCGGACATGGTGCATCATTACCAAATCTAACATAGCCTCCATCATAATCTTCTAACATAACAAACTTTTGCTTATCACCTATCATATGATGTGAGAATCCACTATCTATGATCCAAGAATCATTAGTGTTTATGTGAGATATTAGGGATTTTTCTTCATACCTTTCTTCATCGGATCCATCTTTGATAGCCACATAAACTACTTCCTTTGTATCAGTCTCATCTGATTTATCATCATTGGATTCCTCATCGGCTATTAAGCATGTCTTTCTATCTCTTCTTCTGAGGTCTCGGTGTCCTTTGTAATGATTGTCTTTCTATCTGTCATCTCAGTAATCTCTCTTTTCAGTAAAATCTTTATCAGGACATTTAGAAGCCATATGTCCTATCTTATCACAATTGAAACATTTCAAAGGTAGTTTTCCTTTATACTTACCTTTGCCTCTCGATAACCTTTTGGCTAATAGTGCTTCAAACTCTTCTTGCTTTCTGATTTCCTCATACAGTTTGTGTACTTCTTCCATGTTCTTACAAAATCTTTCACTTGCTCCACTGTGATCTCCTTCAAAGTACTTATACTTTCTTTCATTGTAATCATTAGATTCATCAAGATGAAAAGAACTAAATGCAGATTCAACTTTATTTACCAAAGATCCACTATTATCAAAGTTACTTAACTCAAATGCATGTAGCTTACCAATAGTAGCATCTAAAGAAACTAGCATATTAGGTACAAACCGTAATTCATTGATTGCAAAGACTCGGATTGCATAAGTTGGTAGAAGGGTTCTTAACAACTTACTTGTTATATCCTTTTCTTCAATAGTTCCACCTGCTCCTTTGATTTGATTGACAATCTCCTTCAGTCTTGTACTGTACTAAGTTATGTTCTCACCTTCATTCATCCTCATGGATTCAATTTGTCCTCTTAGACTATCTTCTTTTGCTCTTTGAACATGTTCATCTCCTCCATACACTGATATGAGCTTATCCCACATTGCCTTTGCATCATTGCAGCCTTCTAGATCATTAAACTCTGAATTGGTCAATGTAAATGTTATTTCAATCATTGCTTGAATATATTCTTGCTTTGCCTTTATCTCTTCCATAGTCAATGGATAGTTGCTCAGTGTAACAAAATCATTCTCTAGATAGTATAAAACATATTCTCTGACTCCTGATAGGTGCAACTTCATCCTTTTCTACCATGTAGAGGAACTTGACTTGTTCAGCTTTGGCGCATCCCTCTTATACATCTTTGGATCTTTGCCTCAAGTGCCTTTAAAATTTTCTTCCGGAGTCCAAAGCTCTGATACCAATTGATAGTTCTAATACTTAATGTAAGTATAGATCCAATAGACAACAAGATGAGAGGTGGGGGTGAATCATACAAACTTAATCTTCCATAAAAACATCATATTCAACCTCGGTAACATGTACTTCAGTAATATAACCAAAACTGTTAAACATGATAACTCAAAAGCATATAAACATCATAAACATCATAACACCAAATTTAACATGGAATCCCAAATAGGGAAAAAACACTATGGGATTTTGGACCCACTAAGAAATATACTCTTCTAGAGTATGCTCAGTTAAAAGCAAATCCTATTAAAGATTACAAACACGTTGCTAGATGTGACCCAGTTAAGGGATTTCCCTCAAATCTGTTAGGATCTTCACCTTGTTAGAAGTGACCTTGTTAAAGGATTTCAAACACTCAGTTAGAATGTCACCTTGCTAGAGGGTTTTATAAATAAGACTATTAAGTCCACTCAGTTAAGAGATTTCCTGTCAGTTTCACAAAATAATAGTAATAAAAATCTATCTACAACTTCACATCTAAAATGCTAAAGCAAATTCTTATTTGCTCAATACAATATAGACATAGAACTAATCTTGTTCATTTGTTGGGCTTCTATACTCTGTTATTCAAATAGATCTTCAAGCTTCTATGCTTGGTAATCACTATGTAGCATCCTTGTGCATACACTTGCTTGCATGCATTGTTTGTCAACAGTTTCCTATTTATAAACAATTAGCTAACCGCTTAATCTCCTTGATCACATTTCACATGATCAATCATACCCATCAGATCTTCAATCTTGTCCAGGTTCAATGCATCTTTCGATCTGAAAATGTTTTACCCCATCGTGGAACTTTCATACATTTCTTGGAACTTGTGCTAGGGTATTGTAGTTCAATCTGCGTTGTAGATCTTCATGCCGACTTTCCTTTACCTTAGATTCAATAACAAACTTCATGCATGGCATACCAATCATTTAATCAGTTCTAGCTCATCAGCTTCCTTCATTAAATAACACATGTAAACATTTAATGCATTCTATTATAGCTCGGTTACAACTCGGTTGCAACTCGGTAAATACTAAACTTCACTCGGTAGACATTCTGCCTTCATTAACTGATAGCAATAACCTTAGGGTTTACCGACTAGGTTCTTTGCTTGATAACATAGTATAGTATTAACCTTACAATTTACAACATATGTATGATGTTAGAACAATCTAAACATCATGATCTCATGATTATCTGACTCGATAAGAGTTTCCCATTGAATACCTTATTCATCATAATCTTTCCTATGTCTTTTACTGACAACTTTATATTCTTCAAATCATACTTCTCAAGATATGGCAACATCATACTCAATTAGAAAATCAATTTCTTGACATCAATGACCAAATAATAATATCAAGACAGTAGACATCCTTAATCAATTATATCCATAATCATCAACAACCTTCTCAATATCCTTATTGAAATGCCAACAATCTTCTATTATCTGTTATAATGCTATATTGCCAACAATCTCAAATTAATTCTTCATATTGTTAGAGAATTCCATACAAAATTTATCTTCACCTCCAAAAATGATATCATCAACAAAGACTTCAATAATCAATATGTCATCATCAGTGATCTTATAATATAAATTACTGCCAGGATTACCTTTAGTGAAATCAAGCTTCAAAAGATATTTATCCAGTCTTGCATACCAAGCTCTAAGGGCTTGTTTCAATCCATATAAAGCTTTCTTTAACCTGCAAACCATGTTTTTGTCATCTGAAAGTGAAAATCCATCAGGTTCCTCAATATAAACTTCTTCTTCAAGATCTCCATTTAGAAATGCACACTTAACATCCATCTAATAAACCTTGTAGTTCTTATGTGTAGCATAATAAAGAAATAATCTCACAACTTCAATCCTAGCTACTGCTACAAAGTTTCACCATAATCAACTCCTTCCTTCTAATAATATCGTTTACAAACCAATCTAGCTTTATTCCTCACAACTTGTCCATCTTCATTCAATTTATTCCTAAAAACCCATTATGTTCCAATAGCATTCATATTTTTAGGTTGGGGAACTAAAGTCCATGTGTTACTCTTTTCCATCTGATCTAATTCTTCTTCCATAGCTTTCATCCAACAATCATCTTTAAAAGCTTCAATTACTGATGTTGGTTCAACTTAGTAAATTAAACATACCTCATCAACTGGCAACCTTCTTGTCATCAGTCCTTTGTTTTTGTCTCCAATGATCTGATCTTTTGAATGATTCAACCTTACATACCTATGAGACTTCTGATTTCTCATTCCTCTACCCTAAGATTTCGTTACTGTTGAATTTTCTGATATTGTCGAAGTAACTATTTCAACATTTTATTTCGGTTTAGGTGCTACCGGTTCAGTTATGATCATTTCCACTGTCAGTTCTCTCTCATAAGTTCTGATTTGACTTCTATTCTGCTCATCCACCTTGAGATTTTTGATCTCCACAATTCTGTGCAACCTTTTTTTATAACATCTATATGCTTTTCTTTCATTGGAATAACCAAGAAATATTTCTTCATCAAATCTAGGATCAAACTTTCTAATGGAATCATCTCTTTTGATATAGAATTTACTACCAAATTTTTTGAAATACTTAACAATTGGTGTATGACCAAATGATGACTCATAAGGTGTCTTACCGCTATCTCCTTTGATATGAGCTCTATTGAATGTGTATACCGTCATGTTTACAACTTCTCTATAGTAGACATAAGGCAGATTAGCTTCCATCATCATAGTTCTAGCTACATCCAAGATAGTTATATTCTTCCTTTCCACAACTCCATTCTGTTGAGGTGTCTAGGGTGTAGACAACTATCTCCTTATCCCATTGTTCTCACAATACTTGTTAAATTCATCAGATCTAAATTATCCACCTTGATCTGACTTTAAGCATTTAATCTTGAATCCTATCTCTGTCTCAACTTTATCTTTAAAGATTTTAAACTTTTCAAATGCTTTAGAATTCTCCCTTAGAAAAGTAACCCACATCATTCTTGAATAGTCATCAATGATTAGCATGAAATATCTATCATCCTGAAAACATTTGATTCTAGTAGGGCCACACAAATCAATATGAATAAGATCAATAATATTATTAGATTTGTCTTGTATACTCTTAAAATAAATTCTAACTTGCTTTCCCATTTTACATTCCTTACATACCATATTATAAGGCTTTACAATCTTAGGTATATCTCTAACTTCCTTAGTAGAACTGATCTTCACAATGCAATCAAAACTCACATGACACAACCTCTTATGCCATAGACAACTCTCATCAATTTGTGCAATCAAACATGTCTTCTCACCGGAGTTCAAATGAAAGATATTATTACCTTTAGTCTGTGTACCGGTTGCAATCTCCAATCTAGATTTGTTAATAATCTTACATTTTCCATCCTTGCACTATAACTAAAGTCCCTTATCCACCAACTATCCCACACTCAAAATATTATGCCTTAAACCTTCAACATAATAAACATTATCAGTGTTATGCTTACTATCCAATGATATTGTTCCTCTTCCCTTGATCATGCATGCTTTGTCATCTCCAAATCTAACCAGACCACCATAAAATTCATGCAAAGATAAGAACTTCCTTCTATCTCTACTCATATGATGTGAACATCCACTATCAATTACCCATTCATCCTTGTCTTCAATTTTAGCAGCAAGGGCCTTCTCTTTAGGTATCAGATCATCTTCCTTGATAGTCAAAAATACACATTCCCTTCCATTTCCGGATCCACTAGCTTAATCTTGTGTTGGTTAATCATCATAATCAGTCACACCTTCCTCATCAGCAAAGAAGCATGGTTTGTCTTTGTTTCTCTTGTACTTATGCTTTTTCTGATAATCATGGTTATGCCTAAAAGATCTTCTCATTATTTCTTCAAATCTTGAATTCCTTTCAAGACATTCAGATGCAAAATGACCTATCTTATTACATGCAAATCATTTAAAAGGTGATTTTCCTTCATACTTACTTCCTATCGGTCCTTTAGGTTCTCTTCTAGAAAATAAGGCTTCAAGTTTCTCAAACTCTTCATCTTCTTTCTTCATATCCTCTAGTTACTTCACATATAAATCTTTCCAATCACTCTTGCCAGTAGATGATGTAGATGCATGAAAAATAGGTTCAGATTTTATAGCTCTAGAAAGTACAAATTCCTCAAGGTCAAAAGTAGATAACTTCCCAACCAAGGTATCCCTATTAACAAAGGTATTTGCCATAGTAATCAACTCATTAATTGTAGTAGCCTTCATCTTATAATTTGGTGGCAAAGCTCTCAGTATTTTAGAAACTATTTCATCTTTTCTCAGAGATCCACCACAACATTGAATTCCCATAACAATCTCATTAACTCTCTCCAAAAGCAGTAATCCTTTCATCTTCTTCCATCTTCAAGTTCTCATACCTCACCTAGTAACCATCAAGTTTAGCAATTTTAACAGTAGGGTCACCTTCATTTATAGTCTCCAATTTGTCCCTTATAGCCTTTGAAGTTGATTTATCAGTTAGTCCCATTATTTGCTAATCAAAAAGTGCACACAAAAGGGCTTCTCTATCTCTATAATCATTCTCAAGCTCCTTATCCAAGCTTGTCGGAGGAGCATTGCCAGATGCCAAATTAAAAGGGGTTACACCTTTCTCAGTAATATCCTGAATTTCCTTTCCAAAACATCTCAGATGAGTCTCCATCTGAATCTTCCATACCTTGTAATTTGTTCCATCTAGCCTAGGAATTTCTCTTCAGAAACTAGCTGCTAATTTATTTAATGAAATTTAACTTGTAGATGCCATAGGATCTTCCTAAAGTGGTTAAGATTCTACAGAGATGACCAAGATATGATACCAATTGCTAGACACCTTAGATAACCAGAGGACAACTGAGAGTGGGGGGTGAATCAGTTGTCACCAGATTATAGAACTTTAAGCATTCAAATCCTTATTACCGAAATACATAAACTTAATACTAGATTGCATAAACCAAATACCAGAATAACTGTTATAGAATTTAAACACAAACTTAATACTAGATTGCATAAACCAAATACCAGAATAACTGTTATAGAATTTAAACACAAACATAAATCATAGAATAATTACCATCCATCCAGAACATATGACGCCAAGATTTGTATGTGGAAAACCTGGTGAAGGGAAAAACCACAGTGGGAAGCCTACCCATAGTCAGATAATACTTTTATAGTAAGTATGTGATTAAAAAATGAGGGGAATGCATATGCAGAAAGGCCAATAGCCTAGAGCTCACTGACTACAAAATAAATCTAGACTACAATCTGAAAAGAAGAGTGAACTACAAAGATAGTATCTCCTATGCCTGAGTACAGTTCCAGTTAATCTTAGTACCATAGGCCTTAAACCTCTTCCATAGACCCAATTCGATCACCTATGATCGACCAAAAAATTTGCATATTATTACAACATTATTCACACACAGATGATCCTATAATAATAATCCCATATGCCCATGATCAACAAAGTGATCTTACATCATATTTATACCAACCTGAGACCTAAACAATTAGGTCGACCACCTAAAAGCTAATATAATGAATTCATAATATAAACCCGCAATCCAATGATCAACCAAGTTGGCTTAGGATGAAAAAAATATAAAACCAATCATTAAATCCCACTAGTAATGCATCAGGAATATCATCCAACATGTTACATAAACTAGTCCATAACATAGATAACATCGGACCCAAAATAGGTCATCATAAACCAAATCCAACACCACCGATCAATAGGAACACAAACAAGATAACTATCAGCATCCTGAGAGCCATCTATAAGCTGCACCAACACCACTTATCATGCGCATCAAAACATTTTCAACAAAGCTCTACCGGTAAAACCCTTATCGGTGACCAAAAGGCTTACTAGAATAAATGATAGTATCTGAGTCATCAAATCTCAAACCAATGGATCATGATGCACATCTGAATAGCATGATTGATAGATCCAAATCAATTCCACAAACCAAAGCATACCAGAGCATACCAGATCAATATCATAAACCAACCACTCTACCAAAACCAACTAGAAACTGGTAAACAACCAAAACAACTGTTGTTTCCATCAATAACAAAACATCAATGCAAGACATAATCAATTCCTCCAAATTGCCAACAATTATAACTATTAAAAAAATATTTATTATAAAAAATTATGATTAAGGATATCATATATATGGATATATGCAAAGTGAGAAATAAACATCTTTTGTGGGCCTTTATTAAATTCTAAATGTTAGATATTTATGAACCCTATAGAAATGGACATTAAAATTAAAGTAGTTTGAATTAAGCATCTTTATGTTTCCCTCCTACTCACCTAATTTTTGGGAAGAAATTGTATTTAAAAGAAATAGTTGGAATATCAAATGAAACTACTATGAGATTGTTGGCATTCTGTTATCATTGATGTCAACCGGTATAGAAGAATGCAACCAGTATGATAGATTGTTGGTACTACTATCATTGATGTCAACTGGTATAGCAAGATAATCATTATACGAGACGAGTTGATGTGTTGTCATTGGTGATCATCCATACATAGAAGGATGTACCAGTATGTAATGGTATGCTAGTAGTGCAGGTAAGAGACCGGTGAGTAAGATGTTATTGACAAAGTGATACATACAACTGGCATGAAGCATAAGGCATAGTGGGAGTCTAATTGTGATGAAGAGGCGGAATGATATTTGAATCACATCAACATTGGAGGTGATTTGTGTAGGCCAATGGATTGCTAGTATGATGTTAACTAGTAGAACTCCAACCAGATGAAGAAGCTATCGCATGGTATGTGAATATATTGATAGTGTAAGATGCTTCAATGAGCAAGTTGACATATGGAAAGATACTGGGAGATATGTCAAGATGAAGATGTATCCTCCCTTCGGTGAAGTCAAACTTTTACCAGCAGAATAATCCCTGAGATAGTTAGGTGATTGAATGAAGAGACCTAATGAACAAGTGGAAGATGAGGAAGCCTCCAGAGCATGAGATCAGAAATGCACACTGAATAAGCAAGTGAAAACAAGGTGTGCTATCGGGACATTGACGGAAGAATAAGGAGTTGAGATGGTGTGTTTTTCATCTTGACAAACAAGTTGAGAGGAGAACCAGTTAGATGAAGAAGGACTCTGGTGAGTCTACAGCAACATACGTGGTGATACTAGGATGCTGATGAAGGTTGGTGTAGAATAGTTGGAATTTGATAACTTGGTGCCATCAATGTGTCTCACCAGCAAGAAGGAAACACCCGCAGACACATCTATCAGAATTTGCATTGGTGATAGTTGACATGACATATCTGATCTCATGCTCTGGAGGCTTCCTCATCTTCCACTTGTTCATCCGGTCTCTTCATACAATCACCTGCCTATCTTAGGGATCATTCTACCAGTAAAAGTGTGACTTCACCAAAGGGAGGATACATCTTCATCTTGACATATCTCCTAGTATCTTTCCATATGTCAAATTTATCATAGAAGCATCTTACACTATCAACATATTCACATACCATGTGATAGATTCTTCATCTGGTTGGAGTTCTGCTAGTTAACATCATACTAGCAATCCAGTGGCCTACACAAATCCCCTCCAACGTTGATGTGATTCAAATATTATTTCATCTCTTCATCACAATTAGACTCCCACTATGCCTTATGCTTCATGCCAGTTGTATGTATCACTATGTCAACAACATCTTACTCATCAGTCTCTTAACTGCACTACTAGCATATCGTTACATACCGATACATCCTTATATGTATGGATGATATGTCAACTAGTGAAACATCAAAGAAGAGACAAGGAAGATAAGGTTCTCACCTAAAAAAGAGGATTGTAGAAAACTAAATGTTAAGGAGACTTGTCAGAGTATCTATGTTGCCGGCAAGTGAACATATTCACAGAGGTGTTTCACTGACAAAGAAAAGAAGTGCAGATATAAGGGTTTCATCGACATGAAGAAAAGGATATGTTGTCGATTAGGAGAAGATGTGCATGATGTTTATACAAAAATGAACAAAGGTATACACCAAAAAGATAGAAAAGGTGATGGCATGAAGGTCAGCTGATAAAGTATGATATACCAGTAGGGTTGTTATACTGACGGATTTGGTGAACCACTAGATGTGCACCGGTAGTGCATGATGGTTAGTGACATTTTCTGAACCATTGCAAATAACTCACCCAAGGTGGATACCGATAGTGATACCACATGGAGGTGAAGTGGCAAACCTGTACAAGCCAGTGTAGAGTCATGATGAGGTAGTTGGAAGTTGGTCTAGCATTAATGGTGACTGCGAAGCTCGAGGGATGATTACAAAGGAGTTGCAGCTCAAGGCAGGATGGATCTGACCATATCCATGGTGCACACTGATCGATGTAGATTGTTTGGATGTATATAAAAGTTGTGAAGCAATCCATCGAGCCATTAATGATGATTGACTAGGTGGTGAGCCGATAGATTTATTGCTGTTTGCTGAAAAAGGAAAGTGTGTTCTAGAAGGCACGAAAATGGCTGATATGTGCAAGAAGACATCTCTAAGTTGTGATCTGATCAGCTTTGATTGGATTTGATTGCCTCATGATCAGTGGAGAAAACTATGAGGCTCAAAGTTTGAATGTGGCATTTGGCGTGAAGACTGGGCTATAAGTATGCAAACCAAAGATATTATTAAGGGCTTCTAGATGGGAGAGGATATAACTACTACGAAGTGATTGAGTGATGAATGGGAAAAGTTAGACCAGTCAGAGTAAAAATAGTAGAAAAATATAGTGACTGAGTGAGTGAAGGTTAAACAAGTGAAAGGGTTTAACAGAGGGTTTAATCGGTAAGGTTGAAACAACTGATTAACAGCAATAGTGCATCAAAGAAGATAATTGGTAGGTGATAATATTGACAGCAGGACAACAAAGAGTGATGAAGTGTAGAGAAGTGTAGGAGAGATATAGAAAGGCAGAAGCATAGAAAGGTAAGTGATAGAGTTTACTAACAAGGTAGTAGTAGATGAGAGTAGTAGATAAAAGTGAATTGGTGTAGCAGAAAGGGTATCTCACTAGTAGAGAGAAGTGTATGAAATGGTTACAAGATTCACTTGTAATAGGATAATTACTTTTTCAATTGATGTTATCATTAAGATCATTGAGTTGTAGCTCGGTGGAGGGGTTGTCGCTCCTTTGGGTTGTAGCCCATAAATCAATTAGGGGTTGGTGGTCCTTGGGTTGGTGCCATAAACTATCAGGGGTTGGTGCCCTAAATATTTTAAATTAGATTCATTGTGAGGCTGGATTGGAGTAGTAGACTCCAACAACACTGCTCACTGAGGTTTTTCCCATCTTGGGTTTTCCTCATACATACTGGTGTTATGTGGTGAGCCCTTTTTGTGTGATTGTATTGTGTTGCTTTGTTTTATCTTATCGGTAAGATTTCTTAGTGTTTTTTTTGCTAACTGGTATTCTCATTTGGGATTAGAAGGGTAAAGTTTGGATACCTCTAATTCACCCCCCTCTTAGTGGCATATTGTGTCCAACAATTGGTATCAGAGCCTGGTTCCTTGTTTATTAAGCTTCCTCTCACTTGGGTAGATCTTGTCTAGGACACAATGGTTAAGTGTGATTCAATCCCTACTTATGTGTTTAATGGATCAAACTATGCCATTTGAAGTTGTAGAATGGAAGTCTACATGTCCTCCCTAGGTTATGATATTTGGATAGTGGTTGTTCATGGTCTACCTAGGAATGTCAGTCCTCCCACCGGTCCTAAAGAAAAAAAAAGATCCTTGTGCAATGATGAAGCCATGAAGGCTATTTTTAGTGGACTAACTAGTGATGTTTCCTCACAAGTGGACAAGTGAATATCAGAAAAAAGTCTATGGGATAGACTAAAAAATCTCTATGGACATGAGCCTACCACTATTGGATGAGTTTGTGAGAGTGAGAAAAGAAATGCAGCTGACACATCTACAAATGACAGAGGTAGATCCGATTGTTGTAGTAGCAATGGTGATGAAGAGACACATCTCTTCATGGCCCATGAGAAAGATACTAAGTATCAAACATCAAAAGGGGCTAATGCTGATATATCCCACTGGTATGATGTGTTTGGCAGTGATAATGAAGAAGATGATGAAGAAGAAAATGCGGAATTTGACCTTGAAGCAAAACTTGTAGGTGCACTTGAGGAGCTTAGCAGAGTTAGAAAAGAATATAATTTATTCAAGAATGTTGTGGCTATTGAGAAAAATCAATTGATCAAATGTCTTGAAGATTCTAATAAATGTATCTCAGAGCTGAAGATTCAACAGGAAGACATCATGAAGTGTAGGTGCAAAGATCTAGAGGCTAAACTAGAAGCAAAGGATAAATAGCATCAATAGATGGTAGGTGAAATGGAGTCTCTCAGAAAAGACCTTGAGAAATGTTAGGAAGAGCTCAAGCTAAGAATCTAGTATGATAGTGGTACAGATGCCTTGGATAAGATGCTAAGTCAACAGAAACACTACAAGGATGTCGGAGGATTGGGATGTGGTACTGGTGAATGTTCAACAAGCAAGGATATCCCCCAAAAGAATAATGAGTCTGTCTCCTTAAATGGAAAAGGAAAGGGACAAACTTTCACTGTTAGATATGCTCCAAAGAAAAAGATAGATCTGAACACAACCAGTGAGGACATGAGGCTTGAGAATGAATAGTGGTGTTGCATGGAGGAACAATGCAGATCTGAAAGGAAAAAGGAAAATAGGTGAAGATAGCTTCACTGGAAGCAAGAACATGAGAAGGCATCTTAGAAGGCCTTCCACCAATAGAAGACAAGGAGTTGTTGTTTCCCACATATCAAATCAAGTGTGGAGGAAGAAGGGGTCTATTAGAAGACTTGCAGAGAATGGACAACCCTGGATCTATTCTTGGAGAAGCAGAAATGGAGATGCCAAATAGGTAAGACCACCTCATGTTTGACAAAACAAATTTGTAAGTAATAAGTCTCCTCTCTCTAGTTATTGCTTTGCATGTAATGGCTATGGCCATAGAGTAGAATAATGTAGAAAGGGATCTAGAAGAAACTATCTAAGATCTCATAAAAATCATACATATGAGCATAAAGAATCTAGGGGTAGGAGCATGCATATCCCCTCCCTGAGTTATGCTAGTAAGAATCCATTTGTTGTTCCTGATAACTCAATGATGAACTGATAGTACTAACCTGGTACTGAGAGGGAGGGTGAATCGGTCCACACAAAAATACAGTCCTAAACCGATCTGATAGTAGACACTTCAAATGACTGGCAAACAGTGACACCGGTTTGAGACAGAGTGCAACCAATAAAGCTAAGAATGACTCAGACAAGCATTAACCGGTTACTCACTTAGCTATTCACTCAACTCAAGATTACACTACCATTTCACCCTTATGCATAAATAGGTAATCTATCATCAGATCATAATAACATCTAGTTCAACATGTTTTATTGGAAGGCATAAAACACAGAACCATCATATGCTTGACAGACAATAGCAAAGCATCACAAGATAAAATCATCACACATGAAACACATATTTTTCACGTGGAAACCCAACTGGGAAAAACTATGGTGGGGATGAATACCCACAAGCTATTTTTGAACTCTTTAGAAGCCCACTCTGTTAGAAGCCTTGTCTAGTTAGAGATATTACAATAGGTTATGCTAGGAACTGATCCTATTAGAGATCACCCGGTTAAAGGATGGCTACAATACCCGGTTAAGGGTTAAACCCTGTTAAAGGTTACCTTGTTAGAGGATTTCAAGAACTCAATAGCTAAAGGATTTCAAACTCAATAGCTTTGAATTACCCTGTTAAAGGATTTATATCAAGTCGGTTAAGGCTACCCTGTTAAGGGATTTTCCAACTGTTGAGGTGGTTAGAGATCAATAGGTATTACAATGATCTGGTAATAGCACTCAATGCCAATGCAGATCTATTTAAGCTCCTCTTCACCTTCTGCACTTACACTCTGTAGGTATCACTTCTCTCCTTTTGCTTTGGTAAGAATCATGTATCCCTTCTCTTGGATACACACACACAACTTTTGCTAACAACCCTAGAAAGAGTCACAACATCAACCTTATAGGAAAAATAGTTAGGTCAGTAGCATAAACCCTAAACCCTAAACCTATTAGGTTAAGGAATTCAAATGGTTCAATCCTGACCATTGAGCACACTGCATTAATCTCCATGGTTCATTTTCCATCGATTTCATGGCGGCTGATAACCCATCACATGTTATCACTATTTTATAGACTTCGCACAATCCCAAGGTAGATAGGAACAATCTTCTTCATGCAAGATCCTTCACGCACACAAGGATTAAGTGGAAACATGATCTGTTCTTTGTTATCATGCTAACTCATCACACAAAGTCACTGGTTGAGCCACACAGGCTTGAAGCTTTTCAACCAGAAACCCTAAAGTTGAGACTACCAACTAGTAGTCATACAACGCTTCATGTGCCAGTTCCCATAACCATATGCCAGTTCACCTTTGAACAAGCACACCACTTCACTGTGGCACACATGCTAGTTCACAGTGTTATACCAGTTCTCTCATATGCCAGTTCTCACCTCTTTAGCATATTGACATCAATGACAACATACAATGTCATTATGTCCTCATACTAGTTCACATAATGCCAACAATCTCCTCCTTTGGCATTGATAGCAATATATAAAGATATCTCTCTGCTTCACATCTTCTCCCCCAATTTCTGTAGATATCTTCTTCGCTTCACATCTTCTCCCCCTTTGACAACAATGCCAAAGTGGAGGCACAAGCTTCCCTATTCGATTATGCTGCTCCCCTTGAGGAGTAGCATCCTTCAACACATCAATCCAAAATAAATTTGACTATGCAATACCTGACTGATGTGGAGCATATGCTTTTAGTTTATCTCCTAAAGAGGCAACACCCCTAGTTCACCTCTTAAGTACATAAATGTAGTCTTTGGGAGAGGCTTGGTGAATATGTCTGCTAACTACTCCTTACTGGAAACATGTTCTAGTGCAATCTCTTTGTTCTAAACCTTTTCCCTCAAGAAATGATACTTAAGCTCAAAGTGCTTGGTTCTAGAATGTAAAACTAGATTCTTGGAGATATTAATTGCACTAGTATTGTCACAAAATATACTTATCGGTTCAGATATAGGAACTTTGAAGCCATTTAATACATGCTTCATCCAAATTGTCTGAGGGAAGTTCATGAAAGCTGCAACATACTCTACTTCCATTATAGACTGAAAGATACTACTCTGCTTCTTACTCATCCATGAGACTAGTCTACCACTGAGGAAGAATGCACCACCAGTTGTGCTCTTCTGGTCATCTACATTACTAGCCCAATCAGCATTTGTGAACACTTTCAAGTTGAGATCCTTGCTATATGGATACCACAATCCATAGTCAATAGTTCCCTTCAGATACCTAAGAATTCGCTTGACTACAACCAAGTGGGATTCTCTTGGACTTTTCTTGAACCTTGCAATAATGCCAACAACATGTGCAATATCCGGTCTGCTATGCACTACATAATGAAATTTACCAATCATTGATCGATATTCCTTCTCATCAACCAATGCTGACTCATCCTCTTTGGATAGTTTACAACTGGTCACCATTGGTGTACCAACCAGTTTTCTATCTTCCATGCCAAAGGTCTTCAACACCTCTTTGACATACCTAGACTGAGTGATAAAGATTCCATCTCTCATCTACTGAATCTGTAGTCCAATGTAGAACTTAATCTCCCCTATGAGTGACATCTCAAACTCTTTCTTCATCTCATCTACAAACTCATGACTCATCTTGTCATCTCCACCAAAGATAATGTCATCAACAAATACCTCATAGATCAGGATCTGATCTCCTTCAAACTTCAAGTAGATATTGCTATCTTCACTTGTTCTCTCAAATCCAATCTTCACAAGATGGGAATGCAGACATTCATACCATGCTCTAGGTGCTTTCTTTAGACCATATAAGGCTTTATGTAGCCTACACACCATGTCACTGTCTTCAGATAGGGAAAACCCATCTGGTTGCTCTATATACACCTCCTCTTCAAGTACACCATTTAGGAATGTAGATTTTATATCCATTTGATATACTTTGAAGCCTTTAAAAGTTGCATATGCAAGAAGCATACAAACTCCTTCCAATCTAGCTACAGGAGCAAAGGTTTCTCCATAGTCTTCTCCTTCTTCTTGGGCATATCCTTTGCACACTAGTCTGACTTTGTTTCTAATCACTATGCCATCCTCATTCAGGTTATTTATGAAGACCCATTTTGTACCAATGACATTTTTGTGCTCTGATCTGGGTACCAAGGACCATGTACCATTTTTATCTATCAGGTCAAGTTCCTCTTCCATTGCCTTGATCGAGTCTTCATCTTTATGTGCCTCTTTGAATGTTTTAGGCTCAAATTCAGAGATCATACATTAGTTTTCTCTAACTTTTCTTCTTGTAAGGATTCCTGCATCCTTATCTTCTATGATCTACTTAGGATCATGATTCGGCTTGACATACCAAGGAATGGTCTTGATAGATTCCTCTTTCTTTTCTTCTTCATCCTCATCTCCATCAATATCAACATCTACATCTGCTAGTGTAGGAACACTGTTACTGGTACTTGGTTGACTGACAACTGGTTCCTAGAAGGTTGCAACTGGTTTGTTTACCACTTGCTCACTATCGGTTTCCTCATTTTTCTCAGAGGTTTCATCAACTCTTGCATTGATGCTTTCCATAATTCATTGAGTCCTATTGTTGAAACACTTGAGAGATTTGCTCTTGGTGGAATATCCTAGGAATATTCCCTCATCACATTTCGCATCAAATTTTCTCTGGTGTTCACTCCTCTTGATGTAACATTTGCTACCAAACACTCTAAAGTACCTAACCATAGGTGTCTTACCGGTCCAATACTCACAAGGAGTTTTATCCTTACCTTTCTTGATGAGTACCCGGTTCATTGTGTAGACTGCAGTGCTCACCGCTTCTCTCCAAAAGGTGTGAGCTAGCTTTCCTTGAATCAACATGGTTCTAGCTGCTTCAACCATAGTTCTATTATTCCTCTCTACTAGGCCATTTTGCTATGGAGTCTGAGGGGCAGACAATTCCCTCTTGATGCCATGTTCTTCACAGTACTTGTTGAATTCACTGGAAGTGAATTCCCCTCCTTGATCAGTTCTCAGACACTTGATTCTTTTACCGCTTTCCTTCTCCACTAATTCTCTGAAAGCTTTGAACTTTACAAAGGCTTCAGACTTGTCTTTCAAGAATGTGACCCACATCATTCTTGAGTAGTCATCAATGAGAATCATGAAGTAGCTATCACCCTGCACGCTTCTAGTTTTCATAGGACCACACAAATCAGTATGCACAAGATCAAGCAAATTGTCAGCAGTGAAAGATTTACCTTTAAAGGTTGAGAAAGACATTTTCCCCAATTGACAATCTCTACACAGGGTATTATCTAGTTTGATTAACATCCGCAACCCTCTAACTACCTTAATCTTACTAGCCTTCACTATGTTATCAAAGTTTACATGGTAGAGTCTCCTATGCCATATCCAACTATCATCAAATTTAGCCATAAGACATGTACTCATATTTGCGTTCAGATGAAATAGGCTACCTTTGGTTTGCATGCTGGTGACAACCAATTCACCATTCTTTCCTTTGATTCTGCAAACTCCATTCTTGAATTCCAGAGTGAGGCCACTGTCATTCAGCTGGGCAACACTCAGAAGGTTGTGTTTGAGACCATCAACCCAGTACACATTGTTAGCACTACTCTTTCCATTCAGAGAGATGGACCCTCTGCCCTTGACCATGCATGGTACATCATTTCCAAAGTGAACCACACCACCATCATACTCCTCCAAGGATAGAAACTTGCTCCGGTCACCAGTCATATGGTGAGAACAACCACTGTCAATGATCCAATCATTGGAATTATCAAACTGGGAGATAAGAGCCTTCTTGTCTGACACATCTTCTGATTCCTCATCTGTGACACCTTCATCAACTGCCATAAAACAGTTTCTCTAGTTTCCTCCTTTGAACTTCTTGAACCTTTCTGGTTTGTCCTTGTTGTCACCATTAGGAAAATTTATAGCAATATGTGCTATCCGGTTATAAGAAAATCATTTCAAAGGTAGCTTACCTCTATATTTACTGGTTCCTTTAGGAAGTTCCCTAGAAAGGAGAGCTTCAAATGCCATCAGAATCTCCTCATCATCCATTTCTCTGCCCTGTCTTGGTTCACCACTAGTTCTAGCTTCTTTTCCTTTTTTGGATGGTACAACAAAAGCTTTGAAAGCTGATTTAGTCTTTTGAACACTGCCATTAGAACTATTTAGCTCATAGGCTATCAACTTTGCTATGATGGAGTCCAGGGATACCTTAGTCTTGTCTATTGATCTTAGCTCCTGAATAGCAGCAACCCTTATTGCATAGACCGGCAATAGGGATCTCGGGACTTTGGTTACCACAGTGGAATCTTCTATTTTACCGCCTGCACTCTTGATATCTTCAACAACGGTTTTGATTCTTATTCCATACTATTGAATGGTCTCACCTTCAACCATCCACATATCTTCAAACTTCCCTCTAAGGCTTTCTTCCTTAGCCTGTTTTACATGCTCATCATTGCCATAGATATTTTCAAGAGTATCCCATATCTCTTTGGGATTTTCCTTATCTTGGACATCAATAAACTCAATGTTAGATAAACTACTAATTAGGGCTTCCATGACTTGCCCATTCTCCTATATCTCTCTCTTTCAGTCATCAGTGAGAGTACCGGTAGGAGCAACATAGGCATTCTCAACATAGCTCCAATGTTGAGCACCTATGCTTCTGATGAATATCTTCATTATGTCTTCCATATACTGAAATTTTCTCTATTAAACTTTGGACCTTCCCTCTTCATCATTAGACTGGGATCTTTACCTCAAGTGGTTAAGATTATAACACAGAGGACCTAGAGGATGCTTTGATACCAATTGATAACTCAATGATGAACTGAAAGTACTAACCCGGTATTGAGAGGGGGGAGTGAATCAGTCCAAACAAAAATACAATCCTAAATTGATCTAACAATAGACATTTCAAATGATTGGCAAACAGTGACACTGGTTTGAGACAGTGTGCAACCGGTAAAGCTAAGAATGACAGAGACAAGCATTAACCGGTTACTCACTTAGCTTTTCACTCAACTCAAGATTACACTACCTTTTCACCCTTATGCATAAATAGGTAATCTATCATCAGATCATAATAACAACTAGTTCAACATGTTTTATTGACAGGCATAAAACACAGAACCATCATATGCTTGACAGACAATAGCAAAGCATCACACATGACACACATATTTTTCACGTGGAAACCCAACTGGGAAAAAACACGGTGGGGATGAATACCCACAAGCTATTTTTGAACTCTTTAAAAATCCCCTCTGTTAGAAGCCTTGTCTAGTTAGAGATATTACAATAGGTTCTGCTAGGAACCGATCCTATTAGAGATCACCCAGTTAAGGGATGGCTACAATACCTGGTTAAGGGTTAAACCCTGTTAAAGGTTACCTTGTTAGAGGATTTAAAGAACTCAATAGCTAAATGATTTTGAACTCAATAGCTTTGAATTACCGTGTTAAAGGATTTACAGCAAGCCGGTTAAGGCTACCCTATTAAGGGATTTTCCAATGGTTGAGGTGGTTAGAGATCAACAGGTATTACAATGATCTGGTAACAGCACTCAATTCCAATGTAGATCTTCTTAAGCTCCTCTTCACCTTCTACACTTACACTCTGTAGGTATCACTTCTCTCCTTTTGGTCTGGCAAGAATCACGTATCCCTTCTCTTGGATACACACACACAACTTTTCCAACAACCCTAGAAAGAGTCACAACATTGACCTTATAGGAAAAATAGTTAGGTCGGTAGCATAAATGCTAAACCCTAAACCTATTAGGTTAAGGAATTCAAATGGTTCAATCCTAACCATTGAGCACACTGCATTAATCTCCATCATTCATTTTCCACCGATTTCATGGCGGCTAATAACCCATCACACGTTATCACTATTTTACAGACTTCGCACATTCTTGAGGTAGATAGGAACAATATTCTTCATGCAATATCCTTCACGCACACAAGGCTTACGTGGCAACACGATCTATTCTTTGTTATCATTCTAACTCATCACACAAAGTCACCGATTGAGCCACACAAGCTTGAAGCACTTCAACTAGAAACCCTAAAGTTGAGACTACCAATCGGTAGTCATACAACACTTCCATGTGCCAGTTCCCATAACCATATGTCGGTTCACCTTTGAACAAGCACACTGCTTCACTTTGGCACACATACTGGTAGTGTTATACTGGTTCTCTCATATGCCAGTTCTCACCTCTTCAGTATAATGACATCAATGACAACATACAATGTCATTATGTCCTCATACCAGTTCACATAATGCCAACAGTTCCTAATAATGGAAATATTGTGTTTTATAACTATAATGGATTAGGTCATGGAAGTTATGATTATAGGAGGAAGAACTTTTAGTCCTACAACAACTGGTAGAATAGTCATGATCAATGTGGAAGCAATTATAGAAGATATAAGCAACAAAGACCTACATGGACCAAAATGAGTGGTGTTCCTACGCAAGAAAGGTATCCAAGGAGACTAGTAGATGGCCATAATGATATGATAGGAAAAGAAAGAGAAAACCAATACAGTGGAAGGTTCCCAAATCATGAGATTGGAATGGACGTTGTAGACACCTAAAATTTATATTTAATTAATTTAAGCCTGCCAACATAATTAATTGACTTAACTGTGTTATCCTTATTCTTCTTAGTGATAATTAAATCTAATTTAATTAATTCTATCACTATTGTCCAATAACTAATTTATCAAATAAATAAATTATACCCCTATTCTTCTAAAGTCCCCTCCAATAATTATTTCCTCTAAACCCACTTAGTTAATTAATTTTAATTAATTAACCTATTCATGTGATTCCTACAAATCACTTTTACTCATCCCACTCAACCTAATTAATGCTTCTAGAATCTCTTATAATCATGCTTATCATTATCCCTCAATTTTTAATTCCCACTCATGTCACATCAACATTGATCCTCTTAAAGAAATTCAAATTTATTTGAATCCCTCAATGCATCCTTATTTTGGAATTTTTAATTCCTCATATTTGAAATTCAAATTTCTCCCCCCTTTTCCCAAGGAATTTTATATTCTTGTTTATTTCCCAAGGCACCCTTGATCCATGCCTTCTATCTCAAATAAATCTCAACCCTTCATGGTAAAATCAATCTTGACCCTCCATTGGCCTTCTCCAGTCTATAAATTGGAGCTTATTCTCCTCACAAATCATCCATTTTTCATGCATTGTCATGCTGCTCTTTTCTCCTCTCTCTTCTTTCTTCAATATTTCAATTCAAATCCATCCACAATCAATCCAATAATCCTATCAAGTCCATTATTCTTGTTGAGTAAATGAGATCAATCCATATACAAATCAAGCAAGAAGCACATCAAGTGGTGCATCAAGGACGCATCCTCATCATCCACTTCATCAAGGTCAATCCGAGGGAGAGGTAAAATCAAGGAAGGTATAAATGGTTATTCTTTGTGTTTTATGTGTTTGAATGCTTCATTTGAATACTAACCATCTGATCTTCCCTTTCTATGTTTTATCCTCTTCATTCTAGCATGCCTGGTGGGAGTCACATCCCAAATTTAACTTAAAAATTGATTTTTTTTTAAGGTTTCTCATAGGTTCATGCTTCAGCACAAGCGCATGCACATTGGCACAAATGCTCGCTAGATTAGCATGAATGTCTCAGCTTCGGTGTGACTGCATCAAATTTCAAAAAAAAATTGGCACCTCATTGTGCTTCAGCACGACCACCACACAAATTCATCTATCTCCTCTTCTTCATTCTTTCCATTTTTCTCACTTCTATCTCTGTTTTATAAAATCTAATTGAAAAAATCTAAAAAATATAGAAGATTACTTTTGTTTTTGTTTTTAGTTGTCGCTTCAGCGTGACCACTCTACGATTAGCGCAAGCATTTTGTTAAAAAATTGAATTTGAATTTTCAAGCACTAACTCTAGTTGTTAAAAAATCAGTAAATACACCTACTCTAATTCCTTTCTAGGCTTGTTACAAGGTTTTTAACACATTTTCAATATAATGCCATTTTTGGCTTACAAGGCACTATGGGCCCAAACTAGAAAGAAAACTTGAGAAAAACAATCTAAACAACTCTAAGATAAACCTACAAGACAAGATGAGTTCGAGCACTTATGTCATGCCCAAACTTTTGGGCAAAAACACAAATAACAAATTATTTTATTTTATTTTTTTAACACTTAATTACATGCAACCTATGCTTAAATAGTTGAGTCAACTTAAGAAGTTGTTCCAACAAATTCTTAATTGATATAAAAATGGTTTTCTAAAGTGAGCGATGAAGTTAAACTTAACTAGGAGGCTTGGATTTCGATAAAACTCTTAGACGATAAAATAAGAATCTTACTTACATAACTATTACGATAACTCCTAAGCTCAAATGGAAAAAAATAATTTTATAAGGAAAATAATAAACTCGCTCAAATGACCCTTCCATGTCAAATGCAAAAGGATAATACTTTAATTAGATCAATCTCTATTACATAGACATTAACATAACTACTCGATTCAATAATCATTCATCTAGGTAAAGGTATACCAAAATCTACCAATACATTGGTATTGTAACCTCTTCATTTATAACTTAATTAAATTCTTAAATCTATTAATTCAATAGTAACATGATTTGCAAAGTACTAATATTAATTATTAGAACAAATAAATTTAAAGTGCCAAACGTTAATATGTTAATTAATTTATATAATATAAGGTTCCATCGGGGTCAAATAAGTTCGCAAGGTCAAGATCATTGACAAAAAAATTATTATACTACACCACTACAAGATCTTCATAAGATACATATTTATTAACCTGTATTAAATTAATCCATATAATTTAAAATATTATTGAAATTTCTAAAAGGTTTTTATACAACTTTAATCAAGTAGCAATATATTAAACCTCCAATCATTAGATATTAAATATTTAATACTCAACATTTAAACCTCCTCTTGATTTAATTTTAATCATTTAAACATTATAGAAAAAATATCCATCAATAAACTTTCTTAAATAAATTTACTCAAAAGAGTATATTATATTCTCTATAAATAATCAGTTCCCAAATTTAAATAATTATTGACTTTAAAAAATACTTCTTGAACTTAATTTAAAAATTGCCTAAGCTAAACCTCTTATAGGCTAAAAGTCTTCCACAGTCTTTTAGTTGTTCTTATTAAAATTCCCACAAAGAAATTAATTCCGACCTTGAAAATATATATATATTTATTTCCAAATAATATATATATATATAGCGTAGAACTTAATTTAAAGAAGGAATATATATGAACTAAATTATATGATAAAATTAACGTAAACAAGCTTCTTAAAATTAAAAACAAAAACTCATTTCTAAAATTCCCATTTATTCTAGGAATGAATGGGGTTACCCTATTCAACTTTTGAATAGGGTTTTCCCCCATTCTAAATTTACTAAGATATAATAAAAGATAAACTAACCTAAAAAGAAAATCTATAAAACTAAACCACACTATACTTTCTAACTATCTTAACTCTAACCGTATTAGGGTTAGCGCTTCCCTTATTATCAAACCTATATTTTTTTATTTTCTTTTTGCTTGAAAAGCTTGTGCGTGCAGGTGTGAAGAAGGGGCGGCCATGGTTTAACGCATAGGGCTAAGGATTCGACACAGAGGCCAAAGTTCATTCTATCCACGAACTTATTTGAAAAACGGTGGGGGGGACTGCGGTGCCATCAGTGGGACACCCCACTGAGTGGGTCACGGCCCACACAGTGGCATGGCCAACTGTGGGGGTTGCGGTCTCCTTAGTGGCCATGGCACCCACTACAGGGGTCGCAGTTCCCTTGGAGGCCGCGGTGCCCACAAACACCAAAACCGTCGTAATTTTTTTTAACAGGTTTTTATTTTTATTTTTTTTTTTATTTTATTTAAAACTTTAAATATGAATATATATATATATATACATATACATATATATATATGTATATATACATATATATATATGTATATATACATATATATGTATATATACATATATATGTATATATGTATATATGTATGTATGTATATATATATATATGTATTTATATAATATCATTTTAACAACAGGCTGAATAAGAATATTAAATAACAGAGTACTAAGGTAAAATGTATTTTCCTTTTAAATCTAATTTTTTAGCTTATTAACATTAAAGTATATATATATATATATATATATATATATATAGCAACCTTGTTTCCTTAAATTAGATTTCACATTATCATCAGATTTATGTATTTATATGTAGGCTTTTATATCTCTTAGAGATATTTTTTAAATGAAAACATAATAGTTTAAATTTATTTTATGTTTATTACATCTAGATTCTTTTGATTTAAAAGTAACAATATTATGCTTTATTTACTTTCCACTAACATGCTTTGTAATGGAAAAGAAAACATGGTAAAATTATTTCTATTCATAGCTACAAATAACATTTTCTAAGGTTCATTTAAACATTAAATAGATATAATGTATATTTCAATAATAACCCCTAAAATATCTATTTATGCTTTCTTTGAGTTCAAAAGATAAATGTAGATCAAAGTTTCTCTATTTTTTTTAATTTCAAAAGAGGCTACTTTATTATCATTTAGATTTACACTATATATTTTTTGCACTACACTACTAGCTTCTAACAATTTTCATTTCTTTTCAAAAGTTTAATAAAACATAAACAAATTTATGTCCTAATATAATGCAACCAGTAGACATAAACTTTATCTCAATAGCTATAAGGAAATAACTCTATTTCTTTATTTCTTTCTTTACAAGAATATGCTCAAGTAAATTTACATTTTTATTTCATAATTCAAAACTAAGACAAGTACATTTAATACATTTGATATCCTTTACAATAGATAGATCTCATACTTAGCCTCTCATTTCTATTAAATGAGGGCTTCACAAATATATACATTTTGCTACTAAAATACAAATAATTTTATGATCTGGACTCAAAGCCTTCTTCTTTCTTTCTCTTCCAAGCAACTTGCAATATAAAATTTATGGCTATGACCATGGAGAGCTCACCTCCCAGCCTAGGCTTACTAGAAGCCAGCCCTCGAGCTTGGAGAACCAAGCACTAGATGGATTACACACATACAACCACAACAAGCAAGGGATAAACACACAACAAACAATTTTCTCAACCAAGGCTACACTTCACCACAACTTGTGATGATTTTTCAAGGGTGGAAGTGGACCAAATACCGTTGGGGAGACTGGAAGCATGGAACATCTCAAGCCACCTCATGGCAACCAAATACAAGATAAATACATCCCCACATCCTTATGCCCCCCAAAGGCATATAAGCCATATCATCTCTCCTTATGACCCCCAAATGCATAAACAAGGCTATGCAGCAAGGGTCACAAAAGAACACCCTTGAGATCACTCTCCCTAAAGGAGAGCCTCTCACCCAAGGCTGTCAAACTTCTTCCACCCCAAGACCATCCTACTCTCCCAAGAGTAGAAGGCCATGGATACTCCAAATACAAGAAAATTCATAAAATAAATGAAGGGGAAAATCACATATTCTTTCACAAAGTAAAATACAAATAAAACACACTTTCATACAAGCATTTTTTATTAAAAACATACATATGCAACATAACAAAAGAGAGTAAGAACCAACCTTAATCTACCCAAAGGTTTTGATAGATCTAGTTGGGGATGAGTAGCCCAAATCCACATAATCTTTTCACCAACACTTAGTCAAAATTATACCCTACAACTATTCTTCCAAATTGCATAATCTCCAACAATGGAGAGTGGGTGATTAACTCACTAAGTCCCTAATCCTTGCCTAAGAAGGCCTCTCTCACTCTTCCCAACCCCTTGGATAGAGTGGGAGTTCCCATTGGTTGGTCTTCCCAACCTCTTACATGTTGCTAAAACTAGAAAGAGAAAAGGTAAGAGAGGATGGGGAAGAGAGTCTAACACCAAAAAGGAAGGTTGTCTATCCTAGGAGGAACCTTCTAAGTTGAATTTTCGCTCACCTTGGAAAAACCACTTTTTGAGGTGATTAAATAGTCACATGGGAGTAGTCACATGTTTAAAAATACTCCTAACCCATAGGTATACCCTTTGGACCTTTGGAAAATCCCTAAAACTAACCCTAGGGGTCCATTTGAGCCTTTAGAAACCCAGCTGAAGTTAACCTACGGGTCAAACCTGAGTTGACTACTCCCAAGACTCCCTACCCAAGGGAAATTTGGGACCACACTCAAATGTTTGGGATGGGCTTTGGTAGAAACAAATTCCCTCCAAGAGATAAGTCAAAATCAATGACACTAATCAGCACATGTGTCAAGTGACACAATAAAATACATTATAAAAATTACACATGGAATTTGTCTCTTGTTGGGTTTACACAAATTAATAAAATCAATTTAACACACATGCATCATTTACTTTCACAAATAAAATACGATACAAACGGGGTGTTGTCTCTCCAAATAGACAACTGCTAGCCTTACAAATGTACATAGGTCTAGGTTTGGTTCTCCATAATATTTCCATGGTCACATGGATAATTTTCCTGTGCATCTCAATTTACACATTAGTAATTCTCAAATAATCATATATAAATTAAATCATATAAGGAGGGATACAAATCAATCACTCTGCATACAATTGCCATCACACAAATCAATTTACCATATATCCAATGCAATCCACATAAAGCAATTTATTGAATGACATTATCATGATCCTCATAAATTTAACCATTCATAAGACATGCATTCATTTTTTCTAACTTCATAATAAAGTTATGCAAATTCAAATATAGCTGACATACGTCAAATCAAGATTACCCAATCAGTGGATCATTTAGGGTTTCAAATTCATAACCCATCAAAATGTACACCATAAGGTGAAATGATTCTATAACTTGGTTCAATTGCTTTTCTCACCAATATATCTGTCTAACATAGCCCATCCCATTGAATTATAGCATTTATTAATAGGGTCAACCATGGTCAACTAAGTTAATCAAAGCTTCATTGGGGAGGGGCCCTACATCCTCCTCCCCTAGAGTTTGACTTACTCCTGGAAGTCGCATGACTAGAATTACGAAGTAGGGACATATCATTTCCTACAATTTCAATAAGTTACTCAAAATCTTATCTTGCCTACTAGAATGATGAAATACAAAAACCAACTTATTATTGTAATTATCTTATTATAAGGTTAAATTCTGAGTATTTTTATTACATTTCCCTTCGATCTTAGGTAGGTATTTACAAAATCTATCTTTCAACAATTTCCACATCCTTAGGAATGGGGAATACTCAAATTTAAGTCCTTCATAACCCCCCCTATATAGGGTAGTTTTCTACCACTAGGGGTTACAATGTTTATATTTCTAGGCACCAAGGTTTTATGTTTCATAGGGTACATTATTCGCAAAACCCAAACATTAAGGTATATAACCAATCCCATTTTAAAGGTGTGATGAGTTCAAGTAATATTACTTAATTTAGATATCATCCACACAATATCTCCATACACATGCCAAATTAGCGAGTCTGTAATCATCATCATTGTCACAATTTAATTATGCCTAGATCACACATCTTTTGTTATAAATTTTCTCTCTTAGATTACTCGCAAATAATTTTATTTAGGAGGATATTCCTTTCTTAATCTTATTTCGAAATAACATTCTTTGTTTATTCTGTGTGCCTAATCTTGCTCCTTGTGGTATTCTCCCTGGACACACTATCAGTGGTTCAATGAACATGATAGACATTACACAAATCATATCACTAGGGCTAGCTATATCAACCATCAAAATGACCAATTGACACTTAAAAAGATCAAAATAAAAAATTACTTTTACAAAGTCCAATCAAAGCAGAAAAATCTCGGCAATTGAAAAATATTAAAACTAGCAACATGGCAAGTGCCATAGCTCCAATATAAGAAAACATAAATTTAGTGGTCTCTTCATCATAAAAGAAAATATATATAAAAGAAAGTACTAGCCCCTAGATCACAATGTACCATTTAGAGAAAGTCAAAAATACTGTCGAAACAAAACTTGAAACAAGATGACCATACTTGCTATGCTATAGGGAGTAACCGCAGCACATCACCCAAGATCACATGTCCTGAGTGTGTTAGGAAGTGATTATTAGACTCTTGAGGTTCTTAGATCATCTATATTCCTTTATTATTTACGAAGTATCTTATACACAAAAGATTGCAATCATTCTATAGATCATGTTCCATTTTAACCTTCACGTGATTGCCATTATAAGCAACAATTTTCGTAATAATCTGCTAACTTTTTAGGGTTATTAACATCCAGAATTATAATATAACAGGTGATTGCACTAACTCTACCATTCTCCATCCATTCCCCTTGGACTTCCATTACTTATCTTAATATGCTAAACCTTGGTTCAATGTTACATGGTAGCTCAAGCATCAACACTTTCATGTCTTACACTCATGGTTGATAGTTCAGTACAAAATTGACACTTGTTTACTTAGAAGCACTTAGTCTTTGCATAATGTAATCATATAATTTTACTAGGGACATCATTTGTTTTCTTAGCACCTTATGCTAGCTCCTTATATTTTCACATCTAACATTCACCTGCCTTCATTAGGTAGGATCTTGTTGCCAAATTACTAACACTTAGGGTTAAGAATCCATTTGGGGTGGAATAATTATCGAGTAAAATCAATAATGGTTGACAACTAATTCCTTCCCACACATTTCATGACCTATGTCAAACAACGCGAAGAGTTGACTTATTCCCTCCTACTTCACTTATGCATCTTACGAATACAAGGGGGGGTGTGCACTTGTGTCATGACCAACACCCACCCTTTTAATTAAAATTGGGTAAAAGAAGTTATCTCTTTCCATATTACTTATTTATATTTACTTACTAGCCCAAATCCAACATATCACAACTTACGATTTCCTTCAATCCACAAAAACCACCTTATCATCATAATATCTTGTTACCTAATTACGGTACAACTTAAAGGTGTCCAATAATTACCAATGTCTTAAGACTCCCCTAATTTCCAAGTTCTCCCTTGGCTAACCACATAATTCGGCTCCTTATCAACGTTCTCATAAAATATTTTATACTGCCACTAATTCTCATTAAAATCTTGGTATTATATTACTGCTATACTATAAGCCATTTCCATCTGCATGTTGCTTCATCTATACTTAATGTCTTTGCATACTTTCACACTTGAGTGCCATAATTTACAAACATACTTCGGTTGTTGCAAGTAGTTAAATTGTGTTCCATACTGTCTTGCACCTAGCTACTAGTCCTGATTGGGTTGCACTTTTCTCCTTAGGCTCTGATCGGATATAAGCTAATCATTCCTAGGTTATTAGACCATGATTCTTCTACACTCCTTGTACTTCAATAGGGATTTTTGTACGGTTCCCAAATTGACTCTACTCTATTTTCCATTATTTAATTTCTTCAAGATTATCTTCCCATAAAGGAACTAGTTGAGGTTTTACTTGCTTGTTTCTCCAATTATATAACCATGGATGAACTTAGGGTTTATTGTATTTACATGTTTTGAGCCAAGAAGTTCATGCCTCCTATCTCCTTATTTAACTCATCTAAAGAATTGCTAGGGTTCTCCGATCAAGGATATTGCCATTCATCATTTAGTTCTTATCCTCAAGGTTATCCAACCCTAGCTTCTTTGCATTGCTATGAGGATTGTCTAACAATTGCTCTTAATAAGCAACATAGCATGACCACACGCTTAAGGTACCTATTCATTAGGATAAGTTGATGTTTCTTTCTAAAATTCACAAGAGTACCTCTTAACTCTTCTTCATTTATGTCTCCAATGGCGATCTTGATCCCCGAACCACCAAAATTTTTGCATAGCTCAAAAGTTAACTTGAGTTGTCACTTTCTCAATTATCTTGTTTATTGCGCCTTCATCTTATGTCTAACTAGCTTGCTTGACTTTCCATGTCAAGAACATACCTCAATGGATGGCATTCTCTTAGCTACCATCAAAAGTATTTTATTGAAGAATTAACTCCTCATACTTGATTTGACTAGGGCAATTATTACGTTTAGGTTCCAATTGAACGGTAACCTCATAAGTACTAATGAACTAAATTCCATTATTAAACATCAAAAATACTTCATATCAATAAATACTTAAAAATTTTGCAGCCTTTGGGGTCTTATTACAACATAAACATTATGACTAATAAGTTTCAAATTTTTGGGCTTTTAGTGACCCTTGGAACCCCTTGAATTGATATATGATGATCTGTTGGTTTAAAAGAATTTTCACTTTGTTATTTTCACAAGTTTCCAAATTGGTGTTATACTTCGAAACCACAGTTCAATTCAACTAAGTTATGAATGTAGCCCATGTTTACCAGTGTATGAACCTAGGGCTCTGATACCAAAATGTCATGCCCAAACTTTTGGGCAAAAACACAAATAACATTTTTTTTTTTTTTTTTTGAACACTTAATTACATGCAACCTATGCTTCAATAGTTGAGTCAACTTAACAAGTTGTTCCAACAAATTCTTAATTGATATAAAAATGGTTTTCTAAAGTGAGCAATGAAGTTAAACTTAACTAGGAGGCTTGGGTTTCGATAAAACTCTTAGACGATAAAATAAGAATCTTACTTACATAACTATTACGATAACTCCTAAGCTCAAATGGAACAAATTAATTTTATAAGGAAAATAATAAACTCACTCAAATGACCCTTCCATGTCAGATGCAAAAGGATAATACTTTAATTAGATCAATCTCTATTACATAGACATTAACATAACTACTCGATTCAATAATCATTCATCTAGGTAAAGGTATATCAAAATCTACCAATACGTTGGTATTGTAACCTCTTCATTTATAACTTAATTAAATTCTTAAATCTATTAATTCAATAGTAACACGATTTGCAAAGTACTAATATTAATTATTAGAACAAATAAATTTAAAGTGCCAAATGTTAATACGTTAATTAATTTATATAATATAAGGTTCCATCGGGGTCAAATAAATTCGCAAGGTCAAGATCATTGACAAAAACATTATTATATTACACCACTACAAGATCTTCATAAGATGCATATTTATTAACCTGTATTAAATTAATCCATATAATTTTAAATATTATTGAAATTTCTAAAAGGTTTTTATACAACTTAAATCAAGTAGCAATATATTAAACCTCCAATCATTAGATATTAAATATTTAATACTCAACATTTAAACCTCCTCTTGATTTAATTTTAATCATTTAAACCTTATAGAAAAAATATCCATCAATAAACTTCTTTAAATAAATTTACTCAAAAGAGTATATTATATTCTCTATAAATAATCAATTCCCAAATTTAAATAATTATTGACATTAAAAAATACTTCTTGAACTTAATTTTAAAATTGCCTAAGGTAAACTTCTTATAGGCTAAAAGTCTTCCACGGTCTTTTAGTTGATCTTATTAAAATTCCCACAAAGAAATTAATTCCGAGCTTGTAAATATATATATATTTATTTCCAAGTAATATATATATATATAGCGTAGAACTTAATTTAAAGAAGGAATATATATGAACTAAATTATATGATAAAATTAACTTAAACAACCTTCTTAAAATTAAAAACAAAAACTCATTTCTAAAATTCCCATTTACTCTAGGAATGAATGGGGTTACCCTATTCAACTTTTGAATAGGGTTTCCCCCCCCACTCTAAATTTAATAAGATATAATAAAAGATAAACCAACCTAAAAAGAAAATCTATAAAACTAAACCACACTATACTTTCTAACTATGTTAACCCTAACCGTATTAGGGTTAGGGCTTCCCTTATTATCAAACATATATTTTTTTATTTTCTTTTTGTTTGACAAGCTTGTGTGTGCAGGTGTGAAGAAGGGGTGGCCATGGTTTAATGCATATGGTGAAGGAATCGACACAGAAACCGAATTTCATTCTATCCACGAACTTATTTGAAAAACGGGGGGGGGGGGGGGGGGAGGGCGTGGCGCCATCAGTGGGATGCCCCACTGGGTGGGTCACGACCCACATAGTGGCGCGACCCATTGTGGGGGTCGCGGTCCCCTTGGTGGCCGTGGCGCCCACTGCAGGGGTCGCAATTCCCTTGGAGGCCGCAGCGCCCACAAACCCCAAAATCATCGTAATTTTTTTTTAACAGGTTTTTTTTCTTTTATTTTTTCTTTTATTTAAAACTTTAAATATGAAGATATATATATATATATATATATATATATATATATATATATATATATATATATATAATATCATTTTAACAATAGGCTGAATAAGAATATTAAATAACAGAGTCGTGAGGTAAAATGTATTTTCCTTTTAAATCTAAATTTTTAGCTTATTAACATTAAAGTATGTTTATATATATATATTTCAACAGCAACCTTGTTTCCTGAAATTAGATTACACATTATCATCAGATTTATGTATTTATATGTAGGCATTTATATCTCTTAGAGATAGTTTTTAAATGAAAACAGAATAGTTTAAATTTATTTTCTCTTTATTACATCTAGATTCTTTTGATTTAAAAGTAACAATATTATGCTTTATTTACGTTCCACTAACATGCTTTGTAATGGAAAAGAAAACATGATAAAATTATTTCTATTCATAGCTACAAATAACATTTTCTAAGGTTCATTTAAACATTAAACAGATATAATGTATATTTCAATAATAACCCCTAAAATATCTATTTATGCTTTCTTTGAGTTCAAAAGATAAATGTAGATCAAAGTTTCTATTTTTTTTTTAATTTCAAAAGAGGCTACTTTATTATGATTTAGATTTACACTATATTTTTTTTGCACTACACTACTAGCTTCTAACAATTTTCATTTCTTTTCAAAAGTTTAATATAACATAAACAAATTTTTGTCCTAATATAATGCAACAAGTAGACATAAAGTTTATCTCAATATCTATAGGGAAATAACTCTATTTCTTTATTTCATTCTTTACAAGAATATGCTCAAGTAAATTTACATTTTTATTTCATAACTCAAAACTAAGACAAGTAAGTACATTTAATACATTTGATATCCTTTACAATAGATAGATCTCATAATTAACCTCTCATTTCTATTAAATGAGGGCTTCACAAATATATACATTTTTCTACCAAAATACAAATAACTTTATAATCCACTCAAAGCCTTCTTCTTTCTTTCTCTTCCAAGCAACCTGCAATATAAAATTTATGGCTATGACCATGGAGAGCTCACCTCCTAGCCTAGGCTTACTAGAAGCCATCCCCGAGCTTGGAGAACCGAGCACTAGACGGGTTACACACATACAACCACAACAAGCAAGGGATAAACACACAACAAACAATTTTCCTAACCAAGGCTACACTTCACCACAACTTGTGATGATTTTCCAAGGGTGGAAGTGGACCAAATATCGTTGGGGAGACTGCAAGCATGGAACATCTCAAGCCACCTCATGGCAACCAAATACAACACAAATACATCCCCACATCCTTATGCCCCCCAAAGGCATATAAGCCATATCATCTCTCCTTATGACCCCAAAATGCATAAACAAGGCTATGCAGCAAGGGTCATAAAAGAACAGCCTTGAGATCACTCTCCTTAAAGGAGAGCCTCTCACCCAAGGCTATCAAACTTCTTCCACCCCAAGAACATCCTAATCTCCCAAGAGTAGAAGGCCTTGGATACTCGCAATACAAGAAAATGCATAAAAGAAATGAAGGGGAAAATCACATATTCCTTCACAAAGTAAAATACAAATAAACCACACTTTCATACAAGAATTTGTTTTTAAAAACATACATATGCAACATAACAAAAGAGAGTAAGAACCAAACTTAATCTACCCATAGGTTTTGATAGTTCAGTTTGGGATGAGCAACCCAAATCCACACAATCTTTTCACCAACACTTATCCAAAATTCTACCATACAACTATTCTTCCAAATTGCATAATCTCCAACAATGGAGAGTAGGTGATTAACTCACTAAGTCCCCGATCCTTGCCTAAGAAGGCCTCTCTCACTCTTCCCGTCCCCTTGGATATAGTGGGAGTTCCCATCGGTTGGTCTTCCCAACCTCTTACATGTTGCTAAAACTGGAAAGAGAAAAGGTAAGAGAGGATGGGGAAGAGAGTCTAACACCAAAAAGGAAGGTTGTGTATCCTAGGAGGAACCTTCTAAGTTGAATTTTTGCTCACCTTGGAAAAACCACTTTTTGAGGTGACTAAACAGTCACATGGAAGTAATCACATGCTTAAAAATACCCCTAACCCATAGGTATACCCTTTGGACCTTTGGAAAATCCCTAAAACTAACCCTAGGAGTCTATTTGACCCTAGAAACCCAGCTGAAGTTAGCCTACGGGTCAAACCTGAGTTGACCACTCCCAAGATTCCCTACCCAAGGAAAATTTGGGACCACACTCAAATGTTTGGGATGGGCTTTGGTAGAAACAAACTCCCTCCAACAGACAAGTCGAAATCAATGACACTAATTAGCACGTGTCAAGTGACACAATAAAATACATTATAAAAATTACACATGGAATTTGTCTCTTGTTGGGTTTACACAAATTAATAAAATCAATTTAACACACATGCATCATTTACTTTCACAAATAAAATACGATACAAATGGGGTGTTGTCTCTCCAAATAGACAACCCTTGGCCTTACAAACGTACATAGGTCTAGGTTTGGTTCTCCATAATATTTCCATGGTCACATGGATAATTTTCCTGTGCATCTCAATTTACACATCAGTAATTTCCAAATAATCATATATAAATTAAATCATATAAGGAGGGATACAAATCAATCACTCTGCATAAAATTGCCATCACACAAATTAGTTTACCATATATCCAATGCAATCCACATAAAGAAATTTATCGAATGACATTATCATGATCCTCATAAATTCAACCATTCATAAGACACGCTTTCATTTTTTCTAACTTCATAATAAAGTTCTGCAAATTCAGATATAGCTGACATACGTCAGATCAAAATTACCCAATTAGTGGATCATTTAGGGTTTCAAATTCATAACCCATCAAAATGTACACCACAAGGTGAAATGATTCTATAACTTGGTTCAATTACTTTTCTTACCAATCTATTAGTCTAGCATATCCCATCCCATTGAATTATAGCATTTATTAATAGGGTCAACCATGGTCAACTAAGTTATTCAAAGCTTGATTGGGGAGGGGCCCTACAACTTATTAGGCAAGTTGTCTAACTTGGCCAGTATTCTTCCTTTATGCTCAAAATTTGGGTTCTAAGCACTAAATATTGAAACAAGACATGGCCAGAGGTCTGCACCTATCCCATGAAGCATTTTGAAGGGATTGGAGCACCAAAATTTATCCATTTTACATTGTAAAGTGTCACTGTTTGGTATAGGACAATGAACTCCTTGTTTTGAAAATTAATTGGGTTTTTGCTTCAAAACTTGCTCAAAAGTTACCTTTTTATATTGGTAGACTACCTTTAATGTTGGGGTAGAGTAAACACTCATTTGGTGGTAAATATGTGTAATGATGATTTTATATTTGTTCCCCTAACCTACTGGCTTGCAGAAATAACAGTAAAAACTCAGAAAAATAGTGATTTTGACAGTGTTTTTCTTCTTTTTCAGTTTGTTTGCCAAGTGTTTGGCATAATGCTTGGTTGTTAGTGGTAGGGCAGGCATTGGTATATTGTAGCAGAGGATTATCAGTAGTGTGGAGGCTTGAAATAAGCTTAGGAGTGAGATACTATGGTGTAAGAACTAAAACCCACCTCATAGAACCTAAGACCTGAAAACTCATTGAGTTATTGCATTGTTATAAAAATCCAAATCAACTCCCAAGGTGGTATTGGCCATCGTTGAACGAAATGATAAAAATACTCCAAATTAGGCCTACTCAGCTAGTAGCCCTCTTTAGCCCTGTTTTGCAAAAAGTTTGAACCCGATTGGTGCAAGGTTGAATGGTCTTGAAGAACCATTGGAATTCATTTGAAAACATTCAAAGAAATCTCCTAACACCTCAGTATGATCAGAGTTTCTATATTTGCGGTTTAGACCTATCATAAGGGTTTGAGTTTGAGTTGAGCAAGTGAATGAACAAATGATAGGAAGAGCTAAAGGAGGAAGTTTTGGGTTGAGTGAAGCTTGTGAAAATTGAAAGTGGGCATTATCAATAAAACCAAAACCTTTCCTCTCTCATTTGAAGGAGTGTCTTAACAAGAAGATTATACTTAGCTTTAATTGGTCCTCCTATGGGTTTCTCCCTATCAGAGTGATATCAGAGCAAGGAAGTAGATCCTTGCAGTTAGTTGTGAGTTGTGAGAGTTGAAGAAAGAAGTTCCTAACAACATGGAGAGTAGATATGATCCAAGACAACCCATTTTTAGAACCAAGTGCAAATGAAGGGTAAAGTATGTAAGGTTACAATTGACAGTGGTTCTCTTGACAACATAGTCTCGATAGAAATGGTGGAAAAGTTGAATCTACAAAGGATCCCTCATGAGTCACCTTAGAGAGCATTTGGTTTGAGTGATGATCATTGGGTTGATGTCTTAGAGATGTCTGTTGTTCATTTCAATTTTGGTCCTTACTATGAGATGGTGGAATGTGATATTATGCCCTTGAGAGATTACCATTTGATTTTGGGAAGAGCATGGCAATATGACAATTGCACTATGTATGATGCTTATAGGAATGTTTATAAATTTTCAAAGGATGGCATAAATTTTATCTTGAACCCTATGAGGGAAGAAGATGATCCTACATGGCATCTAACAAGAAGTCTAGGATTGGTTGAGAGAATAGCTTTCCTTGAGCATAAGAATCACTTGGAGGAAGGTGTTGAAGAAGCATATGGTGTAGTAGTGCATAATGGAATTTTAGTGGAAGAAGTGACCCCAAGTACCATAGAAGGTGAAGTTGAAGAGGTAGACAGTCCATTTAGTGACTTTGAGCAGCAGATGCATGATACAGAGAAGAGTGAGCAGCAAAGAGTTGAAGAGAAACCTTATATGGCAAAGGTTCTTGAGGATGAGCAAGGGATAGAGACCCATGTGGCTGAAGCACATAGTCTTTATCCTGATGATGGATTTGTTGAGCAGATTGGATAAGAAGAAGACATGGTACAAGGGTCACATGCACTTGAGAAGCCTATTGGCAAGTCAGATACAAAGATAGTTGTTATTGATCCATATGTTGCTACAGAGGTCTACATGCATGAACACTATCACATTGGTATTAGTATTTATGAAGGTGTCATGACCTTTATGGGAGGAATGCTCTATACTAGGAAAATGCATGACACCAAGCACCTATATTGGTCTCTCATATCTATTCATGGAATTGTTCTTGGACTGAGAGTTTACTGGAATGGCAGTGGATGGTGTCCTTTACACCTTGTGACCAGCTATAGCTATGGTGGATGTTGATTTTTGCAGCAAGGCCTAGAGTGAAGATGAAGGAAGGAGCTTTTCATTTGGCCATGCATGATGAAGCCAAAGACAAGTACATGCCAAAGGTCAAGATGAAGCCTATATGATTCGCAGGTATCATTTCCAAGAGAACTTGGATTTTTTTTCTATTTTGGGGAGTATGGTGCAGGAGCACATTCATAATTTTGGCTTGTTTGATCCTGATGGGATCAAGAATTGAATAAAGGACTATTGTAAGATTCCAAGTGTGTGTTTTAGGTTTAATTATGGTTTAGGTTTATCTTATTGTTGTTTAGATTATTTTTCTCAAGTTTTCTTTCAAGTTTTGGCCCATAGTGCCTTGTAAGCCAAAAATGGCATTATAGTGAAAATGTGTTAAAAACCTTGTAACAAGACTAGAAAGGAACTGGAGTAGGTGTTTTTATTGATTTGACACCATCTCAAATGATTAGGTGGAAGTTATTTGTCTTGTAGCTCAAAAATGCACTAAGAGTTAAAAATTGCTAATGTTGTTGAGCAACATTTTGACAAAAGGTGAGAAAAGTTGTAAAATCACTCTAGAAGGTAGTCATGGATGCCATAATGGTTGAAATGGTTTTATTTTCCCTATACAAGGACACTTCAAACAATGTAAATAGGTTGGCTTTGTAGTAGCAAGAGGAAATTAATGAAATATGACTATTTTTCATGCTTTTTAAGCTTAATCTTTTGCAACAGTCCGTACAAAGAAATATTTCCATATAGTTCTTTCATGGGAGTTTGTGTCATTTTTTTATGAAGGTTTTTCATTGTTTGTGTTAGGGTTTTTACTATGTTTTGGTTTATCAAAAAAAATCTTTTAGTTTTTGCCAATTTGCTGCCCTGAACTGGGGTTTTGAAGAAAATCGATTGAAACACTTGGTCTCCATGGGTAACCAAGAAAAAATGAACCTTAGAGATGAATTTGGACCTTTTTAAATTTTTTATTTTAAGTTTTTTTTGTCAGTCATGACAGAAAAGATGATTTTGAGCACTTATTAGGCAAGTTGTCTAACTTGGCTAGTATTCTTCCTTTATGCTCAAAATTTGGGTTCTAAGCACTAGATAATGAAACAAGACATGGACAGAGGTCTACACTTGTCACATGAATAATTTTGAAGGGATTGGATTACCAAAATGTATCCATTTTGCATGGTAAAGTGTCACTATTTTGTATAGGACAACGAACTCCCTGTTTTGGAAAATAATTGGGGTTTTGCTTCAAAACTCACTCAAAAGTTACCTTCTTGTGTTGGTAGACTATCTTTAATGTTGGGGAAGAGTTTAAAACTTTTTTGGTGGTAAATATGAGTAATTATGATGTTCTACTTTCTCCCCTAACCTACTGCCTTGCAGAAATAATAGTAAAAACTCTGAAAAACAGTGATTTTGATAGTGTTTTTCTTCTTTTTTAGTTTGTTTGCCAAGTGTTTGGCATAATTCTTGGTTGTTAGTGGAAAGAAAGCCATTTTTATGTTGTGTCAAAGGATTATGAGTAGTTTGGAGGCTTGAACTAAGCTTAGGAGTGAGATACTATGGTGTAAGAACTAAAACCCTCACCAAACCCTACATTTAAGTCTAAAATTAAGGACAGACTCAAAACCCACCTCATAGAACCTAAGGCCTGAAAAATCATTGATTTCTTGAATTTTATAAACATTAAAATCAACTCCCAAGGTGGTATTGTCCATAATTGAATGAAATGAGAAAAATACTCCAAATTAGGCCTACTCGGCTAGTAGCCCTTTTTAGCCCTGTTTTGCAAAAAGTGTGAACCCGATTGGTGCAAGGTTGAATGGTCTTAAAGAACAATTGGAATCCATTTGAAAACACTCAAAGAAACCTCCTAGCACCTTATTATGATCAAATTTTCTATATTTGGGGTTTAGACCTATAGTAAGGGTTTGAGTTTGAGTTGAGCAAGTGAATGAACAAATGATAGGAAGAGCTCAAGGAGGAAGTTTTTGGTTTAGTGAAGCTTGCAAAAATTGGACATGGGCCTTATAAATAAAAGAAAAACCTTTCCTCTCTCAATTGAAGGAGTCCCTTAACAAGAAGATTATACTTAGCTTTAATTGGTCCTCCTGTGGGATTCTCCCTATCACTCCACCACCCTTCAAGGTGTGTGCCAATGTTGATATTCCACAAATTCTTCAAAACCCCATCCATTATCCACCATCCACTTTTCACAATCCCATTCCGTTAGTCCAATCCTTTCCAAATCCTTATCTTCCATCCCCTATCCATTTCATCTCCCCAATTATGGTTACCAACCGAACATCTATGAGCATACCTTCAATTTAAACAAATACTAAGGGATACCATCTATGGAACTGGATTCTTGAGTCCTCCCTTCTTCCTTCATATCCACTCATCCTCATCTTTATCCATCCAACTATTCTAAAAATTCAAAATATAAAAAATAAATTAAAAAATCAAAAAAATCAAGAAAAAAAAATTAGAAAAAAGTAAAGAAAAATTATTTCATCCAATGGTGAAAACCACTCCTTGTGGTGCCTTGGGTAAGTACCATGATGAAAACTTGGTTAACAACTATCATGTGTAATCCCCTCATCCCCTTGCACTTTACACTTGGGGGCAAGCTTCATCCATTCAATTCTCCCATCCATCTACATCTTATCTATGCCTATTCTCCTTTCTTATCTTTGATCTTGACTATCCTATCCATATCCTCCATCTCATATCCCTCATCCTATCAAAATGAATCCTCCATTCCTATCTGTCATCTTGATCATATAAAGGTAAAATTGTTAGGGTTCCCACAGATACTGAGAGGGGGGGTGAATCAGTATCTGACCGATAAGGAAATTTTCTTAAAATTGAATATGCAGAATATAAAGTAATAGTATACTGGTATGCAAGAATTAATGCAAATAACAAAATCAAAAGCATCCACATGAAAAGAAAACCATAACACAAGATGTTTAACGAGGAAACCCAGTGTGGGAAAAACATCGGTGGGATTTGCGACCCACAATATTCACTTACTAGCCAATAAGAGAATGTTACTTACAATAGGGGCCTGCACATGCAGGAAGGCCAACTGCCTAGAGCTCACTACTCAATAAGAAGTCACACTAACTTACAAAGAGGATTTACACAAATCCAATATTCTGTACTGCTTTACAATAGCATCTTCAATGCCAAATTCAGTATCGGTTCTTGCTCTGTTCTTTACATATACCCTTGACCTACAATTCGCACATTAGGTCTACCTTATAATTTATTTATTGCTTTCTATCCATACCTACAAATTCCTACAATGATCTATTTTATATACAAGAGTCATTCTACAATTTTCCAAGTCGGCTTACAATGATAAACAAAATATTACATATCAAAAAATCATGTCGGCCTCTATGCTGGTGCCGGTGTAGATTGATTTTGTTGATGCCAGAGCACTATTTTGTTTGAGTAATGATTTGCCGGTATAATATCTTGTTGGTGCCATAGGATTGCAAGGTTGCTTGTGTAATGCTTTACCGGTATAATGTCTTGCCGGTGCCATAGGATTGCAAGGTTGCCTGTGTAATGCTTTGCCGGTATAATGTCTTGCCAGTGCCATAGGATTGCAAGGTTGCCATCAATGACAAAACCTTCAATCACACACAATGTCTCATTGGAGTGTCCATATGCCAACAATCTCCCCCTTTGGCATTGATGGCAACACTCATGAGAAATTTCAAAAAGATATCCAAAAATGTGTATACCAAAAATGTGAGAGCTCCCCCTGAGCATGTGATCCCTGTGTTTTGAATTTTCTCATCTACTACTCCCCCTTTGGCATCAATGACAAAGGTTATTAGATTTTGTAGTTGTACCAATTCATAACCTCAACCTTGTAGTTGGGTAGTTATTATCTGAAGAATATCTCCCAAAATTAAGTTTATACCATCCATAAACTTCTCCTTTGTTGCTATCTCAGTTCTGTATACTATACCGGTGAGATGTTGCAAGTGCTCTGCCAGTGTTTTGCTACCCTATGTTAGTGCCTCTGAGATTTGCTTATGCAGAGATGCTAAATAGTCCAATCTTGGACTTAGTTTAGATCTCAAAAATTTTGCCTTGTTTATTATTTTCTCTTTTTCTCTTTCTAATTTGAGCAATTCTTCCTCAAAATTTGCTATCTTTTCCTCAAAAACTGATAGTGTATCAAGTGAGTAAACAAAATTATCAGCCAATTTATTGATCTCTTCCTGTACCTTGCTCATCTTTTTGTCTACATCCGTGGTCAAAAAGTTTATCTTACAGGTGTCTTTGTATAGAGTTTTGTACTCTTTCAATAAATTGTACAGTTCCGGTAGAAGTGTGTCAAATTCCTTGTTACACTTCTTTATTCCTTCCTCAAAGAATTTTTGTTTCTCTTTTTCTACACTTTCCTTTACAGTTTCTACCTTTGTTTGCTCAAAATTTCCAGAAATATATTTACAAAGTGTATCCAACTGGCCTAAAGAATCTTTGTTGGCTATATTACAATTGGGAGCTATTGATTTCAAAACTGGAATTGAATCATCTATCGCTTTATAGGCTTGTGAGCTATAATCAGTTATTTTCTTGATAGATTTGAGCAATACCTCTATTACATTTGTTGGTGACCCAATAAACTAAGTGCCGGTGGAAGTGACCATGCTGGTATTGACCTTTGGTAGGTCTGTTTGTGTCTCCATCTCTTTAAGCACAATTTTTCCTACATCATTTCTTACCGGTGGCATCTGTTCTGGAGCCTTTAGCTTTGTTGGTTGCTCTGTTTGTGTTCTAGATTCCCTCTTTTTCTTTGAATCTGCTACCGGTTGCTCTTTGTTTCCTGTTGCCGATTGCTCCTTTTTATCAGATTTATCTGTGGTATCCTTATCTACCACTATGTTGATTTTTTGAGTATCAACATTCACAGTATATAGGACTTCAGGATTAGGATTATTATCCTCTGTGTCCATGCTCTTAGCTGTCAGTTGATCTTTTGCAGTTGTTGTTTTTACCGGTGGTGTATTTAAGGGAGGTGGGGGTAAGTTGTCTCTAATCTTGATTCTTGGTGGTCCATGAACTTTACCTTTCCCTTTGTCCTTTTGATATACTAGAATGGGCTTGGGATTCCTATATTCTTCTTGTTTTTCTTTTTCAATCAAGAATTTATCCCAACCATCTTCTGTTTCATTTGAAACTTCAGTAACTCTGCCTACCATTAGTGATATTTGCCGGTGTGCAGTGGAAAAAACTGTTCGGTTGGCCTGAGCTATCAAATCATCAATTTCCTTAGGTGAGTTGACCAAGTATACTACAAGTAATTTTTCTATTTTAATTTTCTTATCTAACTCAATTATTCCTTGCCTTCTGGCCTCAAGTCTTTTATATAATTCATCAGGAATTTCATTTAGGACTTGCATCAAAAACTTTTTATACATGTCCATGTGGAGTATAACACTTTCCTCAACTTGTCCTTTCTCATCATCTGATAGGGTGTCATAGATTTTCTGTATGTTGTTCAATTTACCTTCCTCTATGATCTCATTCAGTAATATGTCAAAAGGGGCCAAGTTAGTGTTTGTCTTCTTCTTCTTTTTGGAGGTCAGCTTTTTCTTAGGTGTGGCTTTCTTGACTGGAGACCTTACAGCTTGTTTCTTCTGTCTTGTCCTTCTAGGTGAAGGAGTGGATACCGATGAGGGGTCTCTTTTCCTAACAACTCTTTTGAAGGTTGTTGGCATATCTCCTTCTGAGGAGGTATCTACTGGTGATAGATGAGTTTCAGGCTGTTGGGCTGCCAACTCTTCTTCTGTTATGCTGGTTTTCTTTAATACATCATCTTTTAAGGCTTTTGCTTGCCTAGATCCTTTCCTCACAGATGCCTCAACTTTCTTTACTCTCTTTTTATATTGAATTTGACTTTCAATGGTCTCAACACTACCAAATACTTCTTCCTTTGGTTCATTAGGGGATTCTAGAAGTGCTTTGGCATAAGTTTCCACTATGTGGTCATCTGTTTCATACCCCATCTCTATAACCCAAATTGTTCTTGGGATGACTGCTTCCATCCAGATCTCATCCTTTTTTATTACAAAGCATATATCATCCTTGTATTTGTTGACAATTTCCTGTGATAGTCTAATCCTCTTATTCATTTTGACCTTTAGTGCTTGAAAATAATCATTGATATTCTTTTCTTTGTTTTCACCCATGTTGTTGAATAAGTCAGACAATTATTTTCCTACCAGTATATCAAATTCAAAATCCTTGTTGCCTATACCGGGAGCTTGTTTGGTTATATATAGCATTAAGCATACAAGTAAATTTCCAAATCTAAAGGTTCCTTTCTTATCCTTCTTGATTTTTGCCAAATTGTCAATTAACTCATCTTTTAACCATTCACAGATATCAATTTTCACATTGTCCTTAATCATGTCATAAGCACTCTTTATGCATAAACTGGAAACAGAGTTGAGCCTATTTGCATGAGTTGCTTTGTAACCTAGAATCATGCTAATGAATCTCACATTTATATCAGTCACATCATTAACCCTCAATGATCTTTTGTCGAATGTTGCACCAGTTAATTTCATTACTAGGTCATTGGAGACCTTCTTGGTTTTGTCGGGTTTGGTACCAGTGGAAGGTAACCCTGTTACTACTTTCATAGCTACATTTGTAATTTTATGCACTGAGTCAAGCAAAAAGAATGAGCCATGTACCCTGCTAAGAACTATCCTAACCACTTCCTTGGGAAATTCAAGAATGCAGAGGATTTCAGTGAATCCTAGGGTTTCAACAATTTTATGTTCAGGTTTCACATTTCCGACATTGTCACATATAACAGATTTATACATGTTTTTGATTTCTTCATCACCTAATTCTTCTATGTTGTAATGAATATACATTCTAGGGTCTTCTGCATAAACAACACCCTTTGGAATTTGGGAAAAAGCACCTGTGTTGTCATCTTTCTTAGCTACCTCAAGAAATAGCTGAAACATAGGCCTAGGTCATTTTCTAACCTCGACTACTGTAGGGTTTGCTATGAATTCAGGTGTAGAGGAGGATGCCATGATGATAAATACCTTTTTCTGCCTTTGGATGGATTGATTGCTGAAGTGCTTTGCCTCTTTGCTCAGAATGCCATAGCTCAGAAATCTTCGCGCTCTCTGAAAGTTTGAATTCACTGTGAAATGAAATGGAGCCAAAAACCTTATTTTATAAAGTCTTTTCTACTACCTACCACATTAATTGTTTGTTGGCAATGTAGTAACTCAACTTTATTTGCCGATAATGAAGGATTTTCAACTTCATTTCTCTAACCGAGGGAATAACAGCACATGTGTCATTAAATTGCCAAACCCTCAAGATAATTTTCTTCAATTTGATGAAGAACATCCTACCGATGGAGCATTGCTCTATCCTACCGGTGGAGTATCATATTGTCCTGCTGGTGAAGCATTTGTTGGTTCTACTAGTGGAGGAGTAACCCTAATATTTAGATCACCTTTTCTAATCCATTGCTTTGAAAATTCCTGCTTAACCTCTTCAACCTTTTCTTTACCTTTCAAGCTGGTACTTTTGTTATCTATCGGTGTACCTTTACTTCTACATAATTTAGCAATATGACCAATCTTGTTACATGCATAACAAGTTACATTATTTTTCTGAATAGCTTTCTCATAACCTATGTCGGTTTGTGTTCTGCATTTATTTGATAAATGACCAACTCTTCCACAAACATAACATCTTACATTCATTCTGCAATTTTTAGAGTTATGAACAATTTTGTTGCATTTGGTGCATTGACCGGTGGAAGGATTGATGTTCTGATAATTCCTAGATCTACATTCATTTACCCTATGACCATATTTATTACAGTTAAAGCATTTTCCTTTGAATTTATAAGTATTAGAGGGTCTTACCAGTTTTCTTTGATCCTGGGTATTTGCAATACTGGAGCTTTCTCAAACTTCAAATCCAACTCCAGAAGTGTCACCTTTGGGTTTTTGATTCTTCAATAAAGTACCAAGTTCTTCTGAGCTTTTTTTGAATTTTTCTTTGTGTTGATTTGCAGTTTCCAATTCCATTTCCAAGATCTCTTTTTGTCTCATTAGTTCATTCGAGTCATTTTGAGTATGCATCAGATCTGTCTTCAACATATCATTTTCATAGCTAAGTCTTGTGTTCTCATTTGTTGCATCACTTAGTCTTCTGGTCAATTCTTCTTCATTCTTCTTTCTATCCTCGATCTCTTTGCAGAATCTCATAGTCATATCCTACATTTCATTTTTTGTTGTCATGATCTCTTCTTTCAATTTGCTTATCATATCATTTAGTGATTCCTTTTCATCATTTTCAGTTTGCATTTTTTCACAAAGTTCTCTTCTCTTGTTTCTTGTAAAAGTAAGATTTTCTTGAAGTGCCTGAATAATGTCCTGATTTGCTTTTAAATCATCTTCTAATTTGATATTTTTCAACTTCTCTGCATCATAGTCAATAAGAGCTCCTTCAAGTTGCTTCATCAGATTTTCCATCTTTACCAGTGTCAAGATCTTCCTCAAGTTGTTAGGTTTCTGAAAATAGAGGACCAAGCTCTGATACCAATTGTTAGGGTTCCCACAGATACTGAGAGGGGTGGGTGAATCAGTATCTGACCGGTAAGGAAATTTTCTTAAAACTGAATATGCAGAATATAAAGTAACAGTATACCAGTATGCAAGAATTAATGCAAATAACAGAAGCAAAAGCATCCACATGAAAAGAATACCATAACACAAGATGTTTAACAAGAAAACCTAGTCTGGGAAAAACCTTGATGGGATTTGTGACTCACAATATTCACTTACTGGCCAATAAGAGAATATTACTTACAATAGGGGCCTACACATGCAGGAAGGCCAACTGCCTAGAGCTCACTACTCAATAAGAAGTCACACTGACTTACAATAAGGATTTACACAAATCCAATATTCTGTACTGCTTTACAATAGCATCTTCAATGCCAAATTCAGTACCGGTTCTTGCTCTGATCTTTACATATATCCTTGACCTACAATTCGCACATTAGGTCTACCTTATAATTTATTTATTGCTTTCTATCCATATCCTACAAATGCCTACAATGATCTCTTTTATATACAAGAGTCATTCTACAATTTTCCAAGTCGACTTACAATGATAAACAAAATATTACATATCAAAAAATCCTATCGGCCTCTGTGCCGGTATACATCTTCTGTGTCGGTGCCAGTGTAGATTGATTTGGTTGATGCCGGAGCACTGTTTTGTTTGAGTAATGCTTTGCCGATATAATGTCGTGCCGGTGCCATAGGATTGCAAGGTTGCCTGTGTAATTCTTTGTTGATATAATGTCTTGCCAGTGCCATAGGATTGCAAGGTTGCTTGTGTAATGCTTTGTTGGTATAATGTCTTGCCGATGCCATAGGATTGCAAGGTTGCCATCAATGACAAAACCTTCAATCACACACAATGTCTCATTGGAGTGTCCATATGCCAACAAAAATAAGGCATATGCATGCATGCTTTGTAAAACACAAACCTTAATCCTCTACCATCCATATCCATTACACATTATCCTTCCACCTCATACATCTTTACCCACCATCCTTGCATCCTTAATTCCACTACCATCTAGTGTGGGGCATTGCACTCCTTTGCAAAATAGTCCTGGGGTCTCCATCACCCTACCCTCCATCCTTTTTTCCTCCATTTCCTATCCATATCCATCCACTTGATTCATCTATCCAAACAATAACTTTGTCCATTCATTCATCCATCATCTTACCAATCCTTGGTTCTCCCTTGTCATTGGTTCCATTCAATCAAATTCTATTCACCAATCCACCCCATCCTATCCAATTTCTAATCCAATCCTATCTCATCCAATCATATTCTCCATCTATTCCAATTCAATCAATAATCTCATCCCCAATCCAATCCTATTCAATCATCCATCCCCCTTTTTCATCCTATCTAATCATTTATCCTTCTTCCAATCCTATCCAATCCATCAAACTGAGCTTTCCCCATCTACTTGAGCCCACATTGGCTTGTGCCCAATCCAAGCACTAATCGATACTTTACTAATCAAATCCAACTGGAAATCCTCTCATCTGTAGATCTTGCGCATCCAACTTGTCTTTTGTCATCCATCAATCAATCCATCACCTACACATCAGGATGTATCCTTCCCTAGTACAACAGTTTATCCAAATCCATATCCTACTCTTTGCAAGAAATGTCAGTTGGTCATGTGCATGTTGTTTTCATGCTTGAGATTTTTGTTTTGTTTTCATCTTGTGTCCAGGACTATACTTGTTCAAGATTGCCTTGATCATCCTATATCTTGGTATGTCTTGGCTGGTGTATAATGGGGCATAGTTTTCATGGCATGGTGTGTTTCAAGGTCTTCATTGTATGAACTGACAACCCTCTATTAGTATTTATCAACACTTGCATGATTGTGTGCAAAGCATTCTTGTTTGACTAAGTGTCAGTCTACGCCTTGGATCTTCATATCATGCTAATTCTTATAATCTATACTTGCTCAACAAAAAATCCAATCCATTTATCATTTCTTTGTTTCATTTCATTCACAACACTTCAACCCATCCTAGTCCCCCCTTTCATTATCTTCATCCTTTCATCACTTATTCTTCTAATTCCTTTCATGAGAAAACTGGTGTTCTTCAAACTGGCATGTCCTCTTGAGGGGCAATACCACTGCTTCCTCATCATCTTTCCTCCTCATCATTCTTCCTCATCTCATGACTGGGGCATCATGCTACTAGTCCTTATCCTTTTCTTCCTCATCTCATGAATAGGGCATCATGCTACTAGTTCTTATCCTTTTCTTCCACTATGTTTTATTCTTCTTTGATATAACATCATTTCACAACGCTATATAAAAGAGGGGAAAAATGTAGACACCTAAAATTAATATTTAATTAATTTGAGCCTATCAACATAATTAATTGACTTAATTGTGTTATCCTTATTCTTCTTAGTGTTAATTAAATATAATTTAATTAATTCTATCACTATTGTCCAATAATTAATTTATCAAATAAATTAATTATTCCCCTATTCTTCTAAAGTCCCCTCCAATAATTATTTCCTCTAAACCCACTCAGTTAATTAATTTTAATTAATTAACCTATTCATGTGATTCCTACAAATCACTTTTACTAATCCCACTCAACCTAATTAATCCTTCTAGAATCACTCATAATCATGCTTATCATTATCCCTCAATTTTTAATTCCCACTTATGTCACATCAACATTGAGCCTCTCGAAGAAATTCAAATTTCTTTGAATCCCTCAATGCATCCTTATTTTGGAAATTTTAATTCCTCATATTTGAAATTCAAATTTCTCCCCCCTTTTCCCAAGGAATTTTATATCCCTGTTTATTTTCCCAAGGAAACCTTCATCCATGCCTTCTATCTCAAATCAATCTAAACCCTTCAAGATAAAATCAATCTTAGCCCTCCATTGGCCTTCTCCAATCTATAAATTGGAGCTTATTCTCCTCACAAATCATCCACTTCTCATGCATTGTCATACTTCTCTTTTCTCCTCTCTCTTCTTTCTTCAATATTTCAATTCAAATCCATCCAAAATCCATCCAATAATCCTATCAAATCCATTATTCTTGGTGAGAAAATGAGATCAATCCACATCCAAATCAAGCAAGCAGCACATCAAGTGGAGCATCAAGGGCGCATCCTCATCATCCACTTCATCAAGCTCAATCCAAGGGAGAGATAAAATCAAGCAAGGTCTAAATGGTTATTCTTTGTGTTTTATATGTTTGAATGCTTCATTTGAATACTAACCATCTAATCTTCCCTTGCTACATTTTATCCTCTTCAGACGTTGTGTGCTAGTACAACACTTCTTCTGGTCATGGTGCAGAATCAAGAAGTATAAGGATCAATCAACAGGAGAAGAAGAAACCTCCTCCCTCGACTAAGAAGGGGAAGAAAAGTGAGACCAAGTAGACATGGAGGAAGAAGCAGGAAAGTAGAACCATGGACCAGCACTATGCATTCAATGCATAGGTTATATTTCCTATGGCTTCAAGGAGATATAGGTCTAAGGGGGAGCTAAATCTTGATCATATCATTCAGCCCCTTAGTGAAAGTGGACAAGGAGATGAACAAGATGCTACAGGTAAGAGGAAGAAAATGAGATGGTAGTGTGTGTGTAGTTACTTCCTTGAAGATACATGGAAGATGGTTTACTGCTATAGGTGAAATGAATGGTAGCAGAGGTAATTGGGACCGGCAGATAGAGGTTAAGAGGAAAGTGTCCTAGTGGAGAAGATAAATCGATATTAGATACCGGTATGTGCAACATGTTACTAACACCAACTTTGATCAGTAATGCAGGTTATTTAAGTCAATGAGTTGAGGGATCATTGAAGTAACTCCAGTAGCCTAGATGGATGAGGTTATGTCTTAGGTGATATTGGAAAGGACCTGAATGACATGTGTTGGTCAGATAGTTGACCTTATGTGCATACATCTTTATGGGTCAACTAGTTGGATATGTGACCTACTGGTATCAGAGCCTGGTCATGATGGTGGATGTCACAGGTATAGATGTGAGTCCTAGTTTAGGACCTAACTGAATAGATGAAGATCAAAGGTCTATATTTTAGGGGGAGTTTAGCGCCATATTTTCTAATTAATATCAGACATGGTGAACTCAGTAGCAGATCCAACAGATGTTTGACAACATAGGTGTGTTTATGACTTTTGTACGTCTGTATTAAATATGTACATCTATCAAAGTCACCATCTGTTGTCCCAGTGAAGAAAAGAATAGGAAGAAGATGTGCCTATCACTAGGTGAAAGGAAGTACTTAACATGCAAAGAAGAGATATGTGATTTTAATAGTACAATCACATTTAATTCCTACCAACTTTAGCATCAACAATTGGTAGTGTCTGAGCCCCTGATGCTCAAAGAGGGAGATTTAGCATAATCTGACAAGGAAGAGAGAAAGAGTCTACAGTGTTACCCTTTGCCATTGTTGTCAAAGGGGGAGAAAGTTACTATAGTATATCAGATACTACATGTGTTGACATCAATGCCAAAGGGGGATATTGTTGACATTATGTTGTCATTGATGTCAACCAGTATAGAATAATGGAACTGGTATGATAGATTGTTGGTACTGCTATTATTGATGTCAACCTGTATAGTAGGATAACCAGTATAGGAGAAGAGTTGATGTGTTGTCATTGGTGATCATTAGTATGCAAAAGGATGACTGGTATGTACCAATATGCTAGTAGTATAGTTAAGAGACCAATGAGTAAAAGGTTGTTGACATAGTGATGCATACAACTGGAATGAAAGATAAGGCATATTGGGAGGCTAATTCTGATGAAGAGGAGTAAAAATATTTGAATCACATCAACACCAAAAGTGATTTGTGTCAGACATTGGATTGCTAGTATGATGTTAACTAGCAGATTTCCCACCAGATGAAGAAGCTATCACATGTTATGTGAATATGTTGACAAAGTAAGATGCTTCTATGAGAAAGCTAACATATGGAAATATATCAAGATATATTTCAAGATGAAGATGTATCCTCCCTTCGGTAAAGTCACACTTGTACCAGCAGAATCATTCCCTGAGATAAGTAGGTGATTGAATGCAGAGACTAGATGAACAAGTGGAAGATGAGGAAGCCTCCAGAGCATTAGATAAAAAATGCACACCAAATAAGCAAGTGAAAACAAGGTGTGCTACTAGGACAATGAAGGAAGAATGAGGAGTTGAGATGGTGTGTTTGTCAGCTTGAAAAATGAGTTGAGAGGAGAACCAGTTAGATGAAGAAGGATGTTAATGAGTCTGCAGGAACATACATGGTGATACCGAGATGCCGATCAAGGTTGGTGCAGAACAATTGGAGTTTGATAACTTGGTGTCATCAATGTATCTCACCAGAAAGAAGGAAAGTATGTTGTGCATTGGCAAACACATCTACCAAAATCTACATTGGTGATAGTTCACATGATATGTCAACCGATGAAACATCAGAGAAGAGATAAGGAAGATAAGGCTCTCACCCAATAAAGAGGAGTGTAGCAAACTAAAGGTTAAGGAGAATTGTCGGAATAGCAATGTTTTCGGCAAGTGAATATATTCACAGAGGTATTTCACTGACAGAGCAGTGAAGTGTAGGCATAAGGGTTTCATGGAAATGATATGTTGTCGATCAAGAGAAGATGTGCATGATGCTGCTACAAAAATGAACAAAGGTATACATCGACAAAATAGAAAAGGTGATGGCATGAAGGCCAGTCGTTAAAGTATGATATACCAGCAGGGTTACTATATCGGTGGGTTTGGTGAGCTGATAGATGTACACTAGTAGTGCATGATGATCGATGATCTTGTCTGAACCGATGCAAATGACTCAGCCGAGGTGGATAACGACAGTGATGCCACATGGAGGTGAAGTGGTGAACCTGCATAGGTTGGTGTAGAGTGATGATGAAGTAGTTGGCAATTGATCTGACATTAATGGTGACTACAAAGCTCAAGGGATGATTGTAGAGGGGTTACGAGTCAAGGTAGGCACTAATCTATGCAGATTGTCTAGATGTAGATTGAAGTTGTTGAAGCAATCCATCGAGCCATTAATGGTGATTGACCAAGAGGTGAGTCGACAGATTTATTGCAAGCTGCTGAAAAAGGAAAGCATGTTCTGGAAGGCACAAAAATGGCTGATATGTGTAGACGGATATCTCACTGGAAAGAAGGAAAGTATGTTGTGCATTGGCAAACACATCTACCAGAATCTGCATTGGTGATAGTTGACATGATATGTTAACCGATGAAACATCAGAGAAGAGATAAGGAAGATAAGGCTCTCACCCCATAAAGAGGAGTGTAGCAAACTAAAGGTTAAGGAGAATTGTCGGAATAGCAATGTTTTCGGCAAGTGAATATATTCACAGAGGTATTTCACTGACAGAGCAGTGAAGTGTAGGCATAAGGGTTTCATGGAAATGATATGTTGTCGATCAAGAGAAGATGTGCATGATGCTGCTACAAAAATGAACAAAGGTATACATCGACAAAATAGAAAAGGTGATGGCATGAAGGCCAGTCGTTAAAGTATGATATACCAGCAGGGTTACTATATCGGTGGGTTTGGTGAGCCGATAGATGTACACTAGTAGTGCATGATGATCGATGATCTTGTCTGAACCGATGCAAATGACTCAGCCAAGGTGGATAACGACAGTGATGCCACATGGAGGTGAAGTGGTGAACCTGCATAGGTTGGTGTAGAGTGATGATGAGGTAGTTGGCAATTGATCTGACATTAATGGTGACTACGAAGCTCGAGGGATGATTGCAAAGGGGTTACGAGTCAAGGCAAGCACTAATCTATGTAGATTGTCTAGATGTAGATCAAAGTTGTTGAAGCAATCCATCGAGCCATTAATGGTGATTGACCAAGAGGTGAGTCGACAGATTTATTGCAAGTTGCTGAAAAAGGAAAGCATGTTCTGGAAGGCACAAAAATGGCTGATATGCGTAGACGGATATCTCTGAGTTGTGATCCGATCAGATTTGGTTGGATTCAATGTGCCTCGTGAACAGTGGAGAAAATCCTAAGGCACCAAGTTTGAATGTGGCATTTGGCAAGAAGACTAGGGTATAAATATGCATGCCATAGATATTTTTAAGGGCTGCTGGATGGGAGAGGATGTAGATGCTATGAACTAATTGAGTGATGAATGAAAAAAGTTAGATCAGTCAAAGTAAAAAAAAGAAGAATAATATAGTGAGTGAGTGAATGAAGGTTAAACTGATGAAAGGGTTTAATAGAGGGTTTAACTGGTATGGTGAAAGCAACTAATTAACAACAAGAGTGCATTAGAGAAAATTACTGGTAGGTGCTAATATCGGCAGGAGGAAAACAAGGAGTAATGAAGTGTAGAGCAGTGAAGGAGAGATCTGGCAAGGCAAAAGCCTGAAAGGTAACCAGTAGAGTTTACCCACAAGGCAGAAATAGATGAGAGTAGTAGATAAAACTGAATCGGTGTAGCAGAAAGGGTATCTCATCGGCAGAGAGAAGTGTATGAAATGGTTACAAGATTCACTTGTAATAGTATAATTAATTTTTTTAATTAATTTTATCATTAAGATCGCTAAGTTGTAGCTCCTTTGGGTTGCAGCCCATAAATCAGTTAGGGGTTGGTGCTCCTTGGGTTGGTGCCCTAAACATTATAAATTAGATTCATTGTGAGGCTAGTTTGGAGCAATAGGCTCCAACAACATTGCTCACCAAGGTTTTTCCCATCTTGGGTTTTCCTTGTACATACTGGTGTTATGTGGTGTGCCCTTTTTGTGTGATTGTATTGTGTTGCTTTATTTTAGCTTACCAGTAAGATATATTAGTGTTTGTTTTTCTAACCAGTATTCTCATTTTGGATTGGAAGGGTAGAGTTTGGATACCACTAATTCACCCCCCTCTTAGTCGCATATTCTGTCCAACAGAGGTGATATTTTGTAGGATAATATCCCTTAAAGTAAATGTTTTGAAATGTATAATTTATAATATATATTCATTGGATTATTAAATTACTTAGAAATTTTTTATATAGGTTTGATTAATCTTAGTTATGAAATAATAATGTTAGTTTGTGGGAAGTTACCTTCTTTTGAATTAGTATGGAAAGTTTTGTATAAGAATATGTTGGTTTTATAAGCCACTGAAATGTAATGCATTTGATTCTCTATGACCAAGTTATGGTAAAAAATCAATTGCATGTCAAAATGGGCTTGGAGGCTTTAAAAGATATCAAAAAATAAACAATTTTCAAAAATAGGAACATTCCAAAATAAAAAGTTTCTAAAAATTAAAAAAATTGGATAATAGAAACTTTCTTAAAATAGAATGTTTCATAAATTAGAGATTTTGTAAAAATAGATTTTTTTTGGAAATACAAAGTTTTTTAAAATAGAAACTTGCTGAAAATAGAAACTTTCTAAAAATAGAAGCTTTTGAAATTTATTAAATTTTTGAAATAGAATTTTTTTGAAATGGAAAGCTTCCAAAAATTTAAAGTTTCTAAAAGTAGAAAGTTTTTGAAAATGGAAAATTTCCAATAAAATTATGATGTCCATTTTTCTCCAAAGAGTGATTAAAAATTTCACACTTCCAAATCCATAGAAGAAGGCAAATGTGGAGACCTTGTAATTATTTTGAGAAAAGAATCCCTCAAAGCTTGAGGATTGGTTTGATGAATCCATGGTCTGATAACATGTTGATGTAAATATTGACCTTTTATACCATGTTGAAGTAAAGATTGAGTTCTGATACCATGTTCAATTTTGTGACACAAAATTTTGTAACACAACTCTACAAGATCAAACAACAAATTAGAACACCTTCCACAAATGAGAGCAGCAAGAAAAATGTGTCATTTTCCTAAAAATAAAAGATTACATGATTAACTTGCAATGCATAATGATGTGCTCTTATAGAGAGCATGAATATTTCCTAAGCTAAAATTAGTAGAATTAAAGTTAAAGTATGAGGAGCTAAAAAAATCTCAACTTTAGTGAAACTAGAAGCATGACTAAGTCAACTTAAGCAAAAAAACATAACTATATTTAAAATGCTCTAAAACAATTCTTGTGAACATAAAATTTTACAAAAGATAAATTTATTTCTTTAACAGACATGGAATTTAAAAATAAATAGAATATGAAAATATTTGAAACACATGCACACTCAATATAGATTTTCATTTTTCAATAAAAAAATATTTATGTTGGTGTGTACGTAAAGGTTATACATCATAGAATAATATTTTCCTATGAATTGACACAGTTCCTCAAGAAAGATCTTCTATGGAATAATATCACACCTTGAAAATACTATAATGTAAGTGATAGAAAATAAAATACTATGAGATTGTTTAAATATAAGTGATAGCAAATAAAATAAAAAAAGTTTGAATTGCTAATTTTAGTGTTCCATTGAAGGAAAAAGTAGGACACACATGAGATCATCTTATATGGTAATTAAAGTGGTCTAGAAAGGGGGGAATGACATTGTTATGGAATACTCACAATTCTAATACAGAGTCCTACTTAAACTAATCTCTATGACATTATTATGAAATAATCATAGAAATCTCATTTGTTTGGGGTTCCCACTTGTGCATGAAGTAGGAGTCTCATAGCTTATTATTAAATGTATTAAGGATATTGGGAACTCTGAGAAGATAATTTTATCAATGATTACAAGTTTTGTCAAAGTTATTCAAGGCATTTGGAGTTTATTATTTGATTGGGGATTCCAAATGTTCTCAAAAACCTTGAACCATCAATTTCATTTTATATATAATCGTTAGCATAGATTTTTGTAATTATTTGCACTATCAATTCTTCAAAAGTACCTTTCAAAGTTTTACTAGGATCTAGGAACTTACTAAATAAATCTTGGAAATAAAATGACTACACCATTATCTTGGACAAGTAACCAAAATAGAATATTAAAATTTGAATTCTTTGAGATGGTCTTTACATTACAAATAGTTGGTATTTAAAAGCCATTTTTTCCAACAACTTTTTAATGGATTATAACTTCAAAAAACTAACCTATATGTACTAAAAAGTATTTTACTTATTTAATTTAATTCTCATCTATCAAATTAATGTAATATTCTAATACCACCTTGTTGGAAGTTCTTGAAGCACAAGGAACTCCATTAAAAAAATGTAAAAGTACCCCTCATTAGAGATTTTAGTAAAAATAAAATCTTATAGAAAATCTAGTTGGGAACAAGAAATTAGTCATAGTTCTTAGGGTTCATGGAACTTAGGGTTCATGGAACTAGCTATTTGTATGACTTATTCCTAACATAGGGTAAATTTTGATAGTGCATAAATTCGATATTTTTTCTCCAACCATTACCAAATTGAATATGGAGATACCTTTTACAAGCTAATTTTTTTTCTTGTTTGAATTCACCTTGAAATTTCCTCTAGACATACACTAGATAAACCCAAGTTCTAAAAAAGAAACCCAAAATTGATTCAAAATTTAACTAAAATTGAATGCATGCCTAGAAAACATTTGGTAATGCAAGATTTCATATAGGCAAGGATGCTATTACATCAATAAATAACAATATTTAATATTGATGTGGATATTGATATAAGAACATAAAGAGAAGACATCAAATTTCATGCTCATATCTTGTGGCGCCTCATTAAACATAATTGTTACTAAGGAAGATGTTTTGGTGAGAATATCATGGGAAAAAGCAATAACCCTAGGTATAAATCAAAATATTAATAGTAAACCTAAGTAAATTTACATAATTACTTGATGGGGTAGGTTTTATAATGTAAATATAGGTATACTTAATTAAATTTATGTTAAACTGAATATTCTATCTAAGATACTATAGTTTTCAATTAAAAATAATTTGGTAAATGATATATATTTCAATGAGACACTACCATTTTATTCCAAATGTAGAATGTGTCATTCTAGCCAATGTATTTCTATATAATTTTTTTCATGTGACACTTTTTAATTTTTAGTGAAATAGTGGTGCTTCATGCTTGTAATGACTACAACCTAGGTTCAAACCCCATGGTTTAATTTCTACTGTGTTAACAATCAATAAGTCTTTACTTAGGGAGAACCTTGGAGAAATTGTGGAGCTTCTTTCCTGTAGAGCCCACATCCTTGGTTATAACCATAAATACTTTTAGGGAATGGGCCTTTTGTGAAATGGTGGGGCTTCTTGGTGGTTCCTAAAACCTAGGTTCTTAAAACCCATAGGTTCATCTCTACTTTGTTCATAATGGAGCATGCTTTATCTTTTGAATAACCATGGAGAAATAGTGGGGCTTCTTTCTTATAGTGCCTACATTATTAGTTCAAACTATAAATTTTTACATAATTGGTGATAGAGAGTATAAGAAGGGTGGTGGTAGGGTTATTGGGGTTGTTGTAGATGATGCAAATTAACATGACAATGAGGATGATGTAGCTATGGAGAGAGGCAATGTCTAGAGGAATGATGTTCACATGGTTGTCTCTCTCATCTTGTAGTCTCTTTGTGGTTCCATGGTTCTTATCAATGGATCTCTACCTTTGCCTTGTGCAAATTCTTTTGGGGTTGCAGACATGTGGGATTTTCAATAGAGAATTTTCTTGGTGTGATATTGTCATGGCTTGTGGAAGTAGATGACTCAATAATGCTGAGTTGGGTTTTGAGCATTTTCCTCCCCCATTACTTTCTTGTCTTGATGTGGCATGACTAGATATTCTAGAGTTGGAGGATGGTTTATTAGCAGCTACCTCTAGTTTCTTGAGCTCCCATTTGGGGGCCTCTTTTGTCTACTTTATTTATACATGGGGATGTTTGGTGCTTGCAAGGGTTTTTTTCTCTCATATTTGGTTCTTGGATTCTCTTCTATAGGGGATACTATTGTTCCTTATGGGTTGGCCTCTGTAGTGGGTTTCTTCATTAGTGTCACTTTTATTTTCATGATCTATGATTATGTCTTCTCTTTTTTTTGTGAGTGGCTATTCATTTTGGTCATTAATGACACAATGTTTTTTGTTGGTGGTCTTTTTTGTTGGTATGTTTTATCTTTGAAGATTGTGTGCTATTAATGAAAAATTTTCTTATGTTTGGTCCTTGATAAGTGTGGTTGAGGATTTCTATCTCTCTTTTATGGCTTGCCTCCTATTATTTTTGTGGGGTATGTGCTTTCTTTGTGCTCATCTTTTCATGTCCATTTATGTTTGTCCTGGTTGGGCCTTTGTTTCTTTCCCTAAGCTTGAGAAATTGGTTTCCATTTCTAATGAGACCTTTTTTGTTCATGCTCTATTTTTTTGGAGAAAGGTTCTCTTTGTTTTTTTTGAGATGTTCATCCTTCTGAAGTTAGTTGGAGCTCTATAGTTTTAGCATTCTAGTTTTTATATGTGGGCTTATGATGTTATTTATTCGGTCCTCCATGATACTCTTATCAAGCTGGAGTCTTTCTCTATAGATGTGGAGAACCTTCTTGTGGGAGTGGCTAGGGCTTAGTTTTCTCTACTTATTTCATCCTCTTGTGTTAATCCTATTAAGGTGGAGAACGCCTTTGTGGGAGACATGGAAGTTACATTAAGGGGGCCTTTGTTGTAAATTGTTTGTGGTCTTTATTTGCATAGAAACTATTGATTCCTTTAACCTTTTTCTCTACCTTTCTTATCCTATGGATATGGAGACTAAGATGGAGTTCAAGTTTTTGGTGAGCGATTCGATCATTTTTTCAAACCAGATGAAGGTTATGGGAGCCTTTATGAAACCCATTATTCTAATGAGTTCATTATGTAATATCTTTATGTTATTGAATGTGAAGGTTATCAAAGCCTTTTGAAACCTTTATTAAGGTTAAGAGATCTTGGAAAATCCCTTTTCTCATGATTTTCCAAGAAGTCATATTTGTTGGCTTTTCCCTTCTTGGTTTACATCTAATTCTTTAATGCTTAGTATTAGTCGTTAGGTTATGGGTTGGCTATTGGTTGCCTGTGTTATATCTTGTTGCAACATTTTGTAAGTTGGATTTGAGTCCCCATAAAATATCATAGTTTTGGGTCCCTTCAAAATCTATGATATCGAGATTTGTGTCCCCTCAAAACCTACTTTACCTTAATCTAAAACTTTGAATTTGTGAAAATAATAATTACTAATTATCTAGCCAGAATAACTTCATTAAAATATAAAACTTAAAATAAAAGCTAGAGTATGGCTTATCATTTTATGGCTTATCATTTTAATTTCAATATAGCTAAATATTTTTAAAATTATGAATGTTCCACAAAATGTATATTCATCAAAATTGAAACATGGTATATATACAAAATTAATAATAGCTAGCTATTGGGTAAAAAGTACAAAGTTGTGTCACACTTTTATAAAGGAAATGGTTAATGCCGATACAACTTTTTGAATTAAATCAATAGAAAGTGAAATATATGTTTTGAATTTTGAAATGGTGTAAACTAGTAAAATTTATATTCTTTTGTCTATTTTATGTTTGTAATTTTAATAAAAATTTAAAGAATTATTTGGATGCAGTTTTTTATAAAGTAAACACTATAATTTAGTTGCTGCTAAAATGCTGAAATTGAAGTTACACAAGCCACCACACTTTATTTAGTAAATTTTACCTTTTTTTTCAATTTTTTTGTGTATATTGATACTTTGAAACTTTAGTGCATGGATATATTTTTTACTATTTTAAATAAAAACATATTTTTTAATAAATTTGAAAATTTGTGTGTGCTGAAATATAACTCTTTCCAATTCCCACCATCTCTTTTCTTAATTATTTATTCAAATTAGAAAAGATTATATCATCTTGACAAAGATTCTATTCTCTACTGCATCATATTTTTTTCAAAAGTTTTAAATAAATTTTAGCATTTTTTCTTGACAAGATAATCAACCTTATATTTTAGTGTTGATGACCTACTTTAAATAAAAATCAAGTATAAAATATAAAAAAAGTAATTAAAATATTAAAAGATATATATTTTGGAAAATTCACTTATAGATCTATAAAGGGTATTTTTACATTTCAAAAAAAATATTATTTATAGGAGTAGAGATTTTGAAACATCGAGTTTTTTTTAATTTTAATTATTTTTTGGTAATTAGACCCAAAAGTGGTATAAAATATACATTTAGTAGACACTTCCAATTAGAAAAGTTATGGCCCATGTATAGCTTAGCTATAATGAATCTATATAGATCATATGTTTGACTAAAATTAATTTTTAGTTAGAATTACTTAAATTCAATTATGCTAATAAGTTGGCCTGAAACGTGACACAGTTTTTTGCTTTTGCCCTATTAAAATTACTGTAAGGCATATATTATACTTGTGGAATTCTAGTATTTTTTCCATTAATCCTTTTCATTTTAATAATTTTTTTTTGAAAAAAAACATTATTAGCTTCAAGGACAAAGTTGTGGAAAATTTGAGGATGAAATTAAATTGAATATTTTTAAAGCTCCTTTGGAACTATTTAAGACTCCTAGCCTAAATTCAAGGTAATCCTAAAGCATTCTTTTAGAGGGATTCTATTTTTTTTAAGAAACATTTGCATATTTTCATGAGAATATAAATTTATGTCCAAAAAGGCATGAGACTTTTTAGTTCCAATCATGTCCTACACCTAGTATACTAACCCTAAATAATTTAATAATATTTTTTTAAATAATCATAAAATTTTTGGAATAAAACAATAAAAATAGATTCAAAAAAAGAAAGATTGACCTATAGATCTAACTACACTAGAGTTATGCATATGAAGGAATATCCAATATATCAAAGAATATTCCATAGAAGGTGAAACATTTAAGTAAGGTCTTATGATTAAGTTCTCTAAAAGTGATGATATGGTTGTATATCTATATGTTTTTGAGCCTTATGGAGGTAGTAATATGATTTAATTTGAAAAAAAATTAACTAAAATTATAATTGGTTGTTGCATCTTTTAATTATCTGAATAAGTTGAGAAAGTACAACTTCTGAGATCCCAAGAGCATCTACAAGCAAAATACCTGTCACAAGAGAAGATTGGAGATAGAACACAAAAAGGCTTTGAAGAAAAGATTATCATTTGAGAGAGGGAATTGAAAAAGAAAAGTTACAATACAATCCTTATGACAGGAGAATAGAAACCCTAAAGATATGCAACCCTAAAGAAACCCTAAAGGGATAAAGAGTATTTAATAATTAGAATAATTATTAAATACCTAAAATATTATTAAATGCCTGAGTGTAGCATAAGCATAGAGTATAATAGACTAAGGATTAAATAAATAATTATTAGCTAATACAAGATAACTCTAACTGCCCCCCTTAAGATGAACTTAGGGAGTAGCTAAAAACACTAAATGCAGGAAAGAAAAATGCAACTACAAGAAGAAGGCAAATTTGGGTCTCGACAACAAGGCCTGATGAGGTACCCAATCACAACCAAATCTCTATGAAATGGAGAAATAGAGAAAACCACATGGGAAAAAACTCTACTCCAAAAAGAGATGGGAAAAGCATACAAAAAAGAAAATGAAAGGAGGAAGGCCTCAATGAGACCCCCCAAGGACAACTTCCTTCACCCCAAGCATAGAGTACAACTGAAGATAGAACAGAGATGCAAAAGGTTTAGTGAAGATGTCAACAACCTTCTCCTCTGTAGAAGTGTACTCCAAGATGAGAAAGCCATCCTGAATCAACTATCTGATGAAGTGCATGTGAAGCTCAATATGTTTAGACCTCTGGTGCTCCACTGGTTTTCGAGAAAGGTGAATGGAACTTTGATTGTCACACCAAAGAATAGTGGGACTATCAGGAGGAAACCCAAACTAAGTCATCAATTGTCGAAGCCATAAAACCTCCTGACTAGCTAACACCACTGCTCGGTACTCAGCCTCTATAGATGATAATGCAATAGCACTCTGCTTCTTGGAAGACCATGTGATAGGACCATAACCAAGGTAAAAAACAAAGCCAAAAGTAGACTTCCGATCTTGAGCATCACCAGCCCAATCTAAGTCTATGAAGAAAACAATGTGAGGGGATCCTAAAGTATAGTGAATGCCAAATTGTGTAGTGCCCCGAATGTACCTCAAAATATGTTTGGATTTTTGCCAATGGCTCTCATGAGGATGATGGGAGAACCGAGAGACAAGACCGACCGCAAAAGAAAGATCTGGGCAGGTATGGGTTAGGTACAACAAATTGCCAACCAACTACTTATATAAGGTAGAATCCCCAAAAGGTATAGAACAAGTGGTAGACAAAAAAACACCTACTAAAATGGTGTGGGAGAAAGCTTGCAAGTAAGCATGTCAAATCTATGAAGCATATCAAGATCATACTTCTATTGAAGTATGGAAATCCCATCGGAAGACTGAATAACCTGTAGGCCCAAAAAATAGTGCAGAAGGCCAAGATTTGTCATCTCAAACTGCTCCATCAAGCCTCACTGAATATCCTGAATCAAGGAGGAAGAGCTACTGGTAATGATAAGATCATCAACATAGAGCACAAGAATAACTATATCATCCCCCCGATGTTGAATGTAGACTCTAGGATCAGAATGACAATGTGTAAAGAGTATGGAAAGAAAGAAGGAGTCCATCTTCTCATACCAGGCCCGAGGAGCCTGTTTGAGACCATATAATGAATGTCAAAGTCTGCAAACCAAAGAGGAATCCTGCACAAATCCTTGAGGCTACTTCATATAGATCTCCTCATGAAGGTCACCATGCAAGAAATCACTCTTCGCATCCATCTGAAAAAAACTCCATCCCTGTGAAGCTGCTAGAGAAAGTACAAAGCAAATAGAATTCATCTTGGCGATAGGATCAAAGGTCTCAGAGTAATCAATACTGTCCACCTGAGAAAAGCACTTCGCAACAAGATGAGCCTTATACTTATTAATAGAACCATCTGCACCATACTTGGTACGATACACCCACTTACACCGAACCAACTTTCTTCCCTTCCGAATAGAACAAAGATCCCAAGTATGATTCTTCATCAAAGAAGAATACTCCTCATCCATGGCCCTATCCCACTCTGGGTGACCTATCACCTCTAAAAATTTCTAAGGATCATCCAAAATGGCATGACTCAGAAGACTAGAACCAGATGTCTGTGCACGAGTATGATGAGTGTTAGTAGGATCACCTATCATAGAACCAAGATCATCAACTGTAAATTGGGCCCACTTGGGCAAAGGCTGAGCAGTGGGTGGTGGTGATGTTGGTGGTGAAGGTGGACCATCATCTGCATCATCCTCAAGGAAGAAGGAATCCTCACAAGATGAAGAGGGAGGAGGAGGCAGTGAGGGATAAGTTGTTGATGGAGAATCCATCTAAGGAAGGCACTCATCAAACTGGACATCCTGCCTAAACAGGACCTTGGAATCAGGATCAAACAACCTGTATGCCTTAACATCCTCACAGTAGCCAACAAAAATCAGTGGTCGACTCTTCCTCTCCATGTCTTTCCTCTGAGCATCTGTAATAAACTCCCAAGCCTCACTACCAAAAAATTGAAATGAAGAAACATGAGGCTTGACATGGGACCAAGCCTCCTCAGAAGTCAACTGGCACAATGCCTTATGAGACATCCAATTCTAAATATAGGTGGCATAATTAACTACCTCAGCCCAAAAAATAGGCTGCATTGAACGTGACTGAAGCATACAATTGGCCATCTCCCTTAGTGTTATGTTCTTTCTCTCAGCAACACCATTCTACTAAGGGGTGTGAGGAATTGATAACTGATGCTGCAAACCATGCTCTATATAGAAATTTGTAAAATCCTAATTCACATATTCTCTCCCATTATGTGTGTGTATCCTCTTTATAGAAAGACCAGACTGCTTCTCTACAAATGTCTTAAAGACTCGAAATGAATCAAAGACATCAAACTTGTACTTAAGAAAGTACACCCATGTGCATATGGAGAAGTCATTAATAAAAGTGAGCACATACTTGGACCCTGAAAAAGATGGAGTCGAAAATGACATAAGATCACTGTGGATCAAATCTAAGGGTGCCTTAGCATGGGTGGCTCTACTTGTAGTAAAAGGATCACAGTGATGCTTTCCAAGTGCACAACCTTGACATACACCATCAGTAAGAGATATCTGAGGGAGCCCAATAACAAGTGCCTATGTGCTCATCTGCTATAAGTATCTATAGTTGACATGGCCAAAATGCTCATGCCACAATATGCTCACTGAATCTGTATGTGCTATAAGAGAAACACCTAAACCATTTGGACTCTCAAAGCCATCAAACCGATAAAACCAAGAATCGGGATCAACACTGCCAGTAACCACAACCAAATCAGGATCATGGAGGTCTCGAATAACCACATCATGTGGTGAGAACTCAACCGTTTTACCAGAGCCAGAATGACAAATTTGATAAACAGAGAGGAGGTTCATAGAAATGTTAGAAACCAAAAGAACATCCTAAAAACAACCACCTGTCAATGGAACAAAACTTGAACTTGAAACTAAAAGTTGTGCTGAGTCACCAACTGCAATCTGTAAAGTATTACTGTGAGTAAGTGAGGTAACAAGTTGCAGTGAGTTTGTCATGTGGTGATAAGCCCCTGAATCAATAATCCAAGTGGATGCATAAGGAATAGCTCATGTAGAAAAAGCATTGCCTTTCCCAGTAGAAGAGGAAGATGGAGGCTGAGGAGGAGAAATATGATGTTGCTGCATGGCTACCTCCAAGGCCTCTAATCATTTCCAATAGTGAGAAAATGGATGACCTTCTTTGCCACAAAACCTACAAAGTTTATCTAACTTCTTCTTAGTCTTGGAGGAAGACTCACCAGACTTAGAAGAGTGCTCATTTTTGGGATAGGATTGTGGTTTGTAATCAAACTTAGGTGGTGGCTCGCAAGAACGATCACTGTCAACTGAATCCTTCTTAGGCTTTGGTTTCTACTTCTTGTTACCTTTAGATGTCTGAGCAACCAATTCTTTCGACTGTGATCCTGTGAGAGTGTCTAGCTGAGCCTACTCACAAGTGAAACAATCACAGAATACATCAAAAGTAGGCATGGTGAAGTGTGTACCCAATGCATCCATAGTACAATAAAATGTGGAAGCAAATATCTGATAGGAACCTCAAAGCTTAGAGAGAATTAGGTAGATGCACTCTGGGTCTGTCTTATTTTTACCACAATTGTGTAAGATAGATCTGGTGGTTTTGAACTTGTTCAGAAAGTCCTCAATGTGAGGAAAAGACTCAGGTAACAAGGAAGAGAGCTCGGCCTCAATTGGTAATGCTCTGAACTCATTGACAGTACCAAAGAGAGTTTCTAATTTGGACCACATAGCCTGAGGACTGAGAAAACCATCAAGGTGAAAAATTAAGTCATCTGAAACATCTAAGGAGATGACACCCATAGTCTCATCCCTCTTATTCCGATGTTGAAGAATCTCCAAATGACACTGCAATAGTGGCTGATCCGCATCTAAATAGGACCACAACCCCCTTGATCTGAGATGCCTCATCATATGAGCTTTCCAGAGGTGATAGTACTGGGATGTAAGAAGCTCAACTGAAGAATTGCCCATGGGCACTTGTACCTGAACTTGGACTTGCTCTTGATTTTTTTAATTAAGTGATCTTTCAGACTAGAAAGAAGATGCAGAAGGGTTTTTCTTCTTTGTTTTGAGATTAGGTGTTCTAATTTTTTGAAGTAAATTATAGAAAATAGTAAAAAATGATACCCCCCCACAATATGTAAAACAAAAACACAATACAATCTGATAGCCAGAAAAGAAGACAAGAGCAAAGAAAATGCGATAGACACTATCTTGTGTACCTAGTGGTTTTTCTAAAAACAAACAACTCCAAACCTGAGAAGAACTCTCCAAGACCTTTCCAACACCTATTCATTTTCTGAAAACGGAGTCCGTTTTCCCAATTTATGGCTACGGAAAAAAATAGGTACCAAATGAAAAAATCAGCAAACCTCACCACCAGATTTGAGTAGGGCTCGAAAAGAGGTTTCCGACGCCTATTCATTTTCAAAAATTTGACTCCGTTTGCCCAAGTTATGACAAAAATTATAAAAACCCTCTTGTAGGGCATAAAGGGTTTTAAAAAAAAAAAAAAATTGTTCTCTCGAAAAATGTGCCTGTAAGGACCAAACTCAAATTTTTTTTACCAGAGCTAAAATTGTCCAAACTTGACAAATTTTATATGAAAATGGGGGTTTTCAGATGTTCTAAGTTCAATGGTGAGGTCATTTTGAGCTCAAAATTCTCTAAAACAAAAAGGATACCCCAGATCCAAACTAAAAACTCTGAAAAAAATCTGAAACCCTTGCCTCCAGAGAAAATCTTCTAAAAAGAAATCAGGAACAAGCAGCAATAGATGATGGCTCTAATACCATGAAGAAGTTGAGAAAGTACAACTTTTGAGATCCCAAGAGCATCTGCAAGCAAAATACCTGTCACAAGAGAAGATTGGAGACAAAACACAAAAAAAGATATGAAGAAAAGATTATCATTTTAGAGAGGGAATTGAAAAAGAAAAGTTACAATACAATCCTTATGACAGGAGAATAGAAACCCTAAAGATGTGCAACCCTAAAGAAATCCTAAAGGGATAAAGAGTATTTAATAATTAGAATAATTATTAAATACCCACAATATTATTAAATGCCTAAGTGTAGCTTAAACATAGAGTATAATAGACTAATGATTAAATAAATAATTATTATCTACTACAAGATAACTCTAACATTATCTCTTAAGATAAATCCTTTACAAATCTAGCTTCTAATATCTTATTTAGATGTATAAAAACTGATTTTTTTTAATGTTTCTGTGTGTGTGTGCATCCATTTGTGTGCGTGTCTATACATGTGTTAGCATGTGTTCTTTTCTCATACAATGTAAGAGAATTTATCATAACTAATCTTTCATGAAAAGTATATACTAACTACTTGGATATGACGAATCCAATGTGTTTTTGTACCTTTATGACATATAAGATTTTACTATGGAAATAGATACCCATTATTGAAAAGGCCTAGAAGAAAGAATACAACATTAAGATATTTGGATGAATAACCAATATAAGATAAAATAGATGTAATTATACATGTGGAGATGTGCAAAAAATAGAAAAGCACATGTCACATTCTGCAAGTGTAATATAAATAGTATATGTCTTTATGAGAAGGCTTATCCTCTCCTAAGTTACTATAATAAATAAATTAATTAACTAAGTGAAAAAATAAAAAAATGCACCAGCAATACCCAAAAATAGATCGTTCTTTCTTTAATTTTACCAAAGGAGGAAGTTTTAAACATGTACACAATGATGAAAGACTTAAGGAAAACTATAAACATGGTCAACATAAGAACAATAATGTGTGTGAATGGAAGATTTTTAATTATTCAGTTATGTTAGATCATAAGTATCATTTAATCATATTACAATTATTTGGTGAATCATCTAAAATGATGATGTAAATAATGCTAGAAATGTTTATTTTTACTATCGTAGAGGATTAGAATATCCTATTACTTAAATAGTTCTTAAGTGATGATAACAACCAATCTCCCTCACTAAGTTACTTCATACATCCTACTATAACAAGCTAGGATTCAAATTATAACACAACTATATATGAGTGGTTATAAATATATACAAACACCATCTAATAGTGAATTGACCAAGGCTATATTTTTTTTTATCAATTCATGTGGTCCTAAACAAACTACCTATCATGGATAATAAAAGATCAACAGATGATGATAATTATGATTAGCTAATTAAAGAAATAAGATAAAAAATAACTCAATAATTAGACAAAACTGTATAGAGGAGGATGTTTCTACTAATACAATCAACTAAATGAATTAGTTGTGCTTGTTCTAGAAATCGTTGAAACTTCACCAATAGTTCATAAAGAATTAATTACCACTATATTTGATCAATATTTCCTCTACCTTCTATTTCAAACCTGAATCTTACTTTCAAATTTTAACCTAAACTTCTAAGTTATAATATATTCAATTAATCAATCAACTTAGGAATGATAAAAAAAATTACATCATATTTGACACACAAATGAATGGTGATCAACAAAGCTAAACCATAATGAAAAGTGACTTTAGAAAAGTTCTATTCAATACATTGGTGTTCAAAGGCATGTCTTCTTGCAAATTGATTAGCAAAATATTGTATTCTTGAATATGTAGTGGAAATCAAGAAAACCAATTTAAGAAAGTTAATTGAGGAAGTAGAAGTTAGGCCAAGATACAAAAATATAAATTTTTATTGAATATATTGATAATGATTATATAGGGTTCTAATATTCTTGATATGCCTGAAACATATAGTAGATAATGTGACAATCTCATCAACATGAGTGAATATATAACATGTGGAGTAGAAGAATGTTACAATCAAGAGAGCTGTCATAGTTGAATTCTATGTGCTCTCGGTCTTATTTGGTTTGAGAAGTTAATTGGTGTCCTTTCGAGCTTCTCTTATCAAAATAAACTATGATTGTTTATGAGATAGTTAGCTAGTAATAGTGTTATTATTCCATATAATATACTTGAGTTTTTCACTGTTTCTTATGTTTTCTAATGATTAAAATGAATTTACTTTAGTATTTTATTGTTAAGAATCAATTTTATGCAAAAATAGGTTAATCCTAATTTTAGAATATTACAATTGATATATGAGATTTAATCTTGCCAGCCTGAATTGTTTTGATCCATTCTAGCATGTGTGACTGAATACCATATTTCTTCTCAAGGAAAATTTCTCTTTGTTGAAAATCTTTAAAAAATTACACATAATAAAATATTAAAATTATTTATAAAATGGAAAGATCATTTATAACTAAAATATGTAGATACGTGTATTTATAATATATAATTAACATCACTAAAAAAAGAAGAAACCATTTCCTCCTTCTAGAAATAGGATATCTAGTGTTCACTCAAAATAAACCAATAGAATATCACAATAATTTATCATCTTCCTCATAGTGTATCTCACCTAACTAAGTAATTCAAGGGGTGAAAAAAAATTTGAATGGAGATCAACTTTTTAGTTCCCTCCTACAAAGTTTGGATTGAATGCCATAGACATGCTCAACCCATGAGCGTGATTCAAACACTATCATAGATGCATACAGTGATTTAACTATTTTCTTAGTAATTGTTTTAAATTATTAAAAGAAAAAAAAAACAAAAAAAGACAAAAGAGAGGTTACAACATAAATTTTATAAGAGAAGAAATTTCTATTTTATTTATCCTATCACAAATAGTAAAATTGCTTTGTGGTGACTTAGGATGGTTTAGATAGATATAAATTAAGTTTTAGCTATTTAACTAAAGAGATGATAACTTTTATTTGTGATTTCATCAATTAAAAATATTTTATCAATAAATTAATTAAATAGTAGTATATAATCTTCACAATAAAACACATATCTTCATGGTGAGTATAATTCAAAGCTCTAACTTTTATAAATGAAAAAGAAAGGTAGAGAAGTGAGACACATGATTGTGTAACTCACAATCCAAATATAACATTAATAAAGTTTTAAAGACTTAATCAAGAAGAAAATCTATATTCTCCGCACATTATAATATTTGACTATTATAGCTAAAAATATATGTAACTTTCACACATATATATCTATGTTCTTTGAATAAGAATAATTCAAAGCACTAATTCTTCAAATTGGAGAAAAAATTAAGAAAAATCTGACCATAAGATTGTATAATTTCCTCTTCCAATATAAAATCTAAAAAAAATAAAAGTAAAGTTCAAACCAAATTCGTCAACTATTATCCATAAAATAGTAATATATAACTTATATGATAAAATATATATGCCATCGCTTTTCACCCCAGAATAATTCAAAGCTCAAATTCTTAACAAAAGAAAAAGAAAGATGACGAAATACAAAGCTCAAATTCTTCCAAATGAGAAGGAAAGATAGAGAAATGGACCACAATATGGTGTAATTCACGGTCCCAACAAGATCCTCGTAAAAGCTCAGAAAAGTAATGAGTTAAAACCTGCCCCGTATTCTCCATACCTTCATGTGATGTTCAACTGTTGGTAACTGTATCTTACGTAAGAGAAACGCTTTGGATGTGGTGCATGGAAAACCATAAATTTTAAGCTAATTCTCTTGAATAATAGCCATAACTTTGGCTTCTGCTTTGTAGATTATTTCAAAATTGTTTGGACAAATCTCGTGAATTTCAAAATTGGATTTCATAATTGTGTCTTACGTACGAGAAACACTTTAGATGTGGTCCATGGAAAACCACTAAATTTTAAGCCAACTCTCTTGAATAATAGCCATAACTTTGGCTTGTACTTTCTAGACTATTTCAAAATTGTTTGGACAAATCTCGTGAATTTCAAATTTAGATTTCTCCAGTCCACACTGAGAACAATTGATTACCAACAGGGAAAGTTAGTCATCAGCCCGTGAAGGAAGGATGATCTGTGGTTATTCCTCCACAGTTGGTGACGTGAGGGTGATATATGTTCCCTAGTAAGACAACCAGATGAAACTTCACAAAAGACTCTCAATGTTCAAAGCTAATTATTCTACGGAATGAGTGGGGTATGTGGTGTGTTTTAATTTATTATTTGACTCAGTGGGGCGGTAGTGGATAACGTGATCCATCAAGCTGTACCCCCCTCCAATTTTTGCTAATGTCAGTGGTCCATTTTTTTCGTCATCATTTTGCTGGTTAAGAAACCATAGTTACTCCCAAACCAATGGAGTTTGGCCGGAGTTTTATCTTTTTCTCCTTTTCCATCTGTTCATCCACTTTTCTCTATTTGCATGGAAAAGTAGCTTACTGAGAAAGGAAGCTGACCAATGCTGGGTTCCTTTTATTGCATATATGTGGTGGTTATTTTGCTGCTTTATAATCTCTTAAGAGGAGAAATATTTATAAATTATTAGGACATTGAATCATAGATATACTGATAGTTAATGATTGAGAATTCAAAGGTATTCATTTGATTAAAATGATTTTTAAAATATGTTTTTATTTTCAATAATAAATTTAGTGGTGTTTGGTGAAATTGATTTTTCATTGAAAGATTAAGGATTTGGTGTTTCTATTCTATATTCAATCTTCACTATTTTTTCAGCTCCTTTATAATGACTTGGTTTGATTCTTCTAGTTTGTTTTTTCTACTATGTTTTCTTTAATTGCTTTCATTATTACTTTTTGATTTATGAAGGTGTCTGGTTTGAAATAAACCTTATTGAATTTTTATAGTTTGAATTTAAATAACATCCGTTTAATTAATATATTGAAAAGATCAAGATTTAATGACTAAAGTTTATATTTGAATTTCTTTATAGTTGAAAAGATAAAAGTTTATGATTATCTTAATTAGTGTCTCTAATTTCAATTCAATTGCCTTTTTCTAATTATTTATATATTGTATATTTTTTGATGAATAAATATGTCAACATTGCATTAAGTAAAAAAAGTAGTACAGATATTCACAATAAAAACACCCGAGAGTCAATATGAGGTAGAAAATTAACAGAAATAAAAACGCTAAACGGCCAAAGCAACAGTGGAAAAGAAAGAGACAGAGGATCCTGATCATCCTACTGACCCCATACAACGACTACTACTTTGAAATTCTTCTTATAATGAATTAATACATAGAAAAAATTAAATTTTCTATTTAATTTATTTTATATTGAAATGATCTTAAAACTATCTTTTCTAATTCTAATTCTGCTTCCTTTCGTGGCTACTTGTACATCGTATATTTTGGGCATCGATTTATTATAAGTTTTGGGTGATTTATTCTTTGTGTGAAGAGTTTTAGTCGAGATAAAAACTTTTTTTCATTTGATTTCATCTTACGCCTTCTGTAACAGCTCTGTTTAGTAACTATCATGGATTTCAATGGTTTAGAGCACAGCAGGCAATGTACTCCAGAGACTGATATCCCAAAGTTCGATGAAAAAACGAAGAGTAAACGTCCACGAACAGATGACAACGAATCTCCAGCGATTTTCGACATGGGAGAAAAGGAGTGCACATTAGGACCACAAGCAGATGACAGGGAAGTTCAAGAATTCTTCGCTTTGTTAGACAGAATCCAATCAATGAGAATGCTTTTAAAACAGAAGCAAATGAATGGGTTTACTGCGGAAGAGATATCCACGGTCCAAAATATGGGTAGTGATGTTATCAAACGTAGATCTCTTTGGAAGCCCTCATTCGAATGGGAGGATTTTTCTATCTTAACCAGGGAAGATAACCCTTCTGCACCAAGGAATTCCAGATTTTCTGCAAACAACAAAGTGGGCCGTTCTGAAAAATCCCTAAAACCAGATATGGGATCTGATAAATGGAAGCGGGTGGCTAATTTTGATCTAAATATAGAAGCGGGCGTGGAAAATCCTGTGCCTGCAGGAGCATTTAGCTTAGTTCCTTAGGATTATGTATGTCCCTAACAACTTGTGCGTTTGCATTATTGACTGCTCATGACGAGGTAATTTTAGATTTTTTTAATTATTTTTCCTTCTGGTTCTACTACATTCACAAATGTAAAGATTAACGTAAGATTAGTGGTGCTCTGTAAAGGTGTTAGAACAGCGTCCATCGAAAGGCCTAGAAAGTGGAACTCCATAGTGTATTTTGGCTGTTTTACGTCGTGTTTTCTGGGAAGAAATTGAGTAACTGGTAAATTTTGTAAATGATTATAAGCAATATAATGAAGCATTTTTCTTAATACATATTATTGAGCGATGGCCCTTTTTTGCTTTCGAACATATTGCTGAATGTCTTATGGCGCTGCTAATTTGGAATCTTGGGTAGATACCCCTTGCACTTTTGGTTTTATCAAATAGGTTTGTATTTATCTTTTTCGTTTATTTAAAAGGAGTAAACACAATGAAGCATTTCTGTAAATACATATTATTGAAGGATTATCCGTTTGTTTTACAGCATATTGTTGAATGGTTTAAGGGACTGCTAAATTGGATTCTTGGGCATATATCTGCTGTACTAACTGATTATCATATATGTTTTTTTTGTTTTTTCGAGTGAATATTTATGATCTAGGGTTTTGAATTGAATTGGTGAATTCATAAATGAGAGATCTTATCTGTAATATAAATATTAAACAATAAGAGGTTTAAATCTTAATGTCAAGAATAATAGCATTACAAATGTCAAATAATAGTAGATATTATGAAATAGTTGATAAATATTGATATTCATAATTGTATGATTATTTTCTAAGTTTATTGTGTTTTAAATTTGATTAAATATATTTTTCTTATTCATCATTTTATAATATCTTTTAGTTGCTATTATTACTTTTTGTAAAAATTATAGGTTGTTAAGGGATTTTTTATGATTTTATAAGAAAGAAACAATTTTAAAGATATTACAATTTAGTAGTATTAATGATCGTTTACAAATATATTGAAGAAATGTTCATAATTTTGTCTTTTCACATATATCTTTTGAGTCTAACCAATTCCATGTGCAGCTAGGCTTTCCATAGTTGGTGATAGACTAATGTTTTGTCTATTCTCCATAGCTTCACACCAGACTATAGTCAAGCCTTTATGACATATATGCTGCAAAATTTAGTTTTAACTTGACTTATTCTACCATTTAACGTTCATATGAGCACTTTAATATGTTTTAGTAATATATATATTGTGTATGTGATGAGATATGGATGGGTAATTGTTATGATTTGCAATGTTGCATGTACTAACTTAATATGCAACATTCTATTCAAACTACAAGAAGTTGTCCCTACAACTGAAGTAAAATTGACTTTGAATTAGTCAGAGGTAGTGCAAAGTACTCTAAATTGTTGAGTGTCACTTATGCATGGACTTCTTCAATGATATGATTAATTCCTCGTAGGAGTTATATTCAAGAGTCTATTATGATGTTTTTATTTGACATATATATGTTGGAATTTTTATGAGTTTTAGTCGTAATAGGACTCTTAGCTAGTTTTTTCTTTCTTTACTTGTTCAATAAATCTCTCCCTATATCTAGGAATCAAGTAGTACTAAGTTATAGAATGAGTTATTGGATTAAGAGGCTATAAATGGGTCCAATTGTAACAATTGTAATGTTTCTTTTCTAAAAATTACCTTGGCATGTATACCTGTAGCATATGAATAACAATGCATTTTTTTATTTAGACATTTCATTTTATAACATTCTAAATGTGTTCTTACCCAAGGGATCTCACTTGAGGTAATGTTACTCCTAACTTCATTTATGCATATAGTTTAATTATATCTTTTTAGTTCAATTTATTGTTAGATTTTATACAATGGGCATGAAGTACTCTAGTCATTAATCGTTATATATCTCTTGTAGTAGTTATTACTCTTTTTATTATACAACATAAGTTTCAGTTATAGATGTTATTGTCTTGATTATATTATTATCATGTTAAGATTTCATTACACTTGTTGATTCTATAATATTTCTATATGAGTTATTATGATATTTAGTTGCTATTTTCCTGCACTTTCCTTTACTACAATCTTTGTACTTTATATATAATAACAACATAGGATGAATCCATGAAGAAAAATAGTGTTGTCCCATTTCAAGTGTTATAACCCTTGGTTTGACAGGAAAATGTAGCTTCTAAACCATGATGGATTTATCAGTTTCGATAAATACCCCTAAGTTGTGAAAGCTTTTTAATCTAATACCGAATACTAATTGGAATTTGTAAAGATTGATCTTTTTTATACCATTGCCAGGATTGGTGTCAAATTATTAAGTTATTTGGGTAGTTTCATTATTTTTATACTTTCTTGGAATAAATTTATTCCTTTCAATTTGTATGACCTTTAGATTTTGATCAAGCATCCAAAATTCTTACTAACCATTTGCAAGTATATTGGAATAGGGGTCATATAGGAGGAATCCTCATGGAAGGTTCCTTCCCAATATTAATAGTCAATCAATTCAATAATTCATAGCAGAAATACATCAACTACACAATTCTCCTCCAACATCACCAAATTCTCAAGCTACTTCTAATTCATCGCATAATTATATGACTCATCACTCTCCACCTAGAGCCAACTTGGGGGATTTAAATTACAAAAATGGTAATGTTAACAATGCCTAAGATAATAAAACACCAACATTCCATATTCGCATTATCTTCCAAGTGAGGAATGATTCTCTTAAAAAAAAAACACCCCCAGTTCTTCCAAATTTTCTTGGGCTTCCCATCGAGGGCATGAACACCTTTTATCTTTGATTATGATGTCTTATGCCATAGTTAGACTACACTATAGATGACCATAGGTTGAAATTATTTCTTGATACCCTCAAGGATTCTTCCTTGAGATGATTTATGAGTTTAGAAAGATATGTAGTAGTTGATGGGGAGGCAATGAAGATTTTTTTTATAGTAGAAATATTATTACATAGGAGTTATGTGAGCAAATTATATTTTTAGAAGGAATCAAAAGGAAGATGAGCCATTAGATGATTATTCAAAGTATTTTCTCCTTTATCTATATAAATCCAAGAATGTCTAGTTAAGAGAAGATTCTTTTAATTTTATTTTGCTCGAAGGAGTTGATAAAGATTTCATGGATAACCTAATCTTAATGGTAGAAAGAGATATCACCCAAGCTACATGGGAAGACATCTTCCAACTTCCCAGAAACTACTCTAAATCAAAATGAAGAAGACTCGCAGCATAAGAACACTTATATCAATACTAGTTTTAGGAGTTTATTGAATGTAGATTACCAAATTCCTTGACAGTATGAAAAAGGATATCATCGAGGATATGGATACAAAGCTAGACACTCTAAAAGAAAGATAGTAGTAGGACGAACCAAAGGTTGATTTGACTAAATATTGCCCACATTGCACTTATAAGACAAAGTACTCAAAATGTCAGAGGATTGGGAACATATAAGACAAATCACCCTCTCAAGGGTATCAGCCTCTTAGGGATTCACTAATTAAACTCTCCAGTCAAGATGAGTACAAAGATAATAGGTGTCAAGTACCCCATAGATAACACAAGATATAGTTCACAAAGGCTTCCTGACAACGTTTGAGAACTCTTTGATTGAGTATGCACATGTGGGTCATAGATGATAGCATGACACACTTGTATCCTATACAAATAAAGTATTAGATTCCATACAAAGAGATCAAAGTGATAAATACATGTTCTAAATAAAGAACAAATAGATGAATTTATAATAGAAAGTAAAATATAACTATAGATATTAAAGAAGATAAATGAAAGAGAGGAAGGAAATGATTTTACAACTAGTCCATGATTTAAGCCTCTAGAAAAGTAACTCTTCTCCAATGAAACCTGTACACAAGAAAAAAAAAAGGAAAAATGTTAGGGTTGTGTTTAGAGGTTTGCCACAAATAGACCCCTACTTTAGTGTTTCCACCTCCATAGATAGCCAGTAGATAGATATATAGATAGAACCAATAAGAAAATGGAAAGTAAATGCAACAACAATTATGCTAATGGATATGGTAAGAAAAAGAGAAGAACTTCCCTTCCACACCCAAAGCAAAGAGCTTGTCAAATGGAGAGGAAGAAGCACAAAGACCACCTCAAATTATAACAATGGTGATGATATCCTTAAGCACAGAGAAGAACCAAGAGTGCTAGAAAATATGATTAAAGAGATTCAATGGTGTTAATAGAGAGCAACAAAAATGATCTTGAAGCCAAAGAGTTTTGAATGAGCTGTTAGAGACACAAAATGAGGCAAGAGAGGTTGCAAATGAAACCAACATCAATGGTCACTGAGAGGGGCATTATGAACTATTCTAGTCGTAGGTGTAATGCTCAAACAAGCACCTTTGAATTGAAGATTCACAAGATGCTAGCATGGTGTGTGGACATCTTCATGGTGAACTTTTATCCACAAGTCATACAGTCAATGAGGTTGTATAAAAGGTCAAGATAGTAGGCGATGGAGAAATCCATATAAACAAAGGGATAAAAAAGTGATGAAGATCTCCAATTAGCATAAAGTGAAGACTTTTATGTAGAATGGAATTACATGAGGTTCAATTTATGACACTACAATGAAATCATTAAACAATATTTACAAAACCAAGAGCTAAAATCACATTAAAACTTAAACCCAACTTTTCTCCAATTAAAGAATCACTATGATATATCAAAATACATACCAAAATGTGTAACACCACTTACAAATTTTTTCTTTGACATTTTTTTCATATTATCTATTCTAGGAGACGTAACTTTTGAGGGCCATAGCATTTTATCTAAGGAGATGATTAATTAAATTTTTCAACATTGAAAACGGTGCAGGGGCACTTGGACATGTGTCTAATTCATTTTGACATGTGTCTACATCATTTTAATTCATGATTATGTTAGGAATAGAATGTGCAATCTGTGTGTTTGAAGGCCTATTGATTAGGTCTAGACAGTGTAATAACCCCTGATGCTCCCAAGTGTGTCAACTTGGTGAAAGGACTTGTATGGGAATTTTATATGTATTTTTTATGTGTAGGGGTCTGCAATGTGTGGTATCTTCATTCTTGACCTTTTGTGTGAAGGGAAGACCAAATTGTAGAAACTTGTCAAAACTTGCAAAGTTGCATTGTTGTCTTAAGCAAGTTTTCTTGAAACATTTTGAAATATGGTTATCCCAACAGTTAGTTGGTTGATTGTATGCATTGGAGGTAGTTGGAGGCATTCCTTGGCATGATATAATCCTAGAGGAATGATTCCTACTAGTTAGGGAAGATTTTGAATGAATTTCTTGTCTTCAAAGTAAATAGTTATTGTGATTTCCTGGATTCTTCATGACTGGTGGGCATGAATTAAAAATTTGGCAAGTTGTAACAGAGTTTCACCATCCATTTGGACTTTATCTGAGGTCTTGAGGCCTTCGAGGTTGGGAGAAACTGAATTTTCTATCCCACTGGCCTGACAAAACCCTCAAAACCAAGGTTTGGATGCAAACAATGGCACAAATCAACATCTCTTTATGGGATCGATCTAAAACCTATGAGAATGTTGATTTTTCATGTATAGTAGATGTTCCTAGTGGATTTGGAGATAGGAAGTGTCATTTGTCTTTCCTAAGATGATACCCTAGGCTTGACATCGTTCATGTGACAAGCCTATGCAGTAGGAAAAGAGGGTGGAAACCTGAACAATAGATTGAAGGATGGTCAAAATTGGCATGAGAAGGACCCTTGAAAAATTTTAGACCCTTGGCAAGTGTTATCCTTCCATTCCTATGTGACTGGTGAAGCTTTTGAGAGCTTAGACCCCAATACCAACTAGAAGAGGCTAAATAGGCTCAGTAGGGTTTGACCATCCGTACAAATAACCTAGATGCAGAAGATTTGAATCTTGTAGAATGGCCAAAAGGATATTCGAATATAAAATTTATTTAGGGGGTTGGTCAAGTAGGGTGTGAGACAAATCAAGAAAAGTCAGAATTGAGGGCTAATTTCTTGTAGCCCTATTTCGTAGGTCCAAAAGGGGAAAAGAAACAAAGTTCTAGTGAAGTCCCATCTAAGGGGTCAAGATCATTGAAAAAGCCATATAAAACATGTGTAAATACTCACATAGGTTAGTTTCCACTTTTTGTGTAAAGATCCTATTGCTTGGGGTTTGGGGTTGTTAGGTGTCCCTGGTTGAAGGGTTGTAACCTTAGGGGTAGGAGACTCCTTGTCAGTTGTGAGTTGTCCTGAGTGAAGAGATCCTTGGGAAGAATCTAGGGAAAGCTCAAGAAACCTTGAGAAGGTTAAAGACATTGGTCCATTGGGTGATACCAAGTGGTGAACCTTTTTGAGTAAAAACCAAGAAATTGATATAACATCCCAAACCCTCTGCATCATACTGGTATCAGAGCTATACCAAGGGTGGAATAGTGTACGTCAGACTCAGAATTTGGAGTAGAGGCTGCTAGAATGCCTCCTAAGGCTATGAACCCAAAGCCCATCAAGAAGATGGTAGAGGAGTTTCTTGAAGAGAAACTCAAAGAGATCGGACAATCCAAGGGAAAGGACAAAACTTGTGATGATGAATCAGAAGAGGAGAATGAGGAGTAGGAGGCTATCCCCTCAGAATATGGTACTTGATCAAAATATGTTCTTGGATGCCCTGAAATCAGTAAACAAGTATAATGTGGAAAGTCTACCTATCTATAGTAGCAGCCTGAATGGAGAAGAGGTGCTTGAATGGATAGAAGCACTCAATAACCACTTTGAGTACGAAGAGGTCCAAGAGGAGAAAAGACTGAGTTTGGAAAAGTCTAGACTCAAGGGGTCTACCTTGTTGTGGTGGACAATGTTGTAGGAAGAAAGGGTGAACATAGGGAAGAAAAAGATATCCTCTTGGGAGAGGATGAAGAAAAAAATAAAAGACCAATTCCTACCAATAGACTATAAGGTTCAGATGTATAAGAAGCTGCAAAATCTAAGATAGAGGGAGTTGGATGTGAATGCATATATCGAAGAATTTCACAAGCTAAGTCTTAGGACCAAGAAGCATGAAGAAGAGGTGGAGAAGGTGGCTAGGTACCTGAATGGGTTAAGGCAAAATATCCAAGATGAGATTAGTATCATGGCTCCAAACACTATGCACAAATGCTTCCAATTGGCATTGAGGGTGGAAGATAAGATAAAGAGTAGAGGAGAACAAAATAATAGAGGAAGAGGTGGCATAAATTTTAAAGGTAGAGGTGGCTTTATAGGAAGGAATACTCATTTTAAAAATGGTGATTATAACTAGCAAGAGTCCAATAGAGAGTTCAATAATAATAATGGAGGCTTTAGAGGAGGAATAAGACATTTTGGTAGGGGTGGGAAAGGAAACCAAGGCAGAGGACCTAGTGCTTTCACTGGTAAATGTTACAATTGTAACCAAGTGGGTCACACTATGAGTAGATGCCCACTGAAATATTCTAGCTCACATGGACCGGAAAGAAGGACTCAACTTGTGCAAGAAGAAGAAGGCAAATGTGTCAATTCACCCATTGGAAATACAGGTTCTACCTTGGATTGAGAAATCCTTATGCTAAGGAGAATTTTGTTGAAGGTACCCCAATGCAAAGAGCCCCCACAAAGAAAGTCACTCTTCAAAACTACTTGTAAGTCTCATGGTAAGGTTTGCAAAGTGATTGTTGATTCTGGATCCAAAGAGAATATTATTGCTTTAGAAATGGTAGAGAAGTTAAATTGAAAAGGTTAGCACATGTGAGTCCTTATAGAGTATCTTGGCTTAACAAGGGACAACATGTAGTAGTAGATGAACAAACTTGGGTAGATTTTGAAATGGGGGACTATAAGGATAGGATCTTGTGTGATATCCTTCCTATGGATGCTTGTCACCTATTGTTAGGTTTCCCTTGGTAGTATGATGTCAAAGCACAACATGATGACGAGAAAAATGTGTATGTCATTACCAAGAATGGTAGACAGTTTAGGATAGATACTTTACCTGATCAAGGGGAAGAGAAGATTGTTAGTCCACATGTCATGTTGCTTAGTGGAAAGAAGCTTTTGGAAGTCCTAAAAGAAGAAGAGACCCAAGGCTATGATTTTTTTTTACACCCAAAAGATGAGCCCAAGAAAGGAAATGGTGAGAAAGGAGAGACTCCTATTGAAGTGCAAGCCATGTTGGATAGATATAAGGGAGTTGTGGCCAAAGACATGCCTGATAAATTGCCTCACATCAGAGAAATCAGTCATCAAATTGATCTAATCCCTAGAGTGACCTTGCCTAATAAAGTTGCCTACAAGATGAATCCTAGTCAGAATGAGGAGATAGCAAGACAAGTTCAAGACCTTTTGGATAAGAGGTTCATTAGGAAGAGTTTGAGCCCATTGTTGTAACCACTATGTTGGCACAAAAAAAGGATGGAACATAGTGGATGTGCACTAACTCTAGAGCCATCAACAAGATCACAATTAGGTACTGGTTTCCTATGCCTAGGATTGAAGACCTAATGGACTATCTTGGAGGGTCATGCTACTTTTCAAAGATTGATCTGAATTCAGGTTACCATCAAATAAGAATCAGACCTAGTGATGAGTGGAAGACAACCTTTAAAACCAATGAGGGCTTATATGAGTGGATGGCGATACCGTTTGGCCTCACAAATGCACCTAGTACCTTTATGCGCCTCATGAATGAGGTATTGGCAAAATTTATTGGGAAATTTTTTATTGTCTATCTTGATGAAACCTTGGTGTTTAGTAGGTCCAAGGAGGAGAATTTGAAGCATTTGGATCAGGTTTTGAGGAAGCTTCATGAGGAAAAATTGGTAATCAATCTAGAGAAGTGTGAATTCATGAAAAATGAGTTGGTGTATCTAGGCTTTGTAGTTTCAAATGAATGTTTGAAAATGGATCTTTCTAAGGTTGATGCTATTATAAATTGGCCCACACCTAGAAAAGTAGGTGATGTTAGGAGTTTTCATTGATTGGCTTCTTTTTATAGAAAGTTCATCAATATCTTTAGTCATATTTGTGCTCCCATCCTTAACACTATAAAAGGAGGAATCAAATGTAGGTTTCAATGGATAGAGAAAGTAGCCCAAAGCTTTGAGATTTTGAAGAGGAAGGTTGTAGAACTTTCCACCTTGAGGCTCCCTAGTTCTGATAAACTTTTTACGATTGAATGTGATGCAAGCAAGAAGGCAATAGGTGCAGTCCTTAATCAAGAAGGACATTCGGTGGCATTATTTTTAGAGAATTTGAATGAGGATAAACATAGGTATTCAACCTATGATTTGGATCTTTATGCCATGGTGCAAGAACTCAAACAGTGGCACCATTACCTTCTTCCAAAGGAGTTTATTGTTTATACTAATAACCATGCATTGAGTTTTCTTAATGGGCAAGAGAAGTTGAACCAAAGGCACATCAAGTGGGTTGAACAACTCGAACCTTACACCTTTACCGTCAAGCACAAGAAGGGTGTGACAAATAAGGTTGCAGATGCTTTGAGTAGGAGAACCTTCACTATCCAAGAAATTCAGTTACAAAGTGTTGGTCTTAATTCTCTTAAGGCCATGTACAAGGAGGATCTTGATTTCAAGGATGCATATGATGTATGTACTATTTTTTCTAACTCTTTTCATGTTGAGATTTCTGATTTTATGTTGTAGGATGGATTTCTCTTCAAAGGGCATCAATTATGCATTCCTCAATGTTCTATTCGGGAGAATATCATTAGAGAAAAACACAATGGCAGTCTTGGAGGTCATTTTGGTTTGGAAAAAACCTTAGAGTAGGTATCAAGGTTTTATTTTAGGCCCAAGATGCAGGTAGAGGTAAGAACATTTGTGTAGCATTTTCCTATTTATTAGAGGGAAAAATGTGTTCCAACCAATGTTGGTTTGTATCAGCCTTTACTGATTCCTACTAGGCCTTGGGAAAGCCATAGTATGGATTTTGTACTTGAATTGCCCAACACTCCTAGGGGGTTTGATAGTGTCTTTGTAATTGTTGATAGGTTCAACAAGATGGCTCATTTTGTTACATGTAAATGTGCAAATGATGCATCTCATATTGCAGGTCTATTTTTTTAAAGAAGTTGTAAGACTACATGGATTCCTCTCAATATAGTCACTGTTAGAGACTCCAAGTTTGTTGGTCACTTTTGGAGGACTCTCTAGAAGGAATTAGGTACCAATCTGTCATTTTCACCAACATACCACTCTTAGACTAATGGACAAACTAAGGTGGTTAATAGATCCCTTGGCAATCTCCTTAGATGCCTTACCAAGCAGCATGGACAAAGTTAGGATTTAGTGATTGGACAAGTTGAATATGCATACAATGATTCAATCAATAGAAACACAGGGAGAAGTCCATTTGAGGTTGTGTATGGCCTACACCCCAGGGGGATACTTGAACTTAAAGATCTTGAAGGCATGGACAAAAGGAGTTCATAAGGAGAAGATTTTGCTGTCACCATGAAGGAGATTCATGAACAAGTTAAGTCTTCACTTCAACAAAGTACTGATAAATATAAAGTCAGAGAAGGTGTTAAGAGGAGAGATGTTCAGTTCAAATTAGGGGATTTGGTGATGGCTTACCTAAGGAAAGAAAGGTTACCTAAAGGCCAACCCTCTAAACTGCTCATGAAGAAGATAGGTCCCCTCTGGGTGGTTCATAAGTTTGGCAACAATGCATATGATGTTGAACTTCCAGCAAACTTCAGAATATCTCTCATCTTTAATGTATTTGATTTGACAGCCTCCAAAGGATCCTTGACAGATGCAACACTTGATTCCTCTCGTGAGGAAGAGCATGTAAAATGGATGAAGAATCTACCGCCTAGCAAGCCATTGAAATTGGAGTGCATTCTTGACTCCAAGGTGATCAAACAAGCAAGGAAAGGTGTGTACAAAGATATCTGGTCAAATGGAAGGGGCTTCCTAAGTCTGAAGCTACTTGGATGAGTGAAAGTGATATACTCAAGCATTGAACTACAATCAACCTGTTGGCATCTCAAGGGACTTGAATTTTCTTGTCCAGGGGAGTATAGTGCAGGGGCACTTGGACATGTGTCTACATCATTTTGACATATGTCTACATCATTTTAATTCATGGTTATTGTGAGATTTTGCCAAGATCTAGAGGAAATGGAAAGCACAAATAAGAGAGAACAAAATGGATGATGGGAATAAATTGTATTCTATCAAGATGTAAAATGTGATTGAATGGATCATCAATCATTACATACAATTAATATGAGCCTGCATATATAGGCAAGGCAATATGGATATGTGAGCACAGAAACATGACATGTGGCTCAATAAGAAACAAGGGTAGGTAGGAAATAGGTGTGGTAGGTAAGAGAAACAATAAAATATTCCACATGAGGTAGATCACCCACCGAAAGTGGAATTATCACTCCACAATACGTGGATATGATAGAGTAGTAACAAGATCAACATAATAAAAGGTGGAAATTCTCCTACATGCACTATCCCAATGTGGCACAAACACCCAAGTGTCTCATACCCAAACTACTATGAAATGCATTTCCTAAGTAAACTTAAGTAAGGTCTAATAATATCCATGATGAATAATTATTTACACGAACACTCCCCCCTTAAGTGCAACTTAGGGGAATGCACTTAAGTCTACAATGCAACTAAGCAATGTAAGATGGGTCCCTGCTACGAGGCCATGCTAGGTACCCATTTACAAATGCAAATGCATGCAAACCAATGCAATGAAATCTCTCACAAAATGGGGAAAGAGAGATGAAAGCTATACAAGAGTACTCTCATAGAAGTATGTGAGGAACAAATCCCCATGTGAGGAAAAAGTCCCCCCCATATGAGAGAAGAAGAGAAGCTAGGAAGCCCCTCTCAATTTAGAATCTGCACCAATGATTGAAGCTCAAGAATGAATGAAGAAACTACTCCAAGAACATCGAGCAACATTCCTCCCCTTAGGAAAAAACAAAACCAAAGGTGGATCCATGAAGTCTCCCCAATCATGAAGGGAATATGTATGAATAAAACTCATGATGAATGGAATCTCTCAAAACAGCTCAAGTGTCTCCATGTCGATGCTGAAAGATACCCCATCCTAAGGTGGTAAACTGCTCCACACTGCTGAAAAAGGTACTTCAAGAGCTAGTGGAGATGAATGTAGAACACATACCAAAGACTCACATGTATCCTCTAAATATAAAGAGACCTCCTCCAACTAATGTACATAAGTATCCACAATGATGTCATCCTCAAAAGAATGATCATGTAGAGAAAGAACAAGAGGATCAGAGTATTCCCTCGCAACAATCGAAGAAGGGTCACTTTCATCAAAGAGAAGATGAATATCATCAATGATGTCTCCCCAATCTGCAATGTAGGATTCCACAAACAAACCTACAATGTCTCTCAAGTAATCATCCCATGAAATTGAAGTTGGAAGACCTAAAATATCCTGCTGCACTAAATCACATGAAGGTAAAACTATCATACTATCTGCATCATTAGGTGCAATAGGCGATGTGATATCAATAGGAGTAGATGAAATACAAGGCTCAAGAATGGGGTCACATGTGAGAATCCCTAAGTTCAAGTACCCAAGGTTCTCCTCAAAATCTGAATCATCACAAGGATTGTGATCATCATGTAAAGAATCATCATATGTGAAATCCTCATCATCAACAAAATATGAAAAGGAGTATAAACAAGATGCATGGTCAACCACCCCAGTCGCAATGATATCTCTAGTCTCCAAGTCTCTAATTTAAATTGACTTAGGTGTGAATTTCATAATTCTCTTAGTTGTGCCATGTGTGATTTGATAGATGGAAAGGAGATTGTTTTTCAAGTGGGGTACACAGAACATATCATTGAAGGAGTTATCCCCAATGGCAATATATCCTTTCCCAATCACATCCATGTATGTATGATTGCCCATCAAAATTTGTGGTATGGTAAAAGGCTCAAATGAAGAGAACATAGACCGTGAAGATACCATATGATGAGAAGCCCCTGAATCTATAAGCCATCTCCCTGAATCATGACTTGTAGTAGCACAAAGAGTTTTTCATTTTCTTGTCCCAAAAGAGTGAGTCTTCCCACATGCGGAAGCCATGAATGCTTTCCCTTTACCTTTTGGATGTGAGGAAGTAGAAGTTGATGAATCATCCTTCTTGTAGACATTAGGAAAATCAATGTTATGCTTTTTGAGGATATGTGTGAGTTCATCAATCTTATTAGAATGGAAACGAATCTCCTCATGACCAAAATTTTTACAATAGGCACAAGTAGCTCTCTCCCTCTTTGGTGAATTGTCCCTCTTGGAAGAGGATGAATCTCCTTGTTGTGGAGAAGGTGATGCTTTGTCCTTAGGCTTTGATTGCCATTTCTTCCTGTTTGAGTTGTCCTTTCCTTGATTTTATTTGTTCCCTTGATTTGCCACTAATGCTTGAGACTTTGAAGTCTTAAGAATGCCCATGCTTATCAACTTACTTTGTTCTATCATCAATATTTCAGCAAAAGCATCAAATGTAGGCATTGTGTAGCTTGAACCCATTTTCATCCTATGGGTTTGGAAACTAGAAACAAATGCTGCATATTCTTGTGGAAGCTTGCCCATCAAATTGACGATCAATTGAGTATCCTTCTTATCAATGCCACAATCCTTGAGTTGTGTCCTCAACTCTTTTGCCTTAGTTACATAATCTTGTATAGTATCGAAGTTCTTGGGATCTAACATGGTGAGATCACTATCAATTTGATATCCCCTAATCTCATCAACTTGACCATACAAGTCTTGAAACTTTTGCCAAGCATCTTTGATTAGAGTACATTTCTCAATATGAAAAATGATGTCCTTTGATACATACTTTCTTAAGGTACCAATTGCCATGATACTTTTAGTGAGCCAATCCAAGTGAGCAACATGATCAGCCTTAGGATCAGCGGGAGGAACAATAGTTCCATCAATATAATGAGTTAGTCATTTTTCCATAAGTTTACTTCATGCATCAATTTTCCAAGTAGCATAATTATAAGGAGTTAATAGAAGAAACTTAGAAGAAACCATAGCAGAAAAAATGAAAAAACACAAGATAGAGAGAGACACAATCACACAAGACACCCACCCAAATTACTCAATCAAGAAACCCCCCCCCCCCCCAAATCATGATTTGGTACTTTATACTTAGTGCGTGTACAATGGGCCACTTGCAAAAGAAGGCAAGGTGCACTTCTGATTTCAATTTTACAAATTCTCAAAATGAGGTATAAGAGACTTCAACAAATACTGCTAGTGATCTAAATTGAGATCCAAGCAAAATACAAGTACCAAATAGGTCAAAAATGACCAAATACTTAAAATACAATTTCTACTCAAAATCACTACAAACGAATGGCAGATTATGAAAGTAGACAAAAAAATATAGACTTTAAAAAAAAACGGCACCTAAAAAGGAGTCCATATGAGCCCAAATGAAGCCTCCAAAGTTGTAAAAATCGGGATTTCACGATTTTAGAAAAACTTGTATCTGAAAATCAGAAAACTCTTGCACCACTGTACCGATCATGAAATTATACCCCCAAAAAAAAAACATTGCTCGAAAAAAGGAGTCTGAATGAGTGAGATCATTATTTGAAAATTGTCTGCAAAATTATAATTTCTGGAAAATTTTCGTCGCGGCTTCAAACTTTAAATGCCTCTAGATTTGGCCTCTGAAGTCCAATTTGGATGAAACAAAAGAAAAAATTGACTTTCTTGGACCTCCTTAATCCAATGGCAACCTCATATTTAACCCATAAAGCTTCAATAATAACCTACAATAGAAAGCTCCAAAATACACAACCCCAAATAGCATCAAATTTCTCTCAATTGGCAAACCAGTGACACTCTAATCGCTCTGATACCATGTGATATTTTGCCAAGATCTAGAGGGAATGGAAAGAAAAAATAAGAGAGAACAAAATAGATGAAAGCAATAAACTGTATTCTATCAAGATGGAAAATGTGATCAACTGGATCATCAATCGTTAAATACAATGAATATGAGCCTAAATATATAGGAAAGACAATAGGGATATGTGAGCACATAAATATGACATTTGGCTCAATAAGAAACAAGGTTTGGTAGGAAATATGTGTTGTAGGTAAGAGAAACAATAAAATATTCCACATGAGGTGGATCACCCATCGAAAGTGGAATTATCACTCCACAATAAGTGGATATGATAAAGTAGTAACAAGATCAACACCATAAAAGGTGGAAATTCTCCTACACACACTATCCCAATGTGACACAAACACCCAAGTGTCTCATACCCAAACTACTATGAAATGCATTTCCTAAGTAAACTTAAGTAAGGTGTAATAATATCCATGATGAATAATTATTTACACCAATAGTTGGAGGTAGTTGGAGGCTTTCCTTTGTATGATATAATCCTAGAGGAACAATCCCTACTAGTTAGAGATGATTTTGAATTAATTTTTTGGCTTCAGAGTAAACGGTTATTGTGATTTCCTGCATTCTTCTTGAGTTTTCTATTCTTGCATAATTCCCTATGAATGGTGGGAATGAATTAAACATTTGGAAAGTTGTAACAAAGGTTCACCATCTATTTGGACTTGATCTGAGGTCTTGAAGCCTTCGGGGTTGGGAGAAACTGAATTTTCTATCCCACTGGCCTAACAAAACCCTCAAAACTAGGGTTTGGATGCAAACAGTGGCACAAATCAACATCTCTCAATGGGATCGATCTAAAACTTGGAATAATATTGATTTTTCATGTATACTAGATGTTCCTGGTGGTTTTGGAGATAGGAAGTGTCATTTGCCTTTCCTAAGATGATACCCTAGGCTTGACATCGCTCATGTGGCAAGCTTGTGCAGTGGGAAAAGAGGGTGGAAACCTGAATAACAGATCAAAGGATTGTCAAACTTGGCATGAGAATGAACCTTGAACAAGTGCAGACCCTTGGCAAGTGTTATTTTTTCATTCCTTTTCGATTGGTGAAGCTTTTGAGAGCTTAAACTCCAATACCGACTAGAAGAGGCTAAATAGGGTCAGTAGGGTTTGACCATCTGTACTCAAAACCCAGATGCAAAAGTTTGATATATAGTAGAATACTTAAAAGGGTATTTGAATATAAAATTTATTTAGGAGGTTGTTTGGGTAGGTTATTGGAAAAATAAAGAGGAGTCCAAATGGAGGGCTAATTGCTTCTAGCCCTATTTCTTAGGTCCAAAAGGGTAAAAGATACAAAGGGCTAGTAAACTCCCATCTAAGGGGTCAATATCAGTGTAAAAGCCATATAAAACATGTGTAAACACTCACATAGGTTAGTTTCTACTTTTTTTTTGTAAAGATCATGTTTCTTGGGGTTTGGGGTTGTTAGGTGTCCTTGGTTGAAGAGTTGGAACCTTAGGGGTAGGAGACTCCTTGTCAGTTGTGAGTTGTCCTGAGTGAAGATATCCTCGGGAAGGATCTAGGGAAAGTTCTAGAAACCTTGAGGAGGTTAAAGACATTGGTCCATTGGGTGATATGAAGTGGAGACTCTTTTTGAGTAAAAACCAAGAAATTGATATAACATCCCAAACCCTCTGCATCAAAAAATCTCATGAATTTGTACATAAATCTATAAAAAAAATTCACTACTTACAACCCCTTTAGGTTGGAAAAGGGTCACTAAATGCCTCAAACTTGACTTTGAAACTTTTAAAGATGAAATCTTTAATATCACAAAATCCAAACATGATCTTGGGTTACAAAATTACTATCTTATGTATTCAATAATTGTGTAGCTTTAGATAAAATTCTAATTCATCCATGCTCAAATATAGACTTTTTATAAATAGTAACATTTTGTAATTATAAGGTTGAGGTATATTTTTCCTAACACTTCATGCTAGATATAAAAGGAGAAAACAAATAAATGAAGAGGAGAAGATAGAGGAAAAATTAAAACATCATTTATGTCAATGTTAACCAACTAATCCTACATGGATGTTATTGAAACTACCTCCCTTAGTGATGGCACATTTGAAAAATATTCTTTGCCCTTTAGAATAGACTAAAATAGACTACTAAGTGGAGAATGAGTCTTATAAATTATCTCATTCCCCTATTGCTAAGCTATTTGTCTTGTGTCTATGCATTTTTTACTTTATGTTTGATTTAAATTTTAAATTATTTGTCCCACAAATGTCACATTCTTCATTTCCTCTCATTATTTTTTTATAATCTAATATTTATAACATGATGAAACTATATCCTATCTTCAATATTTTTATACGTGCTCTTTACTTTTGAGACAAATTTTAATAGTCATGTGATTCTTTGATTTATGTACAAGAAGTATTGTCCTTTTACTCTCCCTTAGATCTCTTTATTAATATAAGTTTAATGTTTATTTAACCACATGCTTAACCCTTTAGTGATTTATTAAATAATTTTGATCTTATATATAAAATCAACTCTACCAAAGTGGTAGGACAAACATTTATTTACAAATATGTTTTTATTGAATAAAATGAAAGAATATTACAAGAAGAAAGCAACAAGAAACTACCAAATGAAATAGAAATACATTACAATGGTGCAACGAAAAAACTTTAAGAGAAAAGCTTGATCATATTCTAAACTTTCTCATATTTTGAAACTACTAACAAATTTTATTTTTATAATTTTATTTGTAGGACCTCTTTATGACCTTCAAATTATTGTGATCATTTGTTTTTGTTGGATTTTGCCAAGATCAAGAAGTCATTGAAATGTACAAGATAGAGACATAATATGGGACAAGAATAAACTGTATTCTCATCAATAGAAAATGATCAACAACTGTTACATACAATGTAGATGAGCCTGCTTATATAGGCAAGGCTAGGGATATGTATGAGCACACAAGTATGACATGTGGCTCAATGAGAAACAAGGGTAGGTAGGAAATAGGTGTGGGTAGGTAGGAGAAATAATATAATATTCCACATGAGGTGGATCACCCACCGAAGGTGGAATTATCACTCCACAATAAGTGGATATGATAGTGTAGTAACAAGATCAACACCATAAGAGGTGGAATTTCTCCTACACACACTATCCCAATGTGGCACAAACACCCAAGTGTCTCATATCCAAACTACTATGAAATGCATTATCCTAAGTAAACTTAAGTAAGTGTAATAATATCCATGATGAATAATTATTTACACCAACACCCCCCCTTAAGTGCAACTTAGGGGAATGCACTTAAGTCTACAATGCAACTAAGCAAGATGGGTCCCGGCTACGAGGCCATGTTAGGTACCCATGCACAAATGCAAATGCTTGCAAACCAATGCAATGAAATCTCTCACAAAGTGGGGAAAGAGAGAAAAACCCAATGGGAAAAAACCCTCCCCCAAAAAGAGAGATGAAAGCTATACAAGAGAACTCTCAAAGAAGTATGTCAGGAACAAAACCCCATGTGAGGAAAAGGTCCCCCCCATATGAGAGAAGAAGAGAAGTCAAACTGTGATCATCCCTCAATGAAGAATCTGCACCAATGATAGAAGCTCGATGTATGAAGAAACTGCTCCACGAACGTCGAACAACATTCCTCCCCTTAGGAAGAAACAAAACCAAAGGTGTATCCATGAAGTCTCCCCAATCATGAAGGGAAGATGTATGAAGAAAACTCATGATGAAAGGAATCTCTAAAAACTGCTCAAGTGTCCCCATGTCGATGCTGAAAGATACCCCTTCCAAAGATGGTAAACTGTGCCATACTGCTGAAAAAGGAGCTCCAACATCTAGTAGAGATGGATGTAGAACAATATCCAAAGACTCATGTGTCTCCTCAAAGCATAAAGAGACCTCCTCCAACTGCTGTACATAAGTATCCACAATCATGTCAACCTCGAAAGAATGATCATGTAGAGAATGAACAAGAGGGTCAGAGTGTGCCCTCGCAACAATCGAAGAAGGATCATCTTCATCAAAGAGAAGATGTATGTCATCAATGATGTCTCAGAAATCTGCAATGTAGGATTCCACAAACAAACCTGCAATATCTGTCATGTAATCATCCCATGAATCTGAAGCTAGAAGACAATGTATATCCTGCTGCACTAAATCACATGAAGGCAAAACTGTCACACTATCTGTATCATCAGGTACAATAGGTGATGTGATATCAATATGAGGAGATGAAGTACAAGACTCAAGAACGGGGTTACATGTGAGAATCCCCAAATTCAAGTGTCCAAAGTTCTCCTCAAAATCTGAATCATCATAATAAGTGTGATCATCATGTGTAGAATCATCAAATGTGAAATCATCATCATCAACAAAATCTGAAAAGGAGTATAACCGAGATGCATGATCAACCACCCCAGTTGCAATGATAGCTCTAGTCTCCATGTCTCTAATAAAAACTGAGTCAGGTGTGAACTCCACAACTCTCTTAGTTGCGCCATGTGTGATTTGATAGATAGAAAGGAGATTGTTTGTCAAGTGGGGTACACACAACACATCATTGAAGGAGTTATCCCCAATGTCAATAGATCCTTTCCCAATCACATCCATGTATGTATGATTGCCCATCAAAATCTGTGGCATGGTGCAAGGCTCAAATGTAGAGAACATAGACGGTGAAGATGCCATATGATGAGAAGCCCCTGAATCTAGAAGCCATCTCTCTGAAGTATGATTTGTTGTAGCACATAGAGCTTGTCCTTTTCTTGTTCCAAAAGAGTGAGTTTTTCCACTTGTAGAAGCCATGAATGCTTGCCCTTTTCCTTTTGAATGTGAGGAAGTGGAAGTTGATGAATCATCCTTCTTGTAGACTTTAGGCAAATCAATGTTATGCTTCTTGATGATATGTGTGAGCTCATCAATCTTCTTAGTATGGCAACGATGTTCCTCATGACCAATCTTTTTACAATAAGCACAAGTAGGTCTCTCTCTCTTTGGTGAATTATCTTTCTTGGAAGAAGATGAATCTCCTTGTTGTGGAGAAGATGATGCTTTATCCTTAGGCTTTGATTGCCATTTCTTCTTGTTTGAGTTGTCCTTTCCTTGATTTCCTTTGTTTCCTTGAGTTGCCACTAATGCTTGAGACTTAGAAGAAGTCTTAAGAATGCCCATGCTTATCAACTTAGTTTGTTCCATCATCAACATTTCATTGAAAGCATCAAAGGTAGGCATTTTGTAGCTTGAACCCATTGTCATCCTATGAGTTTGGAAACTAGAAACAAATGCTGCATATTCTTGTGGAAGCTTCCCTATCAAGTTGAATATCAATTGAGTATCCTTTTTATCAATGCCACAATCTTTGAGTTGTGCCCTCAACTCATTTGCCTTAGTGACATAATCTTGTATAGTATCAAAGTTCTTGGGATCTAACATGGTGAGATCACTATCAATTTGATATCCCCTAATCTCATCAACTTGACCATACAAGTCTTGAAACTTTTGCCAAGCATCCTTGATTAGAGTACATTTCTCAATATGAAAAATGAGATCCTTTGATACATACTTTCTTAAGGTACCAATTGCCATGATATTTTTAGTGAGCCAATCTAAGTGACCAACTGGATCAGCCTTAGGATCAGCTGGAGCAACAATAGTTCCATCAATGTAATGAGTGAGTCCTTTTTCCATAAGTTTACTCCATGCATCAATTTTCCAAGTAGCATAGTTATGTGGAGTTAAGAGAGGAAACTTAGAAGAACCCATAGCAGCAAAAAGGAAAGAACACAAGAGCACAAAAGCACAAGAGACACCCCCCAAATTCAATCAATCAAATTACCCCCCCAAAAGTGATGATTTTGGCACTTTATACTTAGTGCGATTACAATGAGCCACTTGCAAAACAAGGCAAAGTGGGCTTATGATGCAAATTTTACAACTTCTCAAATGAGATACAAGAGACTTCAATCAATAGTGCAATGAATCTAACTAAGATTCAAGCAAATATACAAGTACCAAAATAGCCAAAAATGGCCAAGATCTGAAAGTACAATTTCTATTTATAATGACATCAATCTGATAGCATCATGTGAAAGTAGATGAAAAAATACGCACTTTCAAAAAAAACGGCACCTAAAAAGGAGGTCGGATGACCCCAAACGAAGCCTCTGAAGTTGCAAAAATTGGGATTACTCAGGGACAGTCACCAAAAAATGCATTTTCTGAAAAATCCGTGCATCAAAATCAAAAAATTCTTTCACCACTGCGGAGAGCACGAAATTCTAGCCCATTTCAAAAAAAATTGCACCCAAAAAGGAGCAAAAATGAGCAAGTTATAGCCATTTGAAGTTGAACTGCAAAATCAAAAATGCAAATGAGAGGGGGTCAAAAAATTTTCAAACCCTGCTGATGTGGTGCTGACATCAGCAATTCACTGGGTTAAATTTGACGGCCGTATGACCGTCGCCAAAACTTCGCTGCCTGGCTGACTGTGCGTCCGTACCGTATGTACAGACTGCGTGGACAGCTGACTGTACGTTCCGTACTGTACAGAATATGCTGACGTGGCAGGCTGGTGTGGGCGATGATGTGGCGTACGGTTGTCTGATGTGCGTTGTACGGAAAGTCCGACGTGTCTTGCCACGTGGCGCTGCCTGACGAGCCGGAGGCGGAGTGGTGGAGCGGCGCGTTCCGGGGGTGGCGTGGAGGCGGCGGAACCAGGAGGCGAGGCAAGCAGTGCTCGGGGAGCGGCGCCGGAGGAGCAAGGAGGCGCTCGGGCTGCAAACTCGGACGCGCAGTGCTGAAGGCGGAGGAGCCGAGGAGAACCGGCGGAGGTGGCAGTGCCTCGGGGAGCGGCGCAGGTTGTTGGTGTTCGTGCGCTGCGGGCTCTCTGCGGCGAGGACGGTGCAGACTGTCAGGTATGGATGCTGCCGGGAGGACGCGCGCGCAGACTGGTACACTGCGAAAAAAAAATGGACACAGGTACGGTACAGCCGGCACGGGGGGGGGTCTGCGGACCCCCCAAACAAATTTTTTTTTTTTTGATTTTTCTGATTTGCCTTTTCAATTTTTTCGATTTTTTCGATTTTTTTTTGAATTTTTTTTGATTTTCGATTTTTCAAAACAAATTTTCTGAAAAAACCAAAATTTTTTTTTTTGAAAAAATATATATATAATTCGAAAATCCGTACGATAAGCAAAATTGGGGAAAAAAATTTTCCTCACCAAAATAGGTCAACTTTATAACCAAAATTCATGGAAACGGCCTTCTGGACGCAATGGCGAGGTCGGATCTGGTCTAGGACGCCTCCAAATGATGATGCTCCTCAGATCTGCCTCTTGACGTCACAATAATGCCTCTTCAAGATGAATCAATGAGACTCCAATAGCTCTGATACCATGTTGGATTTTGCCAAGATCAAGAAGTCATTGAAATGTACAAGATAGAGACATAATATGGGACAAGAATAAACTATATTCTCATCAATAGAAAATGATCAACAACTGTTACATACAATGTAGATGAGCCTGCTTATATAGGCAAGGCTAGGGATATGTATGAGCACACAAGTATGACATGTGGCTCAATGAGAAACAAGGGTAGGTAGGAAATAGGTGTGGGTAGGTAGGAGAAATAATATAATATTCCACATGAGGTGGATCACCCACCGAAGGTGGAATTATCACTCCACAATAAGTGGATGTGATAGTGTAATAACAAGATCAACACCATAAGAGGTGGAATTTCTCCTACACACACTATCCCAATGTGGCACAAACACCCAAGTGTCTCATATCCAAACTACTATGAAATGCATTATCCTAAGTAAACTTAAGTAAGTGTAATAATATCCATGATGAATAATTATTTACACCAACAGTTTTAATAAAACCATGATTTCTTTTAAACACTTTTTTTTTTGGTAATTAAAAATTTGAAAAGTATGGGACACCCATTCCAAATAGATTATGGATAATGTAAAATATTTCAAAGGTTTATTTTATTTTATTTTATTAGAAACAAAACAATATTTGGATTACATTTTAGTTCACTTTTATATTTGTGTTAGTTTATCAAAATAAAATGTGATAATTTTTAAAAAAAAATTGTGTTGATATTTTTTCTTGTGTTACATGTTATAGTTTTTGAAGTAAGAATGCATCTTCTACCATTGAATAGGATCTTAGCTTATGTGAAATGTAATTATATTTATATGAAATGATGTAGTCCTCCATAATCTTTGGTAGAGATAGTTTTGACATCTTATTTTGATAAGCTAACACAAGCAAGGTTGTCCTTTTGTTATGCTCTTATTTTGATAGTTTTGACATCTTATTTTCATCATCTTGTGTCATCATCACCGAAGTTGCTTGACTGATCAATGTATTAAATTAACTCATGTGATTTTCTATCACACAACCTTCCTTCATCTTTATCTTGTACAACCACTTCTTGATAAACACTTTATTTGCAGTCGGCACCATTTCATACATGGTTGTTAATTTATCCCATACATTTTTCATTGTTGCTTCACCCATGACATTGAAGAGAACATTGTTAGACATCGAGAGAAAAATTGTCGCTCTTGGCTTTTTGTCTAATTTTTCCTATTTTTCATCAGCCATCATAGTTGGCTTCTTTGCTTTCCCTTCAAGCGCAAGTGAAAGGTCTTTCTTTATCAACAAGGACTCCATCTGCACCTTCCATAACCCAAAGTTCTGACCAGAGAACTTCTCTATCTTCTCTTCTTCCATGATTCCAGAATTTCAACCACTGAAATCTTAATAGCAATCTAACCTCTCTCTGATACCAATTGTTAGTATTTTAAAGTGAATTAGAAGAGAAACAATTAACCAATGAATTCATAGATAGGGACAAAAAGAAACACGTAATTTATCGCCATTCAACAGATTGCCTACGTCCACACTTAAAGCAGGAGAATCAATTATATTGATGACCAATTTTAGTGTCTACATACACAATTGTAAGTGGCTTCATAATACACAACAATAATGATATTCAAACAACTCTTAAAGAGCTTTACAGTAGAACATGAAGAGCCAAAGGTTTTGGTGGCAAAGACGAAGGAGTCCATTGGACTTCACTTCCAACACAAGGTATGTTTAAATATAAGTGAAATAATGCCTAGACAAAAGCCTTGTAAGTCAATTTTATTTAAGCACAATTTGAATTCAAATATTGTGGAGATGCATATATATAAAGCACAAGTTTGAGGAGGTTTAAGAAAAGTATTTGCTAAATTACATAAATTTGAGAAAGATTTACAATTATTGTATGCTATTAGTTAGAAATTGATATAAAGGAAAAAGTCTATATATATCTAATATGATATGGTTAGAGTTTAAGAGGGAAAATTTAAATTTGTCTGGAAGATAAAATTGAAAATTTAATGTGATGAAAATAAGATGTCAAAACTAAATCAGATAAGATGTCAAAACTATCTTATCTTATGGTTAGAGTTTTGAAAATTTAATGAAAGCAAGGCTATCCTTTTGTTATGTTCTTTATCAAGCAGTTGGGATTGTGTTGTAACAACCGTTAGCACATCGATATCCAGTAAAAACAAGTTAGTTTTTAATGATGTACCAACTACTCTTCTCAGCGAGGATTTGAGAAGAAAAAATGAAGAACCTTCATTTGGTGAAGCCTTAACTGTGGTAAGCATAAAAAATAGAGGTAGAAATAATTATTATAGGCATTCGAAATCAGCAAGGAGATCGAAGTCTAGAAACAAAAATGGTGATTGTTGGTTTTGTGGAAAATTTGGTCATGTAAAGAAGGATTGTAAAAACTAAAAAAGGGCAAAAGAGAAGGTGCAGGACAGTGAAGAAAATCCAATCTATGACAAAGATGATAGTGTACTAATCCTTTCAACAACTGACACTACTCTGAATTCATGGGTACTTGATTTTTGGTGCCTCTCATCATGCTACCTCATGCCTTGAAGTTTTCATTAACTACAAAGAAGTTCACTTTGGAAATGTTTTCTTAGCAGATAACAAAGCTTGCGAAATTACAAAGATGATGTGTTGCTCCCATTAGAAGGTGGTAAAACATGGTTGTTCAAAGATGTTTAGCATGTCCCACAATTGAAACAGAATCTGATATCCATTGGACAACTCCTCGATCAAGGTCTTAATGTAAATTTTCTTTCAGATACGTGGAAGGTAACTCAAGGTACCATGCTGATTGCAAATGGCAATAAATTGGGTAGTCTCTATACATTTAAGATGCATGGTGAAGTAGGAGCTGCAATGGTGGTAAGTAGTGAGATGCAATGGTGGTTGAGGACAGCAAAGCGGATCTTTGGCATCAAAGGCTTGGGCATATTAGCAAGAAAGGGCTCCATGTTATGAACACAAGAAATCAGCTTCCGGGTCTCAAACTTGTAGATTTAGCCTTTTGTTAATATTATCTTTGTGGCAAACAAAAGCAAGTCAGTTTTTTGAAAGGTGGGATTGATACAAAGACAACACCATTGGAGCTTGTATATTCGGATGTTTTTGGGCCTACCGAGGTAACCTCCATTGGAGGAGCTAACTATTTTGTCACCTTTCTTGATGATTGTACAAGGAAAGTATGGATTTATATACTCTCTAAGAAATCTAATGTTTTTTCCAAATTTAAAGTTTTTAAAGCTTTAGTTGAAAATCAGATTGGGCATAAGTTTAAGTGTTTACAAACAGATAATGGTGGAGAATTTTGTTCACATGAATTTGATGGTTTTTGTGCTAATAATGGGATTAGAATGATTAAGGTTGTTCCTTTCACTCCACAAGAAAATGGTGTAGCCGAGAGGATGAACAAGACAATACTTGAAAAGGCATGATGTATGTTATCAAATGCAGGTCTAGGCAAGGAATTTTGGGCAGAGGTGTGCAACACGCCAGTATACTTAAGCAACTGAAGTCCCTTATCTAAATTAGATTTTGGTATTCCGGAAGAGGAATGGCAAGGCAAGAGGATTTCATACTCGCATCTTCACGTATTTGGATTTGAAGCCTTCTCGCATATATCCAAGGAGAAAATAACCAAACTGGATCGCACGTCGTAGAAGTGTATCTTCATTGGGTATGGAGAAGAACAATTTGGTTTTAGGTTGTCGGATCTGGTTCATAGAAAACTTATTCGCAGCAGGGATGTTATCTTTAATGAGACTTCTTTCCCTATGCTGCAACTTCCAAATAAATCAGAAATAGAGTATGTTCCTCTATCAGTTTTTGAAAATTATCCTTCATCAATTCTGAATAATGATGGTCTACATTAGTCTTCCCATCAAGTGGGAGCTCCAATGGTTATTAATCTACCATCCGATTCCAGCTTTTAGTCCCATGGGAAGACTCAAAATGGTGAAGACACTAACAACCCTTCTATTTCATTTTCTTGGCTCAAAACAGAGCCATCACTATTTGGAACAGAGAAATTCTAGCTTCAAATTACATCATCACTAGTTTAGGTCACGTGGGGGAATTAGCAACAGGCTTGACTCCTACCTCGCAGCCTGCATCACAGTCCACACTGCTTGGAATAAAACGGTCTGGGCAGCATGGTGGATAGTTTTTATAGCATGGTTCATCGCATGTTGGGCAGTCTTCACACAATGTTGGGCTCTCACCATAGCATGCTAGGAAAACCACGTGGTTACCCCGAACCTCCACCTCCACGGGCTCATAGTAGGGGCATCCTCCTTCACAGATCATGGATGATGCCTCTATGACAGAACACTCTCTCGGTCTGCCTCCTCCTCACCTTGATGACACCAATCCACATGGTTTTTGTGGACTTCATCCTCCTTGCTCTCCATAGAATTTTGAGCATGCTCGACCTGTAGTTTCCATACCATAATTTGGAATTCACCTTGGGCATCAAACTTTGCCTACAGAAAACATTGATTTGCATAGACAAAGACTGAATGATTTGAATAATCTCAGTAGGGATGATCTCACTACTCAAACAGAGAGTCAATTGAGAAAGTCTGCCAAGCAAAGGAGACCTCCAGCTAAGCTCTTTGATTATGAATTATTATTTTGTGAAGAAGTTGAGCCCACTTTGTTAATCTCTAATCAAACAGAGCCTGAGACTTATAAAGAAGCTTGTAAAACTACAGATTGTGATAAATGGCACATTGCAATGTGCGAAGAAATGGATGCATTATTTCAAAATTAGACATGAGATTTGGTGCCACTTCTTCCTGATAGAAAGACATTATGTAATAAGTGGGTGTATAAATTGAAAGATGAAGCTAGTGGTTGGAAACGATTTCAAGCAAGACTAGTTGTTAAGGGGTATGCTCAGCAGCAAGACCTCAATTTTAAAGAAAAATTTTTGCCCGTAGTCAAAATGACTACCATCCAAGCAGTATTGGGATTGGTTGCAACCTAGGATCTTGAGCTTGAACAATTGGATGTGAAGACGACTTTTCTCCATGGCAACCTTAATGAGGAATTGTTTATGCATCAACCTGAAGGTTCTATCAAAAAGGGTCAGGAACATTTCTATTGTAGATTGAAACGGAGTTTGTATGAGCTTAAGCAAGCCCCAAGATATTGGTATCTCAAATTTGAAAAGTTCATGATTGATCGCAAGTTTACTCGTTGGGAGTCTAACCCTTGTATCTATTTTAAAAGGCTTCCCAATGGCAAATTTGTTATACTTATCCTTTATGTGGATGATATGCTAGTGGCTGACACAAGCATTAAAATTGTTAGTGAGCTTAAAACTCACTTAGCTAATGAGTTTGCCATGAAAGATTTAGGGGCAGCGAAGAAAATCCTTGGGATGACCATTTTTCGGGATAGGAAAAAGAGAGAACTCAAACTATCTCAAGAAGAAAACATTAAAAAAAGTATTGGACAGATTTGGTATGGTGGATGCTAAGTCTGTATGTGTCCCCTTAGCCTCTCATTTTTAGTTGTCTTCTCAATTGTGTCCAAAAATGCAAGAAGACAAGGAGTTTATGGACAAAATTCCAAACAAATCTGCAGTCGGCAGTCTTATGTACGACATGGTGTCTACTCGACCAGATATTGCTCATGTTGTGGGAGTGGTGAGCCGATTTATGGCTAATCTGGGCAAACCACATTGGGAGGTGGTCAAGTATATTTTATGGTATCTCAAGGGTACGTCAGACTTTTGTTTATGTTTTGGGAAGGGCAAGGAACACTTGCAAGGGTTTACTAATTCTGATTTTGCTGGGGATTTAGACAAACAAAAGTCTACTTCAGGTTATGCTTTCACATTTGCTAGGGCAGTGATTAGTTGGGCTTCTAAATTACAACATACAATTACTCAATCGACTGTAGAGGCTGAATACATAGCTCTTTCTATGGGAGCCAAGGAGATGCTATGATTGCAACTCTTGTTCAGTGAGTTGGGTTTGAAGCAATTAGATTTTGCCTTGTTTTGTGATAATAGCAGTGCCATCTTTATGACTAAGCATTAGATATCTCAGCCTTGATCAAAACACATTGATGTATGTTGTCATTATGTTTTGACATGGTCGAAGAGGGCAAGTTTCATGTAGACAAAATTCACATCGAGGAGAACCGAGCTGATGTGCTCACCAAAGTTGTTAAGTGGGAGAAGTTCGATTTTTGCCGAGCTCCTCTCGACCTTTCCAATATATGATAGCAGGACTAAGTAGGGGAATCTACTTGTGCAGCTGTTCGTTGGCCTTCAAGTGGGAGATTGTTGGAAGTGAAGTCCAACGGACTCCTTCCTCTTTGCGGCCAAAACCTTTGGCTCTTCATCTTCTGTTGTAAAGCTCTCTAAGAGCTATTTGAATATCACTATTGTTGTATATTCTGAAGCTGCTTGCAGCTGTGTATGTACAAACCAAAATTGGTCATCAATATAATTAATTCCCCTGCTTTAAGTGTGGACATAGACAATCTGCCGAACCACGATAAATTGCGTGTTTCTTGTTGTCCCTATCTGTAAATTCATTGGTTAATTTCTGCTCTTCTAATTCGCTTTAAAATACTCACTGATCCTACACATCAGTTTTTCGTTGTGTGATATCCTCTTTTGCCTACATGACTTATATGCTTATGTGGCTCTTGATTTTGCTTGGGTGGCGCTTAATTTTAAGTCAGGTGTCATTACAATTTGCCTGGCCTCTCATAATTATGCCTGGTAACATGTTACTGTCATAACGCGCTTCTTAGTCATTCTTGCCCGTGACTATCGTACGCGACTGATTCATAACTTCATTATTAAGAAAAAGAAAAAGAATGCTTTAGGTGTGAGCGGAGAGGTTTTTTTACATCGCATTCCTTTCTGCGACAAGAAGATGTCACATTAGAAGTCTATCATGGCTCAAATTTTCAAATAAAGATTACAAAATAAAAGAATTCTCAATCTCATAATTGTTTGAAACTTTAACTGTATAAATACTTTTCATCCACTATTTAAGATTACATTCTATGATCTGTTGTCTCTTTGCTATCGATTTTCTTCATTCTAGACGTTGATGAAAAACTTCAACAAGTAAATCCAAAAGCTATACATATTTCTCATAATTGTGACTTAACAATCAATTTTACATCATTTCTGACTTTTTTCCTAGCCAATCAAGCATGGAGAACATTTCTTAATGGGAAAGGAAAGTTGATTTCGACTCTAGATATCGTTTCGCAGAGTTAAATCCGAAGATGTGACGTGAACAGCGGAAACAAGTAAGGAAATGTTGCGTTGTACAAGCGCAGTGAAAGATTTAGTTGACTAAATTGAGAAAGGAGTGAACCGTATCAATTACTTTTTTATAATTTTTCTGCTGTCCATTGATTTTGATAGTTCAGCGAACAGATTTTAGCCACAATTGTACGAGCTTTATGTTTTATCATGTTAAGCTCTGTTGGTTTTTCCTATTAACTAGGCAGCTCATGTAAAGATAACGTCAGAAACTCACATCCCTGAGCAGTGTAAAAACCATTTTTATTCCTTGGTTGGAATTTATTCAAATGATGTTTACATATAGTGGCGGGTCTGTGGATTTTCTTAATAAAGTTGGGTGGTTCCCATTGTTAGAATATTTATAGTGGGTATATTACTTTGTCTTTGTATGATGGTTTTCAAGAATAGACCTCCTGTGATGCAGTGGGCGATGTTATTTTCTGTTGGGGTCACTTTGTTCAAAAAAGTCAACAAAGTATCTCTCCACCCATTTGTTCAAAGACTTTGATGGGTATGAGCATTGATTCCAAAGGGCGAAAGCACTGAACAGGTGGTTTGAAGAACAGAAATTGAAGTCTATTTCTGCAGGAAATGTGGGTGCTAATGTATGTTATTAATGGTATATACGCTTTGTAGCCCGTATTCCAGCGGGGAGATTTTTCTTAACTTGGCCTCCAAAGGCAGGCCTTGTGCGCAAAGGGATATGACTTGTTGTACAAACAAGTATGCAAGCAGTTTTGGGGTATCTACACAAGCAGAAATTAGATGGGAAGAAACATATGACCGTGGACCATTTTCATCTGAATGTATAGCCTACCTGGAATTTTGTTAGGATTTTGCTGTCATCCCAAATTCACACAGCACCCTCCTTCCTTGGGTATAATACAACACAAAAAGTTTGGGCTAGTGAGTTTTGAAACTAATATTTACGGCAATGCTTAGGACAAGTTGCCTTGGGCTAAACTTAATATAATATTTAATTTATATTAAAAAGTGGTAAATAAATATATTGGTGAGGGTTGTTACATGTTTTTCATTATGTCATATAAGAAAAGTCAAAATTTTAATGATATAATTTCTAAGTTATAAGGTTAGGAGTGTGTTCCAAGAAACATTAGTAAAATAAACACTCATTAATCAGTGATTCTTAATGTATATATAATCTTATTATTATTGAATAGAATTTAATGTCTATATGTTCAGCATCATCTTATTCATTGGAATATTTAAATTTATAAGAAGAATAAATTAGTGTCTTCTCGTAGGAAATCCACTTTATTAATTAAAATTGAAACTAAAATATGATTTGTTGTATTCTTTTATCATTAAATTGCAAGGTAATTATTTAGAATTTTAACTAATAATCTTTCAAGAGTTGTACAATTGTCCATGATGTCAACTAATTTTGTGGCAACCCAATAATATATTCTTAATGACTGTTTTTTTCTTCATAGAAAACACATCATGAACTTTGGATGCACTTGAATTCTTTTGCGATTTCTTATATAGATGTGTTGTTTCAATGGACAAAATAACATTAGTAGGTATTTAAGGCTTTGATATTGGAGTCAATCTACAAAATTTCACATGCAAACCATTTGGATACGCAATTCTTAAATATCATTTCATTCAATACTTTAAGGTAAATTTGGCCTATAAAAAATGATGACAATGTACCACATTTTGGTATGGATGATGTGTAAGATTACTAATGAGTATTTGATCACTAAACCAAATGATTTCTAGATAGGTTACCTTAGATATGTTTTTTTTTTTTTTTTTTCTGACATTATGTCTTGCCCATATTTTATGTAAAGACATAAAACATGAACTATTTCTTTTTCTCAAAATCTCTAAACACTAACTCTTATATTCAATTTAACATATGAACTCACTCATCATTGTGTTGGAAACACAATGATAAGCATGCCACATGAGAATGAAGGAAGGAAAATAATACAAGTATCAAGCAAGGTTCATATTCCACACCTTGTGATGGTGGATAACCTAATTAGGATTTTGTGTCTCTTTGTAACACACCATGAGGACCTACATGAGGTACTATCTAATACTACGCTCCAAATTGAAAGTGTGGTTGTCTCACAATTACGGTGTTACCTCATGGCTAAAGAAAGCATCTATAACTAAAATGGTTTATCATCATCTATAACTAAAATAATTTACCATAACAATAAAAATGTGTGAAAAAATATTAAAGCATTAAAAAAAATTAGGTATCATAATATATTATTTTCTCCTAATTTTTTTTAAGACAAATATTGACTCACCAACATATATATCTTTAATTCTTTTATATCCTTTAATCCATGTATTTTTTAAAACAAATACATTTTTCCTAATTGTATGCTTGCTCTTTATATATCTATAATTTTGAAAACATTTCAAATTTCCATACATAACACATGATCCATTTTTAATTCATTTCATAAAAAAATCCTTTTTCATCTGCTCTTTCACATAAGATGCTTCAAATAAACCCTTTTCATGATATACATGGGACTTGTATCATATACTCTTATAAAACATACTCAATGAGAAAAGTAAAACATATAAGATCATAGATATCACAGTGCATGAAAATTTTATTATTTATTAGAAACATGTAGTGCATACATAATTTATTTTAATACATTATTTTTCATTTAAAAATAACTTTGAAGTTAATTCTTATCTGAATATAAATCACAATAAATATTTAATGATATGGTTCACAACAATGAGAAACAACTTTTTCATTACATGAAACTCTAGTTTTTTCAAAAAGTTTTCAATTAGTTATTTTAAACATTCAACAATAACCTTCTCTTTTCATGGGATTCTACTTGAGAAGGCTGCTAGTGTGTAGCATTATTAGAATCATCAATTATTTCAGATCTCATTATGCCCTTGAATGTATTTTTTATTTATTTATCTATATTTATCTATTTGTTCTATTGACTAAATAATAAATTTTTATTTTATTGGTTATGATACATTATGTAATAAAAAATCAAATAATTATAACATATTTAGTATATTAGGTTGATCCTAATAATTTTTATTGACTAAGTAGATTTCTTAAAACAAGTGGACCCAAGTTCAACTCCCAATAAGGACATCTAAAAGTGGAACTCTATGCTATGACTCTTGGCCTTCCATAATGGGGAAGGTCTTGGGTCAATCTAATAAAACACAACAACAACAACAACAACAACAACAACAACAATAATAATAATAATAATTCAAAATATTGCGGCTACGTCCTATTACCTATCAAAAAAAAAAAAAAAAAAAAAAAAAAATAAATGATCTTAGACCAAGGATTTTCATGGTCTCTCTGAAATTAATGTTTTTACACTTTAAATGGAAAATTGACATCTTCCTATTTCATTTAAGTTTTCAAGAAATGTTTTTCATGTATTGTCAACCAATTTAAAATATTTTCGTTAATCTCAATTGGATACTTTGTTTTAATATGAATACTTCTATGAGACATTTTTATTATCGCATATTCATATTTCACATTAGGTATGTTAGGAATCTCACAGAGACTGAGAGGGGGGGGGGGGTGAATCAGTATCTAACCGGTAATTAGAATTTCTTAACTTAAAACATATAGAACATATTGTAACAGTGTACTGGTATGCAAGAAATAATGTAATAAACAGAATTAAGAAGATCCGCATGAAAAGCACACCATAACACAAGGATTCAACGAGGAAACTCAGTGTGGGAAAAACCTCTGTGGGATTTGTGACCCACAATATTCACTCACTGGCCAATAAGAGAATATTACTTACAATAGGGGCCTACATATGCAGGAAGGCCAACTGCCTAGAGCTCACTGCTCAATGGAAAGTCTCACTAACTTACAATATGGATTTATACAAATCCAATATCATGCACTGCTTTACAATAGCATCTTTAATGCCTGATCTAGTACCGGTTGCTGCTCTGCTTCTTACATAAACCCTTCAACCTATATTTCACATAATAGGTCTCCCTTAATATTTCGCATACATCACTTTGTTCACTTACTTCCTTATTTACAAAATGTCTACAATGATCTCTTTTATATACAAGAGTCATTTTACAACATGCCAAGTCAGCTTACAAAGTTTTTACAATAATAAACAAAATATAATATAACAAAATCATGTCAGCCTCTGTGCCGGTATACTTCCTTTCTTTGTGTCGGTGCCGGTGTCCTGAGTGCCAGTGTAGAGTGTGATTTGCTGATGTCGGTGCACTAACTTGCCGGTGTAATGCCTTGTCGGTGCCATAGGATTGCAAGGTTGCCATCAATCACCTACAATGTCTCATTGGAGTGTGCATATGCCAACAATCTCCCCCTTTGGCATTGATGGCAACACTCATGAGAAATTTCAAAAGTGTATCCATAAAAAAATTATCCAAAAATGTGAAGTCCAAAAATGTTACCAAAAATGTGTGTGCTTCCCCTGAGCATATGATTCTTGTGATGTTGAATTTTCTCATCCCACTACTACCCCTTTGGCATCAATGACAAAGGTTGTCAAGATGTCAGTAGAGTTTGTAGTTTCAACCTTGTAACTGGGTAGTTACAATTTGAAATAGATCCACCAAAATCAAGTTTATACTCTCCATAAACATTTTACTATCTCTTATTGCTGTTTCTATTCTCTTAACTGTACTAGTGAGATGCTACAAATGCTCTGCCAGTGTTTTCTATCCCTGTATTAGTGCCTCAGATACCAATTGTTAGGAATCCCATAGATATTGAAAGGGGGGGGGTGAATTTTTTATCTAACTGGTAATTAGAATTTCTTAACTTAAAACATGCAGAACATATTATAACAGTGTACCAGTATGCAAGAAATAATGTAATAAACTTAATTAAGAACATCCACATGAAAAGCACACCACAACACAAGGATTTAATGAGGAAACACAGTGTGGGAAAAACCTCAGTGGGATTTGTGACCCACAATATTCACTCACTGGCCAATAAGAGAATATTACTTACAATAGGGGCCTGAACATGCAAGAAGGCTAATTGCCTAGAGCTCACTGCTCAATGGAAAGTCTCACTGACTTACAATGTGGATTTATACAAATCCAATATCTTGTACTGCTTTACAATAGCATCTATAATGCCTGATCCAGTACCGGTTGCTGCTCTGCTTCTTACATAAACCCTTCAACCTATATTTCGCATAATAGGTCTGCCTTAATATTTCACATACATCACTTTGTTCACTTACTTCCTTAGTGATTTTGTGGATTGCATCTAGCCAGAAAAATTCACCATGTACCCTGCTTAAGACTATCCTAATCACATCCTTGGGAAATTCAGGAACGCTAAGGATCTCTGTAAATCCTAGGGTTTCAATGATCTTATGTTCATCTTTTACATTGTTGGATTCATCACATAAGACAATTTTAAACATGGTTTTAATCTCTTCATCTCCTAGTTCCTCAATGTTATAGTGAATGTAAATTCTAAGGACTTCAGCATAGACAACTCCCTTAGGAATTTGAGAAAAAGCACCTAAGGTATCATCTTTCTTTGCTACTTTGGGAACTAATTGAAATACAGGCCTAGGTCTTTTTATAACTTCGACAATAGTAGGGTTTTCTATATATTCAATTGCAGAGGTGGATACCATGATAAAATAACTTTTACTGCCTTTAGGATGGATGATTGCTTGGAGTGTTCTTGCCTCTTGCTCGAAATGCCTTAGCTCAGAATCTTCGTGCTCTTCGTAGGTTTGAAATCTTGGTGAAATAAAATGGAGCCAAAACCTCAAATTTATAGTGTCTTTTCGCCATCTACCACATTAAATGCATGCCGGTTAAGTATTCACTTAAGATTGTTTGCCGGTAATAAGTAATTTCCAACTTCTTATCTCTAACCGAGGGAATAATAGCACATGTGTCATTAGATTGCCAAACCCTGAAGGAAACTTTCTTCAATTAGATGAAGAACTTCCTACTGGTGGAGCACTGCTATGTCCTGTCGGTGGAGCATCACTCTGTCCTGTCAGTGAAGCATTGACTAGTTCTACCAGTGAAGGAGTATTCCCAATATTCAGATCGGCTTTTCTAATCCATTGTTTTGAGAATTCTTGCTTAACCTCTTATACTTTTTCTTTACCCTTCAAGCTAGAACTTTTGTTGTCTACTGGTGATCCTTTACTTCTACAAAATTTTGCAATATTCCCAATCTTGTTACATGCATAACAAGTGACATTATTCTTTTGACATTACATCTTGCCCATATTTTATGTAAAGACATAAAACATGAACTATTTCTTTTTCTCAAAATCTCTAAACACTAACTCTTATATTCAATTTAACATATGCACTCACTCATCATTATATTGGAAACACAATGATAAGCATGCCACATGAGAATGAAGGAAGGAAAATAATACAGGTATTGCAAGGTTCATATTCCACACCTTGTGATGGTGGATAACCTAATTAGGATTTTGTGTAGATCTTTGCAACACACCATGATGACCTACATGAGGTACTATCTGACACTACATTCCAAATTGAAAGTGTGGTTGTCTCACAATTACGGTGTTACCTGATGACTAAAGAAAGCATCTATAACTAAAATGGTTTATCATCATCTATAACTAAAATAATTTACCATAACAATAACAATGCGTGAAAAAATATTAAAGCATTAAAACAAATTAGGTATCATAATATATTATTTTCTCCTATTTATTTTTTTTCAAGACAAATATTGACTCACCAACATATATATCTTTAATTCTTTTATATTCTAAAATTAGGTATCATAATATAATATTTTCTCCTATTTTTTTTTTAAGACAAATATTGACTCACCAACATATATATCTTTAATTCTTTTATATCCTTTAATCCATGTGTTACTAACTTGTATTTTTTTAAACAAATACATTTTTCCTAATTGTATGCTTGCTCTTTATATATCTATAATTTTGAAAACATTTCAAATTTCCATACGTAACACATGATCCTTTTTTAATTCATTTCATAAAAAAATCCTTTTCCATCCGCTCTTTCACATAAGATGCTTCAAATAAACCCTTTTCATGATATACGTAGAACTTGTATCATATATTCTTATAAAACATACTCAATGAGCAAAGTAAAACATATAAGATCATAAATATCATAGTGCATGAAAATTTTAATATTTATTACAAACATGTAGTGCATACATAATTTATTTTAATACATTATTTTTCATTTAAAAATAACTTTGAAGTTAATTCTTATCTGAATATAAATCACAATAAATATTTAATGATATGGTTCACAACAATGAGAAACAACTTTTTCATTACATGAAACTCTAGGTTTTTCAAAAAGTTTTCAATTAGTTATTTTAAACATTCAACAATAACCTTCTCTTTTCATGGGATTCTATTTCAGATCTCATTATGCCCTTCAATGTATTTTTTTCTATTTATCTATATTTATCTATTTGTTCTATTAACTAAACAATAAATTTTTATTTTATTGGTTATGATACTTTATGTAATAAAAAATCAAATAATAATAATATATTTAGTATATTAGGTTGATCCTAATAATTTTTATTGACTAAGTAGATTTCTTAAAACAATTGGACCCAAGTTCAACTCCTAATAAGGACATCTAAAAGTGGAACTCTATGCTGTGACTCTTGGTCTTCCATAATGGGGAAGGTCTTGGGTCAATCTAATAATAATAATAATTCAAAATATTGCGGCTATGGCCTATTACCTATGAAAAATAAAAAATAAAAAATAAATGATCTTAGACCAGGGATTTTCATGGTGTCTCTGAAATTAATGTGTTTACACTTTAAATGAAAAATTGACACCTTCCTATTTCATTTAAGTTTTCAAGAAATGTTTTTCATGTTTTGTCAACCAATTTAAAATGTTTTGTTAATCTCAATTAGATACTTTGTTTTAATATGAATACTTCTACGAGACATTTTTATTAGAGTATGTTCATATTTCACATTAGGTAAATTTGGGTTATTGTTTCTTATTTCAATAGGTGCTTTATAAATTGTTATTATATTAACATATTTATTTGTATTGAATATGTACACTTTCCTCCAAATTTTATGAGATTACAATCTAATTATATTTCACATTACTTAGGTATTTATTTTATCAAACCCTATTTTGCTAGTTTACATGGTCAATTTTCATACCAAAATACTAGTCAATGTTGAACACAGAGTACCACTGAGAGGGGGGTGAATCAGTGGTTCCTACGTTTTCCTTTTTTGATCTAGCTTGAGAATATCAATTATGCAATTAATCACTTAAATAGTCAAACCGGTAATACAAGAAAGAAAGCCAAAGTGACCATACACACACAAGTAATTCACAACACCAGATTTATGAGGAAAACCCAAAATGGGAAAAACCTCGGTGAGAAAAATTGTTGAAGCCTACTACTTCTATCTAGCCTCACAGGTAAAACACTAAATTACAAAGATTTTGGGTACCAACCCAAGGAGCACTTACCCCTGCACTTTTAGGGCACCAACCCAAGGAGCACTAACCCCTGCACTTTTAGGGCACCTACCCAAGGAGCACCAACCTCTATACCAAGCTTCAACTTGGCAATGTATATTAAAATACTATTTGAATACAATTAAGGCTTCTTGTTGCAAATGAATTCTGCAACTCTTGAATCAATTAACTCCTGTTATCTTTCTCTCCCTTTCACACACAGTCTCTCAATGCATCGTGTCACACTAGGATGCTGCCTGCTTTGCCACACCTTACCAGTTAGGCTCAACTGCCTAACTATGAAACTACCAGTAGAATCCTCTCACCGGTTTGCCTGCTTACACATGTTAGGTCTCGGAGACAACTGAGAAAGGGGGGGGGGTGAATCAGTTGTCCAATAAATACAAACCAATACTAACTTAACCAAACTTAATGTTTAATGTTAGTAAATCAAACTTTAATGCCAGTAGACAGTTTAATAGTTAATTGCAGTACCGGTAAAGTTTAATGCATGAAACAAAAAGACAAATAATATACAAAACACATAACACAATTATTTGTATGTGGAAACCCTGTAAGGGAAAAAACCATGGTGGGAACCCTTACCCACAATCAAATGATACTATTGCAGATAGTATGTGTGTACAATATGGAGTTTGCACATGTAGAAAGGCCAACTACCTAGAGATCACCACTAAATCACAAAATCGGAGTCACACTGACTACAATTGGATGGTTAAATCCAATGATAAAGTACTGCTCAAAATAACATCTTCATATGCTGGATTCAGTACTCATTAAGCTTTGATTTTCTGTCTTCAAATCTTCCTTCAATCTTGAATGATGGTTGCGTGTATGGCTCTTCTTATATTCACATATACCTTATTACAATTCTTTTTCCCAATCCTATATTAATCTCATAAATGAGATCTTACATTTGTACCATAACCTAAGACAAAATGTGTAGGTCGGCTCACTAAGATATTACAATAAAATCAATTACAAATGAATTAATATGCGATGCATGATGTCAACTCAATGCATTTACAATAATAATAAATCATCTTCATGACGTGTCGTGCTGATCTAGAATAGATATGCTTGTCGATCCATAACCTAGACCTATTTGCTAATAACAGTAAATATGAAAACCTGATTAGACCAATGAACAAATCACCAAAACAAAGTGTCAAAACAATGTCTTCGACATAACCAGGTAATCTCCAAGTCATTCCAAGTACTGGTGAACAATATAACCTATTGGTGAACCAGATATCGGTGACTGTGCATAAGTCACTAAACATGACAGTGAATATAACCAAAGATGAACATATCCAAAATACCAACAATCTCCACCTTTGGCATTGATGGCAACACAAGATGGTAAAACTATCTAAGTGCCAAAACAGAAATGCCAAAAACCAAAAACCAACAATCTCCCAAGAGATCATCAAAATACAGATACAGAGAGTAACAATCTGTCCCCCAATGAATAATATCTCCCCAAAAGATAAAGTGTTTTTCCATAGATATCTCTCTCCCTTTGACGTCAAATGCCAAATCAATAAAAAACCAAGTACAAAACAATGTCTTCGATATAACCAAGTAATCTCCAAGTCATTCCAAGTGCTAGTGAACAATATAACCTATCGGTGAACTAGATACCGATGATTGTGCATAAGTCACTGAACATGCTGGTGAATATAACCAGAGATCTCCAAGTGTTGATAAGTGTTTACAAGTGTTGACATCAATGACAAAACCATATCAACATATCTAAAATACCAACAAAGCACACTGTAACTTAATCGGAACCCCTTCTCAAGTTTTCTCCTTACTTACACTAACTTCTCTCCTTTGCACAATCTTCCCAATAGCATCATCTTCTTCTGTCCATAGTTCACCTCTCTTATTAGATGATTTCCTACCAAGAAGTAATTCAAAGTTTTGACAGTTAGGGTTTCCTCACCATCTACGAGGAAAACCAAATCCAATCAGATCCTGCAAGATATAATCACCTTGAAGTCCATCTATTCATCTTCGTCATTTCCGTGCCTTTAGTACACATTTTGGAAACAAGGGAAACACGATCCATTATATATCTACATCTGTCAAACTTCTATTAATGCCTTTGTTATTTCCTTCTTGAGGTTTTCTTTCAATCTGATCTTCTTGTTTTGATCTAGGTGCCAACTACTCCCCTGATTTTCCTCTGTCATTCCCTTCTTCCTCAAGTCACATTCAGTTTAAGGCAATCCCTTGATTTGCAGTTCCTTCATTAATGGCGAATATTTGTTTCATCAACCTTGTGGATGAAGCTTTAGCAACCACACCCTAATTGCCACCTCAACTTCACACGACATCACACTGATCAAGAAACAATCTCCCAAAATGCAGTTGGTTCGACAAACACATATCGGTAAAACCCTTTGCCAATAGAGTGTTCTTCTCCTATTGACTGATGTAGCATCCTATACCGGTTGCACATCTTAACATTCTACCTCTTCATCATTAATCAAGAAACCATCATCCATGCTCAATCTCCACCGGTTGACATCAAAGACAACTTAGTGCCTAAATGCCAACAATCACAGTCCACACCATACCGATAAATTTCTCCCCCTTTGACATAATGACAAAGGGCACTTGCGCACTCCCCCTTTGATCCATACTATGCTCCCCCTGAGCTACATAAAACTTCCTAGGCATATGATACAACTCCCAACTTGTGTCGGAGGTACTCAAACGTGATTACTAGTAGTGGTTTGGTGAAAATATTTGCTACTTAGTCAACAGTAGGAACATAGTCCATTCTTACTTCTTTTCCTTCAACCTTCTCTATGAGGAAGTGGTATTTGATTGCAATTTGTTTTGTCCTAGAATGCATGACCAGATTCTTTTCTATGTTGATTACACTCAAATTGTCACACCGGATGAGAATGGGATCACTGATGTAACTAGATATCTTTGAGAGCTTGCTTCATCCAGAGCACCTGAGAGAAACATGTAGCAACAACAATGTATTCAGCTTCAGCAGTAGATAGGGAGACTGAGTCCTATTTCTTGCTATGCCATGAGACCAATTGGTCGCCCAGAAAGAATTCACCACCTCTTGTGCTCTTTCTATCATCAATGCATCTTGCCCAATCAACATCAGTGTATGCTTCCAAATAAAAATTTCTTTGTTTAGGATACCACAAACCATAGTTGAGCGTTCCTTATAGATACCTAAAAATTCTTCTAACAACATTCATGTGTGACTGCTTTGGTGCAGCTTCAAATCTGGCCACCATGCATACTGCCTAAACAATATTCGGTCTTGAAGCAATTAGATATAGTAGACTGCCTAAAATGAATCTGTACAAAGTGTGATCCACTACCGGTGATTCATCATTCTTACTCAAATTACTGCTAGTCACCAAGGGAGTACTTACTGGTTTGCAATGTTCTAGTTGGAATTTCTTCAGCATCTCCTTTGCATACTAGACTTGTGAGATAAAGATGCTGGCATTTTGATGATGTTGTGATTGTCATTGATGGACACACACTTATTTTTTGATCACTTTCTTTATGTATGAGTTATGCTCAACCGGTAATTGTTCCAACTGGTATTATGTATTATAGTCTTCAAACTATCAGTGTTTTGCGGAAGGTGTTTACCGGTCACAAATTGACTAAATACCTCAAGCGATTCAAGGATATCAAGCTGTATGAAGGAACAAAGTAGTAGTTAACATTTTTCCAGTCTTCATTTTTGACAACCGGTAATCGGTAAATTGTATGAACTGGTATTATTCTCTGATGAGTTACCAACCGGTATTTTTGTGATGAGTTATCATCCACCAATAGTTTGGCGGTGATTTTGTGTTGTGTTACCAAATGTGTCTAGATGCACTGAACCTACGAACTTGTAATTTAATCCTATTGGACCGACATGAAGTCAAACTCCTTCATAAGGACATCATGTCTCGGGTTTTAGTTGATGAGGGTTTTTATGTACGATCATAGAAGAGAAGATTAGGTCTCTGTGAAGAAAAAGAGTGTGGAGATATTGAAGACTGAAGTAATGCTAAATGTGCATTAACAATGAGTTATCAAGAATCTAACCAAGCATACTATGCTAGTATCTATATCACTTATTTGTTGATTACTCTTATCTTCGACAAGTCTGAAACCCTTAATCGGGTAGGCCTAGCAAAGCCTTTGTAAATCCTCTAACAAGGTGGTTCACAACTATGAATCTGAAATCCTCTCACAAGGTAGCCTTTAACTTGATTTATCTCCTAATAGAGATCTAGATTCCTAATAGGATCTATTCTGGTGAAGAACGTTGTATGACTTTAACCGTTCAGAGCTTAACCGGTCTGGTTCCTATTTTACAGATAGTTACTTGTGAGTTTCTGCTCACTGTGGTTTTTCCCATTTGGGTTTCCATGTAAAAACATCTTGTGTTATGGTGATTGTGCTCTTGTGGGTGAATGCTTTATTTTTCTATTTGGTTTTCATTTATCTTAACCGGTTTATTAGTAAATCTGTTGTACCGGTTATCTGTTAAATTGCTTAAGAGTTTGTATTCAACATTTTTTGGTATACTAATTCAGCCCCCCCTCTTAGTATTCATCAATTGGTATCAGAGTCAACCTTTCTATAAGTCTAACCACTTGGAAGGAGATATGGGGGAATACACTGTGAGGGAACTTACTCATCATCTCACTTAGAGTAAGAAAGCCTATGATAAACTCAAAGTCAAGTATAAATCCTCTCTGGCAAAAAGAAGAGAGCATGCAGAGAAACTGATGGAGCTTACAGAAAATAGTTCTTCTGATGAAGCAGACATGGATACCCTAGTTGAAGAAGTTGAAAAACTGAATGAATCCAATACCAACCTGAGAAGGGAACTGGAAGGACTGACTATCAGAATGTGTCAAGAGCTTGAGAACTGAAGGAAGCCTGAAGATCTAGTAAAATATAAAGATCATGAGATCTCCAAGCTGAAGCAAGAAATCAGTGCCCTTACCGCTCATCTCCAAGAGAGTAAAGTGGAAAAAGAAGAAATGCAAGGTGAACTAAACATGGCTATTTTTGGGAATGCAACCTTGAAGGAATCCAATGCTGTTATTTCCAAGGAACTCACTGAGTCAAAGGAAATACTTGCGAAATTCAATCAGAGTACTATTAAGCTAGAGCAAAAGCTTGAATCAGCAAAACTGGTAAAGAATACCACTGGACTTGGTTTCTTCGGTTATGAGGAACGTGAGACCTTAGGAACAAAAGATGTAGCATCAAAGAAGCAACCAACATCAAATGATAAAGGTAAGCAAAATTTTTAACCTGTTTTCTTTAATTGTCTCAAAGAAGAACATACTACTAATGTGTGTAGAAATAAGACCTACAATAATTTTCCTTATTTTCTAAACAATAAGCCTAGATCCAATAGATTCAATGGAAACTATTATGCATGCAACAAGTTTGGGCATAGAGCATTTGAATGCAGGTATGTTTTGTACAACACTGGGAGATATTCTCCAAGGACTCAAGGAGTTATTTCAGAACCCTCTGTGAAATGGAATCCCAACTGGTATAATACCTATGACTATAGGTTAGGCAGCTATCAAGTAGCAACTAGTTGGAGAGCAACTTGTTTAGTCTACCATGGTAGCAGTCACACTGCTGCAACATGCATAAGGAAGAATGGTAGTATGAATAAAGGACCATGGAGAACACCTGGAATGGTATGCTATCATTGCAACAAACTGGGACACATTGCCAGAACCTGCAGAATGAGAAAAAACCTATCAAATGATATACCGATCACTCCAAAAAGGAAGATTGATGTTGAAACCGTTCAAGCGGGAATGAATAAAACTTGGAAAAATAAATCTGAAGAAGTGTCATAGGATAAACCGGTTTCTGCAACTAGTGTGGATGTCTCTGAACTGGCAAACTGAGCTTCAGAAAAGCTTAGGGGGAACAAATCAGTGAAATGTTTCAAACCCCTAATGTGTATCATTAAAGACCCAAACCAGTATATGTTACCTATCAATCGGTAGAAGTTTTTGAAGCGATAAAAGGCAAAATTATGGTTTGTACCCTAGCAGTAGAACATTTATTATGGTAGGTGAAGAATTTGTTTAAAAGGGATTCTTAATGCCATTTTCACTTATCAGTTTACGAGCGAAGAAATTTTCAAGAGCAGAATGACAAAAGGTGATTCGACTTGTGATTCAGAGAGAAGTCAAATCTTGCAAGAAGAATCTAGAGATATTTTCAACCTATCAGTGAAGAACACTAAGCAGTAATCAAGCAACCGAAGTGGTGTGGTGTGAGTTGCATTGGCAAACCCTAAATTTCAAAATTATGAAGGTATTTCTCAAAATTCTTGTTAATCATGGCTTCTGCATCGTACTCCAGTTTTAGTGTACCTATGGACTCAGCTAAATTTATTCAAAGGAAAATGAAATACATGGCCCTATCCCAAATACCTTCTAGAGTCATTATTGAAGAAGATATTTCAGGGTACATTGACTGTAAATTGGAAGACCTAGGATCCCTAGCAATTCATTCCTAGCTAGGTCTGTTCTGTGGGGATGACAAGAAAATCAAAGTGGAATACAACATCCTAGAGAGGAAGAAACTACATAATGTTATTTATTTTCTTGAAGAGTTCACTGAAGAACACATTCACATCATCCTAAGTAGAGTACATGTCTACAAAATGTATCTTGAGAGGATGCATGACATAACATCTGAACCAATTCATGCTATCACCGGTTTTTGCAACATTGGTGAGGTGCCAAGCCTAAGGAAGGTCATCAAGACTAAAATGACTAAGCTCACTAGTTCTCTGAGTGATCAATAGGGAATGATTGTCAATCCCATCAAAGATGACTTGGTTAAGTATGCCTGCATGGTGATTGGCTACCGAGTGTTTTATGATAGCCAAATAAATTTTGTCCCTGTTGCTGCAGTGAATGCCACATACACAATGATCAAGGAAGATGCCTCATTTTATTTGTGTACCTGTTTGCAAAAACAACTTCTACTAAACCTAAAGTCCATCAAACAGGACAGTTCTCTGAGGTTTAGATTTGGACAACTTTTGGTCGGCTTATTTTTCTACTTCCAAGGTTATTTCCTAGGAGTTGGTGATATTCAATGGTTTGTTGACCAACCGGTCACTAAACAAATTAGGAAAAGTGTCCAAGCGGTGGGAACCGGATATCCTGAGGTCTTGAATAAATACTTTGATGAATTCAAATGGAAGATGAGTCAGAGGATGAGGATATCTAGAGATATTGTTAAGAAATATGAAGAGGACATTTGCTTTACCATAAAAGTAGATGAATGTATAATGGAAGTGGTAGAGCCCAAAAAGGGAGAAGTAGAACCTATGTGATATGAGGTGATGTATGACATGTTAGATGGGTATGCCTCTACCCTGCTTTCCTCTCCTTTAGATGCAAAGCAAAAGAGAACTGGAACCTACTTGGAAAGGGTAACATCAGTTGAAGATCCTACAGTGAAAAAGGGCAAGGTCATGCCATCGGTATTGACACCGGTTATCTCAGCCAACCCAAAAGTGACCAAGCGGTCACTTGCCAAGAAGAAGTTGGAAATTGCACCCGCTAAAGTATTTTAAAGGAAGCAGAAGACCAAAGCCATCTCACCAGAGTCAGAGGATACCAAACCAAAAGTGCAGCCTAAGAAAACCCGACAATCAAGCAAGAAGGCTAACTCTACCAGTACTGTGCCTGCATCATCAACACCGGTAAATATAGACATCTCTTCTTACAAGCCTCTGACACATTGTCAAAGGACTTTAAAGAATATTAAGAGAAAGGTTCTTGATGACTTAAAAGAATATTTTGATGATTTTTTAGATAATGAGAAGGTAGAAGTAGAACGAGAAATGATAAAATATTTGTGTGTAAATGACCGGTCGCCATCTGAAATTAGATCGGTGACACCCATTTCTTTATACAATTCCTTGGACAAAAAATGATGCATTGCCATTGAGAAAGAACAACAAATAAGGGAGAAATTATTTGCTCAGTACTTTCCTGAAGCCTTCAATTCTGAATTATTTGAGATAATGGACACGCATAAAGGTCTCTTCTTGATGAGAAGAAGAAGACTCGGGCTGCTAGAAGGCAAAACCTCTAAAGTTGAAAAGGACACTCATCTACATGCCAAAGTTTTTGTTTAGTTATATCAAGTGTCTGAGGCCAACAAGAAGGTCGAACAAGACCCTAACCTATCCTTAGCCAAACCGGATGAGGTATTTGATGGTGAAGGAGAAAGAGTTATAGAACAGGTTGACACTATTGATGTTGATACATTGGATGTTGAAGATGTCACTCTGGACATGGAGAAGGAGAAAAAGGATAAAGAAAACATAGAGAAGGAGAAGCAGGATAAAGAACAAGCAAAAAAGGAGAAACCAGACAAGGAAAAGGATAATAAGGAGAAAGCGAAGAAAGAGGAAGAGAAAAAGAAAGAGGAAGAGAAAAAGAAAGAGGAGGAGAAAAAGAAAGCAGAAGACAAGAGGAAATAAGAAGAGGAGAAGAGGAAAGAAGAGGAGAAGAGGAAAGAAGAGGAGAAGAGAAAAGAAGAGGAGAAGAAGAAAAAGGAGGAAGAAAAGAAGAAGCAGGAAGAAGATAAGAAGAAGGAAGAACTAAGGAAAGAAAAGCAAAAAAGAAAAGATCCACAGAGAAGGAGGAAATAGAGAAAGCCAAACAAGCAGAGACTCCAAAGGCAACCAGTGGTCAAGTCAAACCGGTTGATATCACCAGCACTATTAACCTCCAATCTGTAGATGAATCGCCATTATTTAAAAGCATAAAGCTTGCACAAGAAATATTGGAAACATTGAGGAGGAAAAAGGAACTGGATTTCATTCAAACTGCAGTTGACACCCTCACCAATTTGATTCCAGGTACTAACCTCCCCAGTACTGATTCCTCTCTAGCCAAACTGAAACTTCTATGTACCATTGTAGAGGACCAAGTAAAATGCCTGGAAGAAGTTGTTGAAGCAAATGCAAAGAAGAAGCATGAAAAGGAACTCAACACTACCCTAGTTAAGAAACTGAATGAGCTCCAATCTCAACTTTAGAAGCAACAGAAGAACATAAGTGTTGCTATGGATGAGGGAAAACTCTTGTTGAGCAAAATCAGCCAACCCCATCTATTTTGGGATGATGTGCTCACCCAAAAAGAGAAACTCCAATCAGATTTGCAAACTTACATAAGCAACTTCAAGACACCATATGATTCCTTCACTATATATGGGCAAACAGTTCATCGGTATCAGCTTCAGTCTGCCTGGATAGAGTTAGAGATCAACAACCGGTCAAGAGACTTGTAGGAGCTTCAACTGGTCTTATTTCCTAGACTACAAATTCTTCAGAAATGCTTTCTCAATCTAGAAGCCCTAATGGTAACTCAAGAGATGAGTATCATTGATGCCATGGAAGAACATGTATCTCAGATGCAGACCGAAAGTGAGGTTGCTACCACATTACTTGAGTCGTGGTCATTAGACATGAAGACTTTTTTGTAGGATTTTAAATTGGTTTTTGACAAGATTCATTCCTTATTGACATTAACATTTACTCAACTTTAATGATAATGAGAAACATGGGTTATTTTTTAGTACTTTGTCATTGTTGGCAAAGGGGGAGTAGTATTTAAAATTTTGGTGAATGTTATGTATAATTTCATGTTACCACTTTAAGGAGTAGTATACATTGTAATTTCTACAAAAGGGATATTGTATATGCTTAGGGGGAGTAATTTTGATTATGGCATATTTCTGTTGTTAAAACACTTAGATGTCAAAATTTTCCTAAGTGTTGCCATCAATGGCAAAGGGGGAGATTTTTGGAATTTTGATGATGTTGTGATTGTCATTGATGGACACACACTTGTTTTGTGATCACTTTCTTTATGTATGAGTTATGCTCAACCGGTAATTGTTCCAACTGATATTATGTATTATAATCTTCAGACTATCGATGTTTTGCAGAAGGTGTTTACCTGTCACAAATTGACTGAAGACCTCAAGAGGTATGAAGACCTCAAGTGGTTCGAGGATCTCAAGTGGTACGAAGGAACAAAGTAGTAGTTAACATTTTTCTAGTCTTCATTTTTCACAACCGATAATCGGTAAATTGTATGAACCAATATTACTGTGTGATGAGTTACCAACCGATATTTCTGTGATGAGTTATCATCCACCGACACTTTGGCGGTGATTTTGTGTCATGTTACCAAATGTGTCTAGATGCACTGAACCTAGGAACTTGTAATTTAATCATATTGGACCAACATTAAATCAGACTCCTTTATAAGGACATCATATCTAGGGTTTCAATTTATGAGGGATTATATGTGAGATCATAGAAGAGAAGATTAGGTCTCTGTGAAGAAAAATAGTGTGGAGATATTGAAGACTAAAGTAATGCTAAATGTGCATTAACAATGAGCTATCAAGGATCTAACCAAGCATACTGTGCGAGTATCTAGATCACTTACTTGTTGATTACTCATACCCTCGACAAGACTGAAACCCTTAACCGAGTAGGCCTAAAAAAGCATTTGTAAATCCTCTAAAAAGGTGGTTCACAACTGTGAATCTGAAATCCTCTCACGAGGTAGTCTTTAACAAGACCTATCTCCTAACAAAGATCTAGATTCCTAACAGGATCTATTCTGGTGAAGAACATTGTATGACTTTAACCGGTTTGGTTCCTATTCTGCAGATAGTTACTTGTGAGTTTCTTCTCACCATGGTTTTTCCCATTTGGGTTTCCACATAAAAACATCTTGTGTTATGGTGATTGTGCTCTTGTGGGTGAATGCTTTATTTGCTATTTGGTTTGCATTTATCTTAATCAGTTTACTAGTAAATCTATTGTACCAGTTATCTGTTAAACTATTTAAGAGTTTGTATTCAACATTTTTTGGTATACTAATTCACCCCCCCCCCCTCTTAGTATTCATTAGAAGATTCCTTTATCTTTTTGTAGTATCTTCAAGCCAAGGAAGTAAGTCAATTCACCAAGCATTGACATCTCAAATTCTAACTACATCTGATCAACAAATTCTTTGCAAAGAGTATCCTTGTTTCCACCAAAGATGATATCATCTACATACACAACCACAATAATCATGTGATTCCCATCTTTCCTCATGTACAAGTTACTATCAAAACTTCCCTTTTTGAATCCTTGCTCCTTTAGATACAAATCCAATATTGAGTACCATGCTCTAGGGGCTTGCTTTAAACCTGTAGATAGGAAATGTGGAAATCATCAAAGAAAATAGCAAATTGGACTAGTTCAATCATGAAAACTCAAATCCAGTGATAACAATCCTAAAAACATTCAAGATTGAAAACTAAGCAAACCAAATGCAAATGTCTTCTTCATATGGCTCCATTGTCCTTCTTTCTCCTTCAAATAGCTTTTGTTTTGTGGATCTCACCTTCAAGTGCATAAACCTAATGTGAAAGCAAGATTGACAAGACAGTAGCGCAAGAATACTAGAAGTGTGATTGATTCGACCAAGGATCAGGGATCTTGATTGAAGAAATTCATCCAATTTATAGACAAATTGGAGAAAAGATCAAATTAGCATGAAGAGATTTGAATGGAAATTGCAAATCAAGAATGACAAATATGACAAATTTGCACTTTCAATGCAAGATTGATTGATTGATAATTTTGACAAAATTATGACAAATTTCTATGTCAAAATTGATTGATTGTCAATTATAACAAATTATGACAACTTGAAATGTCATTCCCATGAAATTAGATGAACTAGAAATTAGGAAATTAGAAAATGAGGAAATTAGGAATTAGAAAAAATTAGAAAATGAGGAAATTAGGAATTAAGTGAATTAATTAACAATTTTTCATTTATTAATTAATTCACAAAGAGGGAGGAATTAGTTAGCCAATTAAATAAACATTTAATTGTGACAAGAAGACTTAGGGTAAATAAATAAATTATTTAGCCTAGAGGGAGAGAGGACAAACAAGGTTAAATGAATAAATCATGAAATCCTAGAAGATGAATTAGAAAATGCAAGAATGACAATTAGGTCTTGACAAAAGATAATTGATATCGATTCGATTTGATCATGATTCTAACTGTCAAAGGACCAATGCTGACAAATGATTTGATTGATAAATGCGCCAATTGACGAGGAACAATGACTAATTGATCCAAATTGACATGATTGAGAAGACGATGACGATCGATGACAAATCGATCACAAAATGACAAAGTTGACAAGAGGACAAGGATCGATGACAAAATAGATTGCAAGACGACAAGATTGAAAATGACCACGATCAATGACAAATCGATTTCAAGATGACAAGATTGAAAATGACAATGATTGATGACAAATCGATCAAAAGACAAGGATCGATGACGAATCAATCGCAAGATGACAAGATTGAAAAGAGGAAAAAACCCTAATGAGGATTGACGATGTCCAAAATGATGACAAATGAACATGCACATTGATGCGACAGGATAAGATCAATCTAAATCATGACTGAAGATTGTTGTCGACAAGACCAAATTTGAAAGTGAAGAATGCAAAAGAAGGACTCAATGCTCACAAATGATAAAGACCAAGTGCGAGTCATAGGAGAAATGTTAATGCGACACAAAAACCCTAAAATAAGGCAATGCGCAAATGTTAAAGTATGACTCTGCAAGCGTTGACCATTTTTAGACGTCTACATTTTGCCCCTCTTTGAGACAATGCGATTTTAAGCATTGTTTCAAAGAACAATAATGAAAATGCCCCAGACAACAACAATGACATATGCATGCCCCCTCGAGGAATTGGCCGGAAAACATCTAGAAAAGAGGCCAATTGATCGATAATAATGATAGAACATGATAGAAGCAAACAAACTAAAAATCGGGGATCGGATACACAAAGGACAAGCAATTGATGGTGAAAAAGATCGCAACTAGCATGAGATGGAGAGGATGCACGTCCATCTATGCACTGACAAAGATCTATAAATGAGACAAAGAGAATGAAAATTACTCATTTGCACTAGCCCAAGAGGAGAATTTGTTGCTCTAGAAAAGGACATTTGCAGAGAGATGGTGAACATTCCAATGGCAGATCACCTCGGAGAATGTGTATGCACCTACAGACGACCAGACAATACAGGAGCAATGGTATGTATCTCAAAAACCCATATTGTCAATTTTATGAATTTGACTTGCTTGCGGGACATTGCGGGGCCCATAGGGAATGCAGAAACTGACTTCTACGCTTGTGTGAGCACATCCTATGCTTGTGTAGGGTCTTCTGCACTTGTGTAGGGTACACAGGCGCAGTTTGTTGCTACACAGGCATAGTTGTTCTCTGGCAACCCTAATTTGGTCAAAAATGGCATGCGAATGATCCGAAAAAGGGGGATAAGGGTAGGATAGGTCAAAATAGATAAAAAACACCCTGATTCGGACATGAAACAAGGAAATGTAGCCCGTAGGAGCAAACCCTAAAACTGACAAAATATGCCCCAATTGTGATGCAGAGTCGATAGTATCCATTGATCACGCGGGAGAACCAACCAGATTGCTTCATGTTATGACATAGACTCAGGAGCACGGACAGAGATACATTAGCAAGACTTGGAATATACTATATCACATTCATGCTCAAGATTAGGGCAAACACAAGACTACTGACCGCATTAGTAGAGCGATGGCATTCAGAGACTTCCTCCTTCCATCTGGCGACTGGAGAGGTGACTATGACACTAGAGGATGTATGGCATATCCTCCACATTCCGATTCATGGAGAGATGATAAAGTATGACCCAGTGACAGGGAGAGACACCTTGTGCAGATTATTTGAGTGTGATGCAGATGATCTGGATATTGTAGAGAGGGAGATTGGCTGGGAGACCATGGCATGAGAGTATGATCGACGATATGTGGTGATAGAAGTGGTTATAGCATGCCTACTAGCAGGAGATAGATGAGGACATGGATTCCTTATTGGATGGGGAAGATTGCTAGAGTGAATGGTGATAGAGGGGATGGTGTATGCATGGGGTCCATGTGTACTAGCTATGTTGTATTTTTAGCTGCATCAGATAGCATATTAGGGAGTGCAGACTTTGAGCTATGGAGTCACATTGCTATAGGTATGGGCATTTGAGCACATAGCCATATGTTGACTGATTGCAAAGAGACAGGTACTACCACACCAACCATATGTGTATTGCTATGGGGGAGCACTAAGATAGGGTCCGTTTTGATACATATTGTATTGGCGACATGAGCTAGACAGATTGAGAGAGTTCACATGGAGGCCATATCTTGATTGCCCTCGATGGTCAGATGATAGTGATGAGCTATCATATTGTAGATAGGAGGGATACCTAATTGGGTGACCAATGAATCGCTAGAGAGAGTTAGACGACAGTTTGGAGAGAGGCAAGATGTACCGAGAGGGACTGCACACTTTACCCAATCTCACAGAGAGACGAGTCAGTGGGGGAGGATGATTCAACCACACATAGCATATGCTGACTTCACATAGCTACAACAGAGACAGTGGGATTGGAGATCAGATGTGGTGGACATCGAGATGACAGAGGAGTATGAGTGATGGTTTGCACGACGACAGCTAGTGCCATTGACACATCCTGATATTCCAGTACCTAGGAGATAGGAGGACTTCCCACTCGCTGGAGAGGAGGAGGTAGATGATGAGGATGAGGAGGATGAGAGTGGGGATGAGGATGAGGGGGATGACAAGGACAGAGATGATGAGGGGGATGATGATTATGAGATAGATGTAGCCAATTAGGAGTCATTGCAGGATATACCCATAGAGCCGGAGATAGCTAGGATAGAGGAGATGGAGATGTGTAGGGCTACCATAGCGAGTCAACATGATCACATTGCAACATTAGAGAGATAGAATTCCATCTTGAGGATAGAGCAGGATCAGTTCAGAGCAGAGATAGCTAGACTTACAGCAGCTCGAGATACAGCAATAGCTCAGGCACAATGAGAAGAACAGAGAATCACTGAGTATATTGGGTCACTTAGGGACGCCAGTGCACGGGAGATGGCACAGATGTTGGTGGAGACCAGAGAGGAGATACGCCATTGGAGGACATTATATGAGAGTCCAGTTCCACCAGAGCAAAGAGCAACATCATATCAGGCACGCTCTTGAAGGTCATTGAGTAGCATGGGGGTGAGTGGACCTATGAGACCACCATAGCCAGGACTAGGGACAGGAGGGACATCATCCTTGAGACATGGCAGGGATGAGGAGGACAAAGGAAGCACCCAGTTATAGAGGCACATGCTCCTTATGATAGATAGATGTAGTTTGACATTATGTAGTCAGCCTGTGGGCCATACTAAGGACAAACAGTCCAATTTTGTACTCCAATATTATTGTGATATAGGATATGATATGCATCGATATGATGGGATGCAATATGTTATGACTTATAGTTATTTTCCATGTATGGATGACTGATGCACTGTTTGATGTATCATTGTGGAACATGTATGGATATATTTTTTTATGTGTTTTTGATGCATTTATAATATGAAATGGATAAAATGCTTGATATGATGCTTGATGTGATGTTTGATATAATGCAAATGTACTAACCAATGAATGCAGGATGCAGCATATGTGTTTGGAGATCAGAGCACTAGATCGAACTGACTACCCGAACTGACGGAAGAAATGTTAGTGACAAGAAATGAGACAGAGGACAGTTAGAGGCAAAGAAAAACTTGCTTTCAGTAATGCACTTTGTAGGTGAGAACCTTTATTTTAATGTAGCAAAATGGATGTGTAGCATCATGGAATTGAAGGCCAGAGCTGAAATGCAACCCTTTTTGCAAAAGATAGACACATTGCAAACAAACAACAATCACAACAACAACAAAAAAGAAAGAGACTATGAACCATCCCGGTCACTCTAAATCACTCAGTGACATCATCAAGCAACATAGGAACATGATCAAAGATAAATCAATAAATGATAAGACTCACTAATTCTAACAAGTCAAACAAACATCTTGATCTACATTGTCAAAAGTTGAACGTGTTGATAGGATGATCATGTTGTCTGGTTTTAGGGAATGCGGTACCCCATCTAAGACAGGACACAGTCTGGTTTCGAGCGTACCACACCTTGTATAAGACCCATGATAGTAGTGACAAGGACAAATCATATTGATGATGACGTTCAATTGAGAAGACAATTGTGATCAGTTTGAATGTCTGGTTTGATTGAAAAAGGTCATCTGTTAATACATGATTTCATTAAAGCACAGTGTGTGATTGTGTGTTGTTGGAGGGATGCTTAGCGATTTGTCTTATGCACAAAGGGGATATATTTTTTGTTTTGTTTTTCGAGTTTTTACAAATTTTTTTGGTTCAATTTTTTAGGACTTTATTTGATGTTTAGGGATTTTTTAAGGACATTATTTGATTTTTAGAGATTTTTTTAGGACATTATATGATATTTATGATTTTTTCAGGACATTATTTGATTTTTAGAGATTTTTTCAGGACATTTTTCAATTTTTTTGATTATTTTAGGACATTTTTTCAATTTTTTTGATTATTTCAGGACATTTTTTCAATTTTTTTTATTATTTCAGGACATTTTTTTAATTTTTTAAATTATTTCAGGACATTTTTTCAATTTTTTTGGATTATTTCAGGACATTTTTTCAATTTTTTAAAATTATTTCAGGACATTTTTTCAATTTTTTTGATTATTTCAGGACATTTTTTCAATTTTTTTGGATTTTTTCAGGACATTATATGATTTTTTTAATGATTTTTTTAGGACATTTTTCAATTTTTTTTAATTTTGCCCCCAGTGTCTAGCAATGCAAGGAATATGACAGGTGAATAAATAGGCCTATTGAAATGATGGTGGATAGAGGGAAGACAAAGGCCTTTTATTATGGAGACAATATGGATGCAATTTTCAAGGGCTATTGCGTGATGGGACAAGAGACTGGATATGACAATGCAAAGCAGGAACATGGCATGAGGGACATGTCAAGAGGTGTTTGAAACCATGTTTAAATTTTGCATCCTTATGTCAGATCAAGATCAAGGAATGAAAAAGAGTGTATGGATAGTGATAATATATAGATAGGATAAGCAAGACCAAGAATGGATAAGGGACATGGATTGAAGATCGGGGTAAAATACGGGATAGTGGCAGAAAGTTGCAATAAGCTAGGGAATATGGATGAAAGGTTATAATAAGCAAATGGATAAAGACCAAAAGCTATGATAGACTGAAAGCTGCAAACAAATGCATGATACTCATGAATATCCTTAGCCTTGTCAAGATCAAAGGTGGAAAGGGAAACCAGACATGAGGGACAATAGGATATGAAGGGTAATGACAGGGGTTCGATAGGATAATGAAGGGCAATAGGATATGAAGGAGGAAACCTGCCCCAAACTGTGGTATGCAAGAAGTTCATAAATTACACATGACGCCTGTTTGCCAGGTTTTCATCATGGTACTTGCCCAAGGCACCTGTTTGCCAGGTTTTCATTAGTGGACGAATTATTTTTTCTTTACTTTTTTTCTTTTGTCTTTTTTTTTTCTCACTTTTTTTTTTTTTTTGATTTTTTTTGTATTTTGACTTTTTCAATAGAAGATGGACACATGATAGGGGATGGAAGAAGGACTCAAGAATCTTTTTGTTTTGGATAGTAGCCATGAAAAAAAATGGACCATGACCTTTAAAATTATACACAAAGATGTTGGTAGGATAAGGACATGGAAAATAAGATGAAACTAAGGCAAGGATTTATGTAAAGGATTGAACCAAAGGGATCAAAGGATGGAAAATATGCATTGGATAATGGATGGGGTATTGGAAGAATTGGGCTTGAGTGGATGGAAATGTTGGCAAGATTGACATTGGCACACACCTTGAGGGGTGATGAACTGATGGAGGAATAGTGGGTTTTGGATATGGAGATTTTGATGAAGGAATAGCTAGTGATTTGTGGACATAAGGACCCAAAATAGATGATGAAGGTGATGGAGGAACAAATTTGAGGGGGTTGGATGGAGGAATAGCAACTTTGGATGCCAAGTTGGATGTTTCTTTATGCTTTTGTGCTTCAAGGAGCCGCTTAGGGATCCACATGGTTTTTGATTTTTCATGCTTTTGTGGTCCCTTGGAGTGCATTGCTTGCATAAGGGATTTAGGAACCCATATATATTTTGACTTTTCTTTATTTTTCTCAGTGGACCTTTGTGGGCTTTTGGATATATTTTTTTCTTTATAGATCATATTGTTCTTTGTTTTGACATGTCGATTATATTGGACATGTTGATCCTTGAATACATGTGGATTTCTAGACTTATGAGTTTTATACTTGGCATCCAAATTGCTTGGAGGGGGAAAGGAATGCATGGATGGATATGAATGAAATGGACTTCTTTTGGATGGATGAAATTTACTCAAGGATGTGTGCCTTTGCTGACCTTGCATAAAGGATGAAGGTATATAAGGACCTAAGATGATGGGGAAGGGATATGTTTGGATTTTGAAGGGATGTTGGATTTAGTAGGGGTACCCACGTCTTGAGGAATTTCACTGAGGCCATGACCCTTAATGTTTTCTTTAACATGAAGGGATGCTTGCTTATGGAGATCTACTCCTTTGCCTTTATGAATATCTTGACTTGTAGGGTACTCTTTTCTTTGGGAAGAAGACGCGAGTCCATTATGAGGTGGATATGATATGAGAGAAATAATGAGAGCTTGAAGTGGATCGGATTGCACCAAAGTGGAAGAACCCATTGTGCATGTCGAGGGTTCATGAACATCTTGCACTGACACGTTAGAATCATGAGGGGGATTAGGATCATGAGGGGGACTAGGATTGTGTAGTGGACATGGTTCAATGATAGGCTCTTCAAGAGATGGAATGGGAAAAATAATGGGATCATGACAAGAAATGTGATCTTGGAGTGTATATGAATCATTAAGACAAGGAGATGGAGGAACAAAAAGATCTTGTGGAGCATTTAAAGGAATAATTTGATCTTGACAAGGAAGAAGATCATTGGAATCCTCTTTAAAGGTGCTTTGCTCTGGACTTTTAATGGGATCATCAGAAAGGATGGAAGGGATATCTGGAATGTCAATGGGATTTGAAAGGATATTGTGTTCTTGGAATGGAAGGGGATCATTTGGGACTGGATGGACTGGGATATCTTGATCTTTCTTGGGGAATGGAGTGTCAATAGGACTTTGGATAGGATGGACAAGAATAGGGGAATCATCGTGAGTGTCTGGGAACATGGGGTCCTGGTCAACAATTGGATGGGATGATAAGGTTTCAGGATCTTGATCTTGATTTGTTTCGAGACATGTTTCTTCATGCTCTAAACTATCCTCTTGACATGAGGTTGGACTTTGGATATGCATGGGGAATTGTGACAAGGGATCAATGTTTTGGCATGAAGGAAATGCACTTTGAACATTTGTGATGGATTCTAGCAAGGAATCAATGCTTGAACATGAGGAAGAGGGACTTCAAATGGGGTCCTTTAAAATAGGTAATGACAATAAAGTGCATGGTGGCATTGGGTCTTGTATTTTTGAAACATGACAAGGATGTGCATCATGAATTGGATTATCTTGGGAATCAATTATGTATAGCCCTTGGATAATTGCATCCTTGGGTGTATTGTTTGATGAGGACAATATAGAAGGTTCCTGTGAAACTTCTAGAGGTGTAGGGATAGATGCCACTGGAGAGTCAATTTTCTTGCAAGGGGATGAGGAATTTCTAGACATAAGTGTATTATTTTGATCTTCCTCAAAGAACTCACTTGGTAATTTCCTTAAGATCATTGCAATAAAGCCACCTTTCTTTCGAGGTTTTGACATAGTTATATCTGGAATTTGAACTTGTTTGGCAAGGAGTTGGTTTTTGATCTGATGTCATGTTTTGATTTCAAACTAGATGTTGATCTAATTGGTTTGACATGTTCAAAATTTGGCTTGGTGCATTTTGCAAGTTTTGTTTCTGAATTTTTGGTTGTAGTTGTTGACATTGACATTCCACCATTGGTTAAACTATTTGTTGACATTGTATAGTTGGTTGGACATACTGTTGAAATTGGACCATTGGTTGTGTTGGTTGTATATGTTGAACAATTGGTTGAACCATTGGTTGTATTGGTTGAAAATCTGATTGATAATAAACACCTTCTTGTTCTTGTTGTGGAGGCACATAATGTTGAAATTGATGTTGTCTCCTTTCTTGAAATTGTTTCATCATCTCTATTTGGGAGAGGAGAGCTGGTATGTTTGATCGTTCAAGAAGAGATCTTACATCAATTGGCTCAATCTTTGGATTTAGACCTGGAAATTTTCGAAACATTTTGGACATTTGTGATCTATTCTTCTCAATTTTTTTCACTCTTTGTTCCAATATCTCCTCTTCTTGAGCTAGTTTCTCCTCTAGTTTTTGTATTTGGACATTTACATCATCATGATAAGTTTGATCCAAGTTTTGAGACATGTAGAGATTGGATTGACATGATTGATTTCTCAATTGTGATGACATGGCTTTGCAAGAAGGTTGAGACCTCATTTCAACAAACATGTCACTATGCAAATGCAATATTTTTGGAATTTTTTTTTTTTCAAGGATGATGTATGATATGCAACTAAATGCAAACTAAACAGATGGAAATGCAATCTATGGCAAGAATGCAACCTATGTTTTTGTTCTTTTTTCAAGATTTTGACAAACTTATGAATGCAATTCTAAAAATGAGACCCTTAGGAAATTGAAATGATGTCTAGACCTCAAAGGACAAAATGACAATGTCTCCCCTATATGCTTGGATACTAAGCTAGGTTTGACCAATTGACATTGATGACAAAAAGACAAAAGTTTGACAAGGTCTAGACTTCCTAACAATGACTTAGGGTTTATCAAAGATTTGGATTACTCAAGTATGACAAAACCTAGTTTTGACACTATATGCAAAGGGACAATTACTATGCAAATGACCCTAATATGATATGATAATGACCTAAGCTTAATGAAGAGACCTAGGGTATGCAAATGAAAATGTATGACAATGTCAACCTAAGACAAAACCTAAGGTTGAATTATGAAATGGTATTATTCTAATGCAAGAGGACATATGCAAATGGATGACCCTTATTGATATGCAAAGGAGTATGACCTAGGTGAAACTTAACCTTGGTAATTGACAATGAATTTGCAAAATGAAAACCTAAGATGAACCTAAATCTAAGTGACATGAATGTTGAGACAAGATTTTGAAAAATGTTTGACAACCATGTTTGAAGGTGTTTTGAACTTTGTTGGATGAAATGTTCTTGTGTTTAACCTTGTTTTGAATCAATTTGTCTTGTTTTTGAAATGAGACAAAACTCAACTTTTGACAAACAAAGAAGATAAGATATTTCAACTTAGACTCAAGACAATCATGCTCATTCACACATTTCTTATGGTAGGCAAGGACAATAGGTACTTGAGAGGTAGACTCATTATGAGATTCAAGGAGAATACATAGATGCCTGACCCCATGGGCTCCCCTCCATGGCACTCACTTCTCAGAGCAGCCAAGCATCAGTCCCCATGGAAATCTCCTCATGGCGAACTTAGTATCTCTTCCAAGTATCTAAACTTGTCCTTCTCAAGCAAATAGAAGGATTTTTGGCCTCTAAATACAAGGTGTTTTGTAAGGATTTCTATTAAGTGTTACTCCTTGGTGTCACGCAAGCGTGATTGAGACATAGGCCCACCAAGATACCAAACAAATGTAGTCGCGCAAGCACGATTTAGACCATGAGGCCCTACTTAGATGCTGATATGAGAAAGAGTCCAAGGGTCATCACTTCCCAAGTAACTACAATTCCCACATAACCCTTCCTTCAAAGCTTTCACCCATTAGGTATTTATTTATAGTGAGTTAGAATGCCAAGGTACTCTAGCTATACTCACTTTGGGTCATTCCCTTCTCATGATTGTCACTTACTTGCAAAAGAAAGAAAATGGTCGGGAAGGCACGCCCTCTAAAGGTAACAAACAATCCAAGACATGAGAATGGTATTGAAGATCAGGATTTCTGATCACCCCAAGAAGGATGAGAGCATACTCTCCTACTCCAATGTCAAACTCGACAAGCAAAGTAAACACATGTTCATTCCATCCTAATTAGCAAAAATACTAGGTGCCTAATTATGAATCACAAACACAAAGTTTGGTTGGAATATAAGGCAACCTGCATAAGATTTGTTAGTAGTTTAATTCTTATCCTTCGTCCCATGTAATGCCAAGGTTCTGCACAGAGAATCAGTACCAAAGAAAACCAAAATGCAAGAACAGAATGCCAAACAAAGTAATTTGCAAGTAAAAACACTAATTTTCACCTCTATTTCTGGCCTTACATAGGCGCAAAATGTCTTACATAGGCACAGGATACACATAGGCGCAGGATACCTTACACAGGCGCAGATCCCTTCTACACAAGTGCAGTTTTTTTTTACACAAGCGCAGAATGCATTGACACAAGCGCAAAACCCATAAAGATGCACCTGTGTACCTTACACAGGCATAGAATGCCTTGACATAGGCACAGAATGCTTTGACATAGGCACAAAAGTGTCTAGAAAGCTCTGAGTCACCCTGTTTCTTGATTTTTTTACCTGCAAATCATCTCAAAAACACTCAAAACATGATTAAGGGGTTAGTTCACATTAGGTTCACCAATTAATGTAGATAGAAAATGTGGAAATCATCAAAGCAAATAGCAAATTGGACTACTTAAATCACGAAAACTCAAATGCAGTGATAACAATCCTAAAAACATTCAATGGAGACATGAAAGAAAAACATTCAAGATTGAAAACTAAGAAAACCAAATGCAAATGTCTTCTTCATGTGGCTCCATTGTCATTCTTTCTCCTTCAAATAGCTTTTGTTTTGTGGCTCTCACCTTCAAGTGCATAAACCTAATGTGAAAGCAAGATTGACAAGACAGTAGCGCAAGAATACTAGAAGCGTGATTGATTTGACAAGGGATCAGGGATCTTGATTGAAGAAGTTCATCCAATTTATAGACAAATTGGAGAAAAGATCAAATTAGCATGAAGAGATTCGAATGGAATTGCAAATCAAGAATGACAAATATGACAAATTTGCACTTTCTATGCAAGATTGATTGATTGATAATTTTGACAAAATTATGACAAATTTCTATGTCAAAATTGATTGATTGTCAATTATGACAAATTATGACAACTTGAAATGTCATTCCCATGAAATTAGGAGAAAAATAGGAGAGCATTGAAATTAGATGAATTAGAAATTAGGAAATTAGAAAATGAGGAAATTAGGAATTAGAAAAAACTAGAAAATGAGGAAATTAGGAATTAAGTGAATTAATTAACAATTTTTCATTTATTAATTAATTCACAAAGAGGGAGGAATTAGTTAGCCAATTAAATAAACATTTAATTGTGACAAGAAGACTTAGGGTAAATAAATAAATTATTTAACCTAGAGGGAGAAAGGACAAACAAGGTTAAATGAATAAATCATGAAACCCAGAAGATGAATAAGAAAATGCAAGAATGACAATTAGGTCTCGACAAAAGATAATTGATATCAATTCGACTTGATCATGATTCTGACTGTCAAAGGACCAATGCTAACGAATGATTTGATTGATAAATGCACCAATTGATGAGGAACAATGACTAATTGATCCAAATTGACATGATTGAGAAGATGACGATGATCGATGACAAAGTTGACAAGAGGACAAGGATCGATGACAAAATAGATTTCAAGATGACAAGATTGAAAATGACCACGATCGATGATAGATCGATCGCAAGATGATAAGATTGAAAATGACAACGATTGACGACAAATCGATCAAAAGACAAGGATCGATGATGAATCAATCGCAAGATGACACGATTGAAAAGAGTACAAAACCCTAATTTGGCTTGACGATGTCCAAAATGATGACAAATGAACATGCACATTGATGCGATAGGACAAGATCGACCAAAATCATGACTAAAGATTATTGTCGACTAGACCAAATTTGAAAGCAAAGAATGCAGAAGAAGGACTCGATGCTCGCAAATGATAAAGACCAAGTGTGAATCATAAGAGAAATGTTAATGCGATGCAAAAACCCTAAAATAAGGCAATGCACAAATGTTAAAGTATGACTCCACAAGCGTTGACCATTTTTAGACATCTACAAAACCATATAGAGCTTTCTTTAACTGACATACAAATATTTCATCATCATGCAGTAGAAATCATTTCGGTTGCTCCATGTATACTTCTTCTTCTAAATTTCCATTTAGAAAAGTAGATTTTACATCCATTCGGTACACTTTGTAGCCCTTTTAGGCAGAGTAAGCTAGAAACTGATAGTTCTGATACTTAATATAAGTACAGATCCAATAGCCAACAAGATGAGAGGGTGGGGGGTGAATCATACAAACTTAATCATCCATAAAAACATCAGATTCAACCTCGCTAACATATATTTCAGTAATATAACCAAAACTATTAAACATGCAAACTCAAAAGCATATGAACAATATAAACCTCATAACAACAGATTTAACGTGGAAACCCAAATAGGAAAAAACCATTGTGGGATTTCAAACCTACTAAGAAATATACTCTTCTAAGTATGCTCGGTTAAAAGAAAATCCTTTTAAAGATTACAAACACATTGATATATGTGACCCGGTTAAGGGATTTCCCTCACATCTATTAGGATCTTCACTTTGTTAGAAGTGACCTTGTTAAAGGATTTCAAACACTCAATCAGAATCTCACCTTGCTAGAGGGTTTACATATAAGACTGTTAAGTCCATTCAGTTAAGAGATTTTCTGTCACTTTCACAAAATAACAGTAATAAAATCTATCTGCAACTTCACATCTAAAATGCTAAATCAAATTCTTATTTGTTCAATACAATCTAGACATAGAACTAATCTTTTCTATTTGTTGGGCTTCTATACTCTATTATTCTAATAGGTCTTCAAGATTCTGTGCTCGATAATCCCTATGTAGCATCCCTGTGCATACACTTGCCCGCATACATTGTTTATCAATAATTTCCTATTTATAAACAATTAGGTAATCACTTAATCTCCTTGATCACATTTCCCATGATCAATCATAGCCATCAAATCTTCAATCTTGTCTAGGTTCAATGCATCTTTCGATCTAAAAATGTTTTACCCTGGGTTAGAACTTGCATAATAGTCTTGGAACTTGTGCCAGGGTATTGTGGTTCAATCTAAGTTGTAGATCTTCATGCCAACTTTTCATTGCCTTAGATTCATTAACAAACTTCATTCATGGCTTACCAATCATTTAATCCACTCCAACTCATCAGCTTCCTTCATTAAATACCGCATGTAAACATTTAATGCATTCTATTATAGCTTGGTTACAACTCGGTAACAACTCGGTGAATACTAAACTTCACTTGGTAGACATTCTTCCTTCATTAACTGATAGCAGATCTCATCATATGTATGATGTTAAAACAATCTAAAACATCATGATCTCATCATTGTCTGACTCAGTAGTAGTTTCCCATTGAATACCTTATTCATCATATTCTTTCTTGTGTCTTTTACCAACATCTTTATAATCTTCATATCATACTTCTCAAGATATGGCAACATCATACTGAATTAGAAAATCAATTTCTTGACATCAATGACAAAATAATAATATCAAGATAGTAAAACATCTTTAATCAGTTATATCCATAATCATCAACAACCTTCTCAATATCCTTATGAAATGCCAACAATATTTCATTGTCTATTATAATGCAATATTGCCAACAATCTCCCCCTTTGGCATTGATGGTAAAACCAATTGATTTGACCTTAAAAGATTCGGATTGCTGCGATTTTGAAATGCTGAAATGTTCTCCCCCATACATTAGACTTCTCCTATTTTCAGTCTTCTTTCCAATCTGTAGTTTGCTCAGTTTTCTCTTAGTCTTCTCCCCTGATAGGTCTTCTCTCAGTCGTCTCTCCTTTATAGTATTCTTCTCCCCCTTTGACAACAATGCTAAAAAGTAAAGAACTAAAACATAATTTCTTTCTGTAAGAAGTGATTTCTTGCTGTTGTGTATCAACTAAGTCTCAGTCAGAGCATTTGTCTTCAATTCCTATTCCCTGTAGTATTTCTTGTATTAATTCTAGTACACCTTTAGAAAACATCCTAAAGTGTATAAATCGGCATCAACTCCCAAAAGATATTCATTAGAGTCATCAGATTGATGCTTTCACCGAACTTGGTCAGTGAGTAGAAGATAGGGGTAGGACCCCTAACTTACTTCTGAGATATTCAAAAGTATCCTTTGGTAGTGGTTTGGTGAAGATATTTTCTATTTGCTCCTTTGTGCTAACATATTCCAACACCAATTTCTTCTCTTGAGCTTCTTCTCTAAGATAATGATATTTGATAGATATGTGCTTTGTCTTAGAGTGCATAACAGGATTCTTTGAAATATTAATGGCACTAGTATTGTCATAGAATATAGTTACTAGCTCAGTAACTTTCTCATTTATACCTTCCAATAGTTGTTTGATCCATACAATGTTGGTACAATTCAATGCTACAACAATGTATTCAGCTTCTGCTATTGACTGTGAAACACATCTTTGTTTCTTGCTAAGCCAACTCACTAGTCTTTCTCCTAAAAAGAAAGCTCCTCCACTTGTGCTTTTCCTGTCATCAATGTTGCCTGCCCAATCAGCATCAGTATAAACTTTTAAATCAAAATCATTTCCTTTCTGATATACTAAGCCATAATCCTCTGTGCCTTTCAAGTATCTAAAAATTCTTTTGATTTCTATCATGTGTGTTTTCTTAGGATCTGCAAAGAATCTTGTAACTATACCTACTACATGTGCTATGTCTGGTCTGCTGTGAACAACATATTGTAGTTTTCCAATCATGTATCAGTAGAGTGTCTCATCAACAGATGCAAATTCATCATTTTTTGATAATTTATAGTTGGTAGTCATAGGAGTACTTACTAGTTTCGAATCATCCATTCCAAATTTCTTCAAGATTTCCTTTATGTACTTGGATTGAGTAATGAAAATCTTATTTTTCATTTGCAGTATCTATAAACCTATAAAATACTTTATCTCACCGATTAATGACATCTCAAATTCTTTGCTCATTTCATTTCCAAAGTTCTTGCATAAAGAGTCATTTCCACAAAATATAATATCATCAACAAATATGGCTGAGATCAGTATTCCATTTTCAGCATTCTTCATGTACATGTTGTTCTCACTTGTTCTTAGAAAACCAATCTTAATCAAATAAGAGTGCAATCTTTCATACCATGCTCTTGGTGCTTGTTTCAAACCATATAAAGCTTTGTTCAATTTACATACCTGATCTTTATTATTGTCTTCAACAAATCCTTTAGGTTGTTCAATGAAAACTTCTTCTTCTAATATTCCATTCAGAAATGCAGATTTGACATCCATTTGATATACCTTGAAATTTTTGAAAGTAGCTTAGGCCAACAATGTTCTTACTCCTTCAAGTCTAGCAACAGGTGCAAAATTTTCACCATAATCAATTCCTTCTTCTTGATCATAACCTTTGCAAAATAGTCTTGCTTTGTTTCAAATGACTTCACCTTTTTCATTTAGCTTGTTTTTGAAAATCCACTTTGTACCGATTACATTTTTGTCCTTCGGTCTTGGGATTAGTGTCCATGTGTTATTCTTCTTGATTTGATCAATCTCTTGTATCATAGAATTTACCCAATCTTCACTGTTAAATGCCTCTTTTACTATTCTCGGTTCAAATTCAAATATCAAGCATGTGTTCTATCTCAGTTTGTTCCTTGTCATCACTGGATCATCCTTATCTCCTATAATCTAACTTGGTGCATGATGTCTTCTGACATACTTGGCTAATATAGGCTTGGTAGGCTCTGTATGATCTTCTTCATCACTCGGTGACTAGATAATTTCTTCATTGTCTTCAATAGTCTTCTCAGTAGGACTTCTCGATTGAACATAGATAAATTCATCATAGTCTTCTAGTTCCTTGGAATTTCCTTCATCATTTCTTTCTGCAAATTCATCAATTTTCACATTTGCACTTTCTATTATTTTGTTAAATGATTTGATCAAACATTTAAATGCTTTGCTTCTAGAAGAATAACCTAGAAATGTTCCTTCTTCACTCTTCTAATCAAACTTTCCATTTCTATCATCTTTATGAACATAGCATCTACTTCCAAAGATTTTAAAATAACTAACATTAGGTTTCTTATCATACCAGATTTCATATGGTGTCTTCAAAGTACCTTTCTTCAATTGAACTTGGTTCAAGGTGTAAACTATTGTGCTTATTGCTTCTCTCCAAAATGTTTGTGGAACCTTCTTTTCAATCATTAGTGTTCTAGCACAATCCACAATAGATTTGTTTCTTCTTTCAGCTATTCCATTTTGTTGTGGAGTTCTCGGTGTAGAAACTTATCTTTTAATACCATGATCATTGCAAAATAAGTTGAACTCATCAAATGTGAACTCTCCTCCTTTATCTGATCTAAGACATTTTAGTTGTCTTCCTGTTTCATTTTCAACTCTTGCCTTGTACCATTGAAACATTTGGAAAGCTTTTGATTTTTCCTTTAAAAACATTACTGATATCATCCTTGAATAGTCATCCACAAATAATATGAAATATTTATCACCATAATAACTTTGAACTTTCATAGGACCACAAAGATCAATGTGCACTAGATCTAAAATTCCCTTAGAAGTGTAGGACTTACTTGTAAAGCTTGATCTCGTCATCTTACCCATCTGGCATCCTCGACACATAGCATTCTTAGGTTTTTCAAGACTCGGTAGACCTCTTACTCTATGCTTCTTACTTATTTTGATTAGATTATCAAAATTGACATGACAAAACCTTTTATGCCATAACCAGGTATCATCAATCTTTGCATGCAAACACTTATTCCAAGTTGAGTCAAGGTCAAATGTGTTACCTTTTGTTTGTGTCCTGGTAGTAGCTAACTTTCCACTCTTGTCATGAACTTTGAGAATTCCCTTCTGAAATTCTATTCGGTAACCTATGTTGTTTAGCTGTGCTACACTCAACAAATTGTATTCCAAACCTTCAACCCAATAAACATCATTGTATCTTGCATTATCAAGAAGTGTTATAGATCATTTACCTTTTACCAGACATGGTGCATCATTACCAAATCTAACATAGCCTCCATCATAATCTTCTAATATAACAAACTTGTGTTAATCTCCTGTCATATGATGTGAGCATCCACTATCTATAATCCAAGAATCATTAGTGTTTATGTGAGATATTAGGGCTTTTTCTTCATACCTTTCTTCATCTAAGCCATCCTTGATAGCCACATAAACTACTTCCTCTGTATTAGTCTCATCTGATTTATCATCGTTAGATTCCTCATCAGCTATTAGGCATGTCTTTCTATCTCTTCTTCTAAGTTCTTGGTGTCCTCTGTAATGATTATCTTTCTGTTTGTTATCTCGGTAATCTCTCTTTTCAGTAAAATCTTTGTCAGGATAGTTAGAAGCCATATGTCCTATCTTATCACAATTGAAACATTTCAAAGGTAGTTTTCCTTTATACTTACCTTTGCCTCTCGGTAACCTTTTGGCTAATAGTGCTTCAAACTCTTCTTGCTTTTTGATTTCTTCATACAGTTTGTGTACTTCTTCCATGTTCTTCTAAAATCTTTCACTTGCTCCACTGTGATCTCCTTCAGAGTACTTATACTTTCTTTCATTGAAATCATTAGATTCATCAAGATGAAAAGAACTAAATGCAGATTCAACTTTATTTACCGAAGATCGATTGTTATCAAAATTACTTAACTCAAATGCATGTAGCTTACCAATAGTAGCATCCAAAGAAACTGGCATATTAGGTACAAACCTCAATTCATTGATTGCAAAGACTTGGATTGCATAAGCTAGTAGAAGGGTTCTCAACAACTTACTTGTTATATCCTTTTCTTCAATAGTTCCACCTGCTCCTTTGATTTGATTGACAATCTCCTTTAGTCTTGTATTGTACTGAGTTATGTTCTCACCTTCATTCATCCTCATAGATTCAAGTTGTCCTCTTAGACTATCTAATTTTTCTCTTTGAACATGTTCATCTCCTCCATATACTGATATGAGCTTATCCCACATTGCCTTTGCATCATTGGAGCCTTCTAGATCATTAAACTCTGAATCGGTCAATGCAGATGTTATTTCAATCATTGCTTGAATATGTTCTTGCTTTGCCTTTATCTCTTCCATAGTCAATGGATAGGTACTTGGTGCAACAAAATCATTCTCAAGATAGTATACAACATATTATCCAACTCCTAATAGATGTAGCTTCATCCTTTTCTGCCATGTAGAGAAACTTGACTTGTTCAACTTCGGTGCATCCCTCTTATACATCTTTGGATCCTTAACTCAAGTGCCTTTAAACTTTCCTTCTGGAGTCCAAAGCTCTGATACCAATTGATAGTTTTGATACTTAATATAAGTATAGATCCAATAGCCAACAAGATGAGAAGGGGGGGGGGGATGAATCATACAAACTTAATCATCCATAAAAACATCAGATTCAACCTCGGTAACATATATTTCAGTAATATAACCAAAACTGTTAAACATGCAAACTCAAAAGCATATGAACAATATACACCTCATAACACCAGATTTAACGTGGAAACCCAAATAGGGAGAAACCATTGTGGGATTTTGGACCCACTAAGAAATATACTCTTCTAGAGTATGCTCGGTTAAAAGAAAATCCTTTTAAAGATTACAAACACATTGCTAGATGTGACCTGGTTAAGGGATTTCCCTCAGATCTGTTAGGGTATTCACTTTGTTAGAAGTGACCTTGTTAAAGGATTTCAAACACTCAATCAGAATGTCACCTTGCTAGAGGGTTTACATATAAGACTATTAAGTCCACTCGGTTAAGAGATTTTTTGTCACTTTCACAAAATAATAGTAATAAAATCTATCTGCAACTTCACATCTAAAATGCTAAAGCAGATTCTTATTTGTTCAATACAATCTAGGCATAGAACTAATCTTGTCTATCTACTGGGCTTCTATACTCTATTATTCTAACAGGTCTTCAAGCTTCTATGCTCGGTAATCACTATGTAGCATCCCTGTGCATACACTTTCTCGCATACATTGTTTATCAATAGTTTCCTATTTATAAACAATTAGGTAACTACTTAATCTCCTTGATCACATTTCCCATGATCAATCATAGCCATCAGATCTTCAATATTGTCCAGGTTCAATGCATCTTTTGATCTGAAAATGTTTTACCCAACCTTGGAACTTGCATAATAGTCTTGGAACTTGTGCCAGGGTATTGCGGTTCAATCTGAGCTATAGATCTTCATGCTGACTTTTCAATGCCTTAGATTCATTAACAAACTTCATTCATGGCTTACCAATCATTTAATCTGCTCCAGCTCATTAGCTTCCTTTATTAAATACCGCATGTAAACATTTAATGCATTCTGTTATAGCTCGGTTACAACTCGGTAACAACTTGGTGAATACTAAACTTCACTCGGTAGACATTCCACCTTCATTAACTGATAGCGATAACCTTAGGGTTTACCGACTAGGTTCTTTACTAGATAATATAGTATAGTACTAACCTTTACAATTTACAACATATGTATGATGTTAAAACAATCTAAAACATCATGATCTCATCATTGTCTAACTCGGTAGTAGTTGCCCATTGAATACCTTATTCATCATATTATTTCCTGTGTCTTTTATCGACATCTTTATAATCTTCATATCATACTTCTCAAGATATGGCGACATCATACTGAATTAAAAAATCAATTTCTTGACATCAATGACAAAATAATAATATCAAGATAGTAAAACATATTTAATCAGTTATATCCATAATCATCAACAACCTTCTCAATATCCTTATGAAATGCCAACAATCTTTCATTGTCTGTTATAATGCAATATTGCCAACAAAAACATCCTAATTGCTTCTAATCTGGCCACTGGTGCAAATTTTTCTTCAAAGTTAATCCCTTCTACCTTAAAGTATCCTTTGCACACTAGTCTAGCTCTATGCCTCACAACCTTACCTTCTTCATTCATTTTGTTCAGGTAGACCCATTTTGTGCCAATGATGTTCTTGTCTTCCAGTCTAGGGACTAATTCCCTAGTCTTGTTCTTATCAATCTGGTGCATTTCTTCTTCCATGGCATCCATCCATTCTTGTCTCTTGCTACCCTCAATGAAATTTTTGGGTTCAACTTCAGTCATGAGGCATAGGTTAACTTCTTCATCATTCAGGGCAAGTCTTCTTCTAGTCTGCACACCATCACTCTTATTTCTTTGAATTTTCTCTTCTGGATGATTCAACTATACATACTGGTTGGGAGCCTTCTAAGGTGCTACCTCTAGTTTAGTGTCAGACCGAGCTTCAATATTTTCATCATCGAAGTCATCATACCAGTTAATGTGTGGTTGACATCCTTTGTGCATATCCTTATCAACTCTTACATGCACACTTTCAACAATTCTTCTTAGTTTTTTATTGTAGCATTTGGAGGTCTTGTTGTTTGACAAGTAACCAAAGAACATCCTTTTATCACTTCTAAAGTCAAAGCTTTCCAAACCATCCATATCTTTCTGAATGAAGCATTTGCTTCCAAAAAATTTTAAATATTTGACTGATGGCTTCCAGTCATACCATAATTCATAAGGTGTCATCTTATTGTTTGTTATTAATTGAACCCGGTTCAAGGTGTATGCAGCAGTATGAACAACTTCTTTCCAATTGGTATCTACCAGACTGGTCTCATTCGACATAGTTCTAGACATCTCCTGGACTGTCATGTTCTTCCTTTCTACCACACCATTTTTCTATGGTGTTTTAGGAGCAAAGTATTGCCTTCTAATTCCATGTTTTTCACAATAGTTTTCAAATGCATTTGATGTGAACTCTCCACCCCTATCTGATCTTAGACATATTAATTTGTACCCACTTTCCTTTTCCACCATCTTTCGAAAGATCTTGAATCTTTCAAATGCTTGTGATTTATCTTGCAAAAAGGTGACCCATGTCATCCTTGAGTAGTCATCAATGAAGAGCATAAAGTATCTTTCACTGGCAAGTTCTCTTTTTCTAGTTGGACCGCACAGATCTGTATGGACAATTTCAAGTGGCTTTGAAGTGTTGTTCTCTTTTGTCTTGAAACTTACTCTTGTTTCCTTGCCTTTTATACATTCATCACAAAAAGTGTTTACTACTTTGATGATGGGTGGAATATTCCTCACATACCCCTTTTTGCTTACTACAACTAAGTTATCAATATTTATGTGCCCTAATCTTCTGTGCCACACCCAAATTTCATCCACTTGCCCTAAGATACATTGGGACTCATAGCATTGCTTCAGATTATAAACATTTCCATTGATTATCTTTCCTTTTGCCACTACTTTAGCGGTACTATCTTTCTTTATCTAATAACCGGTTGAGTCAAAGGTGAATTTGTAACCTTTGTTGCACATCTGACTCACACTCAACAGATTATTTTTGAGGCTTTCCACATAATATACATCATGTGCCTTCAATTTTTCATCAATGCTTAGTGTTCCTTTTCCCTTTATTTTGATGGAGGAATTGTCTCCAAACCTTACCAACCCACCATTACAATCTTCAAGATTTAATTAATTTTCTTTTGTCACCAGTCATATGGTTTGAGCAACCACTATCTACCACCCATAGTTTTTTTCTTTCAACATGCAAAGCAGTCTGCACTATGAGACTTGATTTTGCCTTTTCCTTTTCTTTCTCAACCTAGAATGATTTTATTTCCTTCTTCATGTCACCTCCTATATTCTGCTCAGGTTCAGATACTGATCTTTGATCAAGATTTTCCTTCACTTACTTTATCTTCTTATTTCTGCATAATTTGGCTATGTGTCCAAATTCTTGACAGTTATAGCATTTTATGTTTTCAATAAAGGAAGCATCCTTAATGCTATTGTAGAATATTGGTTGGTTCTTCCTACAATCAAAACTCTTATGTCCATATCCATTGCAATAATAGAAAACAAAATTCATATCTCAGAGTGCATTAAATGAATTTCTACTTTCAAAATTCATAGAAGGTTTATTGTTGAACCTATAGTCAACTATGTTCTCCCCAAATTTATTGCACTAGTAATAATAACCATGAAAATTTGATACATATCAGTTGTGTTATCTTGTTCTTGAATGGAACTGCCTCATTGGGGTCTTCCATTCGTGTTGTTGAATTTGGTGAATCCTTCTCGAGCAATCATTGCATTCCTCCTTGGATCTAAAAATTTGTGCATGAAAGGTGACCTCCGGTTCATTTCTATATACTAGTTTGGATGCCGATTTCCAACAGTATTAGCATATGTCTTTTTATCAGTTTCCTTGCCTATAGTGAATGTCTTCTTTTCTTCAACTTCAATTGAAGAAGTGAACATCATCTCTTTGTCATATTTACATTTGTGGGTTGATCCTTGACCAACTTCAAATCCTAAGCCACCCGTGTCTTTGGATTTCTTTTGTTTGCTTAACATCTTATTCAAAGCTTCAGTGCTACCTTCATACTTGCTTCTTATTTTTATTTCTTCCTTGCTTTCTTCAAGCTCCTTTCTGAGCTTTATTATTTCTGCTTTCAGCTCTTGATGCTCCTTTTCTTTCTTTGTCAAGTCAAGGGTTGTAGCTTCACCAATCCTCTTAGTTTCTTCCAACTGCAACTTCAAGTCAGATATGATTTGACCGGATTCTTCCAGAGGCTACTTCAAGAGACCTTTTTCATCTACTGCAACAAGCTTAACTCTCTCAAGTTCTCTTCTTATTTTACTTAATTCTTCAAGTGCATTGATAAGTTCACTCTCCAAATCTACTTCAGCCTCAACATCCTCTTCTTCCTCATCTTCAATGGTAGGGTTGTCAAATGCCATGAAGAGATTTAATTTTCTATGGTTCTCATGGTCATCATCTTCTGATGTATCCTCGTCATCTCTTGTGTCATCCTCAATGGTATATAAGTTGTTTTGGTTCTGGTAGTCTCTTCTTCCCTACCAGTTGTCATTCCTTTCTCTATCTTTGACACTAGATCTTCTGAACTCTCTTGACTCATCTCCACCAGTTTCTTTGTGAGGACAACTTGGAGTGAAGTGTCCTACCTTCCCACAGTTGAAGCACTTAAGTGGTAGGTTTCCTTTGTATCGAGCTGATCCTCTTTTGAGCTTCCTGACAAAGTTTTCTACTTCAGCATCAGAGTCTTCAATATATTCTTTATGAGTAACAACTTCTTTCCCCTTTTTGGTGGTTGTACTTTGGTAGCCTTGTAAAGGCATTGTGCTCTCTTTATTACAGATCTCCTCTAGGTATTTGGTCCACCTTCACTGCACAAAAGAAATAATCATTTGGTGACTTCGTTTATCCTTGGGTTGGGAGTTCAAGTGTTGTGAGTCTCTTCTTGTTTTGTGTTTGAGATGTTTTTAACCCATTTTGCCTTGGCTCTGTTAGCTCGGGGGTGGCTTCATATAAGCCTAGGTTGGGAGGTGAGCCTCCATTGTCACAACCTACAAACCTAATTTGCATGTTTTCTTTGGGAATAAAGGATGGAGTAAAGTCAAGCTTCAAAGTTCCTATTTAATTCATTTGAGATTCAAAGTAAAGAAAAATGTATTTTGACAAGTCGTCAATTTGTAGAAATGAAGAGGCTTGAGTTTGTAACCTTCTTATTATTGTGTAAAGGAAACAAAAAAAAATGTATATTTACTTGAGTATATTTAGTACAAAGAAATAAAAAAAAGAAGTATTTGAGTTATTCCTTTATAGTTATTTATTACTTGAAATAAAGTAGGAATGACAATCTTGTTTTCTGTTTTCTTGGCTATTGAAAGAAAATGCATGTTAAAATGTAAAAGGTAGATAAACATTTAAGTTAAATCATTTATTTAATATTATCTTTTCTCCAATGTGTATGTTAGTTGTATAGTTGTTAATAGAAAAGAAATGTTTATTTCTGTCTATAGTTTATATATATATATATATATATATATATATATATATATATATATATATATATATATATATATATATATATATATATATATATATATATATATATATATATACTTCTTAAGAGTTAGTTTTAATCTTTTTTAATATATGCATCTTGTTCTTTTAATGAACAAATAAGAAATTAGAAAGGTTTATTTGTAGTTGTAAAATTAAACATTTTTGTTACACTTATAAATCTGGAAATACACAGTTAGTGGAAATATTAATCTATGCATTCTTATTTCAAGAAAAAAAGAGAACTTCATGATATAAAAAAAAACAATCCATTTTGTTTATTTTTAATATAACCTGATCTAAGTTAATGGAAAAGTGCAGATTTAAGTGTATATATATATAGTGTCCTACTTCTAAACTAATCTGTTGTTTTTAAAAAAATAAATTAGATATGTATGCTGCATTTAAAAAAAAAAAACATATATTATTAATTTGTAAATGAAAATTATTTTATTTAACATTTTTGGTTTTAAAAAAAAGAAAGTAATTTTATACAATCACATATACATATAGGTATATATATACATGTATATATGTATATATGTATATATGTATATATACACACATATATATACATGTATATATATACATATACATGTATATATATATATATATATATGTATTTATGTATATGTATATATATACATATATATACATGTATATATGTATATGTATTTATATATACATATATATACATGTATATATATATATATGTATATATATGTATATACACACACACACATATATAAATATATATACATAAATAAATAACAAAAAAAAAATGGCAAAAACATTTTTTTTGATGAGTAGACCCTTGCGGGCCATGACCACACAGTGGTCTGCAGCCGCTATGTAGGTCGTGACCCACACAGGTGGTAGTAGCCACTGTACGGGCCATGACCTTCAGAGCATGTTGTGCCTGTTGTGTGGGCTGCGACCCTCATAGCGGGCTACGCCCATTGGGTGGGTCATGACCCACACAGTGGTCGAGGCCACTGTGTGGGCCGTGACCCACTATGTGGTGTCATGGCACCACAATGTGGCTATCCCCATTAACCCTACTGCCCTCATTCCCTTCAATGCCCCTCGCTATGTCTCTGACCTCTGCCATTGCCATCGCCAGCGACCCTTCCTCACTTGCACACACACACACAGTCAATAAAAAAAAATGTTAGTAATAAAAACAAACCCTAACCCAATTTGGGGTTAGGGTTAGTAAATGGTAAAGGTACTAGCATAAGTTAAAGTTATAGAGAAAAATAAACTCTAGTTAGGGTTATAAAATGAAAAGAGTAATAAAATAACAAAAGGGTTTGGAATTTAAAATAAGTATTGGGGGGGAAATTTCCCCATTATTAATAATGAATTTTTATTATTGTATGGGGAAAGATTTATAGATTTTGATTAAAAGATTAATGGAGTTTATATAAGCATTATGGGGTTTTATTTTCTTAGTCGGACTATATTATCCCCTATATGTATATATACATGCAAGTATATATGTGTATATGTTTAATTTCTTTTTTATTAACATTTATTAATGGATATTACATAAAGTAATATGATTAATTTTACGCTAAAGGGGTAATTTATTGTCGAATATTAAATATTTAATATTTAATATTTCAATGGGATTTAGTTCGACATTAATATGGAGTTATTGGCTAGGAAATTATTATATTTAATTTAGTTAACTTTAATAGGCGAATTTAAAAATATTATTTACTTTTGCTCAATTAATTATTTTTTAATACAATGGAATATGTATTAATACTTATTTTAATTAGTTTCAAAAGTAATTAAATACTACTAGGGATGATTATTATCTCTTGATTAAAAATTGAAGAATTATTTGGATAAATTAATTAATTAATTAATAAAGTTGTGATGACTACTTAGGGAAAATTATTTCAGTGTTAAATATTTAAATGCTATAATGGTTGAGTTAATTAAATTAACTTTAGGAACCCATTTTTTTAATGCATGAGTTAACCCTTAGTGTAGAGAAACTTATTTATCACATCTTTTATCAAAGAACATCTAGTATTTGTGTGTTGTTAAAAAAAAATTGTAGCTGTGTTTTTGCCCAAAAGTTTGGGCATGACAATTGCATTGATGTTTTGTCATTGATGTCAATACTAGCTGTTATGGTTGGTTAATGTTTAGGTTACCGGTAGAAGATCTAGTGTTACCAACAGAAGAGACTATCTATTTTACACTTCTGACATGTTTGGATAAATGGAGTATGTTTGATTTCATTTGTTACATGTTCCTTGAGCATGTTTTGGTCAGTTGGTATTAATTGGTAATCATATTTTATAATACACTCTTGTAAACCCTTACCAGCATTGGTTTAAGGTTTAACCGGCAAAGCTTTCATTGAGAAATCTTGAAAGGATGCATAAGTGGTGTTGGTGAGGCTTCTACATGGATTTTAGGATGCTAAAGATGTTCTTTGATCCTGCTTCAACTGCTTGAAGACATTGCATTGGTATTGTGGACCTAGAATAGGTTTGGTGCCTATCTAGGTTATAGACCAGTATCCTGATAACATGTTCTCTACACATTACTAGGGTGTTTCAGAATATCTATGGATTGATTGTTGTTGTTTTGGTCTTAAGATGACATGGCATATCATTGTGATATGGATTTATGTAATGATCTTATTCTAATATTGTTTAGGTGGCCAAACTAATAAGTTTAGGCCTTAGGGTTGGTATAAAATGATGTAAGACATCATTGTAGAAAAGAGGATGGGAATGAAAAAGATATTCATGGTCTTGAAATGCAATATCATATGCGAAGGAGATTTGGTCGATCATAGATGATCAAATTGGGATTAAGGAAGAGGTCAAAGGCCTCCAGTATTGATCTTAACCGGGACTATAATCAGGCATGGTAAATGCTATCTCTAGCAATTCATTACTCTAAATTGTTGTCCATTTATCTTGAGGTGGTTTTCACCTCTCTGTAGTCAGTGAGACTCTTTTGTAATGACAAGTATGCTCTAGGAACTGTGCCTTACTGCATGTGTAGGCCCCTCATTGTATCACATACTTTCTGTAGAAGTATCATCTGACTGTGGGTTGGCTTCCCACCGTGATTTTTCTCTTTTCAGGTTTTCCACATACAAATCATGGTGTTATATGGTATGGTTTCTTTGCATTGATTATTTGTTTAATTGTTAAGTTGTATTGTTTACTAGTATCTATTTCTTCTTTATCAATACTTAATTTGGTTAAAGGTTATTAAGTGGATTAAATGATATAATCAGTTAACAAATGATTCAACCACCCCTCTCAGTTGTTAACCAGTTATCCTAACAATTGGTATCAGTTATTTGGTCCTCTTTTGCAGAGGATTAACTGCTTAAGGTAGATCTTATGGCAGCTAACACTTCAAATCCACCGACAACTATTTGCAGAAGAGAAATCCCTAAGCTTGGTGGAACAAATTATGGGATTTGGAAAATTTGAATGGAGACTCATCTTAGATGTGTTGGCAAGGATATTTGGGAGATTGTTGAGAAAGGATACACACCTTATGATCCAACATCTGGCAATCCTGCTCCCGCAGACTTGGAAAATGATTGCAGAGCTAGAGAAGCCCTCTTGTGTGCATTTACTGATCAATAGATCATAAGATTGACTAATAAATCATTAGCTAAGGTTATGTGGGATAAATTACAAACTTTGAATGAAGGTGATCCTACTATCAAAATTTCTAAACTTGATGGTTACCGGAAAAGATATGAAAACTTAAAGATGGAAGATAATGAAAGAATTGTTGTGTTTATGGAAAGACTAAATGAGATTGTTATGGGAATTCAATATTGTGGAGGATTTTAGAGTGAAGATGAAATAGTTTCCAAAGTCTTGAGAGCCCTTCCACTGACTTACAAGATGAAGGCAACTGCAATTAATGAGTTGAGAACAATGGCTAACTCTTCAGTTAACAGAGACATTCTGATGGGGAAATTATCTGCTTTTGAGCTTGAAGAATTTGGATCTTCTGGAGCTCTAAATTCTGAACCTTCTTTTCATGCATCATCATCATCCTCGACTGACAAAATTGATTGGAAAGTCCTATATTCAAAATAATTGGAAGACATGAGGAAATAAGATGAAGAATTTGAGAAACTTGAAGCCTTATTTTCTAGAAGAGTACCTAAAGGTCCAACAAAAAGTAAGTATGAAGGAAAATCACCTTTTAAATATTTTGCTTGTAATAAGATTGGTCATTTTGCATCTAGATGTCCTAAAAGGAATGCAAGGTTTGAAGAAAGAGTTAAGAAGTCATTTAAGCCTAACCAAAACATATATACATTCAAGTAAACAATGCTACATAGTAGATGAGGAAGGAATAAGTGATGACTCTGTAGATGAACCGGCTAAAGACTTAGCTAGTAGATCCGACAATGGAAAGGATGTTAGGATTCCCAAAGATACTAAGGGGGGGGGGGTGAATTAGCATCTGACCAGTATAATAATTTTCTTAACTTATAACATGAAAAGCATATCAAAACTGTGTACCGGTAAACCAAAAATAATGCAGTAAATAAGAATAGCAACCACAACATAAGAGACACACCATAACACTGTTGGCATATGCACACTCCAATGAGACATTGTATGTGATTGAAGGTTTTTTCATTGATGGCAACCTTGCAATCCTATGGCACCGGCAAGACATTATACTGGTAAAGCATTACACCAACAAGATAATGCACCAACATCAGCAGATCACACTCAACACCGACACTCAGGATACCGACACTAGCATAGAAGAAAAGAAGTATACCGGCACAAAGGTTGACAGGATTTTTATTATATAATATTTTGTTTATTATTGTAAGCCGACTAGACAAATTGTAAAATGACTCTTATATATAAAGGAGATCATTGTAGACATTTGTATGTGTTTTTTGGAGATGTAAAAAGAAAAATATTAGGTAGACCTAATGTGCAAAATATAGGTCAAGCGTATATGTAAAGAATAGATTAGGAACTGGTAATGAATTTGGCATTGAAGATGCTATTGTAAAGTAGTACAAGTTATTGGATTAGTATAATCCTTATTTGTAAGTTAGTGTGACTTCCCATTGAGCAGTGAGCTCTACGCAGTTGGCCTTCCTGCATGTGCAGGCCCCTATTGTAAGTAATATTCTCTTATTGGCCAGTGAGTGAATATTGTGGTCCACAAATCCCACTGAGTTTTTTCCCACATCGGGTTCCCTCATTAACATCTTGTGTTATGGTGTACTTTTCATGTGGATGTTCTTGATTCTATTTATTGCATTATTTCTTGCATACCGGTACACTGTTATATTATGTTCTACATGTTTTAAGTTAAGAAATTCTTATTACTAGTTAGATACTGATTCACCCCCCCTCTTAGTATCTATGGGACCCCTAACAATTGGTATCAGAGCCTGGTCCTCTATTTTCAAAAGCCTAACAACTTGAGGAAGATCTTCACACTGGTAAAGATGGAAAATTTGATGAAGAAACTTGAAGGAGCTCTTATAGACTATGACGCAAAGAAATTGAAAAATATCAAAGTAGAAGATGATTTAAGGCCAGCTCAGGATATCATTCAGGCACTTCAAGAAAATTTTACTATTGCAAGAAATGAGAGAAGAGAACTTTGTGAAAAATTACAAAATGAGAATGATGAAAAGGAATCACTTAATGATATGATAAGCAAGTTGAAACAAGAGATCATGACAACAAAAAATGAAATGTAGGATACGACTATGAGATTTTGCAAAGAGATTGAGGATAGGAAGAAGAATGAAGAAGAATTGACCAGAAGACTAAGTGATGCAACAAATGAGAACACAAGACTTAGCTATGAAAATGACATGTTGAAGACAGATCTGATGCATACTCAGAATGACTCAAATAAATTGATGAGACAAAAAGAAATCTTGGAAAGAGAACTGGAAACTGAAAATCAACACAAAGAAAAATTCAAGAAGAGCTCAGAGGAACTTGGTACCTTGTTGAAGAATCAAAAACCTAAAGGTGACACTTTTGGAATTGGCTTTGAAGTTGGTGAAAGCTCCGGTACTGCAAATACTCAGGATCATAGAAAACCAGTAAGACAACCTAATGCTTATAAATTCAATGGTAAATGCTTTAACTATAATAAGTATGGTCATAGAGCAAATGAATGTAGATCTAGAAATTATCAGAATATCAACACACCCACCAGTCAATGTTCAAAATGCAACAAAGTTGGTCACAACTCTAAAAACTGCAGAATGAATGTGAGATGTTATGTTTGTGGAAGATTTGGACATTTATCAAATCAATACAGAACACAAACTGGCATAGGTTATGGGAAAGCTATTCAGAAGAATAATGTAACTTGTTATGCATGTAACAAGATTGGGCATATTGCTAAATTTTGTAGAAGTAAAGGAACACCGGTAGACAACAAAAGTGCTAGCTTGAAAGGTAAATAAAAAGTTGATGAGGTTAAGCAAGAATTCTCAAAATGATGGATTAGAAAAGCTGATCTAAATATTGGGAATACTCATCCACCAGTAGAACCAATCAATGCTTCACCGGAAGGACAGAGTAGTGCTCCACCGGCAGGAAGTTCTTCATCTAATTGAAGAAAATTTCCTTGAGGGTTTTGCAATCTATTGATACATGTGTTAATTATTCCCTCGGTTAGAGATAAGAAGTTGAAAATTATCTATTACCGGCAAACAATGTTAAGTGAATATTTAACCGGCATGCAATTAATGTGGTAGATGGAGGAGAGACATTATAGAGTTAAGGTTTTGGCTCCATTTCATTATATCATGATTTCAAATTTTCAGAGAGCACGAAGATTCCGAGCTAAGGCATTTCGAGCAAGAAGCAATCACACTCCAAGAAATCATCCATCCAAGGCAGTAAAAGGTATTTAATCAGGGCATCCACCTCTGCAATTGAATACATAGCAACCCTACTATTGTTGAAGTAATAAAAAGACCTAGGCCCGTATTTCAGTTAGTTCTTGAGATAGAAAAGAAGGATGATACCTTAGGTGCTTTTTCTCAAATTCCTAAGGAAGTTGTATATGTTGAAGACCCCAGAATGTACATCCACTGCAACATTGAAGAGTTAGGAGATGAGGAAATTAAAACCATGTATAAAACTGTGATATGTGATAATACCGGCAATGTTAAAAATGAACGCAAGATCATTGAGACCCTAGGATTTACAGAGATCCTTAGCATTCCTAAATTTCCAAAGGATGTGATTAGGATAGTCTTAAGCAGGGTACATGGAGAATTTTTCTAGTTAGATGCAATCAGTAAGATCACCAAGGAAGCTATGAAAGCTGTCATAGGGTTACTAACCACCGGTAAGAGACCAGATAAAACCAAGAAGGTTCCCAATGACCTAGTTATAAACCTAACTAGTGCAACATTCAACAAGAGGTCTCTAAGGGTTAATGATGTAAAAGATATTAATGTGAGATTCATCAATATGATATTAGGTTATAAAGCTACTCATGCCAATAGACTTAATTTAGTTTCAAGTTTATGCATTAAGAGTGCTTATGATATGGTAACAAATAATGCAAAAATTGACATATGTGAATGGTTAAAGGATGAATTAATTGACAACCTTGGAAAGATCAAGAAGGACAAGAAAGGAACTTTTAGATTTGGAAATCTATTAGTATGCCTAATGCTACACATAACAAAATAGGTTCCCGGTATAGGTTACAAAGAACTTGGATATGACATACTGGTAGGAAAACAATTGACTGAACTATTCAAAAACATGGGTGAGAACAAGGAAAACAATATTAATGACTTCTTTCAAGCATTAAAGATCAAAATGAAGAAAAGAGTAAGTTTATCTAAGAAAATTGTAGACAAATACAAAGATGATATATGCTTTGTCATCAAGAAAGATGAAATCTAGATGGAAGTTGTCATCCCAAGGACAATTTGGGTAACTGAGATGGGCTATGAAACAGATGATCACATAGTTGAAACATATGCTAAAGCACTTCTGGAAGCCCCCAATGAACCTAAGGAAGAAGTATTTGGTAGTGCTGAGACTATAGAAAGCCAAATACAATCAAAGAAAAGAGTAAAGAAGGCTGAGGCATTTGTAAGAAAAGGTTCCAGACAAGCAAAAGCCATCAAAGAAGATGTATTGAAGAAAACTAGCATAATAGAGGATGAGTTAGTAGCTCCACAACCTAAAACTCACCTATCACTGGTAGGTACTTCTTCAGGAAGTGACATGCCTACAACTTTTAAAAAAGTTGTAAGAAAAAGAGATCCCTCACCGACAACCACACCTTCACCTAGGAGGACAAGGCAAAAGCAACAAGTTGTGAGATCTCCGATTAGAAAGGCCACACCAAAGAAGAAACTGACACCCAAGAAGAAGAAGAGGACAAATAGAGACTTTGCCCCTCCTTATATACTACTAGAAGAAATTACAGAGGAAGGTAAATTGAAGAACATAGAGAAAATATATGCCACTCTAACAACTGATGAAAAAGAGCAAGTTGAAAAAAATGTTATATTGCACATGGATATGTACAAGAAATTTTTGATGGAAGTAGTCAATGAAATTCCTGATGAATTATTCAAAAGACTTGAGTCAAGAAGATAGGCAGTGATAGAATTAGATAAGAAAATAAAAATTGAGAAACTACTTATTGTATATCCGGTAAACTCTCCACAAGAAATTGATGATTTAATTACTCAAGCAAACCAGTCAGTATTCTCTACTGCACACTGGCATATTTCACTAATGGCAGGAAGAGTTAATGAAGTGACAAAGGAAACAAAAGATGGATGGGATATATTCCTGGTTGAGAAAGAAAAATAAGAAGAGTACAGGAATCCCAAACCTATAAAGGTTTATGAGAAAGATAGAGAGAAGCGGAAAGGAAAAGTTGGTAGACCACCAAGCATCAAAGTTAAAGACAACCTACCCCCACCTTCTTTAAATACACCACCAGTGAAAACAACAACTACTGAAGATCAATCGACAACTGAGAGTATGGATGTAGAGGATAACAACCCTAATTCTAAAGTCCTATACATTGTGGATGTTGATACTCAAAAGATCAACATAATAGTAGACAAAGATACAACTGATAAGTCAGATATGGCTAATGAGCCTCCAATAGTAGGGGAAATAGAGAAACTGATAGAAGATAAAGAGAAAGAGGTAGAGACTGAGTCACAGACTGAGGCAATACAACATACAGAGAAACCAATAGAGCTAAAGGCTCTGGAACAACATCAACCGGAATAGGTACATAAGGAAACAGTGCCACCGGTAACTAGTGAAGTAGGAAAACCAGTGCTTAAAGAAATGCAAACACAAACAGACCTACCAAAGGTCAATACAAGCTTGGTTACTTCCACTGGTACTTATATTGTTGGATCATCATTAGCATACAAATCAACAAATGTCGCTAAGGTATTACTTGATTCTATCAAGAAAATAACTGACTGCAGCTCACAAGCTTACAAAGCAAATTGATGATTCCATACTAATTTTTAAGGTAATAGCTCTCAACTATAATATAGATAATAAAGATTCTTTAGGACAATTGGATACATTGTGTAAATATATCTCAGAAAACATTGAGAAAATAAAGGAAGATTCAGTGAAGGATAAGGTAGAAATTGAAAAATAGAAATTCTTTGATGAGGAAATAAAGAAGTGTAATAGAGATTTTGGCACACTTCTACCAAAACTATGTAATTTGTTGAAAGAATACAAAAATTGTTAGGGTTCCCATAGATACTGAGAGGGGGGGGGGTGAATCAGTATCTAACTGGTAATAAGAATTTCTTAAGTTGAAACATGCAGAACATAATATAATAGTGTATCGGTATGCAACAAATAATGCAACAAACGGAATCAAGAATATCCACATGAAAAGTACACCATAACACAAGATGTTTAATGAGGAAACCTTGTGTGGAAAAAACCTCGGTGGGATTTGTGACCCACAATATTCACTCACTGGCCAATAAGAGAATATTACTTACAATAGGGGCCTGCACATGCAGGAAGGCCAACTGCCTAGAGCTCATTGCTCAATGGGAAGTCACACTGACTTACAATAAGGATTATATTAATCCAATGACTTGTACTACTTTATAATAGCATCTTCAATGCTAGATTCAGTACTGGTTCTTGCTCTATTCTTTACATATACCCTTGACCTATAATTCGCACATTAGGTTCCCCTAATAATTTCCTTTATGTTTCTTACATTCCCTTTTTTTTAAATGTCTACAATGATCTCCATTATATAGAAGAGTCATTTTACAATTTGCCAAGTTGGCTTACAATAATAAACAAAATATTACATAACAAAAATCCTGTCGGCCTCTATGCCGGTATACATCTTTTTTTCTATGCCGATGTCGGTGTCCTTGTTGATGTCTGTGCACTATCTTGTCTGTGTAATACTTTCCGGTATGATGTCTTGCTAGTGCCATAGGATTGCAAGGTTGCCATCAATGACAAAACCTTCAATCACATATAATGTCTCATTGGAGTGTCCATATGCCAACAATCTCCCCCTTTGGCATTGATGGCAACACTCATGAGAAATTTCAAAAAAAAGTATCCAAAAATGTTTACCAAAAATGTGAGAGCTCCCCCTGAGCATATGATTCCTGTGTTTTGAACTTTCTCATCCCACTACTCCCCCTTTGGCATCAATGACAAAGGTTGTCAAGATGTCAATAGAGTTTGTAGTTTCATCTATCCATATCCTCAACCCTGTAGCTGGGTAGTTATTATTTGAAAAAGATCTCCCAAAATTAAGTTTAAACTATCCATAAATTTCTTACTATCTTTTATTGTTGTCTCAGTTCTTTTTACTGTATTGGTGAGATGATACAAACACTCTGTCGGTGTTTTGCTGCCTTGTTTTAATGCCTCTGAGATTTCCTTCTGTAGAGATGCTAAATAGTCCAATATTCTTGGACTCAGTTTAGATCTCAAATGCTTTGCCTTGTTTATTATTCTCTCTTTCTCTCTTTCCAGTTTGAGTAATTCTTCCTCAAAATTTGCTATCTTCTCTTCAAAAACTGATAATGAATCCGGTGAGTTGACAAAATTGTCTGCAAGTTTATTTATCTCATCCTGTGCATTGCTTATTTTCTTGTCAATATCTACAGTCAAAAAGTTTGTTTTACATGTATCTTTATATAGATTTTTGTGTTCTTTCAACAAACTACATAGTTCCGATAGAAGTGTGTCAAAATCTTTGTTACACTTCTTTATTTCCTCATCAAAGAATTTTTGTTTCTCTTTCTCTACCTTATCCTTTACTGATTCTTCCTTTATTTTCTCAATGTTTTCCGAAATATATTTATACAATGTATCCAATTGTCCTAAAGAATCTTTATTATCTATGTTACAGTTTGGAGCTACTACCTTCAAAATTGGTATAGAATCATTTATTGCTTTATAAGCCTGTGAACTGTAGTTAGTTATTTTCTTGATGGAGTCAAGTAGTACCTTAGTCACATTTGTTGACTTAAATGTTGATGATGATCCAATAATCTGAGTACCGGTGGAAGTAACCATGCTTGTATTGACCTCTGGCAGGTTAGTTTGTGTCTGCATTTCTTTTAGCACTGGTTTTCCCACTTCACTACTTACCGGTGGCACTGTTTCCTTATGAACCTGTTCCGGAGCCTTTAGCTCTGTTGGTTTCTCTGTATGTTGTGTTATCTTTGTCTGTGCCTTAGTCTCTACCTTTTTCTCTATGTCCTCTACTGGTTTCTCTATTTCCCCTACTACCAAAGGCTCTTTAGCCATATCTGACTTGTCAGTTGTATCTTTATCAACTTTTATGTTGATCTTTGGGGTATCAACATTTACAGTATATAGGACTTTAGAATTAGGATTTCTATCCTCTACATCCATACTTTCTACTGCCAGTTGATCTTCAGTAGTTGTAGTTTTCATAGGTGGGGGTAGGTTGTCTTTAACTTTTATGCTTGGTGGTCCACCAACTTTGCCTGTCCCCTTGTCCCTATCCTTCTGATATACTTTTATAGGCTTAGGTTTCCTATATTCTTCTTGTTTTTCCTTGTCAACTAGGAATATATCCCAACCATCTTTTGTTTCCTCTGTTACTTCAGTAACTCTTCCTACCATCAGTGAAATATGTCGGTGTGCAGTAGAGAATACTGACTGGTTTGCCTGAGCAATCAAATCATCAATTTCCTTGGGAGAGTTTACTGGATATACAACAAGTAGTTTCTCTATTTTTATTTTATTACCTAATTCTATCACTACTTGTCTTCTGGCCTCAAGTCTTTTGTATAAATCATCAGGAATTTCATTTGCTACTTCCATCAAAAATTTCTTGTACATGTCCATATGCAGTATCACACTTTCCTCAACTTTCTCTTTCTCATCAGCAGATAGAGTGTCATAAATTTTTCTTATGTTTTTCAGTTTTCCTTCCTTTGTGATTTCATTTAACAATATATCTAGAGGTGCCAAGTCACTGTTTTTCCTTTTCTTTTTCTTTGGTGTTAGCTTCTTCTTGGGTGTGACCTTTCTAACCAGAGATCTCACTGCTTGTTGCTTTTGCCTTGTCCTTCTAGGTGAAGGAGTCATTGCCGGTGAGGGATCTCTTTTTATAACAACTCTTTTAAAAGTTGCTGCCATGTCACCTTCCGAAGAAGTACCTACCGATGATAGATGAGCTTCAGGTTGTGGAGCTGCCAACTCATCTTCTGTTATGTTGGTTTTCTTTAGTACATCTTCCTTAATGGCCTTTGCTTGCCTAGATCCTTTCCTTACAAATGCCTCAACCTTCTTTACTCTTTTCTTTGATTGTATTTGGCTTTCTATAGTCTCAGCACTACCAAATACTTCTTCCTTAGGTTCATTGGGGGCTTCCAGAAGTGCTTTAGCATAAGTTTCAACTATGTGATCATCTGTCTCATAGCCCATCTCGGTTACCCAAATTATCCTTGGGATGACTGCTTCCATCCAGATTTCATCTTTCTTAATAACAAAGCATATATCATCTTTGTATTTGTCTACTATTTTCTGAGATAACCTTATTCTTTGCTTCATTTTGGTCTTCAATGCTTGGAAAAAGTCATGAATATTGTTCTCCTTGTTCTCACCCATGGTATTGAATAGTTCAGTTAATTGTTTTCGTACCGGTATGTCATATCCAAGTTCTTTATAACCTATACCAGGAACCTATTTTGTTATGTGTAGCATTAGACATACTAACAGATTTCCAAATCTGAAAGTTCCTTTCTTGTCCTTCTTTATCTTTCCAAGGTTGTCTATTAATTCATCCTTTAACCATTCACAGATGTCAATTTTTGCATTGTCTATTACCATATCATAAGCACTCTTAATGCATAGACTTGAAACTGAGTTAAATCTATTGGCATGTGTGGCTTTGTAACCTAATATCATACTTTTGAATCTCACATTGATATCTTTTACATCACTAACCCTTAGAGATCTCTTATCGAATGTTGCACCAGTTAGTTTTGTAACTAGGTCATTTGGAACCTTCTTGGTTTTATCTGGTCTCTTACCAGTGGTCGGTAACCCTGTGATAGCTTTCATAGCTTCCTTGGTGAACTTATGGATTGCATCTAGCTAGAAAAATTCTCCATGAACTCTGCTTAACACTATCCTAATCACATCCTTAGGGAATTCAGGAATGCTAAGGATTTTTGTGAATCCTAGGGTTTCAATAACCTTGTGTTCATCTTTAACATTTCTGGTATCATCACATATTATGGTTTTATACATGGTTTTGATTTCCTCATCTCCAAACTCTTCAATATTGCAATGGATGGACATTCTAGGGTCTTCATCATATACAACTCCTTTAGGGATTTGAGAAAATACACACAAGGTATCATCCTTCTTTGCTATGTTGGGGACTAACTGAAGTATAGGCCTAGGTCTTTTGATTACTTCAACAATAGTAGGGTTTGCTATGTATTCAATTGCAGAGGTGGATGCCATGATTAAATATCTTTTACTACCTTGGATGGATGATTGCTTGGAGTGTGCTTGCTTCTTGCTCAAAATGCCTTAGCTCAGAATCTTCACGCTCTCTGAAAATTTGAAATCATGGTGAAATGAAATGGAGCCAAAACCTTATTTTTATAATGTCTTTTCACCATCTACCACATTAATTGCATGTTGGTTAAGTATTCACTTAACATTGTTTTCCGGTAATAAGTAATTTTCAACTTCTTATCTCTAACCGAGGGAATAATTAGCATATGTGTCATTTGATTGCCAAACCCTCAAGGAAATTTTCTTCAATTAGATGAAGAACTTCCTACCGGTGGAGTACTACTCTATCCTACTAGTGAAGCATCATTTTGTCCTACTGGTGAAGCATTTGTTGGTTCTACTGGTGGAGAAGTATTCCCAATATTTAGATTAGCTTTTCTAATCCATTGCTTTGAGAATTTTTGCTTAACCTCTTCAACCTTTTCTTTACCTTTCAAGCTATCACTTTTGTTGTCTACCAGTGTTCCTTTATTTCTACAAAATTTAGCAATATGCCCAATTTTGTTACATGCATAACAAGTTACATTATTCTTTTGAATAGCTTTCCCATAACCTATGCCGGTTTGTGTTCTGCATTGATTTGATAAGTGTCCAAATCTTCCACAAACATAACATCTCACATTCATTCTACAGTTTTCAGAGTTATGACCGACTTTGTTGCATTTTGAACATTGACCGGTGGGTGTATTGATATTCTGATAATTCCTAGATCTACATTCATTTTCTCTATGACCATACTTATTACAATTAAAGCATCTTCCATTAAATTTATAAGCATTAGGTTGTCTTACCGATTTGCTGTGATCTTGAGTATTTGTAGTACCGGAGCTTTCACCAACTTCAAAGCCAATTCCAGAAGTGTCACCTTTAGGTTTTTGATTCTTCAACAAGGTACCAAGTTCCTCTGAGCTTTTCTTGAATTTTTCTTTGTGTTGATTTGCAGTTTCTAGTTCCCTTTCCAAAATTTCTTTTTGTCTCATTAGTTCATTTGAGTCATTTTGAGTATGCATCAGATCTGGCTTCAACATGTCATTTTCATAGCTAAGTCTTGTGTTCTCATTTGCTGCATCAATCAGTCTTCTGGTCAATTCTTCTTCATTCTTCTTCTTGTCCTCAATCTCTTTGCAAAATCTTATAATCATATCCTGCATTTCATTTTTTGTTGTCATGATCTCTTGTTTCAACTTGCTTATCATGTCATTGAGTGATTCCTTTTCATCATTCTCATTTTGCAATTTTTCACAAAGTTCTCTTCTCTTATTTCTTGCAACAGTAAAATTTTCTTGAAGTGCCTAAATGATATCCTAAGCAGCTCTCAAATCATCTTCTAATTTTATATTTTTCAATTTCTCTACATCATAGTCTGTAAGCTCTCCTTCAAGTTGCTTCATCAGATTTTCCATCTTTACTGATGTCAAGATCTTCCTGAAGCTGTCAGTCTTTTGAAAGTAGAGGACCAAGCTCTGATACCAATTGTTAGGGTTGCCATAGATACTGAGAGGGGGGGGGGTGAATCAGTATCTAATCAGTAATAAGAATTTCTTAAGTTGAAACATGCAAAACATAATATAACAGTGTACTGGTATGCAAGAAATAATGCAATAAACAAAATCAAGAATATCCACATGAAAAGTACACCATAACACAAGATGTTTAATGAGGAAACCTAGTGTGGGAAAAAGCTCAGTGGGATTTGTGACTTAAATAAGGATTATATTAATCTAATAACATGTACTACTTTATAATAGCATCTTCAATGTTGGATTCAGTACCGGTTCTTTCTCTATTCTTTACATATACCCTTGACCTATAATTCACACATTAGGTCTGCCTAATAGTTTCCTTTATGCTTCTTACATTCCATTTTTCTTAAATGTCTACAATGATTTCCTTTATATACAAGAGTCATTTTACAATTTACCAAGTCAGCTTACAATAATAAACAAAATATGACATAACAAAAATCCTGTTGGCCTCTGTGCTAGTATACATCTTTTCTTCTATGCCGGTGTCAGTGTCCTTGTTGATGTCAGTGCACTATCTTGCCTATGTAATACTTGCCAGTATGATGTCTTGCCGGTGCCATAGGATTGCAAGGTTACCATCAATGACAAAACCTTCAATCACATACAATGTCTCATTAGAGTGTCCATATGCCAACAAAAATCTGTATAAAGATACTTGTAAAACAAACTTTTTGACTGTAGATATTGACAAGAAAATGAGCAAGGCACAGGATGAGATAAATAAACTTGCAGACAGCTTTGTCAACTCACCTAATACACTATCAGTTTTTGAAGAGAAGATAGCAAATTTTGAGGAAGAACTACTCAAATTAGAAAGAGAGAAAGAAAGAATAATAAATAAGGCAAAACATTTGAGATCTAAACTAAGTCCAAGATTGGACTATTTAGCATCTTTGCGGAAGGAAATTTTTGAGGCATTAACATAGGGAAGCAAAACACTGGCAGAGCATTTGCAGCATCTCACCAGTACAGTGAAGAGAACTGAGATAGCAATAAAGGATAGTAAGAATTTTATGGATAGTATAAACTTGATTTTGGGAGATCTTTTTCAGATTATAACTACCCAACTACAAGGTTGAGGTTATGGATAGTTGAAACTAGAAACTCTACTAACATCTTGACAATATTTTCCATTGATGCCAAAGGGGGAGTAGTGGGGTGAGAAAATTCAAAACACAGGAATCATATGCTCAGGGGGAGCTCTCACATTTTTTGTAACATTTTTGGACTACACATTTTTGGATACTTTTTGTTCATGAGTGTTGCCATTAATGCCAAAGGGGGAGATTGTTGGCATATGCACACTCCAATGAGACATTGTATGTGATTGAAGGTTTTGTCATTGATGGCAACCTTGCAATCCTATGGCACCGGCAAGACATTATACCGGCAAACCATTACACCGGCAAGATACTACACTAGCATCAGCAGATCACACTCAACACCAGCACTCAGGATACCGGCACCGACACAAAAGAAAAGAAGTATACCGGCACAAAGTCTGACAGGATTTTTGTTATATAATATTTTGTTTATTATTGTAAGCCGACTTGGCAAATTGTAAAATGACTCTTATATATAAAGGAGATCATTGTAGACATTTGTATGTGTTTTTTGGAGATGTAAAAAGAAAAATATTAGGTAGACCTAATGTGTGAAATATAGGTCAAGGGTATATGTAAAGAACAAAGTAGGAACGGGTACTAAATCTAGCATTGAAGATGCTATTGTAAAGGAGTACAAGTTATTGGATTAGTATAATCCTTATTTGTAAGTCAGTGTGACTTCCCATTGAGCAGTGAGCTCTAGGCAGTTGGCCTTCCAGCATGTGCAGGCCCCTATTGTAAGTAATATTATCTTATTGGCCAGTGAGTGAATATTGTGGGCCACAAATCTGACCAAGGTTTTTCCCACACCAAGTTTCCTTGTTAACATCTTGTGTTATAGTGTACTTTTCATGTGGATGTTCTTGATTCTATTTATTGCATTATTTCTTGCATATTGTACACTGTTATATTATGTTCTGCATGTTTTAAGTTAAGAAATTCTTATTACCAGTTAGATATTGATTCACTCCCCCCTCTTAGTATCTATGGGACCCCTAACAAACACAATATTTTAATGAGGAAAATTGATATGGGAAAAACCTCGATGGATTTGTGACTCACAATATTCACTTACTGGCCAATAAGAGAATATTACTACTTACAATAGGGGCTTGCACGTGTAGGAAGGCCAAATGCCTAGAGCTCACTGCTTAATTACAAAGAAGTCACATTGACTTACAAATGGATTATACAAATCCAATGTCTTGTACTACTTCAGATCAGCATCTACTATGCTAGATTTAGTACCGGTTTAAGATCTGCTACATACATAAACCCTTATCCAATATCTGCCTTACAATTCATATATTAGGTCTGCATTAATCCTTCCATCTCTCTATCCCTAAATGATCTACAATGATCTAATACATATATGAGTCATATTACAATCTGCCAAGTCATCTTACAAAATATTTTACAATTAATTACAAAATATATTTATACAAAATTCTTGTCGGCCAGGGTGCCAATAATCTTTCTTTTGGTGCCGGTGATCTGTATGTCGGTGTAGAGTCTGTCAGTGCCGATGCTTGTGTCTTCTTGTTGGTATCACGTGATTGTAAGGTTTCTATCAATGACAATACCTTCAATCACCTACAATTTCTCATTCGAGTGTGCATTTTCCAACAATCTCCCCCTTTGGCATTGATGCCAACACTCATTAGAAAAATGAAAAAGTGTCCAAAAATGATGTCCAAAAAGAATTTCTTACTAAAACTAAGTTGTCAAAAATCTATGCTCCCCCTAAGTTGATGATGTCCTGTTCTGATAATTTTTCTCATCTCACTACTCCCCCTTTGACATGAATGAAAAAGGTTGTCATTCGTTGTCAGTGGAGTGTTTTTCCTGCCTGGATCCTTATATCCTATGAGTTACATCTAAAAGAGTTCTGCTAATACCAAATTTAGACTCTCAATGAACTTTTCACTATCTTTTAGTGTAGCCTCTATCCTTTGAATAGTACTAGTGAGGTGATGCATTTGTTCCTCCGATGTCTTCAATCCTTGAACAAGTGCCTCAGAGATCTCTTTACCCAAAGAGATGAGGTACTCCAATTTGGGCCTGAGTTTGCATTTAAGATCTTTTGCCTTCCCTTTTATTTTGTCTTTCTCATTTTCAAATTTCTCAAGTTTTTCTTCAAGACTTTGTATCTTCTTCTCTATAACTAATAATGGTTCAGATAAACTAATGAGGTTATCAGCTATATTGTCAATCTCCTTTTGTACCTTGCTTATTTCCTTGTCTATATCTGTTGTCAGAACATTTGTCTTGCATGTGTCTCTATAGAGTTCCTTAAACTCCATTATTATTTTGTTTAGTGCTAGTAAAAGGGTGCCAATGTGTCCCAAGCACTTCTTTATTGTTTCATCAAAGAATTTATCTTTCTCTTTATTCATTTTCTCCTTAAATGTGTCCTCATTTATTTGATCAACTATCAAAATGTTTTCGGTGATGTATTTAGACAATGTGTCTAGTTGACCTAAAGAATATTTATTATCCACAATGCACCTGGGTGCTATCAGTTTAAGAATGGGGATTGTATTGTCAATAGCCTTATAGGCTTGTGCATTACACTCTGTGATTTTTGTTATTGAGTCCAATAAGACCTCTGTTACATTTGTAGGCCGAAATTCTGCTATAGAAGTACCAGATGTATGTTCAATTGTTTTTTACAATTTCCATGCTACTGGTTGTAGTAATAACCTTGGTTTCCTCTTTCTCAAGAGGATCTGTTTGGGTATGCATTTCTATTAGCAAAGGTTTTGGTTTTTCAGTTTTTGTCGGTGGCACTGTCTCAGTTTGAACTTCTACATCAACCTGTTTCTATTCTAGTACCTTAGATGGTTTCTCTGAGCTCTCAACTGTCAGTTTCTTAGATGTAGTCTCTGAATGTACTTTCAATTTCTGTGTATTTGCCTTTGCACTATTCATTCCTGATTTCTCTGATTGTTTCTCAGTAGAGTCCTCTGCCGGTGTTTCTGTCTCTGTGCTAACATTTATTTTCACCATCTATAGTTGGTGGCTCAGTAGCCACATCTTTCTTCATATCCTTAGTGGTTTCTTTATCTACCACAATATTCACCTCTTGTGTATCAATATTCATGGTATACAAAATTTTAGACTCAGGATTTGTATCCTCTAAAGGAGTTTCCATACTCTCTTTAGTGGGTTGAGTGTCAGCTGATTGTACCGGTGTAGTATTAGAATGAGGTGGGGGTAAGTTGCCATTTATCTTAAGGTTTGGAGGTCCACCTACCTTACCTTTCCCCTTATCCCTTTCTTTTTTATATACTCTGATAGTCTTGGGTCTTTTGAGTTCTTCCTGTTCCTCTTTTGCAACAAAGAATATGTCCCATGTTGTTTAGTGTATCCAAAAGTTGCTTACCTACTGGTATGTCAAAACCAAAATCTCTCCTACCAATACCAGGTACTTTCTTAGTAATATACAACATTAAACATACAAGTAAATTTCTAAATCTAAAGGTTCCTTTCTTATCTCCCTTTATCTTCTTCAGATTGTCTATTAATTCATCTTTGAGCCATTCACACATATCTATTCTAGCATTGTTGTTAACCATATCATATGCACTTTTGATACATAGGCTTGATATTGAGCTTAACCTATTTGCATGTGTATCCTTGTAGCCTAAAATCATATTGACTAATCTGACATTGATATCCTTCACATCATTTACCCTTAGAGACCTTTTGTCAAATGTTGCGCCGGTTAGGTCCATTACTGTGTCATTAGAGACCTTTTTAGTTCTGTCAGGCTTGCTACTGGTGGAAGGTAACCCTGTTACTACCTTTACTACTTCTTTGGTGATCTTATGAATTGAATCCAACCAAAATAACTCCCCATGAACTCTACTTAGCACAATCCTTATAATATCCTTGGGAAAATCTGGGACACTAAAGATTTTAGTAAAACCTAGGGTTTCCACTATCTTATGTTCCAATTTGATATTTCCAGATTCATCACAAATCATAGTTTGATACATGTTCTTGATTTCATCATCTCATAATTCCTCTATATGAAAATGTATGTATATCCTAGGGTCTTCAGCATACACTACTCCTTTAGGAATTTGAGAAAATGCACCTATGGTATCATCTTTCTTCGCAATTTCTGGAACACACTTGAATACAGGTTTAGGGTGCTTGATTACTTCAATCACAGTAGAGTTTACAATAAATTTAGGAGTGGATGAGGAAGCCATAGTTATAAATACCTCAATCTACCTTTAGGATGAGTGCTTGGATGAACTGCTTCACTTCTTCGCTAAGGATGCCTTCACTCAGGAATTTTTGCGCTCTCAAAGATTTGAATGCTCGGTAAAAAAAGGAGCCAAAACACTTGCTTTATAATGTTATTTTCTTCAACTACCACATCATTTAGTCTTCTAGCCAAATCATCTTCATTCTTCTTTCTATCTTCATTTTCTTTACAAAATCTCAGTCATATCTTGCATCTCATTCTTCATTGTACAGTTATCTTGTCTCAGTTGGTTCACTAGATCATTAAGAGTTTCCTTTTCATCTTCATCATTCTGCATCTTTTCACAAAGTTGTCTTCTTTTATTCCTTTCTATAGTGAAATTTTCTTGAAGTCCTTGAATGATATCCTGTGCAGCCTTCAAATCATCCCCAGGTTTGATATTCTTTACTTTTTCTACATCATAGTCTGAAAGAGTTGTTTCCAATTGCTTTCTCAAATTTTCCATCTCTACCAGTGTCAAGACCTTCCTCAAGCTATTAGGATTTTGAAAATAAAGGACCAAGCTCTGATACCAATTGTTAGGATTCCCAAATATACTAAGAGGGGGAGGTGAATTAGTATCTGACTAGTATAATAATTTTCTTAACTTATAACATGAAAAGCATATCAAAATTGTGTATCGGTAAACCAAAAATAATGTATTAAATAAGAATAGCAGACACAACATAAGAGACACACCATAACACAATATTTTAATGAGGAAACCTAGTGTGGGAAAAACCTTTGTGGGATTTGTGACCCACAATATTCACTTCCTGGCCAATAAGAGAATATTACTGCTTACAATAGGGGTCTTCACATGCAGGAAGGCCAAGTGGCTAGAGCTCACTACTCAATTATAAAGAGGTCACACTAACTTACAAATGGATTATACAAATCCAATGTCTTGTATTGCTTCAGATCAGCATCTACTATGCTAGATTTAGTACCGGTTTAAGCTTTTCTACATACATAATCCCTTATCCAATATCTTCCTTACAATTCACATATTAGGTCTGCATTAATCCTTCCATCTCTCTATCCCTAAATGATCTACAATGATCTCATACATATATGAGTCATATTACAATCTACCAACTTGTCTTACAAAAGATTTTACAATTAATTACAAAGTATATTTATACAAAATTCTTGTAGGCCAGGGTGTCGATAATCTTTCTTTTGGTGTCGGTTATCTGAATGCTGGTGTAGAGTCTATTGGTGTTGGTGCCTATGTCTGCCTTCTGGTATCACATGATTGTAAGGTTGCCATCAATGACAATACCTTCAATCACCTACAATTTCTCATTGGAGTGTGCATTTTCCAACAAAGGAATGGGTGTTCTATGATTTAAAGGAAGATGAACCGGAACCGGCTATCATGAATGAAGAAAAGGCCTTGGCAGCAAAAGTTGAAGATAAGGATGAATGGGTAATTGATAGTGGATGCTCACATCATATGACTAGTGATAAGAGAATTTTTTTGTCCCTGCAAGTATACCATGGTGGTCAAGTCATATTTGGAGATGACAAAGCATGTATAATCAAAGGTAGAGGTACTATTTCTCTGGATGGCATGCATAATACTGATAATGTCTATTATGTAGAAGGTTTAAAGAATAATCTTTTTAGTGTTGGTCAATTGGTGGACAGGGTTTTCAACTTCAATTTAAAGATAGAAAATGTAAAATCATTAACAAGACTGGTTTGGAGATTGCAACTGGTACTCAGACTGGAGGTAATATCTTTCACTTGAACACTAGTAATAAGACTTGTTTGATTGTTCATATTGATGAGAGTTGATTATGTCATAAGAGGTTGTGTCATGTTAATTTTGATTGTATTGTTAAGATCAGTTCAACTAAGGCAATTAAAGATATACCTAAGATGATGAAGCCTCATAATCCAGTATGTAAGGAATGTCAAATGGGAAAGCAAGTTAGAACTTCTTTTTGTAATACCCTAAAAATGGTCATCTAAAATGTGAGCCCCTAATCTCGTCAACATCACCAAGGTCCTAACCAAAGGCAATTAAATAAATCTTGAGCACACAATTAATTCTTTAATCATAAATGTCGCATGGCAAATTAATCAACCAATATTAATTAAATATTTATTTAATTAATTGATCATTCCAAGTAAATCATTTTAAACAATTATCTTATTTATCTTATTAAATATCCTAGCATATTTAATTAAATAAATCAATTGAGCACAAATCTTTAAAAATGGAAATTAATCAAAAAATGAATTAATTGACCAAAAAAGAATTAAAAATTGAGAAAAGAAATCAATTGGAGATAATCTTGAAAAACAAATTAAAAATTGATAAATAATCTCAAAGAAGGCAATTAAAACAATTAAATCTTAAAATTGAATGAAATAGAAAACAATTAAAATAATTAAATCTTAAAATTGAATGAAATAGAGAATAAATCAGTTTTTTCCTGATTTTATCTTAATTTTAGTTCAATTTACTTTTAAATTGAGAAAAGCATCCAATCATATCAATTCACTTGGATTGTACTTCCTCTTGGAAAATCTTGACCGCTCATCATCATTTGATCTCAGCCTTTGGTTTCTTTCTGAATTTTCTATAAATTCAGGCTCTCATCTCTCAATCAAAAATCCTAGAGAATATATTGTTATTATACCATTTTTTCTCTAGGTTCATTGAGAATTTGCATTGAGATATTGCATATTATTTATTTCATATTGTTTAAATCACTTATCTCATTTATTGCTTAAATATTGTTAGATTAATCTTGCATCCATCTAGCTAATATCATGTTCATATAGATTAAATCCTTCTTCTTGGTGTCGTCTAGTCACTGGTATTGCTTATAATCTAAGAGTAATCTTATACTCGCATCTTTTAGAAGGCAATGGGTTGATTTGTTATGGTTTTCATATTCATATTTATATCTGTCTAACCATGCATGTAATGACTTGGTTGAAGTGTTGTGCTTACAGATACAGGTCCACTTTTCACACACACATTTCTGGCACCTACCGTGGGGCAGAAAATTATATTTAGGCCTCAAAAAAATCATTCTTTTTATCTTTAGGTTTCATCCCTACAGCCTCTACAAAATATCGTACAAGCAATTTTACTGTATCATACGACATTATATTGACACCTGCAATTTATTGTACAAAACAAGATCATATCCTTTGAATTGTCATACAAATCAAATATGGACTTGTACGACATACTGACTTTGTAATATTCTATCATTTTGTATTGATTTATAACTCGTACGACACACTACTTATGCTATGTTTTGTCATTCTGTATTGATTTCTAACTCATATGATAAAAGTGTTTTGTCATCCTATTTTATGAGGAATGTCATACGATTTTGTTTTCTGATAGATTAAAAGCAGATTACCTTTCAAGATTTTTTGCTTAAATTTTGATTATGCTAATGCTGACCCTGAATTGTCTTCTATCTGCCTCAGATTTTCACAGTCTAACCAATTTCTTACAGGATGCTTGTCAAAGAATTTTATCGATCAAACACATGCTTGTCAAAGAATGAAAACAACATGACTACTGATACGTTGTTTTTGCAGGTTGCCTAAAGAGAATCAACCAAACATCGTGTATTCTTGAAATTCATTTTTTTTAGGCACCTAACTTGATATCTAGTTAAAGAACAAATCTGTCTTTCATGTTTTCAGAAAAATCTAAGAGGTAGGAGAGTATGCTCTTGTCTTTTACAGTCAATCAGATATCTAGACCCTCGAAGCTTTTTCTAAGTTTTGAGATTTGTGTACCTTTAGAGGGCCTGCCACAGTGGGAAAAAGTAATCACCTTGTGAGAATGACCCAAGTGAGTATAGCTGGACCTGGGCATTCCAACTCACTATAATAAATAGGCCTCTAGTGATTAAAGTCTCAGAGGATGGGATTATTTGAGTTTTCTCTTTGAGATCTCTCATATCGAGCATTTTGTAGGGCCTCACGGTCTCAATCATGTTTATGTGACTACAGCTTGTTTCGGTACCTTGTTAGGCTATAGGCCTCAATCATGCTCACGTGACTTCAAGGGGTAATTTCAAATGGAATTCCTGACTAAGAACTATAAGATAGAAGCTACCCGATTCACCTCCGAAAGGTTGATAATCTTTGTGCAAGAGAGATAGTAACTCTCCCAAGACACTTGCCATATCATGCCCCCATTAGCGTTTGGAGTTAGCTAATACGATGTTGAGAATCCATTGTATGAGACTCAGCGGCCGTATTCTAATTAGCTATTGGGTGTGTACCTAAGTCAGCAAGCAAAGGTTTTCTTCTCTAAGCCAACTTCCATAGGGTTAGCGTGTTGTGATTGAATTATTATATATCTTGCATGTTTTCTGTGTTTTCATCCCTCAAATTAAAATTGGAATACTGAAACTGAAGAAAACAAGATCAAACAAACTCAGTGATAAACTCTACCCATGTCAAAACTAGTCCATCTTGGTCAAAAATTAGTCCATCTCAAAATTGGTCATACTAATTTGTCATACCTAGCCATTGGAAAACTCAGAATTTTTAGTCTCTGCTCTATGAACAGTCATATGAGTGTGGTAAATTGTAATCCTGCACCATATCCTGTGTCATACAAGTCTACTAAATTGTTGTTCTAAGGTCAATCCTCTATCGTATGAAACCCAGTAGTCTATCGTTCAAAGTTAAATCTTGTGTCGTACGAGACATAACTGAACAGAATTATTTGTCATCCGAGACCTACCCATTTGTCATATGATACTAGGTAGCAACTCATACAAAATAGAATTATCATCATCCTAAACCTATTATACTGTCGTATGGTTTCAAAAATTCTATCATACGGGTCTCTGATTTTGCCAGTCCAGAATAGTCAAACCTATCCAAAACAGTCTACAGCGAGCCTCAAAACTGGTTATCATCCTCCTGAGCATAAATAACCTTGATAGTGTACCTTTGTCGTTGCGTTTCATGATTTTGTCGATCATCTTTAAGTTAGTTCAAACAAACATCTTATCAAACCTAAGTTAACTTGGATAATGTCTTACATAGGATAGATCATTCCTGAAACCAGACCAGATCTTAAGTTACTTCTCTCAATCACTACGTTAAATGAACTACTAGCTACAATTTGATCTTGACTTCTGCAACACATCTCACTCTTGGTCCTGTTGGTTACAAAATGCCTTTTCAAACCAGAAATTCTTGCAGCAAAAAAGACAAAGAAAAATAAATGCCCTTTGTGTCAAAAGACAATCCATTCTTTGTGGAAGACCCCTTTTAAAATAAACTGTCCTCATCATAGATACCAGTTTACGACATACCAATCTTTGGTCAGCCCCTATCTCCCACCATGTCTGGGGAAAGACAAGAAAGAGAAGCTAATAAATGAGACACTCATGACAAATTTAGCAACCATGCCACTGACAGTGATTCCTCATCCACTGAATCTGAGCTTCCTGAACCTCATGAAGCCGAAGTACATAGATGTCAGAATGACAAACAATTTTGAAAAATTATGAAGGTCATCATGGCTAGAGAAAAAGAAGACTATTTCCTAGAATTAGCAAAGCAAGGTGCCAAACTCCCTACTAGTTATAATGTGGAGGCCCTCATTGCTAAAGAGGAAGAGACACCATGGGGAAAATGAGCAAACAAATGCAAGCATTACAAACTGCAGACACAAGAATAGAAAACAAAGATAAAATGCCAAAACAATATTCTCTGGATACAATATGACCATTCCCATTTGACAAAAACCTTTACATGTCTCCCTTTCCTTCACGAGTTGAGATCCCAAAATTTGACAAATATGATGGTACCTCAGATCCTCAAGATCATGTCAGAGATTTTTGTGCCACTTGTATGGAGTTCATGCATGATCAAATGTACCTCATGCGCCTTTTCCCAAGGAGTTTAGGGAGTCAAACAATGAAATGGTTCGCAAGCCTACCCAAAGGGATAAAAATGTTTGAAGAACTAATCCAACTATTTTTACAACAATACTCATACAAAATTCATCACCCAATCACTATAATAGAGCTTTTCAATACCAGACAAAAGACAGGAGAACCCTTTCTCACCTTCCTCCAATGATGGAGAAAGATGTTCTCTAGATATTCACGGACTATCCAGATCTTGAGAAAATGGATATCTTTGTCAACAACTTAGTCCCTGAATTGAAATATAGTGTCCAGATGCAAGTACACCCTTCATTCAACAAAATAGTAGATAACGCCCTTAGAGTGGAAGACGTGCTTATCAAAAAAGAAGATATATCACTTTGGAAAGAAACATCGCAAGGTTCTAGCTCTAAAGAAAAGAGTAAACACTGGAAATATGGCAAAGATAGCAACAAGAATGCCATTAATAGTGGAGTGTTAGACACTATCCAAGCAAAAACAAAATCCACAATATTTAACTTGGTCAGTGGCACGCAAGCACTCAAGGCAGTTGAAACTACAATAGAGAATCTCCCAAAGAAAACAAGAGAATGGTTTAAATAAAAACCTTGGCTTTGAAAGCCTAAGCATGATTTTAATCCTCTAGATGAATCATATGAATTGGATTTTAAAACTTTATTGGCAAATAATCTGATAACATTACCAGACAATTCTAGACCATATGACCCAAAAATTAGACCCAAATGGTGGGGAGAAAATGAATACTATGACTACCATCAGAACAAGGGACATAACATAAACCACTACATGAAACTCTGACATGAAATCCAAGATCTCACTAACATAGGCAAGATCATTGTTGGAAATCACACAAATAATGCTGATCATAAGGCCTTTAAAGATCCCTTACCCACTTATGAACGAGGAGATTCCTCAAAATCCAAGGAAGGAACTAGAGTCAATTATACTTACACTAACAATGATAATGTGATCAACATGATTGAATCTACTCAAGCTGAATATTGCAATGTGATCATAGTCCCAGACCACCAAAATCAAGCACAAGCTACTAATGCCATGACTCACGCTCAAAGGAAGATTACTCTCCCAGGAGCCAGTTCCTCAACTTTTGATCAAACAACATCAAATCTACCAAATAGACAACCAGACACAATCATGGCTAAATCAAAACAACTGGCTTCATCATCTTCTCCTGGTTATAGTATTATTGAACAATTGAAGAGAACCAATGCTCAAATCTCCATTTTGGAACTACTTAAGATTTCTTCTGCTCATAGAGAGGTCCTGGACAAATCTCTACTTACTACCAGTGTCCTTAAAGATTTAGATGTAGATCGGTTTCAACCTATGGTGGGTCACTTGACTTCACCTCATTATCTCACTTTCTCTGAAAAAGATGATAACTCACTGAGTCATCCACATAACCAGCCATTACACATTGAAGCCTTGATCCATAAACACCACGTTAAATGTGTTTTGATAGATGGAGGTGTTAGGTTGAATATTTGTACTTACAATCTATTGACACAACTAGGATTTTCTGAAAATGTTATTGATCCAACAAAAAAGATAACAATAAAGGCTTATGATGAAGAAGAAAGAACTTCTAAGGGTCTGGTACTATTACCAATCAGAGTAGGACCTGTGGAAAGAGATGTCATTTTTCAAGTCCTGGATCTTCATCTTTCATACAACATCTTACTAGGCAGGCCATGGATTCATGAACTGAACATAGTACCATCTACATATCATCAATGCCTAAAGTTTCATTATAATGGATTTTAAGTCAGTATTCCTATCGATACAAGTCATACCTGCAATGCATTAACACAAAGTGTTGATGCTTTTGTTCCTCATAATAGAGTAGCCTCCACAGCTGAAAGTTCAGAATCTTTGCTATAAGATTTACAAAAGAAATTGAAAATCACAAACACTAGCATGGATGGATACAAGATAGAGCCTATACTCTCACTAATGTCTCTTCCTCCATCACCAAGACAGTTGGGAAAACTGTCAAAGGTTATGAAGCCACAAATTTCAACTCCAAAAGTCATTTATGATGGCACCTTTATACAATCCTCTACTTCTCTTGCAGGTAAAATAGAAGGGGATGATGTTCTCAAATCACTTTTCAAAGAGGATAGTGTAAACAAATAAATATGCCATTGTGAGATTTCTTCGACACAATATGGTCTAGGCTATAAGCTACTTCAATGCATGGGATATTCAGGTACTGGTCCTCTTGGAAAATGTCAAAAAGGTATTGTTGAACCTATTCGGTTACAAACTAAATCTATCAATGATAAAGCTGGACTGGGATATGATCCAAGAAAGCAGTCAGATCAGAAGCACATGTCTCACCATCAATGTAAGTGGAAGAAAAAGGTACTACCTTTAACAACATAGGAAATTAATACTCAAAAAACTTAGGAAGAGTGTGATGATGAACAAAAAGAATTGCCCACCCAAAGAGAGGAAATAAATGGTAATCAAGTTCCAGTTATATCAGCTATAATACCATAGGAAGTAGAAGTCCCAGAGGATATGAAAGATGAAGTATACAAAATCAGAGAATTGTTTGCACCACTAAAAGTTCCAATCACATATACTAGCAGACAACAAGTAGATGATTCAGAAACTGATTCAAATGAGTATGAATGGGGTCCTGACCATCTCTCAGATACAACAACCCCTAAAAAATCCAGTGATATCATAGATGACGTACAAGAGCTGATATACCTAAGAATGTGAAAGGAAATAGAAGAAATTAGACTAAAAAGACAAGAAGACTATGAACGACAACTAGAGAAAGATCGAACACAAGCAATTTATTCACCTACCAACCCTCCTAATGAGATAAGACAAATCACGTATGAAACTACAAAAGAAGAACTAGAGGCTATAGAAATAGAACCAGTCATCAGTCCAGAGGAAGCTGAATGGAAGAGACGATAGGGATTAACAGAACCATCAAAGTCATGTCCACAAGTGTGTCAAATACAAGCAAACAATGAACCAAATCATGAAGGAACTTGCAGCATCAAAGATGTGGGTGTTGATACTATACATACCTTTACTAAGTCACTTGAAGATGAGTCAGAAACTTCATCCTATGACTCTGATGACTCAGACAGGAGCTCTATTTATGACAACAACTATTCAACAACGCATTATGACTACTCTATCATGAATGATGAGATATTGTCTACTGTCACACCACAGTATGTATTCCGGTCTGAAGTAGGTGACGATGCTAGAAGTAGGTCGGTTGGGTTAGGTCCAATAAATACTAACATGAATTTTGATAATCATGTTGTACCTCTTCCTAGTCTCAAGACACATACACAAGGTAGTCTTCTGGAACTCGACTGGTTGGTCCAAAGTCATTATGATAGTACCATGAACTTCCTTGAGCCTGTTCCAACCTTATCCCTAATGCATCAGGAATTGATTGATTGTACTCTTTATAACTAACCCTTGAATGTACCTACTTTTACCAAGACTATACATTAGCATACTATCTCAATGCAGTTGAACCCATGTACTCTTCCACCAGCAAACATAGTGAAAATATGACTAAAGCAGATATCAAGTATCTTAGTCCCAAAAAAAAGAAAAATAAAAATAAAAGATCTGATGGAAAAAACCACATTGTGGCGGTGTCAGAATCTAAAAAAGAGAAAATAAAGGACGTACCTAAAGGTGAAAACATCTCAAAGGCACCCGAAGGTGAGATACTTGATATACTGCCAAGTCACTTCTAGGAGAGATCTTCCATATTGATCGAGCCAACTTAGCTAGTGAACATTGGGAGTCCAGAGACACCACACATCATTCATTTAGCTCAATCACTATCAGCAGAAGAGTTAAAAGATTTCAGCAACCTTTTTCTAGAAAATAAGATCAACTTTTCATGGACATACTCAGATATGCTAGGGCTAGATCTTGATCTCATCATGCATCATCTCTCTATTACACCAGGAGTTAAACCAGTCAAGCAAAAACTTTGTAAGATGCATCCTCATGTGGCACTGCTATTTAAAGTTGAACTAGAAAAATTGCTGAAAGCTGGATTTATCAGAGCTAGAGACTATGCAGAATGGATATCAAATATAGTACCTGTATCAAAGGTAGACAAATTTATTAGAGTTTGCACAAACTTTAGGGATCTCAACAAAGCATGTCTGAAAGACGAATTTCCATTGCCCAACATTGACATGATATTAGATATGACTGCTGGATATGAGATGTATTCATTAATGGATGGATTCTCTGGTTACAATCAGATCAAGCTAGCACCTGAAGATCAAGAAAATATAGCTTTCACATGTGCATGGGGAACCTTCTGCTAGAATGTTATGCCATTTGGTCTAAAGAACGTAGGAGCAACTTACCAAAGAGTAGTAACCACTATCTTCCATGATATGATGCATAAAAAACATAGAAGATTATGTTGATGACACCATGGTAAAGACTATGAAGAGATCTATGCATATTCAAGAGCTAGGTCTCATACTAGATAGAATGGAAAGATTCAAGCTTTGATTAAATCCTGAAAAGTGTGCTTTTGGAGTAACATCAGGAAAATTGTTTGGTTACATAATTTCAAAAAAAGGAATTGAGGTTCACCCTGCAAAGGTCCAAGCTATAATGGAAATGCCTCCACCCAAGAATATCAGTCAGATGAGAAGTTTACAAGGTCATCTTCAATCAATAAGGTGTTTTATATCTCAACTAGCAGACAAAGCTCAACCCTTCACAAAGGTATTAAGGAAAGGAATTCAATACAATTGGGATAAAGATTGTGAATGACATTTACACCAAATCAAAGAATATTTTTCTAATCCACCCATATTAATGCCACCGATTCAAGGTAGGCCACTGATCCTATACATATCAGCTACGGATACTTCACTGGGGCACTTTTGGCACAACAAGATGACAATAAAAAGGAACGAGCTATCTATTACATCAGCAGAACATTGGTGTCATATGAAATGAACTACACTATAATAGAGAAAGCATGCTTAGCATTGGTCTTTGCATCCCAAAAATTAAGACACTATATGTTATCACACTCCATTAAGCTGGTAGCCAAGATTGATCCACTCAAATATCTTCTTAGTAAAGTGAGACTTATAGGAAGACTGGCGAAATGGGTCATGGTTCTTACAGAATTTGATATCGAATATGTGGAATGTAAAGCCATCAAAGGATAGGTTATTGTAGACCAACTTGCTGATGCTCCACTTGAAGATAGTCAACCTCTGCATATAGAATTCCCAGATGAATCAATAATGCACCTTACTGACCAATCATGGAAGATGTTCTTTGATGGGCCTTTCACTCAACATGGTTCTGGTACCAGAATACTTCAAAAATACTCAATTTTGAAAGCTTACAAGATTCTCTTCCCTTGCACAAACAACAATGTAGAATATGAAGCTTTGGTAAATGGGATCAAGCTGGCCATCGAGTGGAAGATTCTTGAATTACACATCTATGGAGATTCTCAACTCATTATCAACCAAATCAATGATCTATATTAGACAAGAGATGAGAAATTGATAACCTATAAGAGAATGGTGGATGATCTCAAGAAATACTTGACCTCTATATCATTTCAGCAGATCCCCAGAACAGCAAATAGAGAAGCAGATGCAATGGCCACTTTGGCATCTATACCATAGCTATAGGAATCTAATTTTCACTTTGAATTCCTAGTGGAAGAGTTACATTATCCTACCTATGATTCCCTAGAGTCCCAGATGGTCTATTCTATTATTGGACATGACTCATCTCATTATAGCCACATTTATTATTACCTGCGTGACCAAGTTGTCCCTGCTAATCTTTCTCGAAATGAAAAAAGGAACCTAACCCAAAATGTGTCATGGTATGTCATCATTGCTAACGACCTATTCAGATGAGGTTTAGATAATACTTTTCTTAGATGTCTAGAAACTGAGGAGTCCCAATGTGCATTATCTGAGGTTCATGAATGTGTTTATGGATCCCATTCGAATGGTCTAACTTTAGCACGAAAACTACTAAGGGCTAGCTACTACTGGCCAGACATGGAGAAAGAAGCTATAAAATTTGCTAAAACCTGTGAAAAGTGTCAGTTGCATGGGCACCTTATACACGCTCCAGCAAGGGATCTCATACCCTTTGTGACACACTAGCCCTTTCAACAGTGGGCATTTGATCTAATTGGCCAAATATATCCTGCATCATCTAACAAACACAAATTTATTATCACTGCCACTGAGTACTTCACTAAGTGGGTAGAAGAGGTTCCACTCGTCAAGGAAACCAACAAATAGGTAGCTCTATTTATTCTTAATTGTATCATCTGCAGGTATGGTATACCTTCATCCATTATAACTGATAATGGAGGACAATTCAAGAACAAAGATCTAGATGAACTTTGTGAGAAGTTTAAAATCAAACAACACTGGTCCTCAATATATTGCCCTCAAGGTAATGGACAAGCAGAGGCATCTAACAAAAACCTACTGACTATCTTGCATAGAACAATGAACAAATCCGGGAAGGATTGGCATCTGTAGTTGAATCCTACACTATGGGCTTATAGAACAAGTATTAGAACACCTACTGGGGCTACACCTTTTTCTCTGGTGTATGGGTCTGAAGCAGTATTACCTATTGAAGTAGAAATATCATCTCTAAGAGTTTCCTTGCAAGGTCTTGTTACTGATGAAGACTATAGAATATCTAGATTGCAAGAGCTTGAATTGTTAGATGAGCATCAACAAGTGGTGTTTGATCATCTCAGAGTGTATCAAAAGAGAATGTCCAGAGGATATAACAAGAAGGTTCAACATCGAGAATTTTAGGTTGGTGACCTAGTCCTGAGAGAAAATCCTAAAAAATCAACAGTTTTGAGACTACAAAGGGAAGTTTGAACCCAACTGCCTGGGTCCCTATATCATTACTGTAGCTTTTGGCTCTAGTGCCTATCAACTCTCAACATTGGAAGGAGAGCAGCTCTGTGAACCGATCAACACCATCCATCTGAAGAAATTCTTCACCTAAATATTCTCTTCTCCAGCAGCTTATACAGCGAAAAAGTCTTGAAGAAATCATAAAAATCAGAAAAAGTCCTAAAAAAAATCTTAAAAATCAGAAAAAAGTCCTGAAAGAAATCTTAAAAATTAGAAAAAGCTCTGAAGAAAAGAAAAAAAATAGAAAAAAAGAAAAAAAAGAAAAAAAAGGGAAAAAAGAGAGAAAATGCTTTGGTGAAAACCTGGTAAACAGGCACCTTTGTAAAAAAAAAAAATGAATCTCTGCCAAGCAGGTGAAAACCTGGCAAACAGGTGCCTCTTGTACTCAAGTGCTCCATCTATCAACGCAACATTGGCATTTCCGCTTTCATGCATCTTTGCTTTTGCTTGTACATATCTTTTGGTCACTTTCGTGACATCTTAGTTCATTGGAACCCTCATGGCTTGAAACCAATCATTATCCTAGTCTTAGGTAATCCACAAAGCACATTACATGTCCTAAGCAGTGTCAACCAAGTCAATCTTACGTCAGTGAAACCTGGTCATCCACTCCGAGTTAGTTACCTATCCCCTTACTACTAAAGATTTTTATCACTGAGTAAACAAGTAAAACAACATAACGGAAAACAATCACTAAACAATTTGAGCTATGAATGAAAATTTTCTTTGAGTGCTGACTTTTATATTGGTTTTCGATTATTATCCCTCTGAGTAACTTGAGGAAGTCTATCTTGACTAAGAGGAGAAATAATTGGGGGCATAATATTTTCTTGTTTTCTACTTGTAGGAATGATTCCAATGATCTAGAAAAATCTAAATTAGCTGGGTGTCTATGATAACAGCCTTCACATCAAGGTGACATCACCTCACATACCTTGACTCCGCTTATTTGAATGCTACAAGGAGGTTCCATATCATTTTTTTGTTTGTTTTGAGGGAATTTCTTCATTGTGCAATCTGCATCCATGCGTAATCTATCCAAGGATATGAATGAAAAAAAAGGGTCATTGTGGACAAGATAATTAATATTGCACATGAAAAGCAAAGAATTCTAATCTATCTGTTGTGGTTGTAAAGCACTCAATGATGAAAATTAAGCTTTTCAAAATCCAGTGACTAGGTTTAGGTTTCATTTTGCATATCATTTTGCATTTCATTCTGCATCTTATGAATTTAGAGTGATTTCGATATGGTAACAATGATCTCCTTATTTTATAAATGAGAGTTGGAAGCTTCATCATTTCTTTGCTAAGTGGTCTCTTTTCATCATTTCTCCGATCAAGTACTTGTGTTTTGAGATGTTAGCTACATACATAAGCATCTTGTATAGATTCACACATTTCACTATCATTCATTTGCATTCATCTTGTTGCATAGAAAAATAAACATTTGCATTACTCATTACTCATTCACATTCATTTATTTGCATATGAAAAGAAAGAAAAATAGACATCCATATTCATTTGCATTCATACATTCATGCTGAAAAGAAATGCATACATATAGAATAAAGAATATAGAATAACATCTCATAAATGAATCAACACAAGTACGATGAAGTACAATTGGATCTCGTATATATATCATGTCAAGTACAAGAGTACAAAATGATGTCGAATGACATATACAAACTCCCATCGGAGCAATATTTGTATCAGCTAAAAAAAATGGGTGTGTCTACAAAAATTATCCAAGCTACAAAAAGAAAAAATCTAGCCCACACCCTCTCCCTCATCGCCCGGTGGAGGTGGAGGAGCCTGATACCCAAGTTCCTGACAAGACACCTATGCTCCCTCTGATCATGCCATATACTATGAATAGGGTATCACTTGCTGAGCAACAGGAACTGTGACACTATATGCGGCCACATAATAAGCTGCCCTACTACTCTGGTGGAGGACCTCCTGTCACAAGGGCTCTATCTCTACTCTCATCTCTAGTCTCAATGCTATGATTTGGAGATCACGCTTGGTCCTCACCTCGGCAATCTGGCGATCCCACTTGGCCCTCACCTTGACAAGCTATCGGTCCCGCTCTGCTAGCTGAGTCTGAGCCACTATCAACTATGACTACAGCTCTACAAGATGTGCCCTCATTGACCATCCAACGTCTATCCCCTTCTCTCTCGCAGGCTCCTCACCTCCACCTCCACCTCCACCTCCACCCTACTCATCTCTCCACTACGAGACCTATCTCAGAGCTACTCGCTCCTCCTCAGTCCCACCCAATCTCACTCCTACTCCTCCTAGGGATTTGCCCTCACCTTGTTGTTGTCCACCCTCAGCTAGCACCCTATTGCTACTAGCACCAGGATCACCACTTGTCCATCTTGGAGCCTCGGCTCTCTATTCCTACCTCTGGCCCTATCCCTATCCCTGTGCTGGTGTTGGGGCATCATCCTCAACATCCTCAATATGAGGAGCCTACTTATCTGGATCTGTGAATCAAGGGAACGAATGTTGCTGAAAATAATCTATATACTAGGGCAATACCCTTGTATCCACCACGTCATCCATGTAATCCCACCTCAGGCAGTGTAAACCAGTCAGCTCCTGCATCGCCAAAGCATAAGACAACCGTAGAGACCATCCTTGTCTCTCCTCATCTGCATATCGCGCATAAGCTATGTACTCTTGTGAGATCCCCTGAGGCTGGTCATAGTGCCTCATCACTCGAGATATGATGAATCGCTCCATAATGGTTTGTGACCTCCCGATCAGTGGGTGTGTAACAAAAAGGTCCCTATGGACTAGCCCCCAATCATCCCACAACTCCAAACCTTTGTATGGTCTCCATATGATGGCTATCAAGTCATCAAGCTGTCATCTCCAAAAATCTGTCTTGCCCAGATGGGGCTGTGTAATATAACTATCATACCTATAAATGATTGGCTGCCCAAGCTCTTTGCTATCAGCTACTATCGGCTGGCAAACAAGAAGGTGATCCCAAGCCCACACCTACAAAATATATACACCGGTGGCCATGCTCCACCCATCTCTATACACAATCTCATGCATCTCCTGATACATGTTGGCCAATAAACAAGAGCCCTAGCCAACTCTCTAAGGGGTCTCTATCAACCTCTCTAGCATCTGACCCCATCCACATTGGAAGCCCTACTGCCCTCTGTCTATCATAAGAAAACAACCTATAAACCCTGCTAGAACTTATGCCAGAGGATACTCCTCACTGTACCTACTCATAAGAATATCCCAACTCATGGACCGTGTCAAAATGTCAAGATCACCGAAGACATGCCTAACTGCCTGTAATCTTGGAAGGTGCCCTAAATCATAATCCACCTTATCCCTAGCAAAAGGGATATGGAGGATCCTGTATACATCCTTAGGAGTGATAGTCAGCTCCCCCATCGGTAGATGAAATGTATTATTCTCTGAATGAAACTGCTCTACAAATGTCGTGAGCATCCCATGGTTCACATGGATATCTAGTAATCTCAACAAATGATTCAAGCCGCACAAGTCAACATGAGCCTGCTCAACCTCAGATAAATCTCACACTAATGCCATAGTAGGAGGATAAACACATCTAAACAATAAAGGAGGTAATCAAACCTACAAAAAAAACCCAACACTGAAGCATCAAAAAACATTCCAAATGAGCCTACAAGAGAAGCAAAACATCACGCAAATCCAACTAAGTCAAATGCAAAATCAAAATTTCACGTTTACACCTTCAAAAATGCTCACTGTCTCTCGAATGACAAAGCACAGATAAGAAGAATCTCATACGAGCAAGGATTAGCTCTCGCACGAAAAAACAACCTCAAACGACAAACTTTTAGACTATGTACAACAAAATGGTCTTTTTACAGACCTATCGTACGACATGAGGGTGCATCCTGAATGACAAAACTAATGACTTTAAATGACAAAAGAAACTATCCCAGTTACTCATATGAGACAGGATCCTGTCTCACATGATAAACTATGATGCCTGACCCCAAACATGTGAAAAACTTGCAAAATGAACAAAAAATTGAAAATTGAAAACATAAAGAGGCTGAAGATTGATCACTTACCGCTGGCTCATAGTTTTGGGGTCAATTATGTCTTCTCTAGCACTTGAATCAATGCTGATGAGTAGAGACCACCATTTTCTTCATAGAAGGCTTTTTGAATTTTCAAACTTGGAGGGTTAAAATGAATTGAAAATGACACTTTTGTCCCATATATAGCCAAAAACCTAATTTTTGAACTTTCTCCAGTGGACATGAAAATTGTACCCTTAGCTAATTTGACCATTCTGATTCCATTTTCAGGATCGAAATTAAAATTCAAGATCATTTTGCTAGTCAATTTCAGAATTTGGACCACTTAGCACTTTTCATCAAATTCTCTTTCTTTAACTTTGCACTCAATTTCTTGCTAAAATTTCAAAAATTCCTCTGAATCAATTTATGCTCATCGCTAAAAATTGCCTATCATTATGTACCCTCGATATCTTTCAATTTTGCTCTTGAGGGGGCATACTCATGACCTTATGACCTCACATCTTCAAACGTCAAGAAAATTTTCAAATCTTCATCAAAATTTGAGCAAAAAAATCTTTTTCAGCTAAAGAAAATCAAATTAGACCTCAATCACTAGGGGCATATTAGTTTCATCGCTTCATATCAAGCTGATATTTGTCTTCATCTGAATCAATCTCTTAACGTTAATCAATTTCATCGCTTTTCATCAAGCTGATTATTCGTTTAAACTCAATCAAGGGTTTAAAGATTTTCTTTGATCACACTAAATCTAAGCAGGTGTTTAGTTTCATCGTTTCTTGATCAAGCTGAACAATTTATCTTCATCGTATTTTGATGAATCAAGTTTAAGATCAATTTTTATCATCACTTGCTGTGTCTAGATCAATCAAGTTCTAGATCAGTAAGATCCGCTTCTTGATCAATCAAGTTAAATTTTGGTATCTTTTGTTTTCTATCATTCCTAGTTAAATCAAGTTCAGGAACAGTATCACTTTAATTAGACTTCATTCAGCTTGGTTGCTTTGAATCAAGCTAAACACCTCACTTTTTAATCTAGTTCATGATCAATCAAATTTAGAACTGGTATCTCCAAGACATCAAATTTTCTTTGAACCAATGCGTTGCTCACACATTATTTCAAAGAGCGGCAAATGTAATACCCTAAAAATGGTCATCTAAATAGTGAGCCCCTAATCTTGACAACATCACCAAGGTCCTAACCAAAGGCAATTAAATAAATCTTGAGTACACAATTAATTCATTAATCATAAATATCACATGGCAAATTAATCAACCAATATTAATTAAATATTTATTTAATTAATTGATCATTCTAAGTAAATCATTTTAAACAATTATCTTATTTATTTTATTAAATATCCTAGCATATTTAATTAAATAAATCAATTGAGCACAAATCTTCAAAAATGGAAATAAATCAAAAAAGGAATTAATTGACCAAAAAAAAATTAAAAATTGAGAAAAGAAATCAATTGGAGATAATCTTGAAAAACAAATTAAAAATTGATAAATAATCTCAGAGAAAGCAATTAAAACAATTAAATCTTAAAATTGAATGAAATAGAGAATAAATCAGTTTTTCTTGATTTTATCTTAATTTTAGTTCAATTTCCCTTTAAACTAAGAAAAGCATCCAATCATATCAATTCACCTAGATTGTGCTTCCTCTTGGAAAATCTTGACCGCTCATCACCATTTGATCTCAGCCTTTGGTTTCTTCTGAATTTTCTATAAATTTAAGCTCTCATCTCTCATTCAAAAATCCTGGAGAATATATTGTTATTATGCCATTTTTGCTCTAGGTTTATTGAGAATTTGCATTGACATATTGCATATTATTTATTTCATATTTTTTAAATGACTTATTTCACTTATTTCTTAAATCTTGTTAGATTAATCTTGCATCCATCTAGCTAATATCATGCTCATATAGATTAAATCCTTCGTCTTGGTGTTGTCTAGTCACTGGTATTGCTTATAATCTGAGAGCAATCTTATACTCGCATCTTTTAGAAGGCAATGGGTCAATTTGTTATGGTTTTCATATTCATATTTATATTTGTCTAACCATGCATGTAATGACTTGATTGAAGTGTTGTGCTTGTAGATATAGGTCCACTTTTCACACACACACTTTTAAGAGAATACATGATAAATCTAATGATGTACTTTATTTGATTCACACTGACTCATGTGGTCCGGCAAGGACTATAAGCTTTCAAGGTGATAGGTATTTCATGTTGATTATTGATGACTATTCTAGGATGATGTGTGTGACATTTCTTAGGGAGAAGTCTGAATCCTTTGATAAATTCAAGATCTTTAAAGCAAAGGTTGAAACATAAACTAGATTGAAAATCAAATGTCTAAGATCAGATCAAGGTGGCGAGTTCACTTCTCATGAATTTAACAGTTATTGTGAGACAAATGGAATTAGGAGACAATTATCTACACCTTAGACTCCTCAACAAAATGGAGTAGTGGAAAGAAAGAACAAAACCATTTTGGAAGCAACAAGATCTATGATAATGGCAGCCAAATTGCCTCATATCTACTGGAGAGAAGTAGTGAGTACAACAGTCTACACATTCAACAAGGTTCATATCAAAGGTGAAACCAGTAAGACCCCTTATAAATTATGGTTTGGACATACACCTACTGTTAAATATTTCAGAATTTTTGGAAGTAAAAGCTATATCAAAAGAGATGATTCAATTGGTAAGTTTGATCCTAGATGTGATGAAGGGATATTTCTTGGTTATTCAATTCAAAGAAAATCATATAGATGTTATAACAAAAGATTGTAGAAAATTTTGGAGTGTGCTAATGTGAAAGTGGATGAGCAGTACATAAATCAATCTATATCATATTACTAGGGATCGGTAGTGGAAATGATCATAACTGAACCAAAAGTGCCTCAATCAGTATAGGAAACCAAGACAGTTACACCGAGACAATCAAAAAATTCAACTATGACTGATGATCGAAGTAGTGAACCTAGAGTTCAAAATACACCAAGATATGTAAGATTAAATCATTCTAAAGATCAAATCATTGGAGACAGGAACAAGGGATTTATGACAAGAAGAAGATTAGCAAATGGAGAGGTATGTCTTATTTCTCAAATTGAATTGGCATCTATTATTTAAGCTTGTAAGGATAAACATTGGTTAAAGGCCATGGAAGATGAATTAGATCAGATAGAGAAGAATGAGACTTGGACTTTAGTTCCCTGACCTAAAAATAAGAATGTTATTGGAACTAAATGGGTTTTTAGGAATAAACTGAATGAGGATGGTCAAGTTGTGAGAAACAAGGCTAGATTGGTTTGTAAAGGATATTATCATATGGGAGGAATTGATTATGGTGAGACATTTGCACCTGTAGCTAGAATTGAAGTTGTTGGACTATTTCTTGCCTATGCAGCTTATAAAAACTATAAGGTTTATCAAATTGATGTTAAATGTGCATTTTTGAATGGTGAACCTGAGGAAGAAGTATACATTGAGAAACCTGATGGATCTTCACTAGCAGATGATAAAGATATGGTTTGCAGATTGAAGAAAAATTTATATGGATTGAAATAATCTCCTAGAGCTTGGTATGCAAGGTTGGATAAATATATTTTGAAGCTTGGCTTTCCTAAAGGTTGTGCTGATAGTAATTTATATTATAAACTCACTGATGATGATATTCTGATTATTGAAGTATTTGTTGAAGATATCATTTTTGGAGGAGAAGATAAATTTTGCATGGAATTTTCTAACACTATGAAGAATGAATTTGAAATGTCCATGATTGGTGAGATGAAATTTTTCTTGGGTTTGCAGTTTACTCAAACTAACAAAGGCATTTTTATCTGTCAAACTAATTATCTAAAGGAATTGTTGAAGAAGTTTTGTATGGATAATTAGAAATCGGTAAGTACTCCTATGGTGACAAGTGATAAATTATCTATCAAGGATACTTCTACACTAGTAAATCCAACAAGATATAAGTCTATGATTGGTGGTTTGTTATATTTAACTTAGACTAGACCAGATATTATGAATGCAGTAAGTATTATTTCAAGATATCAAAGTAATCCTAAATAAAATCATGAATGTGTAGTAAAGAGGATATTCTAGTATTTGCAAGGAACAACATAATATGGCCTATGATATTCTAAAAACGATGATTTCACTTTTTGTGCATATACTGACTCAAATTGGGAAAGAGATACTGATGACAGGAAGAGTACAAATCATGGTGTTATGTGGTATGGTTTCTTTGCATTTATTATCTCTTTAATTGTTAAGTTGTATTGTTTACCAGTATCTATTTTTGCTTTACCAGTATGTAAATTGGTTACAGGTTATTAAGTGGATTAAATGATATAATATGTTAACAACTAATTCAGCCCCCCTCTTAGTTGTTCACTGGTTATCCTAACATAAATAATATAATATTCCACATAAGGTGGATCATCCACTAAAGGTGGAATGTAACAACAAGATAAGACCACAAAAGGTGGAAATTCTCCTACACACACTATCCCAATGTGGCACAAACACCCAAGTGTTTTATACCCAAACTACTATGATATGCATGTTCCTAAGTAAACTTAAGTAAGGTGTAATAATATCCAACATGAATAATTAACTACACCTACATTATCACGTAAAGATATGAGTTAAGAATAAATTGATAGTGATCCTAAATCCTTAATTTTACAGTCAATATAACTGGATAAATCACCTTTGATCATAATACCACCAGGAACTTGTGATAATAAATTATATGAAACTATTTTGTCTAATTCCGTAGACTCCATAGGTTCAACAATAATCATAAGTCTCTCTATTTTCTTAGATGATGATGCCATTCTGGATAAACTCAATTTGAGAGAGATTAAAAAAAGAATACCTTAATTCCTTTGTGTTGGCAAGGTTTTCGGTTGATCTCTCAAATGTACACCCATTTCATCTTCACTAATCTTTGAATCTGACTCAATCTTTCAACCCACAACACAAATTCATCTACAATCGACTAGCAATTTTCTTTTTCACTCTACAGGTGCTCAAAAACTCTTCTTTGAATGCAATTAGGGTAAAATAACATAGTAAAACTCGCTTTTATAAACTTTACCCACAGCATTAATTGTTCAACCAATAGGGTAACATACCCTAATATACCATTTAACAAAACTTCCCAATACTGACAGGTATATAACTAGTTGACAATATTTTGAAAAAATGATAGATAATGATATCAAGAATTCTCACAAAACAACTCAAAATTCAAAACTCTTTTACCACACATTCTTCAAGGGGTCTAGAAGTAGATTTACTGATATGCTCCCCTTAGGCCTATTTGAAAGACTTAATTCACTAGTGTAGGATTCTCCACACTAGGTGAAGGGATAGATTCTTCTATAAGCTTGTCCTCACTCTTCTTCCAGGTTATGTTCATCTCCTCTCTCGTTTCCTTGACATTGACCTTCTTCTTACCTTTTTGATCTTCTGAGTGGATAACTGGTTTGTTCTTCTTGGTTCTAAAGAAGTTTGCCATGTGTCCCGGTTTGTGACAATGATAGCAAGCCATCCCAGGTGATCTCCAAGGTCCTGCATTACCTCTTCCAATTATCCTTATGCAATTCATAGCCACATGTCCATAATTATTGCAAATGGTGCAAAGCAGATTTGTTACCCTTTCCATTTCAAATGGACTAAACCGGTTGACATAGGGTTTCTGCCAGTTCATGTTTTCCTGATTGTCATACGTTCTTCTCCAGTCATCATTAGGTCTTGGATTCATGTGAGGTGGTAGATTGTTTTCTCCATATCTGCATTCAATTGATGTATGTCCATACATGTTGCATGTGAAACAATGACTTTCAAATCTCCTAGACACATACCCAGCATTTGCATTATAGCCTTTATTCTCATTAGGTCTGCTTCTACACACATTAGGAGTATGTCCAGGTTTGTGATAGATAAAGAAAATAGTTTTAAAAGATTTCTTACTGGTAGGCTTGTTAACCTTAGGAGCAATTTTACCTTTATACATGTTGCTCTTGGTACCAGAGGATTCTCCTTTTTCAGATGTATTGAAGCCTAGTCCAGATGTGTCACCTTTCATCCTTTGAGATTGGATCTTCTCATCTAGCATAGAAGAACCTTTATTGAACTTTTCAAGCTTCCCATTAGTCTTAGTGAGCTCTTTAGTAAGATCTTCATTGTGTTTTGTCAGTGACTTTCTTAGAGATGTTGCCATTTCAAGATCTAGCTGCAAAGCCTCCTTCTCTTCCTTCTCCTCATGCCAATGTTCATGCAAAGTTCCATTCTCTTGTTTGATCTTAGCAATTTCATTATCTCTTTCTTTGATTAGATATTCAACTGTTCTTATTGATTCAATCTCTTGGCTCATATGGATTGTTAGTTCTTTGAGCTCTCTCCTTAGATTTAGCTTTTCACCATTCAATTTTTTAACTTTTTCAATCAATGCATCAATGTTGGCTTCATTTGAAGAACTATTATCAAATATCTCCAATAGTTTCTTAGTCATCTCTCTCCTTTTGACTTGTGAAGCTTTAAATCTAACCCTTAGGGTTTCAAGCTCTTCCTTGGTAGCACCAAGCATTCTACCCATCTCTAAATAACTCATATCCCCCATGGTGGCTTTAGGGTTTCCTTCCAAATGATTAAGCCTTAAGGAAGTTTGGCTCGGATACCAATTTATAGACTTATAAAGCACTAAGATGGGGGGGTGGATCAGTGATATAAAAAATAATACCACTTGAAACATTGATCGGTAAAGATAGTTAACCATCTTACTAAATATTATGCATGCAATCCAAAATGATATTAAAGCATCCACAACAAGTAAAACATCCACCATAAAACAAGTGTTTAGATGTGGAAAATCCAACTGGGAAAAACCACGGTGAGATGGGATTCACGAGTTAACTATCTACAGTAATAGGTAACTGATCGGTTAAGGACTACAAAAGTGCTTTGCTAGGAGTAAATCTGGTTAAAGATTCCAAAGCCCTATTAGGAGTTATACCCTATTAAGAGTAACCTCGGTAGAGGATTCCAAGCCCAAACTAATGGCTCACCTAGTTAGATGATTTTTACAATGAAGTTTGTTAGAGCTTACCCAGTTAGGGGATTTCACTATTGTAGTGATTAGAAAACAATAGGTGGTGTGATCTAGAAGTAGCACATATTGCTTGAATAGATCCTCTTCTGCTCACTCAAAACTACATTACCAACATACTTTGTAACGCCTTCTGTAAATCATAACAACTTAACACTTCTATCTTGCATCATGAAAATAGTTAATCATAATGTCATTATATAGACATTAGATATCATGTCGGTGTTAGGATTCCCAAAGATGTTGAGAGGGGGGGTGAATCAGTATCTTAACCAATTTATGAATTTACTTCATTTAAAACATGTAAAGCATATCAATACTATGTACTGGTAAACCAAAAAAAATGCAGTAAACAAGAATAACAACAACCACATGAAAAGAACACCATAACATAGTATTTTAATGAGGAAACCTGGTGTGGGAAAGACCTCGGTAGGATTTGTGACCCACAATATTCACTTACTAGTCAATAAGGGAATATTACTGTTTTACAAGAGGGGCATGCACATGTAGGAAGGCCAAGCACCTAGAGCTCACTACTCAATTACAGAGGAAGTCACACTAACTTACAAAAATGGATTATACAAATCCAATGTCTTGTACTGCTTCAAATTAGCATCTTCTATGCTAGATGCAATACTGGTTTCAACTCTGCTTCATACATAAACCTTTAACCTATAATTCACATATTAGGTCTGCATAATTTTTCCTATCACATTATTACTAAATGTTCTATAATGATCTCATACATATATGAGTCATATTACAACTCGCCATGTCGGCTTACAATGATTTTTTAATTAATTACAAAATATATTATCAACAAAATTTATGTCAGCCAGAGTGTCGGTATCCATCCTTTCACTACCAGTGTTCTCTGTGCCAGTGTAGAGTTTGTCATTGTCGGTGCTGGTATATTTGTCTTGCCGGTATCATATGATTGCAGAGTTGCCATCAATGACAAAACTTTCAATCACCTATAATTTCTCATTGGAGTGTGCATTTGCCAACAATCTCCCCCTTTGGCATTGATGGCAACACTCATTGAGAAAAATCAAAAATTGTTCAAAAATGATATCCAAAGATAGTCTACCAAAAATGTCTTACCAAAACTGTATGCTCAAAATTGTGTGCTCCCCCTGAGAAGATGAACCATTTTTCTCATTCCTCTACTCCCCCTTTAACATCAGTGACAAAGGTTGTGATTCGCTATCAGTGGAGTCCTACCTAGATTCTTGTAACCGGTGGGTTACAATGTGAAAAATGTCTGTCAAAACTAGATTTATTCCATTGCTAAATGTTTTATTGTCTTTTATGGCTTCTTGAGTCCTTTGCACTGTATCGGTGAGTATGTGCATTTTTTCTTCCAGTGTCTTTAGTCCGAGAACCAGAGCCTCAGATATTTGTTTTTTCAAAGAAATACAATACTCTAGTCTTGGACCAAGTCTGCATTTTAAGTCCTTTTCTTTGTCCTTTATTCTTTGTTTTTCATTTTCTAGTTTCTTGATTTTCTCTTCCTACTCTGCAATTTTCTTCTCTAATTCCAAAAATGAGTCTGATGTTCCAATCAGATTATTAGCAATATTATTAATCTTATCCTGTGCTTTTTTTATTTCTTTATCAAGATCCTCTGTTAATACATTTGTTTTGCATGTGTCCCTGTACAATTTCTTGAAGTCAAAAATGATTTCACTGAGTTCCGGTAAAAGAGTATCCATTTCCTCTTTGTTCTTATTCACAATCTCCATATAGAATTTTTCTTTCTCTTTTATCATTCTTTCCTTAAATGTATCCTCATTTAGTTTGTCCAGTGTTATTAGGTTGTTGATTATCTACTTAGACAATGTGTCTAATTGGCTCAAAGAATCTTTATTCTCAACACTACACTTTGGTGCTATCATCTTCAAAATTGGTAAAGTGTCATCTATAGCCTTATAGGCTTGTGCATTGCACTTTGTTATTTTCTTTATTGAATCTAATAAGACCTCAAGTACATTAGTAGGTTTGAATTCTGTCATGGCTGTACCAGATGTTTGTCCAATAGTTTTTACAATTTGTAATCTGTTGGTTGTAGTTATAGCTTTGCTTTCCTCTTTCTCTAGAGGATCTATTTGAGTTTGCATTTCTACAAACAAAATTTTAGGCTTTTCATTTTGGGCCGGTGGCACTGTCTATGTCTGTACCTGTGAAGGAGCTTATTTCTCTGTGTTGTCCATTGCCAGTTTTTCCTTTGTGTTGCCTGTTGCCAGTGACTCAGTTGGTTGTTCAGTTTCAGTAGTTGCCAGTGGCTTAGTGGATGTATTAGTATGCACATTTGTGGTCTTTGCCTTTCTAGTGTCTAAGGATTCACTTGATCCTTCAGTTTGTTTTAGTTCCCCAATTTCAATGTTTTCTACTGTAATATTTCCTAACGGTGGCTCTATTACCACATCTGATGTCTCAGTTGATTCCTTATCCACCACAATATTGACTTCCTAATTGTCAATATTCATTGTATATAACACCTCAGAATCAGGATTTGTATCCTCATGTGGTGTGTCCATACTCTCAGTTGTTGGTTGATTGTCAGTAGTGTCTACCAGTGGAGTATCTAGAGGCGGTGGGGTGAAGTTGTCTATTATATTTATACTGGGAGGTCCACCTACCTTACCTTTTCCTTTGTCCCTATCTTTTTGATATACCTTGAAGGTTTTAGGTTTTAGATACTCTTCATGTTTCTCTTTTTCTATGAGGAATATGTCCCATGCATTTGTTGTTCCCTCTGTTACCTGATTCACTCTTCCTGCCATCAGTGCTACATGTCAGTGAGTAGTTGAGAATACTGACCAGTTAGCCTCAAAGGTTTATTGATCTATCTCATCAGGTGATTTAATAGGGTGCACTGGAAGTAGTTTTTCAATCTTTATTTTCTTATCTAGCTCAACAATAGCTACTCTTCTAGCTTCTAGTCTATTATATAGATCTGCTGGTATTTCATTAACAACTTGCATCAAAAATTTATTGAAAATATCTAAGTGTAAGATTACACTGTTCTCTACTTTCTCTTTGTCATCAGTGGATAGTGTGTCATATAATTTGTTGATGTTCTTCAACTTTCTATCCTCTGTAATTTCACTGAGAAGTTTATCAATGGGAGCAATAGTTTGTTGTGTCTTCTTCTTACCTAGAGTCATCTTCTATTTCTTTGGAGTCAATTTCTTTGTTGGGGGCCTCACTACCTGTTTCTTTTGTCTTGTCCTCTTTGGTGTAGGAGAAGGTGTCGATGAAGGTTTTCTTTTCCTTTCAACTCTCTTAAACACAACAGGTATGTCACTTTCTGAATAAGTTCCAGCTGGTCAAAGGTGAGTTTCTAGTTGAAGTGCTTCCAACTCACTTTCAGTTATACCTGTTTGTTTTAGCATGTCTTATTTAATAGCTTTTACCTATCGGGTTCCTTTTCTAATAGTTTCCTCAACCTTCTTAACTCTTTTTCTCGATTGAATTAGGCTTTCTATAGTTTTAGCACTACCAAATACTTTTTCTTCCAGTTCCTTAGGAGCTTCCAAGAGGGCTTTTGCATAAGTTTCTATTATGTTGTCATCAGTCTCATACCCCATTTTAGTTACCTAGATGGTTCTTGGAATAACTGCCTCCATCCAAATTTCATCTTTCTTTATTACAAAATAGATTTCCTTTGGGTACTTATCCACAATTGCTTGTGATAACCTTACTCTTGTTTTCATTCGAGCCTTTAGTGCTTGAAAGTTCTCATTTATGGTTTTCTCCTTGTTCTCTCCCATATTGTTCAGCAATTTTGATAGTTGTTTTCCTACCGGTATATCAAATCCAAAATCTTTGGCACCGATACTGGGTACTTGTCTGGTTATGTATAACATCAGACAAACAAGTAGGTTTCCAAATCTGAATGTTCCTTTCTTTTCCCTCTTGATCTTTCCTAGATTGTCTATTAGCTCATCTTTAAGCCATTCACATATGTCTATCCTTGCATTATCATTTACCATATCATAGGCACTTTTAATACATAGGCTAGAAACTAAGTTTAACATATTTGCATGTGTAGCCTTGTAACCTAAGATCATATTGATAAATCTGATATTTGTATCCTTTACATCATTTACCCTTAGTGATCTTTTATCAAATGTTGCACCTATTAGGTTTGTCACTAAGTCATTTGAGACCTTCTTAGTTTTGTCAGGTCTGATGCCGGTGGAGGGTAACCCTATTACTGCCCTTGCCGCTTCTTTTGTGATCTTGTGAATAGAGTCTAACCAGAAAAATTCACCATGTACCCTGCTTAACATAATTCTTATGATATCCTTGGGGAAATCTGGGATACTAAGAGTTTCAGTGAAACCTAGGGTTTCTATTATCTTGTGTTTAGGTTTGACATTTCCGGATTCATCACAGATTATAGTTATATACATATTTTTAATTTCATCATCTCCTAGTTCATCAATATGACAATGTATATACATTCTAGGGTCTTTAGCATATAGTACACCTTTAGGGATTTGAGAGAATGCACCTATGCTATCATCTTTCTTAGGAACTAGCTGAAAAATAGGTCTAGGTTGCTTAACAACTTCAACAATAGTAGGGTTTGCAATAAATTCAGGAGTGGATGAAGATGCCATAGCTATAATACCTTGATCTACCTTAAGGATGAATGATTTGATAGATTGCTTCACTTCTTTGCTTGAAATATCCTCGCTCGAGAATTTTCACACTCTTAAAGATTTGAATGCTCGATGAATGAAAAATAGAGCCAAAATACTTTCTTCATAATGTTATTTTTGCCATCCACCACATTTAATGCTTATCGGTGTAGCATCCTAAAATTGTGACACTTGCAATTTCGACTGCATTTAGGTCTTCACGATGGCGACACAACACGGAACCTGAATGGAGACCCCGAAACTTGTCCACGACATCAAAAACTGCATTTTTCCAGCACCCTGCTGTCCTGGGAGGTGGGACCAGAGCGCCCAATGCCTTGGTCCTTTAGGACTAGGGCGCCCAGTGCCCTGGTCCCCCAGGACCATGGCGCCCAACGCCCTGGTCCCTGGCCCTATTTTTGGGCCCGGTCTCCTATGGGGCTTCGGGTCTTTATGTTTACAAATTGGAAAATACTCTTTCCTTGTCGGCCCAAGGTCAGAAAAATCAGTCTATCAACCCTAATTGGCAAGTATATAAACTACCTTTCCTCTCCCATTTTGGGGATGGATGGGAAAAAATGCGGAAACGATATTCAAACATTCAAGCATTCAAGCATTCAAGCATTCCTTCAAGCAATTGATCATTCTAAGTCTCCATTCAAGGCTAAGTGTTGCATTCAAGACAAGGATTCAACCATTGAAGAGGAGATCACATACAACATACAACATACAACATACAACAACATCTACACCTTCGCATGTAAGAATACAAACATTCTTACAACAAGGTACTAGTACTTGTTTTGCATTACAGTCATTTACATTTACAACATTTCTCATTTCTTGGTTAATTCCAAAACCGGGGTTTGACCTAAGGGCAAACCCCTAATCCCTAACCCCCCAATTGTCTTCACTTTTTTGTGTGTAGGTTGCAGGTACGTGGCTATAATTGAAGATCTGGAATCCTTGTGCAGAGACGAACAGATCCCCCTTCGTTTCACGGATTTTTCGGAGGACTGTGTGCACGTCGGGCACCATCGTCCCGTCAACTTTCACTCAAATTTGCAAGACAGCGCCATCTCGACATTTTACTGCTAATTCCAGGTCCACAGCTTCATCCTATATCCCTATCTCTGTTTATAAGTGAATCTTTCTCACTTTCTATGCATTCCTAGCTTGATCCTTCTATCTACATTCTTTACAAAAGAGGGTAGCCTTGTTGTCTTAACCCTTGAAACTCATTTAGAATCCAATCTTGCATTGTGTGGGATTGGATCTTGTGGGTTTCAACCCCTCTTTTGAATGTAAAGTCTCCCCTAAGTGAAAACTGTCAACCCTAGTGACCTCCCTTCTCTCTCCTCAGAGTTGGAGAGGGGAGAGCAACTAGGGTTCGATTTTTCCACTTTACATTTTGGTGAACCCGACGTGAACATCCTTTCTGATTATTCATGGTTAGATCTGAAAATTGGCTTCCTTGATTACATTTCCATGTTTGATCTTTTGCAAATTTTAGAGGTTAATTGCATAAAAACCCTAAATTTTCTTTTTAGTAATTGGGCTTGCGAAATGTTTAATTATTAATGCTTGTTTCAGATCTACCCTTCCATTGCAAATTATCAATTCATATCTGTGCTTTAATTCTGAAAATTAAGTGGTTAAGTGTCAAAACCCTAATTTTTAAAACCCTCTTGATTCAACCTTTGACCGACAATTTCACTGATCAAAACATCTCCAAATCAGCTGTAACTTTGGATTCCGCAACAAAATCATAATATCTTTCATCCCTGAAAATTTGGAAAAGATTTGCGAGGACCGTGTGCACCCCGAGCGCCATCGTCCCTGACATTTTTTCCAAAATTTTAGGAGCTAGATCTTACTGTATTTTTCTGCTAAAATCCAGAATCTTGGCTGATTTTATCAATTCTAACACTTTCAAAATTACAGTCAAAGTTGGTCTAGTGATTGCTTGGATTAAGGCTTCTAATCATTCAAAAATTGTTGAAATTGAAATTTTGTGTCAAAATTGTGTTCTTACTGTCTTAAATCTGAAAAGTGTGTTTGCATTCATTCAAAATTTCAGTGCTTCATTCAAATTTTTTGCAATTTGTGACTTTTGAAATTAAGTGCTTAATTACAACAATTTTGATTTCCGCTTTCAAAATTGAATTTTGCATGAAATTGAGTCAACTTTTAAATTTCAAAACTTGCATTGCTCTTAACATTCCCTCTAAAATCATAAAATTCAAAATTTCAGTTTCCCTCTCTTTTCCAAAATTCAAATTTTGCATTTTTCAACAATCTTGGTCGGGTTCAATTTTGAGATTGCAACTTTAATTTGGCCTATCCACAGATCGTAAAATCACTCAATTTTTTCAGATTAGCTCTAAAATCATCATAACTGTCATCCCTGCAAATTTCGAAAAAAGTTGCGAGGACCGTGTGCACTCCGAGCGCCACGGTCCCTGACATTTTTTCCAAAATTTCGGGAGATTGTCGTGATTGCATTTAACAGCTTAAATCTAGGAGATTGGCTGATTTTACTGAAATTTGCTACCTCTAAAATTCAAAATCTTCTCCCTCTCTAGTGCATGAGTTTTACAACAATAAGCCCTACTTACACTATTCCCGTTAGACGAAGTCGTAGAATTAAGTCTTTCCAAGGTTTAATTACCGAGGAGATGGAACCTAATTTGAATAGCCTTTTTAACGAGGACATGGGTAATTCCTCTAATCCTCTTAATGATGAAGAAGCTCTCCGTGAGGTTTCTGTAGAACAAATTTCGAAATTGGATAACCAATTTGATGATTTTCACCAATGGATGTCTCATGAATACCCCGATAGTCAAGCTCTTCCTTTAATTGAGGGTCTAAAACATATGCTTCAAAGTGATAAGAATGGAATTGATATTTTGTGTGGTATTGCACACATTGTGGATTCGAATGTGATGCCTATGAAGAGTTGTGCTGAAACTTTAGGTTATACACAACCTACAACTCAAGTCAATCATTCTATTCCTTTGACAACTTCTATTGCTAGCATACCTACCTTTACATCAAACATAATGACTACTTCTATACAAGATATTCCGCCTATGATTACTAGTCGTGGGGGCAATCCTTCCTCTTCAATTAATCCTCTTCCTTCATTTAATCCAACTTCTTCATTCATTCCTTCAATGAGTGTTCCTATTACATCTCCATGAATGAACATGACGCAAGGGGGCAATTCATTTAACCATTCCATTCCTCCTTGTAGTGCTCCTCTTTTCCAATCCTCTCCTATGACTAACTATCATAGTGTCCCGCCACCTTACTCTCAATCAATACCTTCTTTCAATAACATAATACCTCCATCACAATCCAACACATCTAATATGAACTCTTTGACTGAAGCGACCATTAACAATCTTGGACAAACTGTCTCTTCTTTACAGCAACAAATTGCCTCTATGAATCAATCTAAGTTTAGTGTGCCCACATTTGATGTTGCGAGCCCACTTTCTCTTGACATTGTTCGAGCTATCCCTCCTAAACATGTTGAAATCCCGCATTTGGAGCTTTATAATGGTAAAGGTGATCCTCTAACACATGTTAAGACCTTTCAAACAATATGTACCGATTTTGCTTATGACCAAAGGTTGCTTGCAAAACTGTTTACTAGAACATTAAGAGATAAAGCCCTACAATGGTATTGCTCGTTGCCTTCTTATTCTATTACTTCTTTCGAACAACTTGCAAATGCTTTTATTCAACAATTTCAAAACAATATAAGTCCTAAAGTTACTTTGATTGATTTAATGCATTGTAAACAAGGTGTTAAAGAAAAAGTGACTGATTTCATTGGTAGATATAAGCATTTGTATGCTCAAATCTCTTTTCCAGTGCCTAACAATGATATTCAAAGAATATTTATTTCTAATTTACAAAAAGATATTCAAGACAAACTTCTGTTTTCTGAGTTTACTTCTTTCCAACAGTTGTGTGCAACTCTTCACAATTATCAACTGACTGTGAGTCAAATGGAACAAGCAAATCCTATGGCTCCGAGTGATAAGGGTGATAGTAGTCAACAACCATTTGGAAAGTTTAAACCAAACAGAGAGTCCGTTAAATTCAATGAAAACATCATCAACAACAATGTGAATGCAGCATTAGGTGTGCCTCCTATTTCTAAGTTTTTCAAGAAAGAAAGAAAGTTTACTCCTTTGAATGAATCATTGCATAGTATTATGAATAAATTATTGGAACAAAATGTGCTTACTCTCCCTCCTATAAAGCAAATTGATCCTACAAAGATTAATTCACCCTATTTTGATAACAAATCTTTTTGTCAATTTCATCGTCAAACTGGGCATGATACTGAAAAATGTTTTTCTTTAAAGGGTAAAATTCAAGATTTGATTGACAATAATACTATCTCTGTTTCGGGAGTGAATGATAAATGAAACACATCTGTAGCTCCTCCTAACCAAAATCTTCAGATTTTTACTGATCCATTACCTTCTCATACCTCTAATGTGATTGAGACTAATGATTCCTCTTTCTCATCTGATGGTCTTGTGTCTATGACTCTGAATGTGATTAACTTTGTAGAGCAGTAAGAAAACCCTAAAGAACCTTCCATCACATTTGATTCTAGTGAAACTATCAGGGCACTTGATGGTCCTTTATACATAGTTGCAAAAGTCAAGAATACACCTTGCCATGGAGTGCTTATTGATCCTTCGTGCATGGTTAATGTTATTATTGAAGAATTTCTTTTTACTTTGCAATTGAATCAAGTGATCTATGACAAAATAGATGTGAGTGTGAAATTATTTGATGCATTTTCTTCTCCTGCAATTGGTTCTATTACATTACCTATTGAAGTCCATAACAAATCCCTTGATGTGAACTTTGCTATTATTCCTTCATCCGAACAATTTCGTGTGAAGCTAGGCTATCCTTGGCTATCTTCCATGAAAGCTATCGCTTCTCCTATTCATAAATGTTTGAAATTTCCCCATAATGGTGAAGTTGTTACTGTCAATCATAGCCTCTTTAAACTAGCTGAAAGAACTTCTAGCGTTCCTATTGATTATTTTTGGCCTAACCAATTCCAATCTCTTCCTCCGCGAAGTGATCATCTTTTCAAATCTCATCAAAAGTGGAAAACAGATATGATCCTATCTTTAAGTGAACCTAGAACACCCAAACTTGATATTCCTATCGTTCTTGAGAAGGAAGTTCTTCCTTTGAAAGATAAAACTAATGTCTTTCCTCAAGAAGATTCCCAACCCATTCCTATGGATGTGAATATGTCTATGTCTAATAAACTTTCTAAAAGTAGACCTATGCCTCCTCATCATGATGGACTTGGTCTCCTTCCTAAACCAAATATTCCTCCTTTATATGGAGTAGTTCCTCCTCCTTCTTTTTATAGAGAGAAGAGACCCTCTTCTTCTCCTATTATCTAGCCTAAGAGACCACAACCTAAACACCCAAGTGATAAGGATGAGAACATTCCTCCTCCTCAATCTTCTCCACTTCCTACTAAGACTAGATGAAATCATTCTGCATGTGAACGCTGACGAAAGCATCATCTTAGAGCTTAGGTAGCTGCTTCTCAAACTTTACAATCTCCAAAAACACCTTCAACAAGCATTATTCCATTTTCTCCAAAATCTCCTAAACATAAGATGCATGATGGTCTTGATCCTGTGCGAGTTAAAGATCCTATTTTTATAAATCTTGATGATGATATAGATGAAAATGTTATTCATGATGAAAATGTTACTTCTCTTGCTTCTGATAGTGAATATGAATATGTTGATGTTGATAACCATTTATCTAACGAATTTTCTAAAGCACTTATCCTAGCTCCTAGACAAGAACAACGTGGCTTGGAACATGAACATAGCCCTTGTTTGGATCTTGTGATAGCTCCATCTGCTGTGTTGGATGTTCCTCCTCTAGCATGTTCCCTACCTTCCTGAAACATTGATTAGCAAGATCGGGGGGTAGATGACGTGCTAGACTAGTTTCATTAGCATAGCAGATTCTCTCCTCCATTCTTTTGTTACTTCTTCTATGTGTTATTCTCATTCTTCTATTCGTTGTCCTTAGTGTTGTCTACTTGAGGACGATGCAAAGCATTGAGATCTCTTTTGGTCTCTGTCATGTTGACTCAAAAGACACATGTGTTCCCTTCTTCTAGGTGACCTTCCTTGATTGGGGAATGAAGAACAATTATGCATACATACCTATGATATACATGAATTATCATACAGCATACTAACCCCAAGGAAAGCAAACTCACCTCGTGCTTTGTGTTTTGTGTCTATTATCCTTGGGTTTATCTCACACTTGGGGGCTAAATCTTTGTGATAACGTGCTCCTTTCCCTTCTCATTTCTTACCTTAAATCAATCACCCCTATTGAGGCATGTGTGATCGCTTTAACGTAGGGGGGCATACACCCCGTCTATCCCTTCAGGATACTTGAACATTTCTTGGCGAACTTAGCTTTGCCTTGAAAATTTTTGGTATTTCTCTTACATGACTCATAGTGAGGGAACCTTACTACTGACAATCATGGTTCTCCCTCATGATCTTCCCTTTTACTCTGTCAATCGAAGTCGTAAGATCCTTAGTCCACTGGGGGCTTGGTGTGTCTTGCCTCCTTGACATAGTGAAAGTCTTTCAATGTTGTTTCCTTGTACTTTACCGGAAGTATGAGCGTATGCCTATACTCCCGCTAAAGTGGGGGCTAAATGTAGCGTCCTAAAATTGTGACACTTGCAATTTCAACTGCATTTAGGTCTTCATGATGGCGACGCAACACGGAACCTGAATGGAGACCCCGAAACTTGTCCACGACATCAAAAACTGCATTTTTCCAGCACCCTGCCTGATCCCTCCTTGCACCCTACTGTCCCAGGAGGTGGGACCAGAGTGCCCAGCGCCCTGGTCCTTCAGGACTAGGGCACCCAGTGCCCTGGTCCCCCAGGACCATGGCGCCCAATGCCCTGGTCCTTGGCCCTATTTTTGGGCCTGGTCTCCTATGGGGCTTCAGGTCTTTATGTTTGCAAATTGGAAAATACTCTTTCCTTGTTGGCCCAAGGTCAGAAAAATTAGTCTATCAACCCTAATTGGAAAGTATATAAACTACATTTCCTCTCCCATTTTGGGGATGGATGGGAAAAAATGTGGAAACGATATTCAAACATTCAAGCATTCAAGCATTCAAGCATTCCTTCAAGCAATTGATCATTCTAAGTCTCCATTCAAGGCTAAGTGTTGCATTTAAGACAAGGATTCAACCATTCAAGAGGAGATCACATACAACATACAACATACAATATACAACAACATCTACACCTTCGCATGCAAGAATACAAACATTCTTACAACAAGGTACTAGTACTTGTTTTGCATTACAGTCATTTACATTTACAACATTTCTCATTTCTTGGTTAGTTCCAAAACCGGGGTTTGACCTAAGGGAAAACCCCTAATCCCTAACCCCCCAATCGTCTTCACTTTTCTATGTGTAGGTTGCAGGTATGTGGCTGTAATTAAAGATCTGGAATCCTTGTGCAGAGACGAATAGATCCCCCTTCGTTTCGCGGATTTTCGGAGGACCGTGTGCACACTGGGCACCATCGTCCCGTCAACTTTCACTCAAATTTGTAGGACAGCACCATCTCAACATTTTACTACTAATTCCAGGTCCGCAGCTTCATCCTATATCCCTATCTCTGTTTATAAGCGAATCTTTCTCACTTTCTATGCATTCCTAGCTTGATCCTTCTATCTACATTCTTTACAAAAGAGGGTAGCCTTGCTGTCTTAACCCTTGAAACTCATTTAGAATCTAATCTTGCATTGTGTGGGATTGGATCTTGTGGGTTTCAACCCCTCTTTTGAATGTAAAGTCTCCCCTAAGTGAAAACCATCAACCCTAGTGACCTCCCTTCTCTCTCCTCGGAGTTGGAGAGGGGAGAGCAACTAGGGTTCGATTTTTCTGCTTTACAATCGGTTAAGTTGCAACTTAACTCATCTACCGGTATAGAAGTAATTTCAACTTCTCACCATCAACCGAGGGAATAATAGCATGCATTTCATTTGTTGCTAAACCCTCAAAGGATTTTTCTTCAATTAGATGAGGAGTCTCCTACCGGTGGAGTGTTACTCTATTCTGTTGGTGGAGGAGTATTCCCATCAACATTCTGATCTAACTTTCTGATCCATTGTTTAGAGAATTCTTGCTTTACCTCTTCAACCTTTTCTTTACCTTTCAAACTAGCACCATTATTATTTGCTGGTGGTGCCTTACTTCTACAAAATTTTGCAATATGTCCAATCTTGTTACAAGCATAATAGGTCACATTGTTTTTCTGAATAGCTTTTCCATATCCTATGTTGGTTTGTGTTCTGCATTGATTAGATAAGTGTCCAAATCTCCCACAAACATAACATCTTATATTCATTCTACAATTCTCTAAATTATGACCAACTTTTTTGCATTTAGAACATTGACCGGTGGGTGTATTAGTGCTCTAATAATTTCTAGATCTACACTGATTTTCTCTATGACCATACTTGTTACATTTACAACATTTGCCATTAAATTTATAAGCATTTGGTTTCCTTACTGGTTTTCTATGATCATGTGTGTTTGCAGTACTAGAGCTTTCACCAACTTCAAAGCCAAGGCCATTAGTGTCACCATTTGGTTTCTGATTCTTTACCATGTCACCAAGTTCTTCTGAGCTTTTCTTGAATTTCTCCTTGTGTTGATTTGCAATAGCTAGTTCTCTTTCCAAGATTCCTTTCTGTCTCATGAGCTCATTTGTGTCATTTTGTGTATGCATCAGATCTATCTTCAACATATCATTTTTGTGACTAAGTCTTGCATTTTCATTTACAGCATCAGTCAGTCTTCTAGTCAAGTCTTCTCCATTTTTCTTCCTATCTTCAATTTCTTTGCAAAATCTCATAGTCATATCCCACATCTCATTCTTTGTTGTATTGTTTTCTTGTCTTAGTTTGTTTACCAGATCATTAAGAGTTTCCTTTTCATCATTCTCATTCTGCATCTTTTCACAAAGTTCTCTTCTCTTATTTCTTGCAATGGTAAGTTTTTCTTGAAGCACTTGAATAATGTCCTAAGGAGCCTTTAGATCATCTTCAAGTTTGATATTTTTCTTTTCTCTATCATAGTCTAAAAGAGTTGTTTCCAATTATTTCTTCAAGTTTTCCATCTCTACCAGTGTCAAGATCTTCCTCAAGCTATTAGGCTTCTAAAAATAGAGGACCAAGCTCTGATACCAATTGTTAGGATTCTCAAAGATACTGAGAGGGGGGGGTGAATCAGTATCTTAACCGGTTTATGAATTTACTTGATTTAAAACATGTAAAGCATATCAATACTGTGTACCAGTCAACCAAAAATAATGCAGTAAACAAGAATAACAACAACCACATGCAAAGCACACCATAACACAGTAGTTTAATGAGGAAACCCGATGTGGGAAAAAATTCAGTGGGATTTGTGACCTATAAAATTAACTTACTGGCTAATAAGGGAATATTACTGTTTTACAAGAGGGGCCTACACATGCAAGAAGGCCAAGTGCCTAGAGCTCACTGCTTAATTACAAAGGAAGTGACACTGACTTACAAAAATGGATTATACAAATCCAATGTCTTGTACTGCTTCAAATTAGCATTTGCTATGCCAAATCCAGAGTTCGTTTCAGCTCTGGTTCGTACATAAACCTTTAACCTATAATTTGCATATTAGGTCTGCATAATTTTTCCTATCACATTATTACTAAGTGTTCTATAATGATCTCATACATATATGAGTCATATTACAACTCACCATGTTGGCTTACAATGATTTTTCAATTAATTACAAAATATATTATCAACAAAATTCCTATCGGCCAGAGTGTCGGTATCCATCCTTTCACTGTCGGTGTTTTGTGTGTCGATGTAGAGTTTTTCATTGCCAGTGTTGGTATATTTGTCTTGCCAGTATCATATGATTGCAGGGTTTCCATCAATGACAAAACCTTCAATCACTTACAATTTCTCATTGGAGTGTGCATTTGCCAATAGTCAAATTAGGAACTTCATCACAATTTCCTAGGTGCAGTGTATCTGGACAATCTAACATAACTCATCATAGATTGCCACCAAGTCTAATGGTTAGGGATAACTCATCACATGATCAGTGAAACCGGTTGGAACACCAATACTGGTTAAAGAGTTAATCACTTCCAACTCATAGACCGATTGTCCTCTAATTGCTTCTTTGTTGATCTCCACTGAATCTCCAAGCTAGTGTCATGCCATTCCTTCATATACCAGTTGTCTACATATACCAGTTAGACACCCTCAAAACCGATTGAACTTTACTATATATATTACCAGTTTTGCAATACAAAGACTTAGGAGTAATACTGGTTTGTCTTAACTAAGATGACTAAGACAATATGGACATATGTGTGTGTATACATGTGCCATCAATGACATCACATGAATTCATCCATTACAATCATCATCAATCCAACAAAATCTTTTGTTCACACATACATCACTTTCTGATAATGTAGACACAACCTTCATACATAAATTACATGACTATACCACCTATTTATACAATTCATCAACCTTGATAACAAGGTCAGCTAAACCCTCAACTCAAAATTACAAAATTACATCACACAATACAAAGATCGACCACCAGACCAATATAATGATATAAAATAGTCCTAAATTAAAAATTCAAATGCTACTCACCACCAATAATCACTCCATGATCAACCGCAACATGCTACAGCACTAGGAATACCACATAACACAAAGAACATCACCGGTTTAGCAAAATCGCCAAGAACTCACATAATGATCCATGCAGATCAACAAAATAAGTAGGACACAATTAGGAAACACCAACAAGTAAATTAAAATCATTAGTAATAGATGTACCAACACCACTTATCATATCTTTATCAATCAACATTTTAACCTTAAGAACACTCAAATAGAAACAATTGTCATGAAGAGGAATTGTGGAGCACCAAATCACGAACCATCTAAAATGAAGATACACAAGACCATCCCAAACAATCTCCCAAAAACTTAGCTCAATATTTGATCACATTGGAATATAGTCGAGGAAATACTAAACTTTCCAAAGCACTGATCAAAAAAATAAACTGCAAACCGAATCATAATATTATCAATTAAGCTATCTAGATTACCAAAACCAATATAGAAGAATATAATTATACTAGATATACTCCATACACCAAACCATGATCCCATAAACCAATCTGCAATCACTAGAGAAATATTATGTTGACATCAATGGCAACAACATATCCTAGCAGTAGCAATGTCCAACGATCTCCCCCTTTGGAACTGATGGCAACATATGAATGTAAAAAAAAATCATTGCAAAGAAAGAAAATATCTCCAACAAACTCCCCCTAAGATCAAGCAGATAAAACATTTTTTCACATGCTTCTCTCCCCCTTTGACAAAAATGCCAAAGATTCTCAAAATAGAAAACCAAACTCTCCCCCTTAGATAAGAAAATCATGATTCTCTCCCCCATAAACACATAACAAATTCAACAGACTACTCCACCAAAGGAGCAGAACCAACTCATCAATTTGGACCAAGAGGTAAGACTGTAAAGTCCACTGGATTAATGTAACTCAATGCATATAGTTCTCATCAGGAGGGGTAGATACCCCTAGCTTGTTTCTCAAGTAGACAAATGTATCTGCAAGCAAAGGCCTAGTGAAAATATCAACAATCTATTCATTTGTAGATACATATTCTATCTTCACTTCCACTTCACTGAATTTTTCTCTCAAGAAATGATACTTGACTGATACATGTTTATTCTTTGAATGTTTCATCGGGTTATTTGACATATTAATAGCACTGGAATTATCACAATATATGATAGTAGGTTCATCATAGATAACTGTGATATCCTTCAACATTTGCTTCATCCAAACTACCAGAGTGCAGATACTAGCAGCAACAATGTACTCAGCTTCAACAGTAGATAAGGATATTGAATCTTGTTTCTTACTTGCCCATGAAACCAATTTCTTACCCAAAAAGAAAGCACCACTGGAGGTACTCTTCTAGTCATCAAGATCACTAGCCCAATCAGCATTAGTCTAAGAACATAACATAAAATTGTCATTTGTCAGATACCACAAACCATAATCCATAGTTCCTTTCAAGTATCTGAATATCTTGTTTACAATAGTGACATGACTCTCTTTTGGATCAGCTTGATATCTAGCAGCCATGCACAAAACATGCATAATGTTTGGTCTATTCTAAGTAAGATATATTAGTCCACCAACCACAAATCTGTATAAAGACTGATTAGCTTTTGGAGATTCATCATTTTTAGACAATTTGCAGCCAGTATGTTGGAATTCTACACTCTTATGAGAATAGTTGATGTTGTCATTGACGGAAACCAATTGGCAACCCACCAACAATAGGTTTCTACATGCACTGGAATCACAAACTTCATTCACTGGTAGGCACCGGCATCGACAGGCACTTACACCAACATTCAGATTACATCGGCAACAAAGCACACTGGCACTCAAGATGACATGGGATAAACTTTTGTTTATTGTAAAATAATTATCTTTTGTAATCTGACATGGTATATTGTAAATGACTCATATATGTATGAGATCTTATAGGTCATTTTGATATGAAAAAGGTAGTAGATGATATGATATGTATGGTAGAAGATAATTATTTAGTGGCAACGAAGGTTTTTGTTTAAGGTATCTATCTGAGATTAAACCAGTACTGAACCTGGCATTAGAGATCCTCTTTTGAGAAGTACATTGTATTGGATTGAAATATCCATTTTGTAGTCAGTGAGACTCTTCTTTGAGAAGTGAGCTCTAGGTTGTTGGCCTTCGTGCATGTGCAGGCCGCTATTGTAAATAGTATTTATTCATTGGCAAGTGAGTAAATATTATGGGTCACAAATCCCATAGAGGTTTTTCCCACACCAGGTTTCCTCATTAAACATCTTGTGTTATGGTGTGTTTCTATGTTGTCTCTATTATTTCTATTTACTGTATTAATTCTTGTTTACTAGTACACTGTTTTGGGTGGAAAAGTTATAAATAAGTTTAAATATTCAACTAACCAGTTAGACACTAATTCAAACCCCCTCTCAGTCTTTGTGGGACTGTCATTGAATCTAACACAGTCACCATAGGAGTTCCAACTAGTTTGGAGTCATCTAACCCAAACTTCTTCAATAATTCCTTCACATATTTAGTTCAAGATATAAAAATACCTTTTCCATTTTGTGAAATATGCAAACCTAAGAAAAAATTCATCTCTCCTATCATTGACATCTCAAATTCTTTCTACATATCACCGACAAACTTCATACTCAATTTATCATCCCCTCCAAAGGTAATATCATCAACAAAAACTTCAACAATTAAGATGTTATCATTCTCAATCTTGAAATACAGATTACTATCAGCAGTACCTTTATTAAATCCCAATTTTAGCAAATACTTATTGAATCTAGCTTGTTTCAATCCATAAAGAACTCTCTTTAGTTTGCATACCATGTCTCCATCATCTGATAATGAAAATCCATTAGGATGCTCAATGTTGACTTCTTCCTCAAGATCACCATTCAAAAAAGATGACTTGACATCCATCTGATATACCTTGAAATCCTTATAGAAAACATATGCAAGAAGCAACACTTTCTTACTATGATGGTTGTAGTTGCTTCCCGCCTAGTGGATGTTTCAAATACTACGGTCACTTCCCGTCTGGTGGGTGTTTCAAACCTTGAGTTTTCTACTCATGCTCCTTCCTCAATGATCTATGGCATCTTTGGGACATTGGTTGTTGATGGGGGAAATGGGAATCTCCCTGTGCCTCAATGTTTGTGGATGGAGGTGGTTTGCCTTCCGCCCATATGCTAGGGTCTTGAAGAAGGTTGCTTCAGTTGTTGAGCCTTTTCCTATCTGTAGGTCCATTTCCCTTTCTTTGGAGGAGGATTTTGTTGGCAATATGATGGAATTGATTATGTGTTGCATTGATGTTTTGTCATTGATATCAACACTAGCTCTTATGGTTGTTTACTAGCTTCCAGTAGAAGGGTTGGATTGGGAAGATTATTAGTTGATTGTCACTGGTATGATCTAGATGATGGTATAAGTTTGTATGGAAGTTTCATATGCTTCTAAAGTATGTTTCAGTTAGTTGGTATTAACTTGATGATCGGATGCTATCTTATATTCTAGTAATCTTGCTTTATAGGTTTAGTAAGGGTTCCACCGACAAAGCTTTATTGAATATCTTTGATGTAATGCATAAGTGGTGTTTGTACAACTTATAGAAGGGATTTAGGATGCTAATGGTGATTGTGTTCATGCCTCAACTGATTAGTGTCATTAATTTGGTATGTTTGGATATAATTTAGGTCCGATGCTATCTAGGTTATGGACTGATTTTCATGTAATGTGTTGGTGGATCCTTTGATGCGCTTCTAGGATGTTTTATTGATTGGATGATATTTGTTTGGCCTTAGGCTGACATATTTTATGATTTTATTTTAGGATTATGTAATGGATCTATTGAATTATCATTTGGGTGGCCAATCTAATTGGTTAGGTCCCAGGTTGGTATAAAGATATGTAAGATCTTATTGTAGATCATGGGAAAAGAGCGAATAATATAATAATTATTTGTGTAGTGGATTTGATTGATCATAGGTGATCGAGTTTGGTTTATTTAACAAGGTTTAGACCTCTGGTATTGAGCTTAACTAGAACTATAATCTGGCATGTTTGATGCTATCAGAGGTAGTTATTCTTTCTGGATTGATTTCCAAATATTTTGAGGTGGTTGGCCTTTTCTGTAGTTAGTGAGACTCCATTATAAAGAGCAGTGCTCTCTAGGTAGTGCACCTTCCTGCATGTGTAGGCCCCTATTGTAATCGTATACTTTCTGTAGAAGTATCATAAGGTTTCCCATCATGGTTTTTCCCTTTACCGGGTTTTCTACATACAAATAATGGTGTTATGTGTTATGGTTGCATGGTATCGATTCTGTGGTTTTCAATTATGCTTTAATGCTTAATTAGTTATTTTGGTAAAAGGTTTTAAGTGCTTTAAATCACATAATTTGTTAACAACTTATACATGCCACCCTCTCACTTGTTAATCAGTTATCCTAACAATTGGTATCAAAGTCTGGTCCTCTTTTTCAAAGAAGCTTAACCTCTTGAGGAAAATCCTATGGCAACTAATAGTTCAACTACTGTTTACCAGAAGGACATCCCTAGGCTTGATGGAACAAACTATAGAGTATGTAAAATTTCAATGGACTCATTTAAGATGCATTGGAAAGGAAATTTGGGAAATAAATCAAAAAGGTTATAGTCATGATCCGGAAGACTTGGAAAAGAACATTGAGAATGATTGTAGAAATAGAGAAGCCCTCTTAAGAGCCTTATCAGATCATGGGACTATTAGATAAATCATCAACAAAAGCTATATGGGATAAGTTGGAGACTTTGAATGAAGGTGATCCCACTATTAAAATTGAAAAACTTGACTGTTACCGGGTAAGATATGAAAGCTTGAAGATGGAGGAAGATGAAAGAATTTATGCATTAATGAAAAGGGTAAATGAAATTGTCTTAGGAATTCAATGTTGTGGTGGATCTTTGAACAAGGAAGAGATTATTTTATAATTATTAAGGGTTTTCCCACCGGTATATAAGATGAAAGTAACTACAATTAATGAGCTAAGAACCATGCCTAATTCTTCTATCAATAGAGATACTCTTGTTGGGAAGATATCTTCTTTTGAGCTTGAAGAATTTGGTCCTCCAAGAGCTGAAAAGATTGATACTGCATTTAAGGCATCTACATCATCAACTGACAAGAAAGATTGGAAAGTTTTGTATGCAAAGAAATTGGTAGAGATTAGGAAAGAAGATGAAGAGCTTAAGAAACTTGAAGCCCTATTTGCTAGAAGGATACCTAAAGGTTAGACTGGAAGTAAGTACAAAGGAAAATATCCTTTCAAATGTTTTCCATGTAATAAGATAGGTCATTTTGCATCTAGATGTCTTGAAAGGAATTCAAAATTGGAAAAAAAAAAGATCTTTTAAGCCTAACCCTAAATATCAGATCAAGCATAAGTATAGGAGAAACAAAAACAAATCATGCTACTATGCTAATGAGGAAGGAGTAACTGATGACTCAGAAGAAGAACCAACATGAGATTCAGCTAGTGGATCCAGCAATGGAAAAGACTGGGTATTTTATGCTATGAAGGAAGATGATCTGGAACCAATTATAAAAAATGAGGAAAAGGCCCTTGCAGCAAAATTTGAAGACAAAGATGAATGGGTAATAAATAGTGGATTTTCTCATCATATGATAGGAGACAAAATAAAGTTTCTAATCCTACAAGAATTTGATGGTGGTCAAGTCAGATTCGATAATAACAAAGCATGCATGATCAAAGGAAGAGGAGCCATTTCATTGGATAGTAAGCATAACACTGATAATATCTATTATTTGAAGGTCCAAAGCATAATATTTTGCATGTAGGATAGTTTCTAGATAGAGGATTTCAATTACAATTCAAGGAAGGAAAGTGCAAAATCATTAGCAAATCAGGATTGGAGAACTGGTACATAGACAAGAGGTAACATCTTTCATTTGAACTCCAGTAAAAAGACATGTTTGATTCAACATATTGATGAAAGTTGGCTATGGCATAAGAGGTTGTGTCATGTAAATATTGATTGCATTTTAAAGATTAGTTCAACTAAGGTGGTTAGAGATTTACCTAAGATTGTGAAGCCTCATAATCCGATATGTAAGGAATGTCAAATGGGTAAGAAAATCATAATTTCTTTGAAGATAATACATGATAAATATAATGATATTCTTGATTTGATTCATAGTAACCTATGTGGTCCTCCTAATACAAGAAGCTTTCAAGGAGATAGATATTTCATGTTAATCATTGATGACTATTCTAGAATGATGTGGGTTTCTTTTCTAAGGGAGAAATCTAAAGCCTTTGAGAAATTTAGGATCTTTAAAGATATGGTTGAGACAGAGACGAGGATGAAAATCAAGTGTTTGAGATCAGATCAAGGTGGTGAATTCACATCTGGTAAATTCAATAGCTATTTTGAGAAGAATGGCATTATGAGACAACCTAGACACCTCAACAGAAAGGAATTATGGAAAGAAAGAACAAAACCATTTTGGATGCAGCCAGAACCACGATGATGGAAGCTAATTTTCCTCATATCTACTCAAGAGAAGTAGTAAGTACAATGGTTTATAAATTCAACAAAGTTCATATCAAAGGAGATACCGGTAAGAAACCTTATGAATTATGGTTTCGTTATTCTCGTACTCTTAAGTACTTTAAAATCTTTGGAAGTAAATGTTATATCAAAAGAGATGATTCCACTGGAATGTTTGACACTGGATGTGATGAAGGAATATTTCTTGGTTATTCAACTAAAAGAAAAAAAAATAGATGTTATAATATAAGATTGCAGAGAATTGTGGAGAGCGCTATTGTGAAAGTGGATGAGTAGTATAAAGACCAAGCTAAATCTTATGATAGAGAACTGATAGTGGAAATGATCATAACTAATCCAATAATGTCGGTACTAGAACAGAATATTGAACCATTTACCCCAGAATCATCTAAAAACTCAACTATAATTGAAGATCGGCATAGAGAACCTAAAAATCATAAAACACCAAGGTATGTAAGGCTAAATCATTCTGAAAATCAGATTATAGAAGACAAAACCAAGGGAGTTATGAGAAGAAGAAGATTTGCAAATCAAGAGGCATGTTTCATTTCTCAGATTGAACTGGCATCAATAATTGAAGCTTGTAAAGATGAATGTTGGATGAAAGCTATTGAAGATGAATTAGATAAGATAGAAAAGAACAATACTTAGACTTTGGTTCCCTGACCTAAAAATAAGAATGTTATTGGAACTAAATGGGTTTTTAGAAACAAACTGAATGAGGATAGAAAAGTTGTAAGAAACAAGGCTAGATTGGTATCCAAAGGATATTCTTAGAAGGAAGGAATTGATTATGGTGAAACTTTTGTACCGGTAGCTAGAATTGAAGTTGTTAGACTCTTTCTTGCTTATGCAGCCTATAAGAACTAAAAGGTCTATCAAATGGATGTTAAGTGTGCATCTCTGAATGGAGAACTTGAAGAGGAAGTCTTTATTGAGTAGCTTGATGGATTTTTATTGATAGATGACAAAAATATGGTTTGCAGATTAAGGAAAACCCTATATGGATTAAAATAGGCTCCTAAAGCTTGGTATGCAAGGTTGGATAAGTATCTTTTGAAGATTGATTTTATAGAAGAAAATCCTGATAGTAACCTATATTATAAGATCACTAATGATGATATTCTGATTATTGAAGTATTTGTTGATGATATCATTTTTGGAGGTGAAGAAAAATTATGCATGGAATTATTTGATAATATGCAGAGTGAATTTGAAATGTCTATGATTGGAGAAATAAGATTTTTTCTAGGTTTGTAGACTACTCAGACCGACAAAGACATCTTTATCCGTCAAACTAAGTATCTAAGGGAATTATTGAAGAAATTTGGTATGGAAAATTCCAAACCGGTTAGTACTCCTATGGGTACAAGTGAAAAATTATCAATTAAAGATGTATCCCCTCCACTAAATCCTACAAGATATAAATCCATGATTGGTGGCTTTCTATATTTAAGTCAAACTAGACTGGATATAATGAATGCAGTCAGTATTGTATCAATATTTCAAAGAAATTCAAGAGAAAATCATAAAAGTGCAATAAAAAGGATATTCCGGTATTTGCAAAGAACAATTGAATATAGTTTATGGTACCCTAAAGATGATGACTTTACTTTATGTACAAAAACAGATGCAGATTGGGCAAGTGATGTTGATGACCATAAGAGAACATTTGGTGGAGCATTCTTTCTTTGGAAGAAGTTGATTTCATGAATCAACAAGAAGCAGTCATGAATTTCTTTATCTACCACATAAGTTGAATATCTTGCAGCCACAACTAATTGCATTCAAGTTATATAGATGAAGTAAATGTTGAATGATATATAAGTGAGTTCTAATGAGCTGGTTGTTATTCATTGTGATAACTCTGTAGCTATTGACATATCCAAGAACCTGAGATTTCACTCCAAGGCTAAGCACATCTCAATCAAGTATAACTCTTTGAAGGAAAAGGTGGAAGCAAAAGAAGTCAGATTGGTTTATGTGAACACTAAAGAACATATACGAGACATCTTCACTAAACCTGTATCCTGAGAATCATTTGAGTATTTGACAGATAGATTGGGGGTTTCTAACCCTTGGGTAGAGACTTAAATGATGTAGATGTGCATCAGTCCAGTATGTATTATCAGAGCTATCTTTTGCTCTAGATTAATGAAATAATGCTACTACCCAAGGGGAATAGTCAGCCTTGAGGTTTAGAGTTTTCACATTCTGTTTGATATCTATGCCATATCTTTGGCATTGTTGTCAAAGGGGGAGGAATATATGTGAAAAACCATTGCTATTTATTTTTTAGATTGATTGCACTCCTTAAGGGGAGTTTGTTGGTATTTTGTATTTTGATTCAGATTTGGTTCTAAGCTTCATTTCTATATAATTTTATAGGAGAATGTTGGTTGTCTTCCATAGGGGGACTTGTTTGGCATTTCTTGGTACTTGGATGTTTTTCACATCTAGTGTTGCCATCAATGCCAAAGGGGAAGATTGTTGGCAATATGATGGAATTGATTATGTGTTGCATTGATGTTTTATCATTGATGTCAACACTAGTTGTAATGGTTCTTTAATGGCTTCTGGTAGAAGGATTGGATTGGGAAGATTATCAGTTCATTGTCATCGGTATGATCAAGATGATGAATAAGTTTTTATGGAAGGTTCATATGCTTCTGAAGTATGTTTCAGTCATTTGGTATTGACTTGATGATCATGTTAGGATTCCCAAAGATACTGAGAGGGGGGGCGGTGAATCAGTATTTGACTGGTGTATGAATTTTCTTGTCTTATAATATGAAAATCATTTCAAAACTGTGTACCGGTAAACCAAAAATAATGCAGTAAATGAGAACAATAACCACAACATGAAAGACACACCATAACACAATATTTTAATGAGGAAACCGAGTGTGGGAAAAACCTCAGTGGGATTTGTGACCCATAATATTTGCTTACTAGCCAATAGGGAATATTATTGTTACAATAGGGGCCTGCACATGCAGGAAGGCCAAGTGTCTAGAGCTCACTGCTCAGTTACAAAAGAAGTCTCACTGACTTAAAAAATGGATTATACAAATCCAGTATCATGTACTACTTCAGATCAGCATCTAGTATGCCAAGTTCAGTACCAGTTTAAGCTCTGCAATATTCATAAACCCTTATCCAAAATCTGCCTTACAATTTGCACATTAGGGCTGCAATAATCTAACCATATCCACTTCCTATCATCTTGCCAAATGTTCTCTAAGATCTCATACTTATATGAGTCTTATTACAATTCTCCATTGTCAGCTTACAAAAGGGTTTTACAATTAAATACAAAATACATTTAAACAAAATTCCTATCGGCCATGCTATCGGTGATCAATCTTTTCGGTGCCAATGAACTGTGTGTCGGTATAGAGTCTATCGGTGTCAGTGCCTACCGGTATCATATGATTGCAAGGTTTCCATCAATAAAATTACCTTCAATCACCTAAAATTCCTCATTGGAGTGTGCATTTGCCAATAGATTGGGTGCTATCATCTGTTCTAGTAAGCTTGCTTTATAGGTTCCATAAGGGTTTCACCGATAGAGCTTTATTGAATATTTTGATGTAATGCATAAGTGGTGTTGGTGCATCTTCTAGAAGGGAATTAGGATTCTGATGGTGATTGTGTTCATTCCTTGACTGATTGGTTTCTTTTCTTAGGCATGTGTGGATCTAATTTAGGTTTGGTGATATCTAGGTTATGGACCGGTTTTCATGTAACGTGTTGGTGGATCCTCCAATGTGCTTTTGGGAAGTTTCATTGATTGGATGATGTTTTTTTGGCCTTAGGACAACATGTTTTATGATTTTATTTTAGGATTATGTACTAGATCCATTGAATTATCATTTGGGTGGCCGATCTAATTGGTTAGGTCCTGGGTTGGTATAAATATTTGTAAGATCTCATTGTAGATCATGGGCAAGGAGTGAATAATGTAATAATCATTTGTGCAGAGGATTTGATCAATAATAGGTGATCGAGTTGGGTTTATCCAAGATTTTTTAGACCTCTATTATTGAGCTTAAATGAAACCGTAATATGACATGTTTGATTTTATCATAGGCAGTTCTTTTTTTTGGATTGTTGTCCAAATATTTGGAGGTGGTTGTCCTCTTCTGTAGTTGGTGAGACCCAATTGTGATTAGCAGTGTGCCTTCCTACATATGCAAGCCCCTATTGTAATCATATACTTTCTGCATAAGTATCATCTAACTATGGGTAAGGTTTTCCACCTTGGTTTTTCCCTTTACCAGGTTTTCCACATACAAATCATGGTGTTATGTGTTATGGTTCCATGGTATTTATTTTCTAGTTTTCAATTATGGTTTAATGCTTAATCAGTTATTCCAGTAAAAGGTTTTAATTTCTTTAATTCACATAATTTGTTAACAACTTATTCACCTCCTCTCTCAGTTGTTCACCAGTTATCCTAATAGATACTATGGATGAGATTGATCATGTTGCTTCTATTTTTTATTCTCATGGTCTCATTGTTAGATTCAAGGGTCTTTGGCCCAACCTTCCAAAACTTCATGCATGGAGTTCCAGGCACTAGGAGCCCCTCATTTTTGGTATAGTTCATAGTTTCTCTTTAGATAAAGGGTTTTTCATAGGAAAATTTGGCATCGTTGAGGATAGAAATTATATTTTGTTTGATCATTTCTTCAGTTGGGATGGCTATTTTGTGTTAATGGTGAAGCCTTGGCACAAAGATTTCAATCCCTCTTCGAAAAATTTTAACAAGATACCTTTATGGGTTAGAATCCCTAACCTTCCACTTCATCTTTGGGTATATTCTCTCCTTGAGGAAGTGGGTGTGGCTCTTGGGGACTTCCTGATGTTCAATTCCAATTCCTCTAATATTTTCCATTCTACCTATGCTCACATCTTGGAGGACATTGATGTTTCTAAGGGATTGCCTGCAATGATAAAACTTATGTCTCCTAATGGTCATTGGTTTCAGCCTTTGGACTATGAAGGGATTCCCTTCAGGTGCAAAAGGTGCTTTAAAATGGGTCATGTTGCTACCAAATGTGATCTTAGTGTTACTCAAAAATGCTATGTGTCTTGGAGGAACGATGCTTTAGCTCAACATTATTCTGTTGTGAAGAATTTTTCAAAGCGAAGTTTTTCTTAGGTGGTTACTCAGGACAACCCAACTACCGCAACAGTCCTATTGATGGATTGGGTGGCTCCCCCCATGGTGGGTGGCTTTGTTTCCTCATGGCTGGAGGTGGATGCTGGGGGTTATGGGTTGTAGGCTAGTGTTTCTCCTATTGAGGTTGTTCCTATTGTCCATTTGGTAGAATTTATTATGTGTTGCATTGATGTTTTGTCTTTGATGCCAACACTAGTTGTTTGGATGCTTTATCGGCACCCTTCTGGTCTCGGTAGGTTGAGGGGTTTCTAGTTGATTTGGGTCTAGCATGATCCAGTAGGCTTCGATATAGTGTGGTAATGGAATTGGCTTGTTCATGATACTCATGCTCATATTTGGTAAGGTAGTTTTAGTCTGGTGATCGGATGCTATTCTGGTTGCTTAAAAGCTTAGTTTCTGGTTCCAACGAGGATTTCACTAGCAGAGCTTTTGATTATCTTTGATGAATTGCATAAGTGGTGTTGGTGTAGCTTCTAGTGGATTTTGAAGATACTTTTAGTGATTATTTTTGAGACTTGGTAGATGGAGATCATTGTTGTATCGTGTGGACCTATACTGGGTCCCAGTTCATCTAGGTTAACGATTGACTTTAATATAACATGTAGATTGGACCTCTCCATGTGTTTTCAGGATGTTTAATGTATTGGATGTTATTTGTTTGGTCTAAGTATGACATGGTTTGTAATTATGTAGTTGGTTTATTATCTAGTGTCTGACCTAATTATTTATGGTAGAGGGTTCATATATATAGATGGAAGATCTCATTGTAGATCATCATGGTTATGTTAGAGGTCATGGTCAAGGAATGTAATATGAAAATAATGTAATATCATTCAGGTAGAGGATTTGGTCAATCATTGGAGATCGAATTGGGTGTATGTAAGTGGATTTCATTCTCCGGTATTGAGCTTAACTAGAACTATACTCATGTATAGGAGATGCTATCTATTGCAATTCAAAACTTCTCCAGATTGTAGTCTGGATTTCTATGTAGTCAATGAGGCTCCTTTTATGATGAGTAGTGCACTCTAGGTTGTTGGCCTTCCTGCAAGTGTATGCACCTCAATTGTAATTCACGTACTTACTGTAGAAGTATTATTTTACTGTGGGTAGGCTTCCCACCATGGTTTTTCCCTTTGCTAGGTTTCCCACGTATAAATCTTGGTATCATATGGATGGTTTTTATTCTGTGATTATTGTTTATGCTTAATTGGTTTAAATTATATTTTGGTATTAATGTTTTGGGTTCGGATATTAAAATTTTAAATTGCTAATAGTTTCAATAATCTATGACAACTGATTCACCCCCCCCCCCTCTCAGTTGTCTTCTGGTTATTTGAACTAACTAACAATTGGTATTAGAGCTTTGGTCCTCTCTACAAAAATATTAACCACTTGAGGAAGATCATGTGGCAACTAAAAGTTCAAGTTCATCCAGTTCTTCTAGAGCTATCTTTTAGGTATATTCTGAGGCTTCATGGAAGAAATTACACAATATGGAAGATTTAGATGGAGAGTCATATGAGATGTCTTGGCAAGTAGATTTGGGAGATCACACAGAATGGTGTCACACCTTATAATCTGAGATCTAGAAATCCTCCTCTGACAAACCTAGACAAGGATATTGAGAATGATTTTAGAGCAAGAAAAGGCCTCTTGTGTGCACTTTCTGATCAGAAAATAATGGGATTAACCGACAAATCATCTGGAAAGGCTATATGGGATAAGTTGGAGACACTTAATGAAGGTGACCCTACAATGAAGATTATGAAACCTAATGGTTACCAAGTGAGATATGAAAACCTAAAGATGGAAGAAGATGAAAGGATTACTGCATTCATGGAAAGGGTAAATGTGATTGTTATGAGAATTCAATGTTGTGGTGAAACTCTGAGAGAAGATGAAATTGTTTCTAAAGTGTTGAAAGCCCTATCACCAACTTACAAAATGAAGGCTACTGCTATTAATGAGTTGATAAAAATAGCTCATACATCTGTCAACAAAGATACTTTGTTTGGGAAACTATCTACTTTTGAGCTTGAAGAATTTGGACCTTATGGAGCTATGAAGTTGAAACCTTCTTTACATGCATCTACATCTACAATCAGTAAGCAAGACTAGAAAGATTTGTATGTAAAGGAATTGGAAGATATGAAGAGAGAAGATGACAAGTTTGAGCAAATTGAAGAAATATTTTCTAGAAAAGTACTTAAAGGACCGGTAGCAAGTAAGTATGAAGACAAACACACCTTTTAAATGTTTTACATGTAATAAGATTGGTTATTTTGCATCCAGATGTCCTCAAAGGAATTCAATATTTGAAGAAAGAACTAGAAGATCATTTAAGCCTAACCCTAGATATGAGAACAAGTATAAGTACAAGAGAAATAGAGACAAATCATGCTACATAGTGGATGAGGAAGGCATTATTGATTCTGAAGATGAACCAGTAGAAGACTATGCTAGTGGTTCTGACAATGGAAAGGATTGGGTGTTCCTGGATATGAAGGAAGATGATCTAGTAGTGGAAATGATTATATCTAAACCAGAAGCACCTTTACCAGAATAGAGAGTTGAACTAGTTACTCAGACAATATCAGAGAATTCTACACTGGCTGAAGAATAGGGAAGAGGAACAAAAAATCAGAAGACTCCTAGGTATGTGAGATTGAATCATTCATAAGATCAGATAATTGGGGATAAGAGCAATGGAGTGACGAGAGGAAGAAGATTGGCAACTAATGAGGTATGTTTAGTTTCACAAGTTGAACTTCCATTAGTAATTGAGGCATGTAAAGAAGAATATTGGTTAAAAGCTATGGAAGAAGTAGATTAGATTGAGAAATATAACACATGGACCTTGGTTCCCCGACCTAAAAATAAATTTTTTATTGGAACTAAATGGATTTTTAGGAATAAATTGAATGAGGATGGTCAAATTATAAGGAATAAGGATAGATTGGTTTGTAAAGGATATTCTTAGAAGGAATAAATTATGGAGAGAATTTTGCACCTGTACCTAGGATTGAAGCTGTAATATTATTTCTTGCCTATGTTGCTTATAAAAACTACAAGGTTTATCAGATGGATGTTAAATATGCATTTTTGAATGGAGAACTTGATGAGGAAGTTTATATTGAGAAACCTTATGGTTTTTCACTATCAGATGATACCAATATGGTTTCTAGGTTAAAGAAATCTTTATATGGATTTGTGTGGGAGAAAAAGTGACACTAAGCAAACATGCCCTAATCTCACTTTCAACCACACACTTGTGGAATACGAAAGAGCCTAGAGGTATCACACAATTGGCTACTTCTTTTTGTGGAAGAGAGAGCCACGGGCTACCTATTAGGATTTCTATTCCTTTGTTGCAATTGAAAGATAAAATGATGCAAGTTCAATCCCTAACCCCAAAATGCAAGTAGGAACTAATGACAAGATTGCAGAATTGAACTTAAACAATGGAAAGCTGTAAATACAAGGATGAGACAAGAATGCAAATGCATACCCAGAGTTAAAATAATGAATGAAAATGTTCGGGACGGGGGCGCAGGCGCCACTGTCCTGATTCTGCCCCTGAAACTGCTCCGGAAACTACTGTTTTGTAAAGCTGTCAAAAATGCTGAAAACTGCTGTCAGAAGGACCAGGGTGCCCAGCGCCCCTATCCCAGGGACCAGGGCACCCAGCGCCCCTATCCTGGTAGGACCAGGGCGCCCCACGCCCCTGTCCTGGTCTTTTGCTTTGAGATTTGGTGGGAAGTTCGGTCTTCGTCTGCTTCTTCCGGATCTGTAACTTGCGGTGTCGTCCGAATTCCAAAACCTGAACTTATATCTGAAAAGGTGTGGGCGGCTATATAGGGTTTTGCCTTAGTCAAACCCCCGCTTCAATGATTTCCACCTCCATGAATAACCAAGTTGTATTGTAAAATGTATTGTGTGTGCAGACCTAGTGTGTGTGCAAGGTCCTAAAATGCAAGAAAGCAAACTAGAGCAACCTAGAAAGTAAACCCTAATTGCTTGTAAATGATAATGTGAATGCTCTAAATCAAGATGCAAAGTGATCTAAAGCATGAATAAAGGATATATTGAAGCTTATGCAAAGACATGAAAACAACATGAAATCATACCCAACCCTCAAGGGAGGAGTACAAGCCAATCTTCAGTCGGTAATCTCCTATTGCTCTTCAATGTCTTCAAAGCTCTAAATGGATGAATGAAATTGATGAAATATTGATAGATGGATGTTGAGTGTGGTTGAAGTCTTCAAAGATCTGCTCTTTCGCTACATAGAAAGTCCTTGAAAGCCAAAATTCTGATCCTTTCAAATGAAGAAAGAGAGCTCTTATATATGAAACCCTAGGTCTTAATTTCAACTTTTGGCCGACCTAGAGATTGAATATCCCACCAATTTCTTGGGGCTAAGCTTTATTTTATGATTGGATTGCACTCCTAAAATTTTGGGAAAAATGTCCGGGACCATGTGCACTCCGGGCGCCATGGTCCTCTCCAAGCGCCATGGTCCCGACAACTTTTCACCAAATTTTCAGGGCTGTCGAATATGATGATTTTAGAGAGAATCCTGAAGTTACAGGTGATTTCGAGATGTTTTGACCCCCAAAACCAAGCCCCCAAGTTCAAAATAGGACCTAATTAGGGTTTTTGATTAAATGATGTATAGGAGGAATAAAATGAAAAGGGCACACTTTAATGAAAGGGCCCAACTTTATGATGTGGGAGATGATAAAATAGAACCTAAGACCTAATTAATTTGATTAATTAAGTGTTAAAGGGGAAATGCAATGCAAAATGCAAAATGACCAAGGTGGGTGCTAAACTAGGTGTGAAATTGTACCACCCTAGCAAGTGCGTACAATTTACGACACTACAGGATTGAAACAAGTACCTAGAACTTGGTATGCAAGGTTAGATAAATTTCTTTTGAAGCTTGGTTTTACTAAGGGCAGTGCTGACATTAATTTATACTATAGTATCATTAATAATGATATACTGATTATTGAAGTATTTGTTGATGATAATATTTTTGGAGGTGAAGATAAGTTATGCATAGAATATTCTAAGAATATGGAGAAAGAATTTGAGATGTCTATGATTGGTGAGATGAAATTTCTCTCAGGTTTGCATATTACTCAGACTGATAAATGTATTTTCATTTGTCAAACTAAATATGCTAAGGAATTGTTGAAGAAATTTGGTATGCGAGATTCTAAACCGGTAAGTACTCATATGGTTACAAGTGATAAATTGACAAGGAAAGATGTTTTTGCACTGGTAAATCCTACAAGATACAAATATGTGATTGGAGGTCTTATTTATTTGACTCAGACTAGGGCTCACATTATGAATGGTGTTTGTAATGTTTCAAGATTTCAGAGTGATCTTAGAGAAAATCATGAGATTTCAGTGAAAAGGATTTTTAGATACTTGCAAGGTACATCAAAATATGATTTATGGTACCCTAAGGATGATAACTTTACTTTATGTGCATATAAAGATCTAGATTGGGCTAGGGATATTGATGACTGGAAAAGAACTTCCGATGGAGTTTTCTTTCTTAGAAAGAAGTTGGTTTCATGGAGTAGTAAGAAACAATCATGTACTTCTTTATCTACTGTTGAAGCTGAGTATGTTGTTGTTGCTATTGATTGTACACAATTTTTATGGATGAAGCAAATGTTGAAGGATATATAGAGGTGGATTGTGATGCACTAGTAGTTATTCACTATAATAACTCTACTGCTATTGATATATCAAAGAATCTAATATTTCATTCTAAAACAAAGCACATATCTATCAAGTATAACTTTTTGAAGGAAAAGGTAGAAGTAAATGAAGTTAGACTACTTTATGTGAACACTAAAGAGAAGATTACAGATATTTTCACTAAACCTTTACCCAAGTAATCATTTGAGTACCTAAGAGACAGATTGGGAGTTTTGCCCCTCCGGTAGAGACTTGATTGATGCAGTAAGGCATCAGTCTGACATGCATTATCAGAGATACTATTCATTCTGGCACTAATGTGGGATGCTACTACTCAGGGGGAGTAGTCATCTTTGTGATTCAATGGTTTATGTTTTTACTTTGATATTTTGGTCATATTTATTGTATTGATGTCAAAGGGGGAGAGATATTAATGTGAAAAAGACAAAGAAAGAAAAAGAAAAAGTCAAAAGGGGGGAGATATGAATAAGAAAAGTAAAGGGGTGAGATATTGACATTCAAAGTTGTATGTGGGAGATTGATTGGCTATCTTCCATTGGGAGAGACTTGTTTTGCATTTCTTGGCATTTACATGTTTTTCACATCTAGTGTTGCCATCAATGCCAAAGGGGTAGATTGTTGGCAATTTAGTCCAATTGATTATGTGTTGCATTGATGTTTTGTCATTGATGCTAACATTAGCTATTTAATTGCTTTACCAACACCCTTCTGGTCCTAGTAGGTTGACTGGTTTCTAGTTAATTTGGATCTGGCATGATCTGGTAGGCTCTGGTATAGTTTGGTGATGGTATTGGCTTGTTCATGATACTCATGCTCATATTTGTTCAATTGGTTTTGGTCTGGTGATCGGATGCTATCCCGCTTGCTTACAAGCTTAGTTTCTGGTTCTGGTGAGGGTTTCACCGGTAAAGGTTTTGATGAAGATCTTTGATGAATTACGTAAGCTATTTTGGTGCATCTTCTAGTGGAGTTTAAGGATGTTGTTGGTGATTATGTTTGAGACTTGGTGGATGGAGATCATTTCTGTAGTGTGTGAACCTATACTGGGTCTTGATTGATCTAGGCTATGAACCTTTAATATAACATGTGGATTAGACCTCTCGATGTATTTTTAGGATGTCTTATGTGTTGGATATTATATGTTTGGTCTAAGACCAACATGGTTTGCAATTATGTAACTCGTTTATTATCTGGTGGCCAACCTAATTATTTATGGTCGAGGGTTTGTATATATAAATGTAAGATCTCATTGTAGATCATTATGGTTATGTTAGAGGTCATGGTCAAGGAATGTAATGTATGAATAATGTAATATCATTCAAGCAGAGGATATTGTCAAACATTGGAGATCAAATTGGGTATATGTAAGAGGATTCAGTCCTCTAGTATTTTAGCGTAACCAGAACTATACTCAGGCATAAAAGATGTTATCTTTTGTAGTTCAACACTTCTCCGGATTGTAGTCTGTATTTCTATGTAGTCAGTGAGGCTCCTTTTGTGATGAGAAGTGAACTCTAGGTTGTTGGCCTTCCTGCGAGTGTGGTCTCCTCAATTGTAATTCACATACTTACTATAGAAGTATTATCTAACTATGGGTAGGCTTCCCACCATGGTTTTTCCCTTTACCAGGTTTTCCACGTATAAATCTTGGTATCATGTGGATGGTTTTTATTGTTTGATTATTCTTTATGCTTAATTGGTTTAACTTCTATTCCAATATTAATGTTTTGGGTTTGGGTATTAAATTTTTAAATTGCTAATAGTTTCAGTAATCTTTGACAACTGATTCACCCCCCCTCCCGTATCTCAATTGTCTTCTGGTTATTTGAACTATCTAACAGTCCCTCTTGTTGTTGTTAGGAAGGAAAATGATTGTTCTGGATCTTTGGTTACTAAATCTATCCCGGTTGCTAGATCTGGTCGGTCTACTAGGGTTGTTCTTATCTCTAGGGAGATTGTTAGTGTGGTCCCTTTGCTTGAATTTTTTATCAAGGTTGATTATGGCTCTAGCCGTCCTGGTCCTGTTGGAGCTGCATCGTATGCTAGTCACTCCATTGTTGTTTGGTTTTTGATGATAGATTCATTGGAGTGGCTAGATGAGGCTACTAAAGTTGAAGATGGTTGGATTAAAGTTAAAGGTAAACATTCTAAGTGGTCCTTGGCTTCATTTGACATGACCCTTCAATCCCACAAGAAGGGTTCCATAGGGAAATCCTAAGTCAGGGGGATTTTCTTTACCCTGTGGGAAGATAGAACTTTATTTCCTTTTTTCCCTCTACTGCCCTTTATTTTTTATGGTTTTCTTGCATTTGGTTCATGGTTTGGTGTTACTTTTTAGGTAGCTTTTCTCTTTCGGGTCTCTACCCTTTCTTGGTTTATTTTCATCTTGTCTTGGTTCTGTTCCATTTTGTGAACCTCATTGAATATCTTATGTTGTGGGTTGTAGGAGCCCCTTCTAAAACATGTTTTGTATAGGGTTCTACATTCCTTAAAAAGCTATTTTTACTTTATCAAAAACATATGCAAGGAACGGTCTATCAACTTCAAGTCTAGCTATCATAGCAAAAGTCTCCTCATAATCAATCCCTTCCTTCTATGAATATCATTTCCATACCTATCTTTCTTTATTTATGACAACTTCACCAGCTTCATTCAATTTGTTCCTGAATACCCATTTAGTACCAATCACATTCTTATCTTTAGGTCTAGGAACAAGCTCACATGTGTCATTCTTTTCAATTTGATCTAATTATTTTTCCATAGCTCTTATCTAATTTTCATCTTTGCAAGCTTCCACAACATCTTTAGGTTCAATTTCAAAAATCAAACATACTTCTTTAGCAGCTAGCCTTCTTCTAGTCATCACTTTTATCACCAATAATCTGATTTTCAAAATGATTCAATCTTACATACAGGTCAGGGTCTTCTTGTTATTCTAACTTTTAGGTTCCTCCACCTCTCCACTGACAACAACAACATACGGATTAATAGTCTCTATCAAATCATTCTACTTCAATTCTTCAGTCTGAATAGGTGTTAGAACAATATGTTGACCATCATCATATCCGCATGCTCTAATTTATTTTTCATAGTTCTGATCAACCTTCACATTTTCACTTTCCACTATCTTTCTCAGTCTTTTATTTTAGTACCGGTAGGATTTTCTCTTTTTTGAATAGCTCAAGAAGATTCCTTCATCACTTCTTGCATCAAACTTTCATATATCCTCATCTCTCTTCATATAAATCTTGCTACAAAAAATTCTAAAATATCTCACCGTAGGAACATGACCAAACCATAGGTCATAAGGAGTCTTACCTATATTTCCTCTTATATGAACTTGATTGAATGTGTAAATAATAGTGTTAACAAATTCTCTCTAATAGATCTTTAGAACATTCCCTTCAATCAACATAGTCCTTGCGGAATCCAAAACATTCATGTTCTTTCTTTCAACAACTCCATTCTATTGTGGGGTTCTAGGAACAGATAATTGTCTTCTAATCCTATGCTTCTCACAGAATGAATCAAACTCACCAGAACAAAAATCTCCTCCTTTGTCAGATCTCAGACATTTCACCTTAAATCCTATCTCAGTCTCAACTTTTTCTTTTAATATCTTGAATTTGTCGAATGCTTCTGATTTCTCCTTAAAAAAGATAACCCACATCATTCTATAATAATCATCAATCAATAACATAAAATATATGTCACCCTGCACATTTCTAACATTTGTAGGTCCACATAGGTTAGTATTCATAAGATCTAGCAGTCCATCAAATGTATACTACTTATTATTGAAAGAAATTCTTGTTTTCTTACCCAATTGACATTCTTTACATACTAGATTAGAAGGTTTAACAATTTTAGGAAAATCCTTAACAACTTGAGTAGAATTTATCTTAATCATTGAATCAAAATTAACATGGGACATCCTTCTATGCCACAACCAACTTTCATTAATCTGAGTAATCAAGCAACTTTTCTCACTAGCATTCAAATGAAAGATATTACCTTCAGTCTTAGTTCCCGATGCAATCTCTATACTGGAGGCATTTGGGATCTTGCATTTTCTATTCTTAAATTATAAATCATAACCTTTGTCAACCATCTATCCAACACTTAAAAGATTATAATTTAAACCTTCAACATACAAGACATCATCAGTGTTATGCTTACCATCAAAGGAAATAGAACCTCTACCATGGATCACATAGGATTTGTCATCTCCAAATCTTACTATTCCACCATCATACCTTTCCATATTCACAATTTTTCTTAAATTATCACTGGTCATATGATGTGAAAAAATTCTATCAATCACCCATTCATCTTTCTCTTCAACTTTAGTAGCTAGAGATTTCTCCTCAATAGAGCAGCTTACAAAATCAATAGGTACTGGTCCATCTTCTTTAGTAGAAATAAACAAAACTTAATATCATTTTGATTCTTCATCTATAATACCTTTATCAAAAACATAATAATAGTTCTTTTGATGCTTATACTTCCAGTTAGGCTTGTAAAGCTTATCATACTTCTCATTCTTCTCAAATCTATCATTTCTATAATGCTTATCAAAGTTATTGTGCCTATCAAACCTAGACATTCTCTTCGAGAACCTAGAAGCAAAATGTCCTATCTTATTGTAAGAGAAACATTTGAAAGATAATTTTGCATCATACTTAATAGCTCCCTTAGGCAATCTCTGAGAAATCAATGCTTCAAGCTCTTCCAATTCTCTTTCTTTCTCTTCCATCTCTCTTCTCTCTCTTTCATATCTAGAAATTATGCATTCTTCAGGGTCATACTTCTTATTTTTTAATGCAGATGGTGTAAATGTTATCTCAAACTTTCCATGTGATTCAGAAAATTCATTTTGTTCAAATACAACAAACTTTCCAACCAGCATGTCTCTTTTCACAGTAGTCACACTCTGGATCCCATCAATAGCAAATACCATATGTTTGTAAGGAGGCAATGATCTCGACACCTTAGAAATAATTTCATCTTCTTTAAGGGTTCCATCAGCACATCTAATACCTAGGACAAGTTCATTCACCTTAGCCATGAAGGAATTTATGTTCTCATCTTCTCCCATCCTCAATATCTCATACTTCCCTTTCAAACTATGCAACTTAGAAACTTTTACTTATTTATCTCCTTCATACAAGGTCTCAAGCTTCTCCCAGATCTCATGTGTAGTCTAAAGTCCCATTACATTAGGCATCTCTGAATTAGTTACGACACTCAGCAATGCTTCCTTTTCTCTAATGTTATTTTTAGCTTCCTTGATTTCATCAGGAGTAATTGGTCCATCCAGAGGAACATAATAGGCATTCTTACTAATCTTATAGTAATCCTCTCCAAGAAAACTCAAGTGTGCCTCCATCTGGATCATTCATATAGCATAGTTACTTCCATCAAATCTCGGTCTCTCCTTCTTGAAGATAACACTTCCACTTCCATTTTCCATTCTAGATCACCTCAAGTGATTAAGCTTCTTCCGGAGGATCTATCTCTGATACCAATTCTCGGCAATAACAATAAAGGAAAACTGAGAGGGGTAGGGGAGAATCATTTTTCACCAGATCAACTAACCTAACCACAAATGCAAATCTGATAAACTACAACAACAACAAAGATAAGAAAATAAATAACACAACACACAACACCAATATTTGGATGTGGAAAACCCGATTAAGGGAAAAACCATGGTGGGAACCTACCCACAATAAGATGATACTCTTGGCATTTTTGATGATTATGTTGTGATTCTCATTGATAGACACACACTTGTATTGAGATCATTTTTGTATGTATAAGTTAAAGCTCAACCGGTACATGTTCCAACCGGTATGATGCATTACAGTCCTTAGATTATTGGTGTTTTGTAGAAAGTGGTTACTGATTTGAAGCGGTATGTTGACCCCAAGCACTTCAAGGATCTCAAGTAGTACAAAGGATCAAAGTGGCAGAACACATATTTCCCAGTCTTCATTTTGTCAAACTGGCAACTAGTATTTTGCTTGAACCAGTATTTTGTATGAACTGGTAATACTTTGTGATGAGCTACCATCCACCGATTGTTTGACGGTGCTAACACTTTAATGATGATTTTTGTGTCATGTTACAAAATATGTCTAAATGCATTAAACCTAGGAAATTGTAATGTAATCCTATTGGACTGACATGAAATCAGATTCCTTTATTAGGACATCATGTCTAGGGTTTTAGGTTGTTGTTGTTGTTGATGTTGTTGATAGGGTTTAAGGTGTTGAGGAGTTAGAGAGAGTATGAATGTGTAGAAGACTGAAGTAATGTCGGAATGCATTAGGAATGAGCTATCAAGGATCTAATCAAGCAATCTATGCTATTTGCTAGATCACTCACTTGTTGATTACTCACATCTTCGACAAGTCTGTAGCCCTTAACTGGGTAGGCCCAAAAGCCTTTTGTAAATCCTCTAACAAGGTGGTTCACATCTATGGATCTAAAATCCTCTAGAAAAGTAGTCTTTAATAAAACTTATCTCCTAACAGAGATTGAGATTCCTAATAGGATCTATTCTGGTAAAGAACTGTGTATGACCTTAACCGGTCTGACCTTAACCGGTCTGGTTCCTATTCTGTAGATAGTTACTTGTGAGTTCCATCTCACTGTGGTTTTTCCCATTTGGGTTTCCACGTCAAAATCTCTTGTGTTATGGTGTTTGTGCTTCTGTGGGTGAATGCATTATTTGCTATTTGGTTTGCACGTGTGCTAACCGGTTTGTCTGCTAAACTATTTTACCAGTTTACTATTAGTCTAGCAAAGTGTTTAAGTGCAAAGATTTTTGGCATACTAATTCACCCCCCCTCTTAGTATTCATCAATTGGTATCAGAGCCAACCTTTCTATAGGTTTAACCACTTGGAAAGAGATATGGGGGAATACACATTGAGGGAACTTACTCATCAACTCACTCAATTTGAGCAAGCCTATGATGATCTTATGGTCAAATGCAAGGCATCTCAATCAAAAAGGAGAGAACATGCTAAAAAATTGATGGAGCTATCTGAAAAATAGTTCTTCTGATGAAGCAGACATGGAAGCCCTGATTCAAGAAGTAGAAAAGCTGAATGAATCCAATTCCAACTTGAGAAAAGAATTGGAAGGACTGACTATCCGAATGTGCCAAGAGCTTGAAAACCAGAAGAAAGCTGGAGATCTAATCAAAGACAAAGATCATGAGAACTCCAAGCTGAAGCAAGAGATCAATGCCCTAACTACTCAACTCCATGTGAGAAAAATGGAAAAGGAAGACATGCAAGGAGAACTGAACATTGACATCTCTAAAAATGAAAACCTGATGGAAACAAATGCTGCTATTTTCAAAGAACTCTCTGAGTCAAAGGAAATACTTGCTAAGTTCAACAAGCGTACTATCAAGCTAGAGAAAAAGCTTGAATCTACCAAACCTGTCAAGAATACTAATGGAATTGGCTATTGTGGTCATGAGGAAGGTGATACCTCTGGTACAAATGCTGGAACATCAAAGATACAACCAGCATCAAAGGATAAAGGTAAGCAAAAGTTTAAACCTATTTTCTTTAACTATCTTAAAGAAGGACATACTGCCAATGTGTGTAGGAGTAAGGCTTACAATAATTTTCCTTATTTTCTAAATGACAAGCCTAGATCCTATAGATTCAATGGTAACTATTATGCATGCAACAAGTTTGGGCATAGAGCATCTGAATGTAGGTCTGTTATGAACAACACTGGAAGATATCCTTAGAGGACTCAAGGAGTTGGTCCTGAACCTTTTGTGAACTGAAATCACAACCGGTTTAATGCCTTCAATCATCAGTCAAGAAGCGGTGGATATCAAGTAGCAACTGGATGGAGAGCTAACTATATGGTCTGTCATGGTCATGGTCACACTACAGCAACATGTAGGAGGAAGAATGACAACATGAATAATGGACCTTGGAGAGCACCTGGAATGGTCTGCTATCATTGCAACAAACCAGGTCACATGGCTAGATTCTGTAGATCAAGAAAGAACATATTGGATGATATATTGGTCACTCTGGAAGGAAAGATTGATATTAACACTGCTCAAGTGGATATGAACAAAAATTGGAAGAAGAAACTAGCGGTGTTCCAAGAAGAACCGATGGCTGCACCTAGTGTAGAAATATCAGAACCGGCAAGCTAAGCATCAGAAAAGCTTAGGGGGAGAAAACGGTGAAATGTTTCAAACCCCCAGTTTACACTGGTAAAAGACCTTAAGCAATATGCGATACCTTTCATTCAGCGGAAGATCAGAAACGGTAAAAGGAAAATTAGGGTTTATGCCCTTAATGGTGGAGCATTAATTATGGTAGGTGAGGAATATGTTTAAAAGGAATTTTCAAATCATTTCTCACTATCATTTTTCTAAGCAAAGAAGGTTTTCAAGTGCAGAGCGATGAAAAAGTGATTAGTGTTGCGGTACAAAGAAATCTCGAAACCCTAAAGAAGATTCAAAAGAAAATATCAAACGGTCAAGAAAAGAACTCAAACCGGTGATTCAGCAACCAACGAAGTGGAATTTGCAAGCCCTAAATTCTTGATTTCTGAAAGGTATTTCTTGAGTTTTCTATTTTTTCATGGCTTCCGCATCTCATGATAGTTCTAGTGTAACTATCAATTTCATGGATTTCATTCAAAGAAAATTGAAATATAATGCTTTGTCACAAGTACCGACTGGGGTTATAGTAGAAGAAGGGATTTCAGATTATATAGACTACAAAATCGAAGACCTAGGGTCTCTTGTGATCCATTCATATCTAGGTCTATTATGTGGGAAGGATAAAAAGATCAAACCAGAGTATAGCATTTTGGAGAAGAAGAAACTTCACAATGTGGTTTACTTCCTTGAGGATTTCATAGATGATCATATTAGAATAATTTTGAGCAGAGTTCATGTTGACAAGATGTACCTGGAGAGAATGCATGATATCACTCCACAAGCTATTCATGTTGTCAACAGTTTCTGCAATATAGGGGAAGTGCTAGCCCTTAGGAAGGTTAGCAAGACAGAAATATCCAAGCTCACCGATTAAGTGAGCGACTCATGAGGAATGACTGTTAATTCCATCAAGGATGACCTTGTGAAATATGTGTGCATGGTGATTGGATACCAGACATTCTCTGCCAGCAGAATTAACTTTGTATCTACTACAATGGTAAATGCCGCTTACCAGATGATCAAGGAAGATGCATCATTTGACCTCTACATCGGTATGCAAAGGCAACTCCTGTTGACTCTGAAATCAATCAAACAAGATAATGCATTGAAGTTCAAGTTTGGTCAGCTAGTGGTCGGATTATTCTTTTATTTCCAAGGTTACTTCCCAAGAGTGGGAGACATTCAGTGGTCTGCAGACCAACTAGTTACCAAGTAGATCAAAGAAAGTCTACAAGCAGTCAAAACTGGCTACCCTGATGTTATGAACAAGTACTTTAATGAGTTCAGAAGCAAGATGAGCCTAAGGATGAGGATATCCAGTGACATTGTCAAGAAGTATGAAGATCATATCTACTTTATCATCAAAGTTGATTAATGCATAATGGAGGCTGTTGAGCCCAGACATGAAGAAGTGGAGCCTATGGGCCATGAGGTGATGTATGATATGCTAGACAGGTATGCCTCTACCCTGATTGCCTCACCCCTAGATCCCAAGGCAAAGAGAACCGACACCTATCTGGAAAGGGTTGCATCGGTTGAAGAATCCCCTGACAAGAAAGGAAAGGCAGTGCCTTCGGCATCAACACTAGTTACTGCAGCTAGTCCCAAAGTGACCAAGCTGTCACCTGCAAAGAAGAAACCGGTAGTGGCACCTACCAAAGTGTTCAAAAGAAACAGGAAGACAAGGAATTCCTCACCAGACTCAGAAGAAACTGTGTCTAAGGAAAAACCTAAGAAGACATGACAAGAAAAGAAAAAGACAAAGAATGAACTGGCATCTTTGGCACCGGTAAATATCGACATTTCTTCCTACAAACCTTTGACACATTGTCAAAGAACTATCAAAAACATTAGGATAAAAGTGTTGAATGATTTGATTGATTGTTTTGATGACTTTAATGATGATGAAAAGGAAGCAGTTGAAAAAGAAATCATTCATCCTTTATGTGTTAATGACTGGTCGCCTTCAGAAATTAGATCCGAGACACTGGATTCTTTGTATAATTCCTTAGACAATAAATGGCGCATTGCCATAGAGAAGGAATAGGAAATGAGAGAGAAAGTTTTTGCTAAACATTTTCCTAATGTATCAAATTCATAACTGTTTGAAGTAATGAATAAATACAAAGGCCTCTTCTTCATGAGATGAAGAAGACTCTTGTTACTAGAAGGAAAGGGTCAAGAAGTGCTCAAGAATACACACACTCTTTCTCTAGAAGCTCTTAAGATGCATAGAGTGGCTAAAGCCAATAGGAAGGTTGTGCAAGAACCAGCAATAACTAAACCAAATGAAGTGTTTGACAATGAAGGAAACCCAGTTACTAAACCCATAGACACTATTGATGTTGATGCTCTAGATGGAGAGGATGCTGCTCAAGGTACACCATCAAAAGCAATAGGATAGGAGAAGCAGGTAGAGCAAGAAGTAAAGTAAAAGGAAACAAAGGACAAAAAGGAGGAAGCAAAGAGGCAAGCAGAGAAGAAGAAAAATGAATAGGAGAAGAAGAAGAAGGATGAAGAGGAGAAGAAGGAGGATGAAGAGGAGAAGAAGAAAAAGGAAGAGGACGAGAAGAAGAAGGAAGAAGATGGGGAGAAATGGAAATAGGAAGAAAAGAGAAAAGAAGAAGAGAAGAAAAGAAAGGAAGAGGAGAAGAAAAAGGAAGAGGAGAAGAAAAAGGAAGAGGAGAAGCGAAAGGAAGCAGAAAAGAAGAAGGAAGAGGAAGATAAGGTAGAGGAGAAGAGGAAGGAAGTAGAGAAGAAGAAGGCAGAGGAGGATAAGGAAGAGGAAAAGAGAAGAGAAGAGGTAAAGAAGAAAATAGAGGAGGACAAGGAAGGAGAAGTGGCAAAGAGCATGCAGATGGAGACACCTAAGGCAACCAGTAGTCAAGCCAAACCCGCTGACCTCACTAGTCCTATTGACCTGTAGTCTACAAGTGAAATGGAGCTACTACAGAGCATTAAGGTTTCTCAAGAACTCCTTGAGGAGTTAAGGAGGAAGAAGGAGGAAGATGTGATCCAAGCTACGGTGGACACTCTTACCAGTTTGTTACCCGGGACAAACCTCCCTAGCACTGACTCATCATTGGCCCAATTGAAGCTCCCATGCATAGTAGTGGATGATCAAGTGTAGAGCTTAGAGGAGGTAGCAAAGGTAAATGCCAAGAAAGAGAATCAAAAGGCTCTCAACATTTCCCTGGTGAAGAAGCTTAATGAGCTCTGGTCTGAATTGCAAAAATCACAGAAGGATATAATTAATGCTCTGGATGAGGGGAATCTTCTACTTAGCAAGATTTTCCAACCCCATCTGTTATGTGATGATGTGGTTGCACAGAAGAAAAAGATTCAATCTAATTTACAGCCATACATGAGCACCTTCAAGCCACCATATGACTCCTTTACAGCTTATGGGCAAACCGTTCACTGGTTTCATATCCAGTCTACTAAAATGGAGCATGAGATTAGCACTCAGTCATGAGATTTGTAGGAGCTAACACTAGTTCTACTCCCACTTCTGCAAATACTTCAGAAGTGTTATCTTAATCTGGATGCCTTAATGGTGACATGGGAGATGAGCACACTAGATGCCATGGAAGAATAGGTCTCCCAAATGTAGACAGAGAAAGAAGTGGCAACCTCCCTACTTGAGTCTTGGTCCTTATCTATGAAACAATTCTTGCAGGACTTCAAATCAGTTTTTGACAAGTTTTATTCCTTATTGTCATAAACTCTTATTCTTTTACTATTAATGACACATGTGTTCGTCTGTAACATTCCTTATTATTGTCATTGTTGGTAAAGGGGGAGAATTATAAATTTTAAATGTTTTGATGTATACTTTCTTGTTATTTCTATTCAGAAGTAGTATACATTATATTTTTTGTAAAAGGGATAGTATATATGCTCAGGGGGAGTAATTTAGTAATTTTGATTCTAGCATATTTTTGTTGTAAAACACTTATATGTCAAAATTTCCTACGTGTTGCCATCAATGCCAAAGGGGGAGATTGTTGACATTTTTGATGATTATGTTGTGATTGTCATTGATGGACACACACTTGCATTGAGATCATTTTTGTATGTATAAGTTAAAGCTCAACCGGTACATGTTCCAACCGGTATGATGCATTATAGTCCTTAGATTATTGGTGTTTTGCAAAAAGTGATTATCAATCTGAAGCAATATGTTGACCCCAAGTGGTTCGAGGATCTCAAGCGGTACGAAGGATCAAAGCGACAGAACACATATTTCCTAGTCTTTATTTTGTCAAACCAGCAACCAGTATTTTGTATGAACCGGTAATACTCTGAGATGAGTTACCAACTGACATTTTGTGATGAGCTACCATCCACTGATTGTTTGATGGTGCCAACACTTTAATGGTGCTTTTTGTGTCATGTTACAGAATATGTCTAGATGCATTGAACCTAGGAAATTGTAATGTAATCCTATTGGACTGACATGAAATCAAATTCCTTTATAAGGACATCATGTCTAGGGTTTTAGCTTGTTGTTGTTGTTGATGTTGTTGATAGGGTTTAAGGTGGTTGAGGAGTTAGAGAGAGTATGAATGTGTAGAAGACTAAAGGAATGCTGGAATGCATTAGCAATGAGCTATCAAGGATCTAATCAAGCAATCTGTGCTATTTGCTAGATCACTCACTTGTTGATTACTCACATCTTCAACAAGTTTGTAGCCCTTAACCGAGTAGGCCCAAAATCCTTTTGTAAATCCTCTAACAAGGTGGTTCACACCTATGGATCTAAAATCCTCTAGCAAGGTAGTCTTTAATCAGACTTATCTCCTAACAGAGATTGAGATTCCTAACAGGATCTGTTCTGGTAAAGAACATTGTATGACCTTAATTGGTCTGACCTTAACCGATCTGGTTCCTATTCTACAGATAGTTACTTGTGAGTTCCATCTCACCATGTTTTTTCCCATTTGGGTTTCCACGCCAAACTCTCTTGTGTTATGGTGTTTGTGCTTCTGTGGGTGAATGCATTATTTGTTATTTGGTTTGCATGTGTGCTAACCAGTTTGTCTACTAAACTATTTTACCAGTTTACTGTTAGTCTAGCAAAGTGTTTAAGTGCAAAGATTTTTGGCATACTAATTCACCCCCCCTCGTAGTATTCATCAGATACTTTGCATCAGTATGTAGAAATATTACATTGGGGAATGCACCAACATTCAAGTACATTTCCTAGAGCTTATAGTTAAACATATAATAACCCAGAAGGATACAACCCTTAGGGAAGGTTCACTACCTTACAAGGAAGTCTCACCGACTTACACAATGATCAGACAACAATACAAAATTAAATGAACTGCAATAACAACATCTTCTAATGCCTAATGACATATGTCTGCTCTGCAACACCAATCTCTGCTCAATACACCAAAATGAAAGATGAATCCTTTGTCTTCATCTATATAATTCTTGTAATTCTTATAATATTTCTTCTATTATATGATATTTCTTAGTTTGAGGTATTTAATATTTATACAAAAAGATGAGTCTAATCAAGTAATTGGGCCATTTTGCATCAATTAGTATCAAAGTTTTCTTAGCATTTTTTTGATTCATAATAGTCATTGTAAATATAATATAAAATAAAAATGATGTAATTTATTAGCCACCTAATTAAGTAATAATACTCTAAAAATATAACTCACCTTCCAATCCGATCACAACTTAATTAGCTAATACACAAGAAGTTATGGATAGATATTAATAAATCAACTAAGATTGAAAATGAATAAAGTGATGTGATTGTTAGTATTGATGGAACAATACATACTTACACGACTAATATTGTTATAAAAATATTAGTCATGTAAGTATTAGACTATACTTACATGACTACAAGTGTTCTCATGTTTGCTGGCGATTATAATCCTTGTACAAACCATGTTTGTTGCATTTTGTACAAAGAAGTTAACATGACAAGATGTCAACTCACTAACATGAAAATAAACATGAGATGAGCAAGGGTTGACCATTTTTATATGCTCACTTGCAACAACCCACACAAGCTTCTTCACAATCATTTCACACTTCCCATAAGTCTTGGTGTATCCCCATGCCAACCCCTCTTTATACAAAACAATTATTGCTATTATACTTCTGATAATGCAAACACAACCTTGATACATAAATTACATGACTATACCACCTATTTATACAAATAATCAACCTTGATAACAAGGTTGGCTAAACCCTCAACTCACAATTACAAAATTACATCACACGCTACAAAGATCAACCACCAAACCAATATAATGATATACATGATATAACATGGTCCTAAATAAAATATCCAAATTCTCATCACCACCGGTAATCATGCATATATCAATCGGAACATGGTAAACCACCAAGAATACTGCATAACATGAAAAACATCATCGGTTCAGCAAAATCACCAAGAACTCGCACAACGTTCAATGTGGATGATCAAAACAAGTAGGATATAATTAGGAAACACCAGCAAGGACATTAAAATCATTAGCAACAAATGTACCAACACCACATAACAAATCTTCATCAATCAACATCTAAACTCCAAGAACACTCAAAAAACAACAACTATCACAAAGAAAGATAACTTGTGGAGCACAAAATAAAGAACCATCTGAAATAAAGATACACAAGACCATCCCAAACAATTTCCCAAAAACTCAGCTCAAGATCTGATCACACTGGAATATACTGGAGGAAATACTAAACTCTACAAAGCACTGATCAGAAATACAAACTGCAAACTAGATAATATGATATGATCCATTAAGCTCTCCGGATCACCAAAACCAATACAAACTTGGATATAAAGATACTAGAAATACTTGATACACCAGACCATGATCCCAATAAACCAATCCACAATCATTGGAGCAATCATATGTTGACATCAATGACAACAACATATCCTAGCAGCAACAATGTCTAACATAAGATTCGTATTATTACTCATTAGAGAGTTTGATTTTCTTAAGGAGATTCATCATCTTTACTTAATTTAGATCTTGTAATCATGGGTGTACTTACAATATTGCATTCTTCCATTTGTATGATCCTAAATTGTACTCGCCTACAATATTATCCTAACCTAGGCCTCACTTTAGCATTTCATCTTCCAAGGCCTGATTGTAATGCTAATGTTTCTCACACCACTTACCTATTCTACAATTTTATCAATTTCCCAATTCCAACCCATTTTTGGAGTCCCAATTCTAAATCAAGATTAGGGCATATTCCAAACATAATCGATATGCCTAATATATACCAATCAAACTAAATTAAACTTTACTAGGTCAACCAAAGAACATGTACTGTGTACATAGAATCGACCCAAAAGTATATCATTTGGAGGGTAAGTGCAAGAAATTGAATCCACTTAGTGTGGAAATTTTACGCTTAGAAAAAAGGGCAAATCAGGTAGAGTGCTCAAGAGACCAAACGGGATCCTGATTATCCTTGGGATTCCATTTCATTTTAGAATGGGATCACATTTTGAAAAATATAATTTTTCAAAAAATTGAGACCCAACACATTTTTCACTAGGATCCCAATTTGAAGACCTCTAGCCACCTTAGAAGCCTTCCAAGTAGGCAAGTTTTTCATTTTTTTCCCTATTTTACTTTTTTGTATTTTTATCAATTTATAGAAGAAAAATGATTGTTTTATTTAGTTTTTTTTTTTTAAAGGAAAAGTTATTCTTTCAATTAAGCTTTTTTACAATTTATAAATGAAAAATTATTGTTTAGTTTAGGTTTTGTTTCAAAATTTAAATTTAAGTTTTCATATTTAAGTAATCTTTTATTAAAATTTTGTTTTGAATAATGACCATTTAAAAAAAACCAAAACAAAAACAAACATCAAAATGAAAATGAAATAGGACCCGTAAAAGACATTAGGTTAATCACATGACCCCATAGACATATATACTTTCAATGTTTACTTTCAAATCAACATTTAGAATTAGGACCTCTTTTTGAAATAGGATCCAATCTTAAGATATTAAGTAAATCACACACACGTGTGAACCCTTAACAAGTTCATTATCACACTCAACCCCTTAAGACATCCATTTAAGTCATGTATGTTGTTATCAATAATTTGGGTGGTATTGTAATTTTCCTGACATCTCTGAAAGTTTATGAAAATTTTCAACATTCCTAGTCTACAAGTCAATGGCTTCTAAGCGCTTTGGGTTTAATAATTTAAATCTTTTTAAAAGAAAATTTATGTCTCTTATCCTAAGGGAAGGTATTTTTAATTGTTACCTTTTTCACCACTTAACCTAAAGCATCTTTATGTCGTTGAAAGGGGCCATTTAAGTCTTAGGCCTAGGTGGGTTTCATTTCTATTAAGTTGGAGCGCTTTATTTTTCCCTAAAGTCCTAGGTAAGACCTTTAATACATGTATAGGGTTCTTAAAGTTGAGCAGATCAAATAGATCTAATGATAGTCATAATACCACGATGGGAAGTTGGATGCTGAATAGTCTTCATGACTCAGTGACAAGCTGCCAGTGGCAGGGCCAGGTTGAGATCTAGCAGTGGAGCAGTGGCGGTTAAGCAGCGAAGGTTCTTTAAAGTGTTGTCAAGTCTTGGAAGATCCGATGGTGGTCATAAGACTGCGATGGGAAGATCCAAGTCTTTTACCCATCACAACTCAGTGACTAAAGGAAGACAAATGCAATATGCTAGGACCCCTTCCCAAGACCTAAGAGATTAAAGGGCATGTTAGATATGGATGATCTAACGGTTGTTGCTAAACTGTGAATGAGAGTTGCAAGTTATTTTCTCTTTGCAGATCAACAACTAAAGGAAAAAGCGCACTAAAAGTCCCTTCTATTTGTTAGAGCAAAAATTTTGAATTTCAAATGAATTGATTGCAGAGCATGTGGCTTGGTTAATGAGATTTAATATTGATTCGCTGTCGAGGTTGCTTCATAAAATCTTGTTTTTTGAGATTTTGATTGTAAAAGGCTTTCACGAAGGGTTTGCAAAGATAGTTTGAAACCTTTGTGAGTTTTTTGGTGACAACTAAGTTGTTTTGTGACTGCTACATTTGCAATTTCTACTCTTATGTGTTGGCATTATCCGGCTCTCAGAAATTCAAAGGATTTTTTAAATCAAAAGGTTAAAGTAAGATAAACCCTAAATTATCAAAATGGCACCATGATGAGAATTCAAAGGGAAAATAGATTATTAGGAAAGCGCTATCTGTGATGATTTTTTAGAATAGTTGGTTCAATCTAAAAAATAGTTCTACCAAACATAAAGAACTTATACCCAAATATCCTCTCTTAAAAATTGGTGATGGGTTGTTTGACAAAGGATATTGGTTAAGAGATCCCTAGATAGGCATGTTTGGTCTAGGTTTGTTCAGGGTGGGCTTTAGCCAGCGAAATGCATATGCTCCTACAAACAACATATGGCAATTAGATGTCAGGAAATTGGTGGTCCCTAGAGTATTTATGGATGTTGACTTGTTAACCTAAATTGCAAAGAATTATGACTGTATTACCAAAATTGTAATGAATGTAAGTGGAAGCCCTTTGATTGAAGTTATAGCTAATGACATTAGAAAGGGTTTCTGGCTAAATGAATCTTCAAATTATCTAGAGCTGATTGATTTTGAAATGTTAAAGAAGGTATATGATACTCAAAAAGACCATCTCAAAGGTGGACCAATGAGGGAATTTTTTGCAAAAATAGGAGGGCTAACATTGGTAGGGCCTAGTACAGTTGAACTTTTCACTATGAATTTTTTTAGTTTGAGGGCAAAAGGAATATATTGGTCTCTATGTCATATTTTTGGAGAGGATGCAGAAAATGCTATGCCAACTCATTATATGCTCATGGTGGCAAAAAATTCTCAATCCATCTATAGTAGTAGCTTATGACTTGGCACCTTATCTAGCAAATGTGATCCATGAGGGTTTGATTGGGATTAATAAAGCCAAGGTGGATAGACCTTTTGACTGGTATTCTTTGTTAATGCATGTGTTCTTGTTCAAGGGTGTAGACTATTTTGCAAAGGGTATGGACTTACTAAGAGTCAAAGATGGTGAAGACATGCGAGTGCAGTTATGGAGTGTAGATCTATCTTGGGATAGAGAAGATGCCAGCTACTTAAAGTTTGATACATCTTTCACATCAAGGTTAAGAATTCTCTTGTGTCAAGAGAACCCCTGGATCCCAAAAGTTCTTCTTTAATTTATCAAACCCAAGGAATTTGTAGAGGATATCAAAATTATGCATAATTGGGGTGGTATGATTTTGTATCATGGTTCTACTGCTTTTAGAGTGTATGGTTTTAGGAGAAATCCGTATTTTCTCTCTTATCAAGTCCCCTTGAAAATTGGTATTGCTGAGATCGTAAGGTAGATTGGGGGTCTACAGGAAACAAAATATACAAATAAGGGTAGAGGAACAATTTTTCCAACCATTACCATTGCACACCAATTTGTGATTACTAAATGATGGGTTGGTGCTTGGGATAGACTAGCCTAGTCTATGCTCTTGGATCCCTTCCTTGGATCACCTGGTGTTCTCCTCACACCCTAGGGTCTCTAGGGCTTCCTTTTCTTGAGGAATCCCCTGGCCTTTCCCAATCCACCCACCAATGAGTTGCTATGCTGCTCCTAAGGTCTCATCTACTCATGAGACTCAAAATCCCTTACTATGGCTAATAAGGGCTAAGACTTGTTCCACACCTTCCAAGGTCTTAGCAAGGTTAAATCAGGTCTTAAACCATGTTTTACATCCCTCCATGTGCCCCCAAGAAGTTACTACCTTCATCCTTTCTATCGATTTCACTGTTTTGTGTTTTTGCTTACAAAACAGGGCTACAAGGATTAGGACCGGTTAGGCCTCCTACCCAGTCCTTTAGGGCTTTCTCTCACAAATGATGCATGCACAACCCAAACTCCCAAAATATACTACCATTAAATTGGAAAGGGCTCAAGGATTTTCTATGTTTTGGGCCTCCAAGTGGCCGTACAGTGCCTTGGGCGAATTTTGGGGTTTTTAAGGGTTTTGTGAGGGTTTTGTGGTCTGCCTAGGTCACAGTGAGTGTTTTGTGTTTCAGCCACATTTTCTAGATTGGTGGAGGCTCCTCCTTCACACCAAGGATTCTTAAAACACTCCTCTACACCTCCTCCAAAGGGTGTACTTTCCTCTATCCAACTTTTCTCTCCAAGACCTCTACAACTTAACCTCTCCTAGCCAAGCACTATTCAGTCTCGCCTAGGATTGGGTCTCTTGATGGCCTCCCCACATATTCAAGGGCCTTTCTTGTTTTTTAGTATGGTACAAGGTCTAAACTCTCATTCCCCATGGTTTCATGGTGGTTCCACAATAGAGAATGGAGTTATGCAACCATTTACACAATCTTGTCCAAAACTGGACAGTAAGAAGACAATTTACACACTATTTACTAACACACTCAATTTGTAAATAAACACCAAAAATAATTGCTTGAAATGAAATTATTTACACCATGAAAGACATTTCACATAGTTTTGGATGTATCTCAATCCATTAGCTTGCTTGATTGCTTCATTCAAACTGACTGGTAAAAGTTTTACAGTCTCAGTCTGGTCTTTTTGCTAGGGTCGTACAATGTCTGCCATCCAACCCATTAATTTAGGGTTTTCAAATACTTATACTACCCATACCTTGGTCAATGTGCCAAAACTAGGGCTCTCCATGCACAACAAGGGTCTATGATCATTTTGGGTGGAAAAGTTGCTTGACAACTTTTAAAAGTTGTCATGCAACTTTTGCATCTTTTGAGCAACTTTGCCTTTGTTGCTTTTCATGACTCCTAAGCCTATTTTGGGCTATCCTAAGGAAATAAACATGCCAATAAGGCCTAACACACATTCCAGGCACACTCAACCTCTCCTACACAAGAAATCTCAACAAAAACACTAAGGACCTAAAACTAGGACCTAGTCTAGCACACATGAGCTCATGGCTCCTATTCATGTATAATGGCTTCATAAGAAGCATAACACCAACAAAAAAAAGAAAGAGAAAGAGTTTGGAAGGGTGCTCCTACACCACTAAAGGGGGTTGGCTGAATTTTGACAAGTTCTTCAAGCCTTACAGATTGGCAACACCAGTTGCAATATTTTCTGACCCAGAAGATTTCCTCAATGGCATGTTCAGAAATAAGTTTAGGTGTGGTGCTAAAGTTCATCAATTCAACTTTCCTAAGGATTTATCAAGAAATGAGTTTAATCTGGTAGAGCAAGAGGTGAAGAAATAAAATTGGTTTCTATATAAGAAAACTCTTGACTTTGTTCAGTATTTTAATAAAAGTTATGATCCACTGAAGAGCTTTCATCCATTTGGGGAAAAGGTAAAGTTTTTAATAGAATATTTTGAGGACACCATGCAAACTCTAAATGAGAAGAAAGATGCAATGATAAAGGCAGACCTTGATAAGGCCAAACTCATCTTGAAAAAACCTATTTTTTCTAAGATCATTCCTCTTGGTGAATATATAATGTATAAGAAATCAGGCTATAATGTGGTGATGCCTAGGAAGGATGAGCCTTCTACATTAAAGGGAAAAAGGACAATGGAGGATGTTCCTGAGTCCCAAACTTCCCCAAAGAGGTAGAGATTGGATGAAGAGGAACAACCAAGTGAAGCTATGTTGGTATTTTGGTATAGTTTTGTCATTGATGTCAACACCTACTAAAACACTAGCACTCTGGAGATCCAACAGCATTCACCGGCAAGCAAGTAACTATTGCACAGTTACTGGTATATGGTTCACTGACAGGATATAATGATCACTGGCACTTGAAATGATATGGAAGACACTTTGTAATATTGAAGACATCATGTGGACATCCTATCTTAATGAATTAATCATTGGTATATTCATATTTTCATATTTGCTTTTACCGACAAATAGGTCCAGGGTTACCTAGGGTTACACCGGTAGGTTTATCTTTTCCAGATCAGCATGGCACACTATGGAAATGATTAATTATTGTTGTAGATGTAATAAATGATTGAACATGTTGTCTTAATGCATTTACAACAATAATTAATCATTTCCATAGTGTGCCATGCTAATCTGGAAAAGATAAACCTCCTGGTGTAACCCTAGGTAACCCTAGACCTATTTGCCGGTAAAAACAAATATGCAAATATGAATATACCTATGATTAATTCATTAAGATAAGATGTCCACATGATGTATTCAATATTACCAAGTGTCTTCCATATCATTTCAAGTGTCGGTGATCATTATATCCTACCGGTGAACCATATACCAGTAACTGTGCAATAGTTACTTGCTTGTCGATAAATACTGTTGGATCTCCAGAGTGCTAGCATTTTAGTAGGTGTTGACATCAATGACAAAACTATACCAAAATAGAAAAAATCTCCCCCTTTGGCATTTATGGCAATAGAAGATGGAAAAACCATCAAATTGCCAAAACAAAAATGCCAAAAACCAAGAATCTCCAAAAAGATCATAACTAGAATACAGAGAGTAATAGTCTCTCCTAAACAACAATCTCTCCCCCTCAGAGCAACATGTGTTATCCAAAGTTTCCATACCAATCTCTCCAAAAGATAATGTGTTTTTCTATATATCTCTCCCTCTTTGACATCAAATGCCAAAGTTATAATAAAACCAAGTTCATATACAAATACCAATCAATTCAGTATACCAACTACTCCCCCTAAGAAGTAGCTTCCTCATCAAAGATCGGAGTAAAAGATTTTTCTTTTAATTCTATCAGTTGATGACAATCATCAACTGTCTAAGTCTCTACCGGTGGTGGTATGACTCCAAGTTGATCTCTAAGATATTCAAAAGTCTCCTTAAGAAAAGGTTTTGTGAAAATATCTGCAAGTTGTTCTTTAGTGTTCACATAAACCAGTTTTATCTCCTTTTCTTCAACTTTTTCCCTTAGAAAATTTAGTTTGATAGAAACATGTTTTTGTTTTAGAATGCAGTACTAGATTCTTAGATATATCAATTTTTGTAGTATTATCACAATATATGGTAATAGGTTCCTTGCATTTTACCTTTATGTCTTTCAACATTTGCTTAAGCCATAGTACCTGTGTACAGTTAGTTGCTACTGCAACATATTCTGATTCTGCTGTTGATAAAGATGTACAACTCTATTTCTTACTCAACCAAGAGACTAGTTTGTTTCCAAGAAAGAATGCTCTATCGATGGTTCTTTTTCTATCATTCACATCTCCTGCCCAATTTGCATCTGTGTATGCATATAATTCAAAGTTTTCATCTCTAGGATACCATAAACCAAGATTTATAGTGCCTTCTAAATATCAGAAAATCCTTTTTACTACCGATTCATGATTTTCTCTAGGATTACTTTGAAATATAGAAACAATACATACTGCATTCATAATATCGGGTCTAGTTTGTGTCAAATACAGTAGACCTCCTATCATAGATTTATATCTAGTTGGATTAACAGGTGTAGATTCATCCCTTTGAGATAATTGTTATTTGTAGTCATAGGTGTGCTTACTAGTTTAGAGTTCTCTATCCCAAATTTCTTTACTAACTCTTTCAAGTATTTGGATTGATTCAATAATATACCTTTATCAGTCTATGAAATCTGCAATCCTAAAAAGAATTTTATTTCTCCAATCATAGACATTTCAAATTCTTGCTGCATTTTAATAGAAAATGCTTTACATAATCCATCTTCTCCTCGAAAGATTATATCATCAACAAATACTTCTATAATCAAGATGTCATCATTAGTTATTTTGTAATATAAATTATTGTCGGCATTTCCTTTAGCAAAACCAATCTTTAGAAGATGCTTATCCAATCTTGCATTCCAAGCTTTTGGAGCTTGTTTTAATCCATACAGAGCTTTCCTTAACTTGCAAACCATATCATTGTCATTTGTCAAAGAAAATCCATCAGGTTGTTCAATGTATACTTCCTCTTCAAGATCTCCATTTAGAAATGCACATTTAATATCCATTTGGTTCCAATTACTTTTTTATCTTTGGGCCAGGGAACTAATGTCCAAGTGTTATTTTTCTCAATTTGTTCTAATTCTTCTTCCATAGCTTTAATCCAAAATTTATCTTCACATGCCTCATTAATAGATGATGGTTCTATTTGAGAAATAAGACATACCTCTTCATTTGCCAATATTGCTCTTGTCATAACTCCTTTAAATTTATTTTCAATTATCTGATCTTCAGAATGATTCAATCTTACATATCGGGGTGTCTTTGTTTGTTGTTGTTCTTCAATTATTGTAGAATCCTCATATGGTACTAGGGTAACTGGATCTTCATTTTGTACTAGTGGATTTGGTGTAGGTTCATTTGTCACAATTTTTGTTGCCGGTTCAGAGTCTATATACCTTGAAGTTCCTCTAAATTGTTCATCAATTTTTACATTTGTACTCTCAACAATTTTCTGCAATCTCTTGTTAAAACATCTATATGCCTTTCTCTTAGATGAATAACCAAGAAATATTCCTTCATCACTTCTAGGATCAAATTTGCCAATATACTCATCTCTTCTAATATAACATTTACTTCCAAAAATTATGAAATATTTAAGAGTACGAGTATTACCAAACCATAGTTCATGAGGGGTCTTATCGGTTTCACCTTTGATGTGAACTTTGATTGCATTGGATATTATATTATTTGTAAAAAGTTTTTATTTTAATATCTTGTAGAGTTGACCTACTAAAATTGGTCTTAGGTTATGGTATAAAGGTACGATCTTATTTGTAAGATCAAGTGTGGAATGCGAAAAAGAATTGTGTGAAGGTATATTCGAGATTATGTAGTGCAATACACGCAGACATCATTTGAAGGTGAAGTTAGGTTTTTTAGAAAGCATATCAGCATTACACTGGTACTAAATCCAGCATATGAAGATGCTATTTTGTGTAGTACATTCTTATTGGATTTAACCATCCAACTGTAGTCAGTGTGACTCCCATTTTGTGATTGAGTAGTGAACTCTAGGTTGTTGGCCTTTCTGCATGTGCAAACCCCATTTCTGTACACTTACTATTTGTAGTAGTATCATCTGATTGTGGGTAAGGTTTCCCACTATGGTTTTTCCCCTTATAGGGTTTCTGTTAGGTCCCAAAGACAAATGAGAGTGGGGGGGGTGAATCAGTTGTCTAATAAATTCAAACCAAAAACCAATCAACCAACTTGATGCTTGATACCGATAAACCAGTTAAGTATGTTGGTAGACAGTGTTAACTGTAAATTTCTATACCTGTAAGGATTAATGCATGAAACATAAACATAAAGTCATCCACAACACATAACACCAATATTTGTACGTGGAAACCCTGTAAGGGGAAAAAACACAGTGGGAAACCTTACCCACAATCAGATGATACTACTGCAGATAGTAAGTGTACATAAATGGGGTCTGCCCATGCAGAAAGGCCAATAGCCTAGAGCTCACTGCTCAATCACAAAGTGGGAGTCACACTAACTACAATTGGATGGTTAAATCCAATAAGAATGTATTGCATAAAATAGCATCTTCATATGCTAGATTCAGTACCAGTGTAATGCTGATATGCTTATACAAAAACCTAGCTTCACCTTCAAATGATGTCTTCATGTATACCTCTACTTAATCTCACATATAGCTTCACTCAATTGTTTTTTGCATTCCACACTTGATCTTACAAATAAGATCTTACATTTATACCATAACCTAAGACCAATTTTAGTAGGTCGGCTCTACAAGATATTACAATAAATATTTTACATATAATATAATATCTGATGCAATTAACTGATTAAACATGTTGGCTTAATGCATTTACATCAATAATAAATCATCTCCATAGTGTGCCATGCTGATCTGGAAAAGATAAACCTACCGGTGTAACCCTAGATAACCCTAGACCTATTTGTCGGTAAAAGAAAATATGCAAATATGAATATACCAATGATCAATTATTTAAAACAAAGTGTCCACACAATGTCTTCAACATTACCAAGTGTCTTCCATATCATTCCAGGTACTGGTGAACATTATATCCTGCCGGTGAACCATATACCAGTAACTGTTGCAATAGTTACTTGCTTGTCGGTGAATGTTACTAGATCTCCAAAGTGCTTGGTTCCATTAAGTATAGGACTATCCTTCCTAAAATAATTAGTAGACATTGGATCTCCTTAAGATGTTAAGCTTTTGCAAAATAGGACTAGGATCTAATACCAATTGTTAGGTCACAGAGACAACTAAGAGGGGGGGTGAATCAGTTGTTTAATAAATTCAAACCAAAAACAACTTAACCAACTTAATGCTTAATATCGGTAAATGAGTTTAATATGTTGGTAGATAGTTTTAATAGTTAATTGTTATACTAGTAAGGATTAGTGCATGAAATATAAACACAATGTCATCCACAACACATAACACCAATATTTGTATGTGGAAACCTTGTAAGGGGAAAAACCATGGTAGGAAACCTTACCCACAATCAGATGATACTACTGCAGATAGTAAGTGTACATAAATGGGGTCTACACATGCAGAAAGGCCAATCACCTAGACCTCACTACTCAATCACAAAATGGGAGTCACACTGACTACAGTTGGATGGTTAAATCCAATAAGAATGTACTACACAAAATAGCATCTTCATATGTTGGATTCGGTACCAGTGTAGTTCTGATTGTCTTCAAAAAACCCTCCTCCAATTTTCAAATGATGCCTACATGTATAGCTCTACTTATTCTTGCATATACCATAGCTTAGGACCAATTTTAGTAGATCGGCTTTACAAGATATTACAATAAAAACATTTTACAAACAATACAATATCTGATGCAATAACCAATTGAACATGTTGGCTTAATGCATTTACAACAATAATTAATCATCTCCATAGCATGCCATGCTGATCTGGAAAAGTTCAATCTGCCAGTGTAACCCTAGACCTATTTGCTGGTAACAACAAATATGCAAATATGAATATACCAATGAACAAAACTCAAGGACAAGATGTCCAAATGATGTCTTCAACATTACCAAGTGTTTTCCATATCATTCCAAGTGCTGGTGATCATTACATCTTGCCGGTGTACCAGATACCGGTGACTGTGCATGAGTCACTTGCTTGCCAATGAATGTTGTTGATTCTCCAAAGTGCCAGAGTTTATAAGAGTTTAGTGGGTGTTGACATCAATGACAAAACCATACCAAAATACGAACACATTGAAACCTTTACACCGGTAGCTAGAATTAAGGCAATCAGATTATTTTTGGCTTTTGCAGCACATAAGAACTACAAAGTATATCAAATGGATATTAAATGTGCATTTTTGAATGGAGATCTTGAAGAAGAAGTTTACATTGAACAATCTAATGGATTTTCTTTGACAGATAACAAAGATATGGTTTTTAGGTTAAGAAAAGATTTGTATGGATTAAAGCAAGCTCCAAGAGCATGGTATGCAATATTGGATAAGTATCTTTTGAAAATTGGTTTTTCTAAAGGTAATGCTGACAACAACTTATACTATAAAGTGACTAATAATGACATATTGGTTATAGAAGTTTTTGTTCATGATATAATCTTTGGATGAGAAGATGTATTGTGTAAAGACTTTTCTATTAAAATGCAACAAGAATTTGAAATGTCTATGATTGGAGAAATAAAATTCTTTTTAGGATTGCAGATTTCACAGATTGACAAAGGTATATTCTTGAGTCAATCCAAGTACTTAAAAGAGTTACTAAAGAAATTTGGGATGGAGAACTCTAAACTGGTAAGCACACCTATGACCACAAATGACAAATTATCATGAAGGGATGAATCTACACCTATTAATCCAGCTAGATACAAATCTATGATAGGAGATTTACTATATTTGACACAAACCAGACCTGATATTATGAGTACAGTATATATTGTTTCAAGATTTTGGAGTAATCCTAGAGAAAATCATGAATCAACAGTAAAAAGGATTTTCTAGTACTTACAAGGCACTATAAATTTTGGATTATGGTATCCTAGAGATGAAAACTTTGAATTATGTGCTTACACAGATGCTAATTGGGTAGCAGATGTGGATGATAGAAAAAGCACCATTGGCAGAGCATTTTTTCTTGGAAGTAGACTAGTTTCTTGGTTGAGTAAGAAACAAAGTTGTACATCTTTATCAACAATAGAATAAGAATATGTTGTAGCAGCAACTAACTGTACACATGTATTATAGCTTAAGCAAATGTTGAAGGACATAAAGGTAAAATTCAAGGAACCTATAACTATCTATTGTGATAACACTACAACAATTGATATATCTAAGAATCTCGTACTACACGCTAAAACGAAACATGTTTCCATCAAACTGAACTTTCTAAGGGAAAATGTTGAAGGAAAAGAAATACAACTGGTTTATGTGAACACTAAAGAGCAGATTGCAGATATTTTTACTAAACCTCTGCCTAAGGAAACTTTTGAATATCTTAGAGATCAGCTTGGGGTCTGGTGCAGGAGCACCCTTCCAGACTCTTTCTTTTTCTTTGTCTTATTGGTGTTATGCTTCTTTAGAAGCCATTGTATATAAAATAATGAGCCATGTGCTCATAGGTCCTAGGTAGGGTCCTAGAGAAGATCTTAGGGGTCATGAGTCAAGATTGCGATTTTATTGAAAATGGAGGGTATGTATGTCCTGGAGGTGTTTAGGGGCCCTTTATGTCATGGTGGTGTCTTTAGGTTGGCCTATTGTGGTTCTAGAAGTCAGGAAGAGCAACATTGGGAAAGTTGCTCAAAAGTTGCATGACAACTTTTAAAAGTTGTCAAGCAACTTTTCCACCATGTTGTCAAAATACTTAGGTTAGCGTGGACAACCCTAAATGTGGCACACCAACTGAGGTATGGGTAGTATAAGATGTTGCAAACCCTAAGTTAAAGGGTTGGATGTCAGAGATTGTATGGCTCAAGAAAACTGAATTGACTGTGACTATTTTTTGGGTTACCAGACAGTTTGAATGCAGTTACCGAGCAAACTAATGGATTGATTTGCAAGAAAACCTGTGTGAAATGTCTTCTTTGGTGTATAAAACTTCATTGTGAGTGATTAGATTATCTTTTTGTCTACTAGTTGAGTGTGTTTGTAAATAATTTGTAAGTTGCAGTCTTGGACCGGTTTGAGTAAATGAAGTCTTAACTCCATTCCCCATTGTGGAACCACCATGAAACCATGGGGAATGGATGTGAAGACCCTATACTATAGTCCCAAGCAAGCAGGGCCCTTGGAAATGCAAGGAGACCAAGCAATGACCCATTCCTAGGCAAGACTGGATAGTGCTTGGTTAGGAATGGTTGTTGGTGCAGAGGTCTTGGAGAGCAAGGTTGATTAGTGGAGAGAGAATCCTTTGGAGGAAGTGTAGAGGAGTGAGTGAAGCATCACTAGTGTGAAGGAGGAGCCTCCACCAATCCAAACAAGGTGGCTAAAACACAAAACCTTCACTATGACCTAGGCAGACCCTAAAAACCCTCACAAAACCCTTGAAAACCTTAAAATCCATCTAGGATAGTGTACAGACACTAGGAGGCCTAAAACCTAGAAAATACTTGAGTCCTTGCCAAATGAATGGCAATCCTTTTTGGGAGATTGGGTTGTTTGTGCACCATTTGTGAGAGGGAGCCCTAAAAGACTGATTAGGAGGCCTAATTGGTCCTAATCCTTGTAGCCCTATTTGAAGGAAAAAACACAAAATAGTGAAATCAGTAAGGGGTTGAAGGATTGAAACCTCTTGGGGTCTCATGAATGGGTGGATAGACCATGAAATAGACCTAAAAAAACCTTGCTAAGACCTTGGAAGGTGTGGAACAAAATTAGCCCTTATTACCCATAGTAAAGGGTTTTGAGTCTCGTGAGTAGGTGAGACCTTAGGAGCAGTTTTGCAACTCATTGGTGGGTGGACTGGGCATGGTCAGGGGATTCCTCAAGCAAAGGGAGGTCCTAGAGACCCTAGGGTGTGTAGAGAACACCAGGTGATCCAAGGAAAGGATCCAGGAGCATAAACTAGGCTAGTCTATCCCAAACCCCATCCCATCAGATTGGTATCAGAGCTAGTGAAAGACTTGTTGGACTATGTATGTCTCTATATACTAGTGAATCAGTAGGGGAGAGAAGAATGGTCACTAATGCAAAGCTGGCTAGAGAAGTGGAGGAACAAAAGGAGAAGAATAGACTCCTTGAAGCAGCTATGAGTGAGATAAGGGATAAACTGCAGGAAGTGGTGGATCAGAGGACACATGAACCTTGGGATGAAGACACCAAGGGTAAAGGCAAGAAGACTATAGATATAGATGACATTATCCCTGAACCAGATCCCTTGTTCAATGAAGAACCTTTTGTGAAGGCTATCAAGGCCTTGAACACCAAACCTTTTGAAGGATTGCCACATTTCAGTGGAAGAATGGACATAGAAACTGTTATGGAATGGATTGAGGGAATGGAAAACCACTTTGAGTGTGAAGGAGTGATAGAGGCTCAGAAGGTTAAAGTTGCTAAATCAATATTGAGGGGAGAAACTTTGGCATGGTGGAAGTACCTGCAAGAAGAGAGAGTTAGTATGGCAAAGCTACCTATTGCAAATTGGAAAGCTATGGTGGGTAAGATTAAGGAGAACTACTTACCAGAGGATTATGAAGTCCAACTTCATAAGAAGATACAAGGATTGAAGTAGAAGGATCTTGATGTGACCTCCTACACAGAAGAGTTTCAAAAGCTATGTCTTAGGTCCAAAGTCCAAGAAGATGAATCCATTAACGTGGCTAGGTATCGAAGTGGCCTAAAGTGGAACATTCAAGAGGAGATAAGCCTATGGACTCCTACTACTGTCCAAAAATGTCATTAGCTTGCTGCCAAGGTAGAAGAGAGAAATAAAAGGAAAGGAGACTCCAATAACAGGGGTAGAGGCAGAGGTAGAGATCAAGTGAATCACCGAGGTGGTTACCAAAGCAAGGCAAATGAGTAGAGGACCCAAGGAGAAGCCAAGTTGACTAAACATGGTAGTGAAACCAATCCTAGAGGAGGAAATTCTAGAGGAAGAGGTGCACAAGGTGGTCCAAATAGGGGTAGAGGTACCGGCAAAGGTAACTCCTACTTTGCAACTATGAAATGTTACAATTGTGGACAATTGGGACACCCGACATATAGATGCCCTGACAAGCCTACATAATCAAGCAGTGGAAAGAGGGTTGCTTATGCACATGAAGACTCTTCAAGTAGCAAGACACTTGAGGTGGATCATATTGAATCAGAGAGTGGAGAAAATCTAATGTTTAATAGGGTCTTGATAAGACAGCCAGTCAAGAGTGAACCTAAGCATAGGAGAGCATTGTTTAGGGTAAGGTGCAAGATTTTTGGTAAAGTGTGCAAGGTGATAGTTGATTTAGGCTAAACTAATAATATCATATTAGAAGAGAGTTAGAAAGTTGAAACTCATAAGGATACCCAACACTAACCCATACAAGATGACATGGTTGAATCATGAGCAGAGTGTGTTAGTCAATGAACAGACTTGGGTAGAATTTTCCATTGGAGGGTACAAGGATAAGATTCTTTGTGATGTGTTGCCTATGGATGCATGTCACTTATTTCTAGGATGACCCTGGCAGTTTGATAGGAAGGTGATCTATGATGGAGAGGATTACTCCATTTCCTTTAAGAAGGACAGCAAGACCTTCAAGATTCAGTCTTTGACAAAGAGTGAAGAAGGAACTTCAAAGACACCTAGTGTCTTAATGGCTACCGGTAAAGATTTTTTGAACTTGCTACATGAGGAGGAGATAGTGAAGTGTGCCATCTTTGTGAAACCAAAGGAGGAAGAAGCCAAGTTGCAGGTAGAAATACCCAAGGAGGTAAAGCAAATGTTGCAAGGGCATAAGGATATAGTGCGTGATGGAACACTTGCAACACTCCCACCAAGAAGGTCTATAAGTCATCAAATAGACTTTGTCCCTGGTGCATCCTTACCTAACAAGGTTGCATATAAGCTCACACCTAGTCAGAATAAGGAGGTAGCAAGGCAAGTGTAGGAGTTATTGGAACAAGCACTGATTAAGAAGAGCATCAACCCATGTGCAGTACTGGTAGTGCTAGCATCAAAAAAAGGAGGTAAGTGGAGACTTTGCACTGACTCAAGAGAAATTATTAGGATTACCATAAGGTATAGGTTTCCTATTCCTAGAATAGAGGATCTAATGGACTATTTAGGAGGGGCTATGTATTTCACCAAGCTAGACCTTAAAAGTGGTTATCACCAGATAAGAACTAAGGAGGGTGAGGAGTGGAAGACTACTTTTAAAACCAGAAATGGATTGTATGAATGGCTTGTGATGCCATTTGGACTCACCAATGCTCCAAGCACCTTCATGAGGTTAATGAATGAAGTGTTGAAGGATTTCACAGGTAGATTTGTGGTGGTGTACCTAGATGATATTCTCATCTATAGTAGAACCAAAGAAGAGCACCTTGAGTATTTGAGGTTAGTCTTAGAGAGGTTGCATGAGGAGAAGCTATCCATCAACCTAGAGAAGTGTGACTTCTTGAAACAAGAGCTGGTTTACTTAGGATTTGTGGTGTCTAAGGGAACCTTGAAAATGGATCCAAGCAAAGTGGAGGCAATTTTGAATTGGCCTGCACCTAAAACAGGGACTAAAGTTAGAAGTTTCCATGGATTAGCTCAATTCTATAGGAAGTTTGTGAGGAATTTTAGTGGTATATGTGCACCAGTCCTTGACACCATTAAAGGAGGTCCTAAAACCAAGTTTAGATGGACTGAGCAAGCTGACAAAGCATTTCAGTTATTGAAACAAGAAGTAGCGACAAAACCTATCCTTCTCCTACCTACGTTTGATAAGCTATTCACTTTGGAGTGTGAGGCAAGTGGAATTGTAGTGGGTGGTGTGTTGAGTCAAGAGGGAAGACCTATGGCATTTTTTAGTTAGAAGCTTAATGAAGCAAAGAAGAAGTACTTAGCCTATGACCTAGAGTTATATGTATTAGTGCAATCACTAAAGAAATGGAGGAATTACCTACTTCCAAAAGAATTTGTAGTGTTCACAGACAATTAGGCATTGAGTTACATTAATACTCAAGAGAAGCTAAGCAATAGACATCTGAAATGGATGGAATATCTCCAATCCTTCATGTTCACCATTAAGCATAAGAAGGGGCAACTTAATAAGGTGGCAGATGCATTAAGCAGGAAGTCGTTGACTGTTCAAGAATTACAGTTGCAGAGCATAGGCATAGAAGGTTTCAAAGACCTCTATGAAGGAGATGAAGACTTCTCATCATCTTACAAGGTTTTCAAAGAGTTTGAGAGTCATTTCCATGGTGAGTATGCAGATTACACTCTCCAAAATGGTCTCTTGTTCAAGGGTAACCAGTTGTGTGTACCTAGAGGATCTATGAGGGAGAACCTCATCCAAGAGAAGCATAATGGCAGTTTGAGTGGACACTTTGGGATTAACAAAACCTTGGACTTAGTACAGAGGTACTACCATTGGCCAAAGTTGCCAAGAGATGTAAAAAGATATGTAGAACAGTGTGGTGTATGCCAAAGAGCCAAAGGTGGATCAAGCAATGCTAGTTTATATCAACTATTACCGGTCCCTAGTAGACCTTGGGAATGTATAAGCATGGACTTTGTAGTAGGACTTCCCAAGACAAAAATAGGTATGGATAGCATCTATGTGGTAGTAGATAGATTTTCCAAGATGAGCCATTTTATCCCATGTAAGACTACACATGATGCAAGCTATGTTGCACATCTCTTCTTCAAAGAGATTGTTAGGATTCATGGACTCCCTTTAAGCATTGTTTCAGACTGGGACAACAAGTTCATGGGTCATTTTTGGCAAACATTATGGAGGAGACTAGGAACTAACTTGTCATTTAGCTCAGCTTACCATCCACAAACAGATGGTCAAACTAAACTCATCAATAGAGTGTTAGGAAACTTGTTAAGGTGTCTAACTAAGGAATATGGTCAGACATGGGACCTTATCATTCCTCAAGCAGAGTATGCATATAATGAAAGTGTGAATAGAACCACTAGTAAAAGTCCTTCTGAGGTTGTGTATGGCAGACATCCAAGGGGAGTGTGTGAGTTGGCAGATCTTGGTAGTTTGGAGATGAAGAGTGGACAAGCAGAGGACTTCACTCAAACCATCAAGGAAGTTCAAGAGAAAGTTAAGAAGGCCATCCTTAAATCCACTCAAAAAATGAAAGCCAAAGTGGATGAGAAAAGGAGAGAAGTTCAGTTCAAGGTGGGTGACTATGTGATGGTCCATTTGAGCAAAGCTAGGATGCAAAGTGGTAAGCCTACCAAACTGCAGATGAAGAGGGTAGGACCTTGTCAAGTTTTAGAAAAATATGGTGACAACGCCTATAAGGTTGATTTAACTTCAGACTTAGCCATTTCACTAGTCTTCAATGTTGCTGATCTGGTAATGTACAAGGGAGAGATAGCATAACAGACTGAGAACCAAGCCAAGGTGTTACAAGATTTGGATGTAAACACATTACCTCAAGTGAAGAAGTCTAAAGTAGAGGAGACCTTGGAATCAAGGGTGAAGAAGTCTACTAGACACAAGGTCTACATGGAGCACCTAGTGAAATAGGTAGATCAACTAGTATCTGAAGCTACATGGGTGGAGGAGAGTAGGTTCAAGACACTTGGAATAGACCCAGCTCTCATCTCTTCTTCTTTTTCTTAGTTGTGTGCAGAGGGGCAGTATGGTGCAGGAGCACCCTTCCAGACTCTTTCTTTTTCTTTGTCTTATTGGTGTTATGCTTCTTTAGAAGCCATTGTATATAAAATAATGAGCCATGTGCTCATAGGTCCTAGGTAGGGTCCTAGAGGAGATCTTAGGGGTCATGAGTCAAGATTGTGATTTTCTTGAAAATGGAGGGTTGGTGTGGCCTAGAGATATTTAGGGTTCCTTTATGTCATGGTGGTGTCTTTAGGTTGGCCCATTGTGGGTCTAGGAGTCAGGAAGAGCAAAATTGGGAAAGTTGCTCAGAAGTTGCAAAAGTTGCATGACAACTTTTAAAAGTTGTCAAGCAACTTTTCCACCATGTTGTCAAAATCCTTAGGTTGGCATGGACAACCCTAAATGTGGCACACTGACTGAGGTATGGGTTGTATAAGATGTTGCAAACCCTAAGTTAAAGGGTTGGATGTTAGAGATTGTACGGCTCAAGCAAACTGAATTGACTATGACTATTTTTTGGGTTACCAAACAGTTTGAATGCAGTTACCGAGAAAACTAATGGATTGATTTGCAAGCAAACCTATGTGAAATTTCTTCTCTAGTGTATAAATATTCATTGTGAGTGATTATATTAGCTTTTTTTTTATCAGTTGAGTGTGTTTGTAAATAATTTGTAAGTTCCAGTCTTACTGTCCAATCTTGGACAAGTTTGAGTAAATGAAGTCTTAACTCCATTCCCCATTGTGGAACCACCATGAAACCATGGGGAATGGATTTGAAGACCCTATACTATAGTCCCAAGCAAGAAAGGCCCTTGGAAATGCAAGGAGACCAAGAAAAGACTCGTTCCTAGGTGAGACTAGATAGTGCCTGGTTAGGAATGGTTGTTGGTGCAGAGGTCTTGGAGAGCAAGGTTGATTAGTGGAGAGAGAATCCTTTGGAAGAAGTGTAGAGGAGTGATTGAGGCATCACTGGTGTGAAGGAGGAGCCTCCACCAATCCGAACAAGGTGGCTAAAACACAAAACCTTCACTATTACCTAGGCAGACTCTAAAAACCCTCGCAAAACCCTTGAAAATCGTAAAATCCACCTAGGATAGTGTACGGACACTAGGAGGCCTAAAACCTAGAAAATCCTTGAGTCCTTGCAAAATGAATGGCAGTCCTTTTTAGGAGATTGGGTTGTTTGTGCATAATTTGTGAGAGGGATCCCTAAAAGACCGGTTAGGAGGCCTAATTGGTCCTAATCCTTGTAGCCCTATTTGAAGGCAAAAACACAAAATAGTGAAATCGGTAAGGGGTTGAAGGCTTGAAACATTTTGGGGGCTCATGAATGGGTGGATAGACCATGAAATAGACCTAAAACATCCTTGCTAAGACCTTGGAAGGTGTGGAACAAAATTATCCCATATTAGCCATAGTAAGGGGTTTTGAGTCTCATGAGTAGGTGAGACCTTAGGAGGAGTTTTGCAACTCATTGGTGGGTGGATTGGGCATGGTCAGGGGATTCCTCAAGCAAAGGGAAGTCCTAGAGACCCTAGGGTGTGTAGAGAGCACTAGGTGATCCAAGGAAAGGATCCAAGAGCATAGACTAGGCTAGTCTATCCCAAACCCCATCCCATCAGGGTCATACCCCCACCGGTAGATACTTAGAGAGTTGATATTTGTCATCAACCGATAGAATTAATAGAGAAATATTTTATTCTAGCTTTGATGAGGAAGCTACTTCTCAGAGGGAGTAGTTGGTATACTAAATTGGTTGGTATTTTGTATATGAACTTGGTTTTGTAATAATTTTGGCATTTGATGTCAAAGGGGGAGAGATTGGTATGTAAAAACATATAGAAAAACATGGAACACAAGGAAACACATGTTACTCTTAGAGGGAGAGATTGTTACTTTGAGATTGAGTTTACTTATACCCTTGTAATTGTTGCTTTTTGGTTTTTGGTATTTGGCATTTTTGTTTTGGCACTTTGATGGTTTTTCCATCTTGTGTTGCCATCAATGCCAAACAGGGAGATTGTTGGTATTTTGGTATGGTTTTGTCATTGCTTTCAACACCCACTAAACATTTATCAACTCTGGCACTTTGGAGAATCAGCAACACTCACCGGCAAGCAAATGACTTATGAACAGTCACTGGTATCTGGTACACCGATAGGATATAATGATCACCGACACTTGGAATGATATGGAAAACACTTGGTTATGTCTAAGAAATCATGTGGACACCTTATCTTGAGGTTTTGTTAATTGGCATATTAATATTTACATATTTGTTGTTACCAACAAATAGGTCCAGGTTACATCGACAGGTTTATCTTTTCCAAATCAACATGGCATGCTATGGAGATGATTGATTATTGTTGTAAATACATTAAGTTGACATGTTGAATCTGTTATTGCATCGGATATTGTTTTTTTTGTAAACTAATTTTATTGTATTATCCTTTAGAGCTGACCTACTAAAATTGGTCTTAGGGTATGGTATAAATGTAAGATCTTATTTGTAAGATTGAATGTGGAATGTGAAAAAGGATTTGGTGAAGGTATATGTGAGAATAAATAGAGCTATACACACAAACATCATTTGAAGTTGAAGGAGGGTTTTTGTGAAGACAATCAGAACTACACCGGTACTGAATCCAGCATATGAAGATGCTATTTTGAGTAGTACATTCTTATTGGATTTAACCATCCAATTGTAGTCAGTGTGACTCCCATTTTGTGTTTGAGCAGTGAGCTCTAGGCACTTGGCCTTTCTACATGTGCAGACCCCATTTGTATACACTTACTATTTGCAGTAGTATCATCTGATTGTGGGTAAGGTTTCCCACCATGGTTTTTCCCCTTATAGGGTTTCCACGTACAAATATTGGTGTTATGTGTTGTGGATGACTTTGTCTTTTTGTTTCATGCATTAATCCTAATCGGTATTACAATTAACTGTTAAAACTGTCTATCGGCATATTATACTGGTTTACCGATATTAAGCTTTAAGTTGATTTAATTGTTTCTGATTTGAATTTGTTAGACAACTGATTCAACCCCCCCCCCCGCCTCTCAATTGTCTCTGGGACCTAACAGTAGAAAGGAAGGAACACTAGGTCCTACATGAAGAAGAATCCTCAAGAGAAGTTGCGAGAAGGATTGGTTGAACCAATGCAGAAAGGTTGGACAGGAACAATTATACATGAACCCATTAATTCTTCATGGAGATAGAAAGGAATCCATAGAGGTAAGTCCTTTGGATGACTAGTTTATGCAAATTCTAATACATTGTCTCATGAATTTGAACAAGATATTATGGGTTTTTATACGGGTCCGTTTGGTAGTAATGAGGATATTCAAACTCTCCATCAAATATTGTCTCATACTAGCACTTCTGGGAGAGATAAGAATAGCTCCAATGTCAGGGAAGATCCTTTTCCCTGAAATATAGATGGAAGTGTGAGCTTGATTTATATTGACCATGTCAATATATCAAATTGAAAGGAAATCTTTCCAGACCAAGATGAGGTTTCCCAAGAAATTGAGGCTCTCAATAAAAGAGTTTATCATTTAATTTCCTTAAGAAAACAAAAGGAAAAGGAGAAGGAAAATGAAACTAAGGCAAAAATCATTGAGAGAGATAGGTTGCTGAGATGTATTGCAGATCTTGAGCTATTCACTCAAGAAGAGCCTAAAATTAAGGAGGAGGGCCCTATTATTAGAGAGAATTTGACTGCCAAAATTAGTTTTGCACCCAAATTTGTTGTACAAACTAATAGGGAGGTTCACACTGATCCACAACCTACCAAAATTTGTAATGACAAGGAAAAACAAAAGGTTGTAGAGACTAGATCTGGTTCCAAAACTACAAATGTAGTATCAGGAAGTGGAAGGGTGCCTCATGGAATGTCCTTGCATAAAGTTGAAGTAGAAAGAATGAGAAAAGAGAAGAAAAATTTGCAGAGGGAATTGGAAAAATCTGAAATAGAAGCAACCAATGCTAAAGTCAGAAGAAAAATCAAGTACCTAAAAGCCCCTCCTATAACTTTCCCTTCAACCAATCAAAGTAACCCTATAACTCAACATACCTCTATTTCTATAATAAAAACTCAACCAACTATGCCCATGAATACTATTCCCCCTCTTAATAAAAATAACCCTACCTTTTCTTTTAATCCTTCTCTAGTAAATCAAATACCTCTTCGACAACCCCACAACCAGAATAACCAAGTTCCTCGAGTTGGTGGTCCAACTTCAAGAATGAATACTAAGAATAATTTTGTTGGTGATTGGTTTCATAGAAGACCCATCAGTGTTGAGTTGTATAGACAACTTTTCTTTGATGGGATCCCAGGTTATCCAAACCATGTCCCTATTGAAATGAGAGATAAACTCCAAAAATTTGTTGGAAATAATGCCATAAGTGCATAGAAGCATCTAAAATATTTTGGTGATATGATTAATGATTATTAGATTACAAATGAGGATGTGATCATGAAACTATTTGTGCAATCTCTAGTTGAAGATGCTAGGGATTGGTACAGAGGGTTACTTGTGGATAGCATCAGTTCTTGGGAAGAGTTCAAGAATTGTTTTCAAGAGCAGTATGGGGACAAAACAAATGTGAGCTTCATGCTCAATGAGTTTAATAATATCAGAAAATCTGATAATGAGGTTGTCACAGATTTTAATGCAAGGTTCCAAAAGGCAATGCACAGATTATTTCAAGTGATGAGGTTAGATGAAAATGTATGTCTAACCACCTATTATAATGCCTTTGACCCAAAGATGGCTTATATCCTCAGGGATAAAAACCCACATAGTCTAAGGGATGCTTTCATAATTTCAATAAATGTAGAAAGTAATAGGAAAGCATGAGGAAAAGTGGGAAGAAGAACTGATGGTAGACTGTAGCAAGAGCAAAAGCCACAACCAAATAAGGCCTCTAGAGAAGAGGATAAGATTGAGAAACTGATGAGTGTTGTGAAATACCTTACTGTAAAGGTGAGTAAGAATGATAAACCTCATTGTAATTGGCAAGATAGGCCTGCTAGGTTACATGATATGCCATATAATACTACCTGGAATTATGGTAAACCTATGTAGGACAAGCCAAGAAGTACACAAAATCAGGACACCCCTGACCCTTTAAAAGGTGGAAATGTACATAATATGGAGAATACTCCCTGGTGTACATCATGTGATGGATCACATTCCCTTTACCAGTGTGTTGTGGCTCGGACTTTAAATGAATCAATGAGGAGTGAGGATGAATTGAGGTATCAAAATGAATATAAGCCTGTAGTGAATATGTTTGAAACTACTGTTGATAGAGCCTATGAGTCTTCATAGGATGAGTAGATGAGTATGATGCATTTAGCAAAAATGCAAATTGCCAAGGGAAATTAATAGTTGATTGGCATCCTACTCTAAATGTGGTGACAATTGAAGATGAAGAAGTTTGCCTTAGAAGGCCTAGTGAGGAAAAAGTGGGGAATCTCACCAAAGCTGCAATAGCTAAGGCCAAACACAACTATAACTTGAGAAGTAGTAAGAATGATAAGAGTCAGGGAAAGCCTAGTTCTATGTTTATCAAATAAATTTCTCATAAAAGGGTGACTAATGAGAAAATGTCTGATGTAGATGGTCATACTAAAATGGGTTAGTCTTACATTTCAAGGAAACCTCAGATAATTAGCACGACTAGTAATTTATTTGAGACCATTGTTGATAAGAAGACAAGTTGCTAAAAAGTAGATAAGGTTAAAGCCCATTCTGAGTCTTATATTAATTCTACATTCAATATGACTCAAGCTTTAACCTAGATGAAAGTTTCATTACGACTGATAGAGCTGTTAAAAATAAAAGAACATAGAGAAGCTACATTTTCTTTGATTTCTAGTATATCAGACACGAATGCATCTTCACCAAAAGGTACTAAAAAGGAGAGAAAGGATCAAGAACAAAAAATCCCATAAATTTATATGAGAACTGATGCCCTCCTAAATGGCACAAGGTTAGTCTAAGATAAACAACACAAAAGACACAAAAACGATTAGTGTTAGTCAATCAAAAACTAATCTATGAAGGCATACCAAAAGAGACACTAAAAAGCATGCTAGTGTATCTAATAAACAAAACAAATATTATGAGACATCTCCAACTGCCTCTTAGCATGACCTTAGCTTCTTCTCCCTTGTTCCTCTCCTCTCCAAGTTCCAAAATACTGTAGCTCTCAGCAGCTTTTTGCACTATGGATGCTTATGGAGGAATGAGATTGTAGTAGTAAGCTTCAAATATAAAATAAAAAGCTAAATAATATACTATTGATGCTAAAATGATTGATTTTACCAAAAGACAAGATTTTAGTTATGCTATGCTAAATGCTCTCTAAAAATGTCTATAGCCTAAATGCATACAAGTTTTCAGGATCTGGATTATGAAGGAATGGGTTCTATTTATAGGAAAAATGGAGCAATGGATGGCTAGGATTGAAAGGTTTAATCAAGGGTCAAGCTTGAAAGTTGGGGATCCATGTGCACAATTTGCACCAATAAAATGGTGACAAGTGTCAACATAGGGTTGGGTTGAGAAAAGGGGTTGGAGGCATTGAATGCCTGAGAAGACCTCATGGTTATCTAGAAGGTAAAGGTCAAACCTAAATTAAGATTACCCACTAGATTAAGAGTTAATCCAAGGATAAACCTTTGTGCAAATTATTAAGAGATAAACATGGTCAAAGCATTAAAGGCTTGATGAGACCCTTGGGTTGGGTAGAGGTTGAGTCAAAACAAATGTTTTAACCATGTAGGAGGGTTTGGGTTAACCATTAATGGTTTTTGAAGACTTTGTGGATTAAGTGGTTGAAGGTTGGAAGCTTTCAAAGGTTATCCAAGACTTTGAGACATTTAACGGTTGAAGGTTGGAAGCCTTTAATGGTTATCAAAGAATTTTAGGCTTTGAGAAGTGACTTCGCTTTGCTTAGGAATGTGACAATAATTAGGGGATGGATTAGGCTAATTAGGAAGGGGTTAGAAGAATCTAGAAGGGGATTAGATTTTGCAAGTGGATTTTGTGGGTGAGGGAAATAGGATTTTATTAAAAATAAAAATTCATTTATTTCAATAAATGTGTGCAAGTTGCATTTGTAGGAAAATGCAAGTGGGAGGGGTTTTAAAATGATTTAAATAAATGTTAATTTATTTAAAAGAGGAAAAGGGGGATTTTAATTAAATAAATTGATTTTATTTATTTAATTGATTGGAATTGGATTTAATGAATTAATTAAAATAAATTGAATAATTTATTTAATTAATAGGAGAATGTTTGGTGATGAATTAATTAAATATTAATTTAATTAACTGATGGCTAGTGTATTTTTTTAACCAAATAAATAGCAAATATTCATTTAATTAAAATGGACAGATTTGTGTGACTACATTTGCCCCTCTTTGAGATGTTGCGGTTTATCGCATCGTTTCAAAGAAAGAAAAACTAGTGTGAATAAATGCCCCATAAAATGTAAATTTAAAAGGTGGTATGCCCCCTCGAGAGATGGGCCGAAAAATTTCAAAAAATCGGGCGATCTCTCGAAAAAGAATGAAAATTGGCAGGGTGGTAGAAGAGAAGAAGTTAGGTATACTGGTGAAAAATAGAAGAAATCGGGGGAAACATGGAGAAATGGGGGGCTCGGGAAGTTCACGAGGACCATGGCGATGAGCGGGGCGAAGTTACGGTGACGGCGAGGGGTATAAATGGGGTGAAATGGGTGAAAATAGGATCATTTGTGACCGCGACCAGTTGAAAACGAGAGCTCTGACAGTGACATTTGGAGGAGCAAGGAGTAGTTACGATGCCGATTCCGATCACCGAGCACAGATTCGAGCGAGTCCGACGGTTCCAGCGGCTAGAGGACTATGGACCAACGGTACACAAATTCGAAAACTTAATTTTCATGCATTTTGATAGGTTTTTAGCTGAGTCCAAGTCAAGTCAGAGCAATAGCGCTGGAACTCTAGTTTTGGCGCTTTTGCTCCATAAACTAGCGCTATTATGCCGCAATAGCGCTATTGTACTCTTGTTTGAGTGCTTTTTTGTTTAATTAGCGCTACTGTATGCAAGTTTTAGCACTATTGACTAAGTAGCACTATTGTGGGGTGAATTGAGCGCTATTGATGTTAAAGAGTGCTTTTGTATAGCTGGTTTAGCGCTTTTGCAGTTGTAGCGCTTTTGTAAAGCTTTTTGAGCGCTTTTGTTAGGGTTGTAGCGCTATTGTGTAAATTAGCGCTTTTGTGGATAAAATAGCGCTTTTGCCTTAGGATAAAGAGATGCCCCAGTGTTGGACAAAACAAATCTCCTGATGCCAATGATTGATGGATGGCAAGGTGAAGTGGGAGTTGTTTTGAACCATAGCAGCCCGATGAGACTTAGGTCAGTTGTTAGGATAAATGCCCGTTGAAGTCTAGGTGGCCATGATTGCTTACCTGTTGAGACCCAAAGATACTTGATCAAAGTATCTGATGATAGTCTAGGTTTAAACTTAAGAAAGTTTGAAAACAAAACAACTGATGATGATTGATGAATGTCGATGTGCAGAAGGATCTGCGCATGTTGCAGTTATGCGAGCGTCATCCTACGACACAGGGGTTGCGGGACCGATTGACTCAGACGGAGATTGATTGCATTATTGTGACTGGTTTGTACGAGGTGATGCACATGCCCGTGATTCGTATGAATCACGGTTTGATTACAGCATTGGCAGAGCGGTGGCATAGTGAGACATGCACCTTTCATTTGGCATAGGGAGAGATGACTGTGACCTTGGAGGACGTGTGGCGCATCCTGCGGATTCCGATTCGAGGGGAGCTGGTCACATATGATAGATCCTGGGGGACGGTTTCATGTCAGAGGATTTTTGATGATGATGTATATATTGACGATGGCTCGATCGCATGGGAGGATATAGCGGCACTATATGAGCCCCTTCCAGTAGTGTTGTCAGGGATTGTGGGAGGACTTTTGTGTCCAGACAAGTGGTCACATGGATTGGCAGTGGGATGGGGACAGGTGATAGAGATGATGATGACCGAGGGGACCAGATTTGCATGGGGGTCGTGCGTGCTGGCGCACATGTATCAGGAGCTCCACGAGGTAGTGTATCGAGGGAAGGGTTCTCTAGCAGTGGGCATGACACTGCTACATGTTTGGGCATGGGAGCACCTACCAGTGACCCGACCGGTGAGCCTTAGATTCTGTGCAGTGGATCAGCCATACATGTTTATGTACAGTGGCATGATGAGTCAGCCCCACTTGGGGAAGTTAGAGTGGTGGCAGCGGGCATTGGATGACTTAGATGCAGTGATATGGCAGCCATACTTAGAGTGTGAGCCATGGGATGATGACGTAGAGGCACTGCCATATGTGTTCATGAACCGATTCCTCATTGGGAGGACCTCATATCATGTGGAGAGATAGGTGCCTGGACGAGTGTTGAGGCAGTTCGGATGACAGCAGGGACTGCCTAGTGGATCTGGAGAGTATGCACGGGTTATTCAGGAGCAGTATGCATGGGGTCCAGTGCTACCGTATGATTAGGCACTGACAGAGTTTCGGACACTACAGGCGAGGCCATGGGACCTACGACTGAGGGTCGTTGATGCAGGGGTGACAATGGAGTATACACAGTACCGAGCGGCACACTAGATCCGACGGATATCAGAGCCGATCCCAGCTTTTGAGGATGAGAGGGGACGGGGATGGGGATGAAGAGAAGGAGGTCGAGGAGGAGGAGGAGGAGGAGGAGATGGAGGTGGCGGAGGAGGAGGTGGGGGAGGAGGAGGTGGGTTGGGGATGCCGAGGTAGCGGAGAGGGAGAGGTGGACTACCTCTTCAGATATCACAGGGAACTTTGATGCAGGGAGGAGTGCAGTTGAGTGGGAGGGGGATGGAGAGAGAGATCCTGATGGATAGAGGGGAGGGGATTATGGGAGAGGCTGGTGCAGGGGAGGGACCTATTGGAGAGGGTGATACAGGTAAGGCAGCGGTGGACATGGGAGAGGGAGCTATTGGAGATCTGTGGGATCATATGATAGTTTATTTGCAGACCCGAATAGAGAGATTAGAGGAGGAGGTAGCAGCTAGGGATGTGCAGCTATTTGCATGTGAGTCAGAGCTGACGGTGGTGCTGCGGGAGAGAGATACTGCGGTGGAGAGATTGGCAGAGCTGCAGGAGAGAGTCCGAGCTGGAGTAGGAGCACAGGGGCCTACAGGGGAGGTTATGAGGCAGTTTGGGCGAGCACAGGCTGAGATAGAGTACTGGCGAGGTTTATATGAGCAGGTGGTGCCACTCAGTTAGCGAGCTCTCAGTTATACCCAGATGCGGCAGACGAGATCAGAGCGATCACAGAGGATGCAGAGCAGTGGGGGAGTGATGGGTCCTTTGAGGCAGGAGAGATCAAGAGATGCAGGAGGGAGTGGGGGTTCGATGAGGCCTCCACGGAGAGATGGATCAGGTGGTGTAGGCACCAGTGGTGGAGCAGGTAGAGGTGGTGGGACAGCATCTGGCCAGAGCGGCATTTGAGAGAGCATTTTTGCAGATATATATTGTATCATTTTATGCATGGACTGTATCTTGGATGGCTCTTGGTAGCCGATTTTGTAGACTTCATTGTACTTTGATATATGGGATGATATATATGAGGAGATCCCATATTGTGATGATATGCATTTGATTATGTATGGATGTTTATGCATGATGATGATTTATTGCTTAGATGTATATGTATGCATTTTTGATGAGATGTTTCTTTTATGCATGTTTTTATGATGATTTTATGATGTTGGATACTAACATATGAATGCAGGTTGATATATGTATGATTTGTTTTTTGATTTTTTGATGTAAGGCTTTATGTATGTAATGCCATGATGATGATATATACTTATGCTTGATGCATGAACAAGATTTTGGTGTTTCCTATTGCGATGTAAATGATGAGATAACGTTAATCCAATGGTGGAATGAATGATGTTATGTATGAGTATGCATCTAGATGTTTTGTTAAATGAATGCAATATGGGTAAACCAAATGTTAAGTACAAATGTTAATATGATAATGTGTTTAAATGAATGCATATATAAAATGGATATATGAAATGGTATGAACCAATGATTTGTAAACAAATGGACTTATGAATCTAAATGCTTAAATATGAAAGTGTGATGATACTATAACTAATATTTGTAATAACTGCACCTTAATGCAATTAAAAAGAGGATAATGAATGCGATGTGAAATGAATCCTAAAATGAGCATAAGAAAATACTTTAATAACTGGATGAATGAATGCAATGTTTTAATTATGAATGTATGCAATGATAAATGATAAGGGATAATGAAATGATGATGGATAATTGACCCTAAATGAATGCCTAGTAAAGGACTAAATATAATCAAAGACAATTTAATTCTACGAATAAATCGACCTATTTATGATTAATGCAATGATGCAAAATGATTCATGAAAATGAATGTCAAGAAAACAAACTATAGTTAAAAATGACATGAATGTTTAATACAAGATATAACTAAATGTTTAATGCAAGATGCAACTAAATATTTAATGCAAGATGCAACTAAATGTTTAATGCAAGATGCAACTAAATGTGAGGATGATATGATCATGAGGAATGCAAGGTTTGTAAGACTTTGCATGATGCATTGATGATGTATCAGAGTACTCAGTCGTGATTGTATCCAAGACTAGCTTTTATTGGTCATTTTTGCATGTATATCCTACATATGAATGAATGAATGGATAGGTGATATGCAACGGAATGCAAGATATAAACAGATGAGGCGAAATGATGATCCATAGTGCTCTATTTTCATCATTGAGCTTTAAAATGTTGGAAGAGAATACAAGCATCTTGACACAATGATTCAAGATGACCTGAGTATTTCTTTCATGGATTTTAATATAGCAAGGTAATACAAACGACTTGATATAAGGGTCAAGTCGACTAGAGTATTGCTTACGGAATAGACAAGGATTATCTCTTTTCATGCATGACTTGGATCGTCCTCCTTGATCTTAGGCTGATCAGATCCTGAGACAAGTGCATACCGTACTAAGAAATAATCCTTTATCCAAACTGGATAAGGAGGAAGCAAAGAATGAGCATTGTACCTTTAAACGAACAGTATATACATAAAGAATAAAGAATATGGATCCTTGGTAATGGTTCATGTCCATATGGTCGAGGTATACGCTATAGTCAGCAAGCCGTAATGATCTATAACTGCATTTTGGCATAAGATCACATAGCTTAGTGAACTTCCCATGTAGACACCATTAGTACATGCCCAGTACTTCATTGGAAATAATGCGCAAATGATACAAAACAATGCTGAAAGATTCCGATACAGATAAACAAACGATTGTACTCACAAATCAACCAAGTATTTGATAGCCTAATAGAATTTTCTTGTCAAAGAAAACGTCATCTTGTCTTTGTTTTGGTAAGGAAGGATGCATCCTTATTTAAGACAGTTTGGATTGTTGATTTTGATTGTGTTGGTTGAATGATAAGTGGTCATTTGTGTGAGTATTTTGTCAATGTTTGTTTTGTATCTGATCAGATGAATATGTACAAGGTGTTGCCATGTTTTTGGATGATTTTTGATGGTTTTTTCGATGTTTTTGGATTTTGTGAAACATTTTTGAATGTTTTTGGTATTTTGTATTGTTTTTGAATGTTTTTGGTATTTTCTGGGACATTTTTGAATGTTTTTGATATTTTTGATGATTGCTTGAATGAAGAACATAATGACGCATAAGACAATGTAGAATCCACTTCCATCAACAGGTTAAGGGTATTGCCCCCAGTTGTTAGACCTGACTATGAAAAAGTGGGATGCTAGATGCATGGAGTACTTTCTTAATGATAGATGAATAACAAGCCATGGCTTTGGATGGATGGATGTATGTATGAAGTAAATGTGATCGCAACAAGTCGGAAAAGACAATGGAGCCATAGCCCTTACGAGTGGCACCTGTTTGCCAGGTTTTCACCATCGCACTTACCCAAGGTGTCACCGGAGTGGTTGTTCACCGTTTGGATGGATGATTTTTCTTTACTTTTTTTGAATTTTTTTGTATTTTCTTTAGGACATTTTTCTAAATGTTTTTGGTATTTTCTGATATGTAGGGGAGCCTGATGCCTTGTACACCTTAGGTATAAAACCGTTTGAGGTGCATGCTATTGATTGGATCTGCGAGCGATTCTCCATCTGATGTAGCCAACTGATATGCCCTGGACCCGAATACAGCAGTGACAACATATGGGCCGAGCCAGTTTGATTCAAACTTGCCTTGATGTTCTCTGTTTGGTTGGTTGCGAGGATTCTCTCGAAGAACAAGATCACCTACCTCAAATGTACGAGGTCTAACTCGGTGATTGTAGCTTCTACTCATGTGCTACTGATAGGCTTTGAGGTGATTGTATGCAGCTTGTCGCTTCTCATCAAGTAACTCTAAGTCCTGAAGGTGTGAGACTCTGTATGCTTCATCATCGATGAGATTATGCAAGAAAACTCATAATGATGGTATCTCAACCTCAATAGGTAAGATAGCTTCTGCATCATAGACCAATGAATAAGGAGTTGCACCTGTAGGGGTTCGAATGCTAGTTCGATATGCCCATAATGCTAGATTCAATTGAACATGCCAATCACGACCGACATCATTGACTGTCTTCTTTAGGATTCTCAATATGTTTTTATTGGATGCTTCGGCCTGACCATTGCCTTGTGGGTAATAGGGAGTGGAAAAGTGGTGTTGGATATGAAATTTCTCACAAAGCTCACAGACATCCTGATTTTTGAAAGGAAGACCATTATCTGTGATGATGGACATGGGCACACCATACCGGTAGATGATGTAGTTGAGGATGAATGAGGCGATCTGCTTGCCGGTGACTTGAGTAAGTGGAACAGCTTTGATCCACTTTGTGAAATATTCAGTGGCGGTAATAATGAATTTATGGCCATTGGATGAAGATGGATGAATCTTACCCACAAGGTCAAGGCCCCATTGACAAAAAGGCCATGGTGTTGTGATTGGTTGCAGTTCCTATGCTAGTGCATGTATCAGGTCACTGTGAACTTGACATTTCTTGCATTTCCTAACAAAGTAGTAGGAATCCTTTTCCATAGATGGCCAATAGTATCCAGCTCACATGATCTTCTTGGCTAGTGATAGACCACTTGAGTGAGTCCTACAAAGTCCTTCATGTACCTCTTCCAAAACCTTTGTTATCTCATCCTGTTCCAGACATCGAAAGAGAGTACCATCAAGACCGCATCGGTATAGGGTTTCGGCAATAATGGTATATCGAGCAGTTTGGCGAATGAAGGTTTTTCGTTGGTTATTTGATTGGTTGGGAGGAAGGGTATGATTGTGGAGATAGGTGTAGAACTCACCATACCATGGGGATTCGGAACCAACAAGGCGACATATCATTTTAGATGTGGGGATATCATAAGTGGGGATCCAAAGCTGTTCTACCAAGAACTCGTAGCGTGTTGAATTCTGTGGAAGATCTAGTAGAGATGCGATGGTAGCCATAGCATCAGCAGCTTGATTCTGATCTCTTGGTATCTGCTCAAAAGTGATAGTAGTAAATGATGTCTTTAGAGTGTCCACCATTTGCTTATATGGCATGAGTTTATCATCCTTGGTCTGATATTCATCGGTTGCCTGCCGAATGACCAGTTGTGAGTCGCCATATACTTGTAGTTCTTGTAATTTCCATTGTACGGTGAGCCTGAGTCCTATGATCAAGGCCTCATATTCTGCTATGTTGTTTGTGCATGGAAATGTGAGCCTGTAAGACTTCGGGATGCTATCACCTTGAGGTGTGATAAACAGAATGCCTGCCCCTGAGCCATGCCTAGTGTACGAGCCATCAAAATATAGTTTCCATGGTTGTACTTCTGTGATCATGAATATCTCTTCATCTAGAAAATTGGAAATGAGGGGATGATCACCTATGAGTGGTGCATCGGCCAACTGATCTGCAATGACCTGCCCTTTGATAGCTTTATGATCCACATACTCAATGTCAAATTCACTTAGAATCATTACCCATTTGGCCAAGCGACCTGTCAATGCTTCTTTTGTTGAGTAAATACTTGAGTGGATCAATCTTTGCGATGAGTTGTACCTTGTGTGTCAATAGATAGTGCCGCAATTTAGTGGCTGCTAAGATTACTGCTAGGCAAGCTCACTCAATAGGTGTGTAATTGAGTTCATAGCCAACCAGTGTGCAAGAGATGTAGTAAACAGCACACTCTTTGCCTTCTGCATTATGTTGTGCCAATAATACACCTAATGTTGTACTTGTCACTGAGATATAAAGTAACAACGGTCTACTTGGATCTGGTGGCATCAACAATGGTGGATTCATGAGATAGTCTTTAAGCGTCTAAAATGCTTGTCGGCATCTGGCATCCCACTGAAAGTGGATGTTCTTGTGTAGCAAGTGTGTGAATGGGTGACACTTATCAGCCAATTGTGCAATGAATCTTCGGATGGATTGAAGCCACCCTTGTAATGTCCTTAGCTGACTGATATTCTTTGGAGGTGGCATGTCCATGATTGCCTTAACCTTTGCTAGATCGACCTCAATGCCTTTGCTTGAGACAATGTATCCTAGAAGTTTCCCAGAGGTTACTCCAAAGACACATTTCTTTGGGTTGAGTCAAACATGATATTGTTCTAGTCTATCAAAGATTCTCTCTAATATGTCCAAATGACCTTCTCTAGTGAGTGATTTTGTTAGTAAGTCATCCACATAATCTTCCATCATAGTATGCATCATGTCATGGAAGATGGTGGTCATTGCTCATTGATAGGTTGCTCCTGCATTCTTTAGACCAAAAGGTATTACATTCCAGCAGTATGTGCCCCATGGACATGTGAAGGCTATCTTATGTTGATCTTCGGGTGCGATCTTTATCTGATTGTAGCCGAAAAAGCCATCCATGAGTGAAAGCATCGCATGTCCTGCTGTTAGATCCACTATGATGTCGATATTTGGTAGGGGAAAGTCATCCTTAGGACATGCCTTATTTAGATCTCTGAAGTCAGTACAAATGCGGATGCCCCCTTTTGGTTTGCCGACAGGCACAATGTTGGAGATCCATTCTGCATAATCGATTGGCCTAATGAAACCAACATCTAGGAGTTTCTTGAGTTCTGTTTTGACTAGCACTGCAATCTGGGGATGCATCTTATGAAGCTTCTGCTTGACAGGTTTGGCTCCTTCTGCTACAGTGAGGTGATGCATGACTAAATCAGGATCAAGCCCAGGCATGTCTGCATATGACCATGCAAAGTTGATCTGATGCTGCTGGAAGAACTCTATAAATTTAGGTTGTTCCTCTGGAGTGAGAAGAGATGCCAGATGTATAATATGAGGATTTTTAGGAGTCCCCACATTGTATTCATTCGTTTCCTTGATAAGAATCGTTGATCATTCTTGTTGTGCATTAGCAGGGAGAATGTCAAACCCTTCATCCTCAGGTGCCTCAAAGAGGTTTTCACCATTGGATACGCTCTTTCTTTTTACTTTTGTGGGATCAAACAGTGCCACAGTGTGGTTTTCACTGGAAGATCCATGTTTCATTGTTATATTTTTGTAGCTGAAAGGTTTGGCATCCACCTCGAAGTATGCTGCACTATTAAGTTCAATGGCGAATCTAGCTTTGTGATCCCCGCTTGGTAGGTTATCCCTTAATTCCAAAAAGTCAATGATGGCCTCCTCATTTTGGAAGAAGTCAATACATGGGGGAGTTGGTTGGTTCCATTCGATGAGTTCAGGGTGGATAATGGGCATTACTTCATCGATTAGGTTAAGTGCGTTAGATGTATCAGTGAGGGTTAAGACAATGTGGTGAAGGTCGTTGATGGTACTCTCCCTGTCAGAATCAGGTGTAGGATGAGACGTAGGGTCTGTGGAAGATGTTTCTAGCTCAGGAACCCAAGTGGTCTTTATCTGTGCTTCTCCGTAAATAGGGATGTCTTTGCGTGGCGGAGGTGGTGATGTGTCTTCCTCATCTGAAGTGTTAAGCTGTATAGAATCAAATTCCCACTCATGTGAGTCGGTCTCTAAATCACTTTCCAACATCTGATTGCTATACCATACTGGGATGTCGTTTGAGTTAAATACCGTAGGTGTGATCGGGTTATGGACCTTTGTAGTAATCGGTGCTGCAGGAAGTTTGGTGGGGATCAAGGAATCTGGCACAAGGAGTAGTGGTAATATTGACTCAGTTGCTTTTGCTGATACTGTCGGTGCCATAGATGCTACTGTGGGTTTTGATAGAGTTGCTGCTACTACTAGTATTATTGATGTGATGGGTGCTGTGGATGGGAGTACTAGTTCGATTGGTGGGATGTTTGGTATTATAGATGGTGGTGTTGGGTTTGTGAGCCTCGATGGGGCAGTGGGGATAGTGCTTGATGGTGCTTTGATAATAAAAGGTGTCCTCTTTGCTGTAGGCTGACATAATGATTTACTGCGTTGTCCTTTGAATTTGAGTTTAGGAAATATTTCTTTCTTAAAGCCTAGGCCTGTATTACCTTTGGGCTTGAATTCTGGCAGCAGAGGTTCATGTCGTCCTTGTTTGCAATATCCCAAAGCACTTTGACCATCATATCCCATTCTTTGCATAATGAGGAGGTCTTTGCCATACCGTTCTATAGGAAGTGTAACTCGCGGTTTATCAGTGGTGATGGGATCTTTATAGATCCAGTCCGCTAGGTCCTCATCTTGGGTTTCTTCCTCTTGACTCTTTCCAAGGATGAAAGGCGTCAAAGCACATGCTGGCATGATTAGTGGTGGCTGGAGTAACTATTGTGGTTTACCATGTGTTCAAGGAGAAGTGGGCATTTGTCTTACACAAAAGAGTTGACTCAAGTTGTATTCCCCGGGACCTTCCTCTATTATTTTCATCTTAAGCTTTTCTTGCTTTGGTATAGGGGTGTTCGAACTGGCAAGAGAGGTGGGACTTACATATGATGTGGAGGAAATGGCTTCCCTATTATTAGGAACATTAATCTCTGGTTGATGGTTGATATTATGGCAAAAAGCAAAGGGATTTGCATCGTCTAGGATTGTGATCTCTGTACCGTTATGTGGGAACTTGATACATTGATGGTAGGTAGATGGAACGGCTTGCATGGCATGTATCCAAGGTCTTCCTAATAATAGATTGTATGGTAAAGGAAGGTCCAGAACCTGACAGCTGATGTGTTTTACCACGAGGCCCACTCGGATTGGTAGTACCATAGCTCCTTTGGATGAACGCTCTGCATTGTCATAGGCTTTGATTGTGATCTTCTTGCGAGGATCCACTGATTCTATTGCATATCCCAATGTTGAGACCAACTGTAGTGTACAAATGTTTAGGCCTGCTCCATTATCGATCAAGACTCGCTTGATCCTATGTTGATTAATAAATCCTTCGATGTGGAGTGAGGCATTATGAGGTTGCTGGAAGGAAGAGTTGTCACTTTCAGAAAAAGTGAGACAAGGTGAGGACTTTAGATTTCCAACCATGGCTTGAAATTGGTCTGTATTCAGATTTGTAGGGACTGACGCCTCTTGAAGTGCTTGATCCAAGATAGTTTTATGAGATGGCGATAGACGCAAAAGCTCTAAAATGGATATAAGCGCAGGGGTTTTGTCTAATTGTTCCACAAGATTGTACTGCTTTGGGATGGAGGTGGTGCCTTATGGAGCTGCCTTTATGGTAACTTTGCCGCGACGCGTAACAACATTGCAATTTGAGTTGGGATTTTTGAAGGTTATAGTTGCAACTTGTTCATTGGCATCATACAGATGATTTACAATGTAATTATACGCAGCCTGTGTATAATCAGTGGTATCAGTGCCTCGCCTAGAAGTGGAAGGACCCCTTTGATCTTGTGATGGAAGTGGATTTTTGAACATCAGATGATCATTATTTGTTGTTTTTGGGTCATGTCCTTCAATTTCAATTTCTCCTTGATCAATAAGATCCTGAATGAGATCTTTCAATTGGTGACAATTACTTGTCTTGTGTCCTCTTCCTTGATGGAATTCACAGTGTTCAGTATCTCTCCACCATGCCGGTTTGACTTGAGGCTCATAGTTTGATAGCTTAGGTAGAGTGACCAAATTTTGAGAAATGAGTTGTCGCAATACCGTTTCAATGGGTTCCCCTAAGGGAGTGTATGTTTGTTTTTGTTTTTGTTGACAAGGTCTTGGTTCATCATGAGACGTGATGCGACCTTGATTGGAAGGAACATTTGTGTTATTCTGAGGTGGAGGATTTTGTCCTACAAATTGAACCACAGGTTGTGCATTTTGGACAGTCCTGGCATCCACCACTCCATCATTGACAATATTCTTGTTCTTGTTCCAGAAGTTTGGTTTATCACTATTGAAGCGCGGGCGAGGACCATCTTTTGGTTCATTAAAGATTTTGATGAGTCCTTTCTTGATGAGTGCCCTTTCACATTTTAAACCCTTGGTGATCATATCGTTAAAAGAGTCTGTGTCTTTGACATCCAGGTGAAATTCCATTTCTTCGTTTAAGTTGGAATGAAAATTTCCACTAGTTCTCATTCAGGTAACTGAAGAGAACGTCTGCTAGACATTTGGCGCCATCATTGCAGGAATACTGAGAATAGTTCACTTGGTTTTTGTTTGGTATTGCACAGATCAGCCATGGTGATGTCGCGTTCAATGTTATAAGAGTAATGAGATAGGAACTTCTAGATGAGTTCCTCAAATGTTCTAATGCCACCTGGTAGTCAAGAAAACCATGATGTGGTTGTTCCTCCCAAGCTTTGGGGAAAAAGGTGCATTAGGTATGTGTCTTCATATGCTACTTCAAGACAAGCGGAATGAAATTCTCGGACATGATCACGGGGATCCCCCTTCCCTCTATATTTTTCAAATTTGGGTGTTTCAAATCCTCGTGGAAAGGGTGGCATATAAAGATTCCTATCAAATGGATAGGGACAGATGTCGTTAAGTGAGAATTGATTGGTCTTAACACCACAATGAAGTTGTTGGGCGAGATTCTCGACTTGTTGCCGCAACATCTCCATTTCATTTGGAGGAGGAGGTGGTGGGTTACCTCGAGGAATGTTATATCTGATGTGATTTCTACCTCTTTCCTCCTCATGGCGACTTTGTCTTTCTGATGCTTGTCTTAATTGGGCAAGATCAAAGTTAGAGGGGAGTTTGGCTCCTTCTGGAGCGAGTTTTAAGAAGTGAGCATCCGCATTGCTCCTGAGTATTTCATCAAACAATCTATTAAAATGAGGGTTATGCTGAACCCTTTCGATTGTTGAAGGAGTGGGAGTACTTGGGTTTTCGTCATTTATATTGCCTCCAAGTGCTTCTTGAAATTCATTGAGATTTTTGTCTTCTTCTTCCTCAATTTCTATTTCTCGTTTCCTTGACTGTGATCGGGTTTGAGCCATTTTGTTTACAAGTTTTTGTTGAAGTTGATCAAAGATGATGATGAGTTGTTGATTTGATGATTGGTGATTTGTGTTGTATGTGGATCTCTAGCACTTTAAGGTAGATGTAACCGAAATTCCTTCTTTGAATTGCTTGTTTGTTTGAGGAGTTTGGATGTGATAAGGTGTAGAGAAAACTGAGATGTGTTATAGATTTTGACTACCTAGCAATGAGAGGATTCACTCATGAACTAGTTTTAACTTGCGTAGATGTGTCTCTTAGGATGAGCTTATCCTAGATGTAGAAACAATCTAAAAAGTGATGATGAAGTGATGATGTATGAGTAAGAACCTCTTAATGTTTTGAGAGTTTTGGGATGGATTGATGATGAAGTGATGATGTATGAGTAAGATGATGGATGTTTTGTTTTCAACTTTCAATAAAAACTTTGTGTTACAAATGGAACAAATTCTACCTCTTCCCTTTCAGGCATTGGTGGTATTTCTCGAGTTGTGTTGTAGGTGATACAAATGTTTGGGAAGAAATTGGGATTAATCTTTCCTTCTTGATTTTTGTGATAACTCAGAGCCCTATATTGCATAAAAGCTCTATGGTTCAATGATTCAGAATCAAATTCGTTTGTTTTGCCTTGAAGATAAAGACACATGCGATGCAGAAAGACTCTATGTGAGACAAAGATTTGTCTATTGATATAGAAGAACTTTCTTCTTTTGATCAAAGCCTTTGAGCTTAATGGTCTTCTTTTCAAGTTGATATTCTGATGACGCTTCTTCTTTCGCAAGATGTGAAGAATGGTCATAAAATGTGATTCTTTGTTGTTTGCACTCTGGTTTTGGTATTGTTTGTTTTTGAGAAATGTTGGATGAATACTTTGTTTTTGGGATTGATTTTCTGATTTTTCTTTGACAAGAAAACAAAGCAAGCACACAAACACAAGAATGTTGCCTCAAAGGCACAAATGAGTATGGGTCTAGAACAACGCAATCCTTGGACTTGTTTTTGACCCTTCCTTTAGATGTATTTTAAGGTGTATTTCCAAAGTCTGAAGTCGGCTCAATTTGCACTAGGTCTGTAAAACGAATACACTTCAAACACTTTTTATCCCTAAGGTCAAATGGCCAGTTGTGATAAATTTAGCCCACATCTTGATATTTCTTCGACTTTGGTACTACATACCTTATGAATCCTGTCGTGGCAGGTAAGGATGTGATATACTAAGTCTTGCACGAGCATAACAAATAGATGTTCCCTATGATGGGGGAGTCACCACTTTTATCAAGCCACAAGTGACTTTTCAAAAAGCTATGTTTCTACTCAAGGAAATATGTATGGTGAGTATCTTGGGAGCAAAACCATCTATGCTCTTGCACTAAATTATATCTCAAATATCCTCAATCAATAGAACAGGTGGGCTACTACTTAAAGGTGTTTAGTCATGTTCGATGTTTTTGGACATAAGTTCATTCTGCAGTGACTTACTTAAGAGCCTTGTAACTGGTGGTGGGGCCCATTTGTCCTTTCGGCCAGTTACACTGTAAGAATAGCTATACCCAAGGCTACAGCTTTCGTTCTCACCTGATTTCTATAGCGGCTCGAAGGATTTACCGCTCAAGGTCGTTCCCAAGAGTATCGATCCCTTGGCAGGCCTCTCTTAAAAAGATAAAATTTGAGCATTACTAACACTTTTCTCTTGCACCTAGGACCACGAGAGCCAAGGGAGAGGATAGTGTGTGTTAGAGGTAGGACCACTCGACTGACCTTTGTGCACAAGCGTGCCAAACACCAAATTCACTTGTTCTTTTTAATCCATCATTGCAATGTGATTTAACTATTTGGAGATGTTGCTCCAATAGTCATGGTGTTCTTTTTAACCTCAAAAACAATGTGTTTTGTAATCTAGAATTCGGAAATCCTAGTCAACTTAATGAAAAACACGTTTGCATGAAGTAAAATTGCTTGCAAAAATCAAAACAAGTGGATTGTATATTTTATTTGCCCAAAATTGAAGTGTGGTTTGTAAATTCTTTAGTTTGATGCAAGAAAAGAAACTTTGTGTGTTGATTTTAAGCACCAAAATAAGGATGAATCCTAACTAGAAAACAATGGAAATTTGTTTTTGTTCAAGTTTTAAAAGCACCAAAATGAAAATTTTATGATTTTTAGGGGTTAGTTTTAACCTTCAAAAACCACAACTTGTTAGTAAAATTTATATCCAAGGGGGGGCTTCCACAAGCCTAAGATATTCAATTTTTTGGTTACAAGGCAACTTGGACGACACTCTGTTGCAATAGCGCTAGTTTGTGTTTGGACAGAAGCGCTATTTTACACAGTAGCGCTAGTCTGCGCTTAACAGAAGCACTAATTTAGACAGTAGCGCTGAAAGAACAGAAGAAATAGAAAGGCAAAAGCGCTGGAAGTGCTCCAATAGCGCCAGAATAATCGCAGAAGCGCTAAAACAATTTCAAAAGCACCGAAAATTTTACAATAGCGCTATTGTAAGAACAATAGTACTAAAAGAAAAATTGTCAGAAGTGCTAGAACATGTTCAATAGCGCCGAAGCGCGACCTGTGTGGCACTTTCAACAAGCAAACATGTTAGTTAAAAAAAAAAGGATATGTTTTTGGTGCTTCGATTCACGTCGGGTTCACCAAATGATGCCCTCCTAAATGGCACAAGGTTAGTCTAAGATAAACAACACCAAAGACACAAAAATGATTAGTGTTAGTCAATCAAAAACTAATCTATGAAGGCATACCGAAAGAGACACTAAAAAGCATGCTAATGTATCTAATAAACAAAACAAAGATTATGAGACATCTCCAACTGCCTCTTAGCATGACCTTAGCTTCTTCTCCCTTGTTCCTCTCCTCTCCAAGTTCCAAAATAGTGTAGCTCTCAGCAGCTTTTTGCACTATGGATGCTTATGGAGGATTGAGATTGTAGTATTAAGCTTCAAATATAAAATGAAAAGCTAAATAATATACTATTGATGCTAAAATGATTGATTTTACCAAAAGACAAGATTTTAGTTATGCTATGCTAAATGCTCTCTAAAAATGTCTATAGCCTAAATGCATACAAGTTTTCAGGATCTGGATTATGAAGGAATGGGCTCTATTTATAGGAAAAATGGAGCAATGGATGGCCAGGATTGAAAGGTTTAATCAAGGGTCAAGCTTGAAAGTTGGGGATCCATGTGCACAATTTGCACCAATAAAATGGTGACAAGTGTCAACATAGGGTTGGGTTGAGAGAAGGGGTTGGAGGCATTGAATGCCTGAGAAGACCTCATGGTTATCTAGAAGGTAAGGGTCAAGCCTAAATTAAGATTACCCACTGGATTAAGAGTTAATCCAAGGATAAACCTTTGTGCAAGTGATTAAGAGATAATCATGGTCAAAGCATTAAAGGCTTGATGAGACCCTTGGGTTGGGTAGAGGTTGAGTCAAAACAAATGTTTTAACCATGTAGGAGGGTTTGGGTTAACCATTAATGGTTTTTGAAGACTTTGTGGATTAAGTGGTTGAAGGTTGGAAGCTTTCAAAGGTTATCCAAGACTTTGAGACATTTAGTGGTTGAAGGTTGGAAGCCTTTAATGGTTATCAAAGACTTTTAGGCTTTGAGAAGTGACTTCCCTTTGCTTAGGAATGTGACAATAATTAGGGGATGGATTAGGCTAATTAGGAAGGGGTTAGAAGAATCTAGAAGGGGATTAGATTTTGCAAGTGGATTTGGTGGGTGAGGGAAAATAGGATTTTATTAAAAATAAAAATTCATTTATTTCAATAAATGTGTGCAAGTTGCATTTGTAGGAAAATGCAAGTGGGAGGGGGTTTTAAAATGATTTAAATAAACGTTAATTTATTTAAAAGAGGAAAAGGGGGATTTTAATTAAATAAATTGATTTTATTTATTTAATTGATTGGAATTGGATTTAATGAATTAATTAAAATAAATTGAATAATTTATTTAATTAATAGGAGAATGTTTGGAGATGAATTAATTAAATATTAATTTAATTAACTGATGGCTAGTGTATTTTTTTAACCAAATAAATAGCAAATATTCATTTAATTAAAATGGACAGATTTGTGTGACTACAGGAACCACAATTATTTAGGAACCTTCCCAAGTTGATCCTTTTTATGTGACATTATTAATCAACAATAGACTAATAAAAAATTGTATGATAGATTCTAGGGCTTCTGCAAGCATGATGCCATATGGGGTCATGAAGGAGCTAGGATTGTTAGTAAGTACATTGTATGGGAAGTGCTACGCTATGGCTAAAAGAGAAGTACCCATTGTGGGTACAATGAAAGACGTAGAGGTGAAAATAGAAACATTCCCTGAGAAAACCTATAAGATAGATGTTATAGTAACTGACACTGAGTCCCCTGATGGAATGCTTTTATCTAGATAGTGGGTTGTAGGAGTTGGTGGAAATTTCCAACTAGATCTCTCATATGCAACCATCCTAGTGAATGGGAATCGAGTGAAATTATATAGAGAACCACATGCCCTTGTGGTCATTGAGAAAATAGATCCTAACATGCTTAATTGTATGATTGATGTGGACCTTGAAAACTTTAGAATTGAAATAATTCAACCTCAGTTAAAAAAATACAGATCCTATTGTTAATGAATTGGAATCTCAACAGGAAGGCTTGTGGGAAATGTACTTTGATGGAGCTTGTTCCAAATAACAAGCTGGAGCAGGAGTACTTTTTGTTTCCCCATCAAGTACTACTTTTAAATACTCCTTTCTATTGGCTTTTTAGTGCACAAACAATACAACTGAGTATGAGGCCTTATTATTGGGGTTGGAAATTCCTAAGAAACATGGGATTCAATTCTTAATAGTTTTTGGAGATTAAAAACTTATGGTTTCTCAGATAAGATCAAAATATGCATCTAATAATGATAGGTTAAAAAACTATAAACATTTTGTTTGGGATGTGATTGGATACTTAGTATAAAGACTATCACTATAGTTGAACAAAAGTATAAAATATTATGTCTGACTTCTTAGCTAATGTTGCACTGAAAAATGATGATATAACATTAACTGGAGTATCAATAGTTGAGATCAAGGCCAGACCTTCTATTCTAGACAATGTGTGCAATTGGCAGGTGTTTGAAAATGATGATGATATACTCAAGTTTATACAATGCATTGATGACTATGAAGGTCATAAAATCGATTGTAATGTATTGGTAGAAATCTAAATGGGAAAGAAAGAGTTTTTGAAAATTACATAGTTCAACTAGAAACTAATGAGATACCCAAAGGACTAATGGAAGTAGAGGGTATATCTAGCTATAGTGATAGTCTTTTACATTAGAAGTCATCTACTAAGTTGGAAGAACTGAAAGAGGTAAACTTAGGGACAAAGTAATCACCTAAGTTGGTGTATATTGGGAAACATTTCCCTTCCCATATCAATACCAACCTCATTAATATGCTAAAAGGGTATAAACATGTTTTTCTTGGTCTTATGATGACCTGAAGGCATATAGACAAGATTTATTTCAGGATGAAATACCTCTACATCCTGATGGTTAGCGTTTCAGACAAAAGAAAAGACCTATCAACCCCTCCTGGAAACAAAAATGCAGCAAAAACTGACTAAGCTGAGAGAAGGGGGAATTAGAAAGTCAATAAGACATTCATCATGGGTATCCAATCTAGTTCCTATCAGGAAGAAGAATGGGGACATAAGGCTTTATGTAGATTTCAGGAATTTGAATGTCACTTCTCTTAAGGACAACTACTCATCGCCAAATATAAAAGCCATGCTACAAAGGGTAACTGGGTGTGACCTATTATCAATGATGGATGGTTACTCCAGGTACGATCAGGTATTGGTAAAAGAGTGAGCAGTTCAATACTACTTTTACTACTCATTGGGGAACCTATGCTTATGTAAGGATGCCATTTAGTTTAAAGAATGTTGGGAAAACTTTTCAGAAGGCTATGGATGTAGCCTTCAAATAATTTATTAACATTATAATGGGTGTCTACCAAGATGACCTTACATGCTTTTCAAAGAAGGCAGATGACCACTGTGGTCATCTAGAAAAAATATTCTTCAAGGCCTTGGAATTTGGTGTGTCTCTAAATCCCAAAAAATGCCAATTTGTTGTAGCTGAAGGAAAGTTATTATGACACACTATTTCCAAGGAAGGAGTCAAGATTGAACTTGAGAGAATTGAGGTTATTAACAAGGTGACTCAACCTAAGAATGTTAAAGGAATTCAGTCCTACCTAGGTAAAGTAAATTTGCTCAGAAGGTTTATAGCCAACTTTGTCAAGATTGTCAAGCCCATTTTAAGCTACTAAAAATGATGCTAAATTTTCTTTAGGTGAGGAAACAACACAGGCCTTTGACAAACTTAAAAAGGCTATTTAGGAAGCCCCAGTGTTAAAATATCCTAATTACAGTAAGCCTTTTTCACTCTTTTCCTTTGCTTCTTACCATACAATAGCAATAGTCTTGCTTCAATAGGATGATGAAGGTTATGAGCATCCAATTTCTTTTTATAGTAAATACTTGCAGGTTGTTGAGTTAAAATATGAGATTGTGGAAAAACAGGCATATGCTTTGGTCAAGGCTGTTAAAGCGCTTAGGCCTTATCTTGTGAGTGTAAGAGTTATTGTATATGTCCCACATGCAGTTGCCAAATAAATTTTATCCCAGTCTATAGTTACTAGTAAAAGGTGCAGGCGGATAAATAGGATACAAGACTTTGATCTTGAAATAAAAATCACAAAGTTGGTAAGAGCACTGGACTTGGCCAGACTGATGATAGAGTCAAATCTTGAGAACATTGACAACAAAAATGTTGAAACTAGAGAGGTTATTGTCACTAGCATTGAAAGGCAACCATGGTATTCAGAGTTTGTGTATTTCTTGAAAAATACAACATGTCCAGAGAGAATGACCCACAGCCAAAAGAGAACATTAAAGCCGAAATCACATAAATATGTTCTCATTCAGGGAGACTTGTACTAGAGAAATAGAGATGGGGTGTTATCGATTTTTCTATATGATTCCCAATCTCAACAAGTTCTGACAAAGATGCATAGTGGAGTATGTGGAGGTAACTACTCAGCAAAGACAAGTGTGCTGGCATATACACACTCCAATGAGACATTGTATGTGATTGAAGGTTTTGTCATTGATGGCAACCTTGCAATCCTATGGCACCAGCAAAGGCATTATACTGGCATCAATAGATCACACTCTACATCGACACTCAAGACACCGACATAGAAGAAAGGAAGTATACCGGCATAGAGGCCGACAGGATTTTTCTTATATTATATTTTGTTTATTATTGAAAAACTTTGTAAGCCGACTTTGCAAATTGTAAAATGACTCTTATATATAAAAGAGATCATTGTAGACATTTGATATAGGATATATAAGAATTAAGGAAAATATTAGGCAGACCTATTATGCAAACTATAGGTTAAGGGGTATATGTAAAGAATAGAGCAGGAACCGGTATTGAATCTAGCATTGAAGATGCTATTGTAAAGTAGTACAAGATATTGGATTTGTATAATCCTCATTGTAAGTCAGTGAGACTTCCCATTGAGCAGTGAGCTCTAGGCAATTGGCCTTTCTGCATGTGCAGGCCCCTATTGTAAGTAATATTCTCTTATTGGCCAGTGAGTGAATATTGTGGGTCACAAATCCCGCTGAGGTTTTTCCCACACCGGGTTTCCTCATTAAAATCTTGTGTTATGGTGTGCTTTTCATGTGGATGTTCTTGATTTTGTTTATTGCATTATTTCTTGCATACCGGTACACTATTATATTATGTTCTGCATGTTTTAGGTTAAGAAATTCTATATACCGATCAGATACTGATTCACCCCCCCCTCTCAGTATCTGTGGGATTCCTAACAATTGGTATCAGAGCCTGGTCCTCTATTTTCAGAAGCCTAACAGCTTGAGGAATATCTTGACACCAGTAAAGATGGAAAATCTGATGAAGCAATTGGAAGGAGCTCTTATAGACTATGATGCAGAAAAATTGAAAAATATCAAACTAGAAGATGATTTAAGGGTAGCTCGGGATATCAGTTAGGAACTTCAAGAAAATTTTACTGTTGCAAGAAATAAGAGAAGAGAACTTTGTGAAAAATTGCAAAATGAGAATGATGAAAAGGAATCACTTAATGATATGATAAGCAAATTGAAACAAGAGATCATGACAACAAAGAATGAGATGTAGGATATGACTATGAGATTTTGCAAAGAGATTGAGGATAGGAAGAAGAATGAAGAAGAATTGACCAGAAGACTAAGTGATGCTACAAATGAGAACACAAGACTTAGCTATGAAAATGACATGTTGAAGACAGATCTGATGCATACTTAGAATGACTCAAATGAACTGATGAGACAAAAAGAAGTCTTAGGAAGAGAACTAGAAACTACAAATCAACATAAAGAAAAATTCAAGAAAAGCTCAGAGGAACTTGGCACCTTGCTAAAGAATAAAAAACCTAAAGGTGACACTTCTGGAATTGGCTTTGAAGTTGGTGAAAGCTCTGGTACAGCAAATACTTAGGATCACAGCAAACTGGTAAGACAACCTAATGCTTATAAATTCAATGGAAAATGCTTTAATTGTAATAAGTATGGTCATAAAGCAACTGAATGTAGATCTAGAATTAATCAGAATGTCAACACACCCATCGGTCAATGTTTTAAATGCAACAAAGTAGGTCACAATTCTGAAAACTGGAGAATGAATGTGAGATGTTATATTCATGGAAGATTTGGACATTTATCTAATCAATGTAGAACACAAACCAGCATAGGTTATGGAAAAGCTATTCAGAAAAATAATGTAACTTGTTATGCATATAACAAGATTGGGCATATTGCTAAATTATGTAGAAGTAAAGGAACACCAGTAGACAAAAAAAGTTCTAGCTTGAAAGGTAAAGAAAAAGTTGAAGAGGTTAAGCAAGAATTCTCTAAACAATGGATTAGAAAAGCTGATCTAAATATTGGGAATACTCCTCCACTAGTAGAACAAACCAATGCTTCACCAGTAGAACAGAGTGATGCTTCACTGGAAGGACAAAGTAGTGCTCCATCGGTAGGAAGTTCTTCATCTAATTGAAGAAAATTTCCTTGAGGGTTTGGAAATCTATTGACACATGTGCTATTGTTCCCTCGGTTAGAGATAAGAAGTTGGAAATTACTTATTACCGGCAAACAATGTTAAGTGAATACTTAACCGGCATGCAATTAATGTGGTAGATGGTGAAAAGACACTATAAAATCAAGGTTTTGGCTCCATTTCATTCCACTGATATTTCAAACTTACGAAGAGCGTGAAGATCCTGAGCTAAGGTATCTCGAGCAAGAAGCAAGAACACTCCAAGTAATCATCCATCCTAAGGTAATAAAAGGTATTTAATCATGGGATCCACCTCTTCAATTGAATATATAGAAAACTCTACTATTGTTGAAGTGATAAAAATACCTAGGCCCATATTTCAGTTAGTTCCCGAGGTAGCAAAGAAAGATGATACCTTAGGTGTTTTTTCTCAAATTCCTAAGGGAGTTGTTTATGCTGAAGACCCCAGAATGTACATCCACTGCAACATTGAGGAACAAGGAGATGAAGAAATTAAAACCATGTTTAAAACTGTGATATGTGATAAAACCAGCAATGTAAAAGATGAACACAAGATCATTGAGACCTTAGGATTTACAAAGATCCTTAGCATTCCTGAATTTCCCAAGGATGTGATTAGGATAGTCTTAAGAAGGGTACATGGTGAGTTTTTCTGGTTAGATGTAGTCCATAAAATCATCAAGGAAGCTGTGAAAGCTGTCATAGGGTTACCAACCACCAGTAAAAGACTAGATAAAACCAAGAAGGTATCCAATGACCTAGTTACAAACCTAACTAGTGCAACATTCGACAAGAGGTCCGTAAGAGTTAATGATGTAATAGACATTAATGTGAGATTTATCAGCATGATATTAAGATATAAAGGTACTCATGCAAATAGACTCAATTCAGTTTCAAGTTTATGCATTAAGAGTGCTTATGATATGGTCACAGATAATGTAAAAATTGATGTATGTGAGTGGTTAAAAGATGAATTAATTGACAACCTTGAAAAGATCAAGAAGGACAAGAAAGGAACTTTTAGGTTTGGAAATCTGTTAGTATGTTTAATGCTACATATGACAAAATAGGTTCCCGGTATAGGCTACAAAGAACTTGGATATGATATACCGATAGGCAAACAGTTAACAGAACTATTCAATAACATGGGTGAAAACAAGGAAAATAATATTCATGACTTCTTTCAAGCATTAAAGGCCAAAATGAAGAAAAGAATAAGGTTATCACAAAAGATTGTCAACAAATACAAAGATGAAATATGCTTTGTCATCAAGAAAGATGAAATCTAGATGGAAGCAGTCATCCCCAGGACAGTTTGGGTAACCAAGATGGGCTATGAAATAGATGATCACATAGTTGAAACATATGCTAAAGCACTTCTGGAAGCCCCAAAAGAACCTAAGGAAGAAGTATTTGGTAGTGCAAAAACTATTGAAAGCCATGTTGTCTTCAAAATCTTATTCTCTTTAAACATCCTTAAAATAATATGACTTGAACTTGGTGTAGGAGAGACATCAAATATAAGGAAATTCTCAAGACAACATATGACAAGGTTTGGATTGAACCTTCTACACTTCGGACCTACTTGGAGCCTAGGCGGGTATACCTTTTTGAATTAAATTCACACTTTCAAATATAAACCCATAGCAAACCAGTCCAGAAAACCAGTGGATCTATTCACCTTGAAATTAACTAAAAACAAAGAATGGAATAATACTTAGATTTAGCATCTCAATCAACAAGACATGCAATAAACAGCTTCAATCAATACCAGTGCCTTATCCAAGGTCACAGAGTCATCTAAAACTTAGATAATACTCCTCAAACAAAATATCTTTAAGTATCCCATTGGTTTGATTTCTATTAATCCTTGTATGTGCCTGACACCTACAAGAATTCATGTATTCCAAATTAAGATATGATCATCAAAATTCAAAGTCTCTTATAAAGAGTTTACTGGTATGAGTGATCCCTGCATCTTTAATTTCCCTCCTAAAGAGAAAAGCTAACGAATACTTCTACTAAAATTGCTTTGCAATTCCATTCAAACAGAACAACCCTGGATTATTCAGAATGAAAATAGTAAACAACTTGAAAACACACTTGAAGACACCACAAAGCTTCACTCAAAAACTAATGTATATTGATATTAGGTTTCAAGAGATATTACAAGAAGTTTTTTTAATATTCTCCATTAGACTTGGAAAAGCTCAGATAAATTTCTACAGCGTTTTCTTACAATTTTTTGTGATCTTTTTTCTTCTAGTCCTTGTATCCATTTATAACAACATGGATGCACAAAGCTTCGGACTCCTTGAGGAGAGTTTGTTACAATCATTTCTTTCAAAACAAAGAGGTTACAATCTTTTCACAAAAACAGTTACAAGCTCTTTTCGGCCTCTACAGTTTCTTCAGCAGGCTGTTCGGTTGCAACCTCTTCCATATTTTTAGGGGTACTCTCCAACTTCTCTATATCATGAGTGGCATATTTGGTCGTCCACTCACCATACACCTCTTTTGTTGGCCATGAGAAATTAATCACTTTATCCTTGGTCTTAGTCAACCTTTTCTAAGAATTTCTCATTTTGTTGACTTCTGAATTGAGAAAACCATAATGTGACTTAATTTTCTCTATCTCTTGTATTGTCAAAACAAAGAAAGAAGCATCATCTAGATGAATAATTCCTTTAACTCTTGTTGACAATTTATCTTCTATCTCCTTAAGCCACATTTGTTTGTCCTTTAATTGATCCGGCCTAGCAAAAACTCCTAGGAGCAACTCAAAAACTTGATCAGTGTACTCCTTTTTGCACAAATTAACCTTCCTACAACATTATCCACCTCTACTACTAATTGTACTAAGACTTTAGCGACAATAGAAGTGGATTTGATGATTGGATTTGCCCTTGCTTCATCGCAGGATACACACATAAACTCTAGATCTTTCTCCCTAGGCCTCCATCTGTCAAAAATAGGTGTCAAAATGGACTTGTCTCTCCTGAGCTCATTCCATATATCCATAATTTTACCTACATTATTGTAGAGCAATGAGGCGTTCATTGTATCTGCAAAACTAGAAATTGTAGCCTTTACCCTCTCCTCATACTTCTTTGCATATAAGGTCTGAGCCTATTTCAAGTTTTCTAATTCTTGAGGAGTAATTTCAACCATTTGAGAGCTAGAGGGTGCTGGAGATGGTGGAAACTCAATGATAGGGCTAGTAGGTGGAGGTCTTGTAGGAGAAGAGGAGATCATTAGTATTGAAGACTCACCTTGATGGTATTGTCCAGTCAACTGGCTCTGCAGCTTGGCAATGATGCTATCCTTACCTCTTACCTCCTCCTTGGCATTGTTATAGGCCTTCAAAACTATTTCCAACTTGACTTGGAGGGCCTCCTTCTCTTTAGCTTCCTTCTCTGCTACTACAACACTAAATTTTGTAGTCTCTAACACAGTGCTATCAGCCTCCACTACCCCTGTACTCTGCACTCTCTTCACCATCATCCCACCAAAGTAACTTGACCCTGGGGTGTCTTTTCTTTTCTTACTCTCATTTCTCTTGAGAGACCACATGATGAGTGGAGCATTATCCTTATTGAAAGTAATCCCCTCCATGGGTTTAGTCTCTTTTCTCACTGCATCTAGTACCAGGGCATCTGCTATATCGCATTCGGGTAAAATAAGCACTCTAGCTTGTGCTACCATATCTCTTCCCTACTCAGGGGTGATGGTTTTAAATTCTTTGATCATCTCTTTCTTTATTTGCTCTTCTACCAGGACTGGAGCTTTATTAGGCTGCTTAGCCTTTCTCTTTTCACATCTAGGATTATATTTATCTATGTGTTGTTTCCATATAAACTACATAAATGCTTCTGATGTGACAAAATTGTTATCAGCTAAGAAGGCATTACTTGCCTGCTTTATCTCAGGATCCCACTCCTAGCCTTTGAGTTTAGTGGTAGTGATATCCATTTCAGCAACAATGGGTTCTTCTGGCATTCCTTCCTCCACTTCATCATAAGTGTAGGCAATTTCCCCTAGACTACCTAACTGTAGGAGTTGCTAAGCTACTACCTTCTCATTTCCTATATGGATAGGGGATTGGGATGGGGAATACAAAGGTGTATCTGATTGTACTTCTTTCCCCACCCTTTGCTTCTTTGGGCTTTCTTAGATGTCAATGACATCTTGTATCTTCCTCTTTCCTTTAGAGGTAGAGGCCTCCCCTGTTGTAGGCATCAACACACTATAACTGGATTTCTTATGTAGTGTATAATCACCAAGAGGGATTGCTTTGCTAGAAGCTGACCTACTTAGGATCATTCTTTCCTTCTCAGGGTTGCTTTTGATTACAGCTTCCCTCTTCTCCTTCAGGGTCTGCATCACATCTTCAGAGCAAACAATCTAAAACTTTATTTTCTCCTCCAGAGGGAAAAAGCTAGACAATGGGTCATAGCTGGCATCAAATTGATGCACAAAATCCAAGGCTTTCTCCTAAGCCACCCACTTCTCTTTCCTTAGCTTTTGCTCATCTAGATCAAACTCATTTCTGATGAGGTCTTCAGGAAACTGGATTTGATGAGGCCTACCTCTGCATGCTACCTTCTTTCTAAACATACCGCTGAAGAAGTCTTTTGGATCAACACACCTGGACACTACAGTGGACAAATGATAAGGATTGAGGAAATCCTCAAAGCAATTCTAGCCTCCCTTTGTTATTACAAATTGGTGGGCTATTGTAGCTGCAGGGAAAATAGTCCCTTTACCCCTGTCTGTAGATTCTGCCTCTTGTAAACCACTGATTTGTCTAAGGATCTCTGCAATTCCCACTTTGAGAGGGACCTAGTAAGGTAGCAAAAATGGGGTGCCTCTAAAACCAAACACAATGAAAACTATGGAGACTAGATACAAGTAAATGTCACCCTAGTTATGAATAATTTTTATGTTCCCTGCGAATTCTTTTGGTCTTATGAATTCCAGAAGAACTTTGGGTATTCTTGGGTTCTCTGAGCAGAGGAGAGTCTTGATCTTGGATGCAAAGTATTTGTCAAACTTCAAGAAACTGGCATCCTCTCTATCCCATGATAACATAGTACTCCATAATTGTACTGGCATTTTTTCTCCGTCTTTCTCCTTAACAAGGTCTAATCCATTGGCAAAGTAGTCACCACCTTTGAAGAGAAAAAGATGCATCAGGAGTGAGTACCATCCGAAAGGCCTATCCACCTTTCCATTCTTGATTCCTATCAACCCTCCATGGATAGCATCAACAATAAAAGAGGCATAATCAAATGTAATTGCAAGAGAAGGATTCAAAATCTGAGCAATCATTAACAAGTAATGATTTGGCATATTTGCTTCAGCATCTTCTCCCAAAACTTGGCAAAGTGCCCAATACATTCCTTTAGCCCTCAGGGTGAACATACTTAATGAAAAGGGCTCTTGTGTGTTGGGTCCTACAACTGTTAACCCTCCTATCTTCACAAAAAACTCCTTGAGAGGCCTGTTCCTAAGAAGACTCCTCTGTGCATCATAAATTTGGGCTAATGATGTGAAATTTATAGGTTCTAGAAAATTGGTGAACTCATTAAGCCCAAAAGCTTTCCTAAATTCTTCAGCATTAATCTCAAGAAGGGTTTTCCCATTTATATCCCGAATGCTTCTTGGGACTGGATCATAGTTGAGTGCAATTTGGGTCAGCAAATCTATGTCCATAAATACCCCTGGGACTACCAATTTCCCAACATCTAATTCCCAAATACTGTTTTGTGGGGCTGGGGAATTTCTCATTCCAAATCCAATCTTAAATAACCCCAACCCAAACAATCCAACCTATGGGTCTCTCAACCAGTTACCCTTGTCATACAGTCCTTCTCCTATCTTTAAATGGGGAGCTCTATGCACTAATTCTTTTGCCTTTGATGCCTGATTAGTTGACAACATCAACTATTCTAAAAAATCATCACAGACACTCCTTTCTGAATAGTTAACTTTGCTAGAAAATTCTCTTTTAGGAGCCATTTTGAGAAAGTAAGAAAATAATACCACTCTTAAACAATTCTGTGATGAATCAATTATCTTATCTAAAACACTACACAGTAATTGTTATACAAGAATATGAGAGAACCTATTCTTCACTTGAAGGAATTTGCTCTGCAACTGAACCGACTTGCTTTGTACCTGAAGAAAATAACTTTGCATCCGCTCTTCTGCAAAATTCTTTAAAAGATATCTTCACCCGGTTGATAGGAAATCAAATATTGTACTCAGGGTCTTAACTACAACATTGATTCTGCATGCTTCGGCTGTCCCTACAAAATTAAATTCATACGAGAATTCATATTTTTCACTCCAATGGGTCACAACATTCTTGCAAGTGTTTCATTTTGCTCTTTCGCAACTTCGCGAAGCATAACTATCAGGCAGCTTGATCTTGTGAAATAGCGCTGACCGTCCGATCAAAAGAAACTTGATCAAGCATTAGATTAACTAATAGCTTTGGCTCTACGCTGGGTCCCACTTCTCTATTGGCTACATGATACCACATGGCGCCCAACGATTGGCCTTGAAATTTCCCTTGCATTCCACTTGATACTGGTTGCATGTCTTTCTTTTATACCGCCGGTTCCACATTGGTGGGCCTACAACTTTCTTCTTAGACCATGTGTCGCCTAACACGTGGACGGCTCTCATTCACTCTCGCTATTTCATGGGGTATAAAGAATGAGCATCTTACCCTTGCGAAATAGCGTGGGCCGTCGGATCGTCTTTTAAGTTGATCAACACCTAACCATCTGAAAAGGCTTTCATGAGGGGTGGGCCCGCTGACTCACTGTGAACACCTGGCACCCAGTCACCTTTAGAGCTGACTTGTCACTTTTTTATTTGCTGAAAGAAAACCGTTAGGCCCCAACAAACTCTTAATATTTGTATCATCTAGGTCCTCCATCATGACATGTGGATGGCTCTCGTTCACTCTCGCTATTTCATGGAGTATAAAGAACAAGCATCTTACCCTTGCAAAATAGCATGGGCCGTCGAATCATCTTTTAAGTTGATCGGCATTTAACCATCTGAAATGGCTTTTGGGAGGGGTGGGCCCACTAACTCACTGTGAACACCTGGTGCCTAGTCACCTTCTGAGCTAACTTGTCACTTTTTAATATGCCGAAAGAAAACCACAGGACTCCAGTAAATTATTGACAGCTGTACCTACCAGGTCATCTCCTAACAGTGACCTGACTCACCTCTGGGGCCTGCCTTTTAGCCTTTAATCCTAACCCACTGACTGTTTTGATTTCTGCCGCATGCCGCCATTTTACTTGCTATCATCAACCAGTTGGACCATCTATGTGGCATGCCATGCCATTTTCGCAATTTTGTTGGTTTTAAATTATGCACAACTTCGCTTAGCGAAATAACGCGAGCCGTGGATCCACCCGCGAGATGCGCACTAGTTACTGGGCCCGACAACTTTAAGAGAAAAACATATAAGGCATAAATTTTTCAATAAATTAACATAACCGCCTAGGCAAACAATGAGGGGGGACACTTCCTACGACCCCATGACCCATTACTTAAGTGAATAAAGTAATGAAAGATTAGAAACTAGAGGGTTTAAAACAAACACAAGAGGATCTAAAATCAAAAACCCTTAAACCCTTGAGGTCTAAAACAAGGCTGAAGCATTTGAAACTGCACCCTATTCAAAAAATTTAACAAAGCATAGCCAATCATGAGAAGAGAAAAGCCTATTTTTAATCAGTGATAATAGCGGCTCTGATTGGGGATGGTTGATCGCAAGGTCAACACAAGAAAACTCAAAAACTCTGGAGAAACAGACCAAAACATAGACCAAAATAGAAAAGCAGGAAAGGAACAAAATATATACAAACAAAGGACCTACCGTGCATGGACATTAAGAGAAATAATGCTTCAGGAATTGTCCATGCACTAGAAATTCCTGCATTTCATCATCCATATTCTTCAAGAAATATGAATCCTTACTATTTAAGTCACAAACCATAAAAGGGCCAATCCATAGTGATTCAAATTTCTTATGCTTTCCCTTATCCTGTCCTTTTGCATTCCACTGAAGTACCATGTCATCAATTTGAAACTTCCTTAGTGATGTTGTTTTATCAAAAAGATACTTTGACTACAACTGGATCTTCTGATTTCTCTTATGGGCAGAAGTCCTAAGCTCCTCCATTTCTACAATTTGGATCATTCTATTTTCCATTGGTTTAGATACCTCCATGTCCTCATTTTGTAAAAACTTATACACTGGAAGAAGGTTATTTACTCGCAACCTGGCTTGGGCGCCATAGACTAATTCAAAAGGTGACATTCCAATGGATTTCTTAACTGTTATTCTATCTGCCTATAGAGCTAACTTCAGTTTTTGATCCAAAGATCTTTTATTCTCTTCTAGGATTTTCTTGATGATATTCAACAGGCTTTTATTGGTGGATTCTGCTTGTCCATTCCCCTGAGGGTGATAAGGTGAAGAGTATGACATGAGTATACCATGACTAGTACAAAAGCCTACGAATTCTTCTGATCTGAAACACATGGCAGTAGCCATCACCAATTTTGTAGGTGTTCCAAATCTAGTTACAATATTATCCATCAGGAAATCAATGACAACTTTACTAGTAGCTCTTCTTGTAGGGATGGCTTCTATCCATTTGGTGAAATAGTCAGTGGCCACTATGATCCATCCATGACCTCTCCCTGATCTCTCAACAATCTCTCCAATAAAATCAATGCCCCATTGGACAAAAGGAGATTCTACAAAGACTGGATTTAGGGGTAAGGCTCCTTCATACTTGAGCTTGGATGAGAATTTTTGACATGGGTCACATTTCCGAACATATACATGAGTATCTTTAAATAAAGTGGACCAATAATATCCAGCCCAGATTATTTTACCAGCAGTAGTCTTAGCAGAGTAGTGACCTCCACATACTCCATCATGCATCTCAGTCAACACCAGTTTAGCTTGAAATTCATCCAAACACATTAATAACTCACCATCTCTTTTCCTCCAAAAAAGGTCACCCTGAATGAGAACATATTTTTGGGACTTGAGTTTCAGAGTTCTTTTCTGATTATGTGTCATTTCTTCTGGGAATGTAGCACCTCTCAAAATTTGGACTATCTCTGTGTACCAAGGTTGCCTCTCAATACTAGTGACCAAAGCATCTCTAACCTCAACATTGTGTATTTCTACATTCATGAGATTCGACTCAGTCATGAGCTTAGCCAAACCTAAACCTCTCACCAATTTGGTGATCTTTATCTCCAAGTTGAATTCCTGAATTCTATTAATCCATCTGTATCTCTTCCCAGTAACCTCAGACTGAGACAAAATATCTTTAACTACAGCATATGGGACATAGGCAATGATATTTGCATTCACTAAATATGGCCTAAAAACCTTAACAGCTTTGACTAGGGCATAAGCTTGTTTCTCCATGGTTTCATATTTTAGTTCTGTCGCTTGTAGAGACTTATTGTAGAAGGCTATGGGATGTTCATATCCTTCATTGTCCTTTTGTAGTAATACTGTAGCCATCGTATGATATGAAGCAAAAGAAAACAGAGAAAAAGACTTACTATAATCAGGGGATTTCAACACTGGTGCCTCCTGGATTGCTTTCTTAATCTTAGCAAAAGCTTTTGAAGCTTCTTGATCCCAATAAAATTTTGTATCCTTCTTAAGCAATTTGACGATAGGCTTCACTATCTCTACGAAGTTTGCAATGAATCTCCTGACAAAATTTACTTTACCTAAAAAGGATTGGATACCTTTCACATTTTTAGGTTCAGACACCTTATTGATTGCTTCAATTCTCTCAGGGTCTATTCTTACCCCCTCCTTGGAAACTATGTGTCCTAGTAGCTTTCTCTCAATGACCCCAAAATGACATTTCTTGGGATTTAGTGATACACCAAATTCCAAGGCTTTATTGAACACCTTCTCTAAATGTCCACAATGATCATCAGCCCTTTTAGAGAAACAAGTTAGATCATCTTGATAAACCACCATGATGATGTTTATGAATTCTTTGAAAGCTACATCCATAGCTCTCTGAAATGTAGCTCTTGCATTTTTTAATCCAAATGGCATTCTCACATATACATAAGTTCCCCATGGAGTAGTGAAAGTTGTCTTAAACTATTCTGACTCCTTTACTAACACTTGATTATATCCTGAGAAACCATCCATCATGGATAAAAGATCACATCCTGTCATTCTCTGTAGCATGGCTTCCATATTTGGGGATGAGTAGTTATCTTTCAAGGAAGCAACATTTAAATTCCTAAAATCTACACACAATCTGATGTCTCCATTCTTCTTCCTTACTGGGACCAAATTGGAGAAGTTTCTAACAAGGGATTGATAGGCCTCTATTTCTGTCTGAAAGACTTAGCATCTGGAAGTAAAGGAACTTCATGCTGAAAAAGATCCTGTCTATATGCCTTTAGGTCTTCATAAGACCAAGCAAAGATATGCTTATACCTTTTCAATAAATTAATAAGGTTAGTCCTGACATGAGGGGGTAGTTTCTTTCCAATATATACCAACTTAGGGGATGATTCTGTCCCCAGGTTTACCTCCTCTAACTCTTCCAACTTGGTGGTAGACTGCTGATGTAAATGACTATCATTATAACTAAACATGCTCTCCAGCTCCACCAACCCTCTAGGTATCTCATTGGTTTCCAACTGGACCACATCATTTCCAAACACTGTCTCTCTATTGTCTACCACTTCCACCAATGCATTACAATCAATCTTTTGTCCATCATAATCATCAAGACATTGGATAAACCTAAGAATGTCTTCATCATCAGCAAAAACTTTCCAATTGTACACATTATTAGGAATAGCAGGCCTAGATTTTATTTCCATAGTGGAAATATCAGTTAGCGTTGCATCATCATTTTCAAAGCAACATTAGCTAGGAAATCTGCCATAATATTTTTTGCTCGCTCTATCCAATTAATAGAAAATGCATCAAAATGCTCAATAACATCCCAAATAGCATGCTTATACTACTTTAATCTATCATTCTTGGATGCATATTTAGATCTCACCTGAGAAACAACCAATTCTGAATCCCCCATTACTTTCAACAGTTGGATTCCATGCCTTTTGCAACCTCAAGTCCTAGTAACAGGGTTTCATACTCTGTAGTATTATTTGTGCACTGGAATTCCAATAAAAATGAGTACTTAAAAGTTATACCTAATGGGGACACAAAAAGAACCCCTACCCGAGATCCTTCTTTAGAGAAAGCTCCATCAAAATACATCTGCCACAATCCATACTGATGTGCTTGTAGCTCGACTACAATAGGGTCAGTATTTTTCAATTGAGGTAAAATTGGTTGTAGTCTAAAGTTATCTAAATCTACATCAATCATACAGTTAAGCATACCAAGGTCTACATTTTCAATTACCCTAGGAGCTCGTGGCTCTCTATATAATTTGACCTGATTACCATTAATAGGAATGGTGGCATAAGATAAGTCTAATTGAACATTTCCCCCTACTGCTGCTGCCCATTGTCTAGAAAGTAACATACCATAGTGGGGTTTAGTGTCAGTAACAATAACATCCATTTTGTAAGTGGCTTCCGGGAATGCTGCTATTTTTACTTTTATATCTCTCATCGTAGCTATCACAGGCACCTCTCTATTATCCATGGCATAGCACTTCCCATACATAGTGGTTACTGATAACCCTAACTCTTTCATAACACCATAGGGCATTACATTAGCAGCAGCTCTTGAATCTATTATGCAATTTTTAATTAACTGGTTATTGACTAACAGGGTAACATAGAAGGGATCTACCTGAGAAGGCTCTTGAGTGATAGTGGTTCCAACATAAACCTCTGGGGTTTGGAACTCTTGATCCTTTCCAACTTTGGTTGAACCGGTGGGTAAGACTGTGTCACTATCAGATATACTAGAGAATAGAGACAAAGAAGCATCCTTATATTCTTTAATTTTTAGTAATTCTACTAGTGGAACAATGACTTTCATTTGAGTAAGAGCTTGGGCCATGTCAAATGTAGAACCACTGCACTTTTCAATGTTAGCCTTGACTCTTTCTATTTTGAATTGACTTGCCTTTTTCACTATCTTTATCTCTACTCCTTGTACATCACCAACATTTTTATCATCTTTGCCTTTATGTACATCCTTAACTTGTTCCCCCTTTTCTTGACTGATCTTAGGAATAGTTGTAGCACTACTTGATGCCCCCCTTTTTGTAACTTCTTTTACAAATATAGAACCCGGCTCACCCTGATCAGTGTCTCTCTTAGTGCTTATCAGATTATAGTTATGTTTTGCTTTGGCAATTGCAGCCTTAGTGAGATTTCTAACCTCTTCTTCACTAGGCCTCCGAAGATGAACCTCCTCATCTTCAATTGTGACCACATTCAATGTAGGATGCCAATCCAAGGCTAACTGTCCTTGTACTAGCCTTTCATTATCCAACACATCACTGTATTCACTTTGCACGGATTCCTCATCACTTTCTATGATGGTTTCAAACATATTAATGTCAGGCTCTGCCTTTGGTCTCATAGATTCTTCAAGAGCTTGAGCCACTACACACTGATGAGGAGAATGTGGTCCATCACAAGCAATACACCAAGGAGTATTTTCTATATTGTGAACAGTTTTCCCTTTCAAGGGATCCAGTGTATCTTGACTTTGGGTAATTTTGGGCTTCTCAATTTGGGGTTTACCATCCTTCCAATTGGTATTATATGGCATATCATGTAATCTAGGGGGTCTATCTTGCCAGTTATAATGAGGTTTATCATTCTTGTTAACCTTGGCAGTCAAATCTTTCATAGCAGTAACCAATTTCTCTATCTTATCATCCTCTTTAGCAACTTTATTAGGTTGTTGCTTGGTTTCTTGCCATAATCTACCATCTGTCCTCCTTCCTAACTTCCTAGATGCTTTTCTGTTACTTTCTACATTTATGGCAATTCTAAAAGCATCTCTCAAGTTATGGGGATTTTTATCTCTCAAGATATAGGCCATCTTAGAATCAAATGCATTGTAATATGTATTAAGACACATGTTTTCATCTAGCCTCATCACTTGGTACAATCTGTGCATGGCCTTCTGGAATCTGGCATTGAAATCAGTGACCATTTCATTTTCAGATTTTCTAATATTGTTGAATTCATTTAGCATGAAACTCACATTAGTCTTGTCACCATACTGCTCTTGGAAAAAAAATTTAAAATCTTCCCATGAACCTATGCTATTTACTGGAAGACCTCTTTACCAATCTCTTGCATCATCAACCAGGGATTGAACAAATAGTTTCATAATAACATCTTCATCTGCTATCTCATAATCATTTATTAGATCCCCAAAAGATTTCAGATGTTCCTCAGCACTAAATGCATTGTTCCCAGCAAATTTATGGAGTCTATCTCTTAGCTTAGTGGGAACATGATTTGGATATCCCGGGATCCCATCAAAAAACAATTGTCTATATTGTTCTAGATGGATTGGTCTTCTTTGAAAAGGGATAATAGCACTATTACTTCCCATGGTCATTTTAGCTTTTGGGATTGTAGATTGAGGTGCTTGGGTATATTATTTGTTCACAGGGATTTGACTTACGGAGGCAATATTAGCTTTTACTATAGTTTGAGTAGTAGCTTGAGGAAGGGAAATATGTTGGGAATTAGGCTTGCTAAGATCTTCTGATGGGAATGTAATAGGGGGAGCCTTTAAGTAATTAATCTTCCTCTTTACTTCCTGATTCGTTGCTTCTAAGTCAGCTTTTTCTAATTCTATTTGGAGATCTTCCTTTTCTTTCCTCATCCTTTCCATTTCTCTCTCATGTGCTAAAAGCCTATGAGAGATCTCTTTTGTAGTTTTAGATTCTATCCCATCATCTACCCACTTATGTTTTCCTTTATCCATATTAGCTTTAGGAAGCTGGGAATCATTAAATACTTCCCTAGTTGGCTAGGCTACTATCTTACAAGCTTGTTTAGTTTTGGAAATTAGAATTTCTCTAATCATAGGGCCTTCCTCATCACTTTTTTCTTTCTCTTTAGCGAGTATTTCAAGATCAGCTATCTGTCTAAGGAGCCTATCCCTCTCCATTAATTTGGCTTTAACTTCCTTATCCTTATTTGCTTCCTTTTGGGCTCTTAGGGAGATTAAGTGATGGACTCTCCTGTTTAAGTCTTCAATCTCTTGAGACATTTTGTCTTCATTAGGGAAGTTTTCTTCAGAGTTTGATGCATTAACTTGATCTATGTCAATCAGACTAATGTTCCCATCAATTGTTCTGGGAACAGAGTGTCTAATTGCATTTGAACTGGTTCTATCTCTTGCAGAAACACTAACATGAGATAGATCTTGATTTAAAATGGGTGCATTATCAATATTTCCAAACAATCCCGAATGGAAACCTAAGATATCATGTTCTGAATCTCTGGAAGATGAACTAGACTTTGCATAAATAGGTCGATCAAGCATCTTACCAGTATTGTTATTTTTTTGCACCCAAGCAGCATTTGATGGCTCATGTAACACAGATCTCTTCTGGCCTCTCTGTGACTATCCTGGCAGACCTTCTTGCAAGGTTTCACGAGGATGTTTCTTCATGAATGATCTAGTATTTTTTGCTCCTTGCATCTCACTTGTCTTCCTTTTAGAAATGTTTGTATCTCACAAGGACTGGTTCAAAAGACTGGTTCAAAAGTAATAGAGTCGCCACCCACAAAACTATGGGAATTTGGAAAACAAGCAATCTAATCCACAAACACACAACAATTTTCTTTATAAGCCTCAACACAGATCTGTGTTTATATCTTTATTGTAACTCTCCCTAGTAGAGTCACCACTTTTGTTGTCTTCAAAATCTGATTCTCTTTAAACATCCTTAAAATAATATGACTTGAACTTGGTGCAGGAGAGACATCAAAGATAAGGAAATTCTCAAGACAACATATGACAAGGTTTGGATTGAACCTTCTACACTTCAGACCTACTCGGAGCCCAGGCGAGTATACCATTGTGAATTAAATTCACACTTTCAAATATAAACCCATAGCAAATCAGTCCAGAAAACCAGTGGATCTATTCACCTTGAAATTAACTGAAAACAAAGAATGGAATAATACTTAGATTCAGCATTTTGATCAACAAGACATGCAATAAACGGCTTCAATCAATACCAGTGCCTTATCCAAGGTCACAGAGTCATCTAAAACTTAGATAATACTCCTCAAACAAAATATCTTTACGTATCCCATTGGTTTGATTTCTATTAATCCTTGTATGTGCCTAACACCTACAAGAATTCATGCATTCCAAATTAAGCTATGATCATCAAAATTCAAACTCTCTTCTAAAGAGTTTACTGGTATGAGTGATCCCCACATCTTTAATTTCCCTCCTAAAGAGAAAAGCTAACGAACACTTCTACTAAAATTGCTTTGCAATTCCATTCAAACAGAACAACCCTGGATTATTCAGAATGAAAATAGTAAACAACTTGAAAACACACTTGAAGACAACACAAAGCTTCACTCAAAACCGATGGTCTCTATATTGATATTAAGTTTCAAGAGATATTACAAGAAGTTTTTTGAATATTCTCCATTAGACTTGGAAAAACTCAGATAAATTTCTGTAGCGTTTTCTTACAATTTTTTGCAATCTTTTTTCCTCTAGTCCTGGTATCCATTTATAACAACATGGATGCACAAAGCTTTGGACTCCTCGAGGAGAGTTTGTTACAATCATTTCTTTCAAAATAAAGAGGTTACAATCTTTTTGCAAAAACAGTTACAAGCTCTTTTCGGCCTCTGCAGTTTCTTCAGCAGGCTATTCGGTTGCAACCTCTTGCATCTTTTTAGGGGCACTCTCCAACTACTCCATATCATGAGTGGCATATTTAGTCATCAACTCACTATACACCTCTTCTGTTAGCCATGAGAAATTGATCACTTTATCCTTGGTCTTAGTCAACCTTTTCCAAGAATTTCTCATTTTGTTGACTTCTGAATTGAGAAAACCATAATGTGACTTAATTTTCTCTATCTCTTGTATTGTTAAAACAAAGAAAGAAGCATCATCTAGATCAATAATTCCTTTAACTCTTGCTGATAATTTAGCTTCTATCTCCTTAAGCCACATTTGTTTGTCCTTTAATTGATCCGAGCTAGCAAAAACTCTTGGGAGCAACTCGAAAACTTGATCAGTGTACTCCTTTTTGCACAAATTAACCTTCCTATCAACATTATCCACCTCTACTGCTAATTGTACTAAGACTTTAGCGACATCAGAAGTGGATTTGATGATGGGATTGGCCCTTGGTTCATCATAAGATACACACATAAACTCTAAATCTTTCTCCCTAGGCCTCCATTTGTCAAAAATAGGTGTCAAAATGGCCTTGTCTCTCCTGAGCTAATTCCATATATCCATAATTTTACCTACATTGTTGTAGAGCAATGAGGCATTCATTGTATCTGCAAAACTGGAAATTGTAGCCTTTACCCTCTCTTCATACTTCTTTGCATATAAGGCCTGACCTGTTTCAAGTTTTCTAATTCTTGAGGAGTAATTTCAACCATTTGAGAGCTAGAGGGTGCTGGAGATGGTGGAAACTCAATGATAGGGCTAGTAGGTGGAGGTATTGTAGGAGAAAAGGAGATCATCAGTGTTGAAGACTCACCTTGATGGTATTGTCTAGTGAACTGGCTTTGCAGCTTGGCAATGATGCTATCCTTACCTCTTACCTCCTCCTTGGCATTGTTATAGGCCTTCAAAACTATTTCCAACTTGACTTGGAGGGCCTCCTTCTCTTTGGCTTCCTTCTCTTCTACTACAACACAAAATTTTGTAGTCTCTAACACAGTGCTATTAGCCTCCACTACCCCTGTACTCTACACTCTCTTTACCATCATCCCACCAAGGTAACTTGACCCTAGTGTGTCTTTTCTTTTCTTACTCTCATTTCTCTTGAGAAACCACATGATGAGTGCAACATTATCCTTATTGAAAGTAATCCCCTCCATGCGTTTAGTCTCTTTTCTCACTACATCTAGTACCAGGGTGTCTGCTATATCCCATTCGGGTAAAATAAGCACTCCAGCTTGTGCTACCATATCTCTTCCCTGCTCAAGGGTGATGGTTTTAAATTCTTCCATCATCTCTTTCTTTATTTCCTCTTCTACCAGGGTTGGATCTTTATTAGGCTGCTCAGCCTTTCTCTTTTCACATCTAACATTATATTTATCTATGTGTTGTTTCCATATAAACTACATAAATGCTTCTGATGTGACAAAAAAATTTATTAGCTAAGAAGGAATTACTTGCCTACTTTATCTCAGGATCCCACTCCTGGCCTTTGAGTTCAGTGGTAGTGATATCCATTTCAATAGCAATGGGTTCTTCTGGCATTCCTTCCTCCACTTCATCATAAGTGTAGGCAATTTCCCCTAGACTACCTAACTGTAGGAGTTGCTCTGCTGCTGCCTGCTCATTTCCTATATGGATAGGGGATTGGGATGGGGAATACAAAGGTGTATCTGATTGTACTTCTTTCCCCACCCTTTGCTTCTTTGGACTTTCTTGGATGTCAATGACATCTTGTATCTTCCTCTTTCCTTTAGAGGTAGAGGGCTCCCCTGTTGTAGGCATCAGCACAATAAAACTGGATTTCTTATGCAGTGTATAATCACCGGGAGGGATTTCTTTGCTAGAAGCTAACCTACTTAGGATCATTCTTGCCTTCTCAAGATTGCTTTTGATTACAGCTTCCCTCTTCTCCTTCAGTGTCTGCATCACATCTTCAAAGCAAACAATCAAAAACTTTATTTTCTCCTCCAGAGGGAAAAAGCTAGACAATGGGTCATAGCTAGCATCAAATTGATGCACAAAATCCAAGGCTTTCTTATAAACCACCACATCTCTTTCCTTAGCTCCTCCTCATCTAGATCAAACTCATTTCTGATGAGGTCTTTAGGAAACTAGAATTGATGAGGCCTACCTCTGCATGCTACCTTCTTTCTAAACATATCATTGAAGAAGTCTTCTGGATCAGCACACCTGGACACTACAATGGACAAATGATAAGGATTGAGGAAATCCTCAAAGCAATTCTAGCCTCCCTTTGTTATTACAAATTGGTGGGCTATGGTAGCTGCAGGGAAAATAGTCCCTTTACCCCTGCCTGTCAATTCTTCCTCTTGTAAACCACTAATTTGTCTATGGATCTCTACAATTCCCACTTTGAGATGGACCTGGTAAGGTAGAAAATATGGGGTGCCTCTGAAACCAAACACTCTGAAAATTGTGGAGACTAGATACAAGTAAATGTCACCCCAGTTATGAACAATTTTTATGTTCTCTGTGAATTCTTTTGGTCTTATGAATTCCAGAAGAACTTTGGGGATTCTTGGGTTCTTTGAGCAGAGGAGAGTCCTGATCTTGGATGCAAAGTATTTGTCAAACTTCAAGAAACTGGCATCCTATCTATCCCATGATAACACAGTACTCCATAATTGTACCGGCATTTTTTCTCCTTCTTTCTCCTTAACAAGGTCTAATCCATTTTCAAAGTAATCACCACCTTTGAAGAGAAAAAGATGCATCAGGAGTGAGTACCATCTGAAAGGCCTATCTACCTTTCCATTCTTGATTCCTGTTAACCCTCCATGGATAGCATCAGCAATAGAAGAGGCATAATGAAATGTAATTGCAAGAGAAGGATTCAAAATCTGAGAAATCATTAACAAGTAATGATTTGGCATATTTGCTTCAGCATCTTCTCCCAAAACTTGGCAAAGTGTCCAATACATTCCTTTAGCCCTTAGGGTGAACATACTTAATGAAAAGGGCTCTTGTGTGTTGGGTCCTACAACTGTTAACCCTCCTATCTTCACAAAAAACTCCTTGAGAGGTCCGTTCCTAAGAAGACTCCTCTGTGCACCATAAATTTGGGCTAACGATGTGAAATTTATAGGTTCTAGAAAATTGGTGAACTCATTAAGCCCAAAATCTTTCCTGAATTCTTCAGCATTAATCTCAACAAGGGTTTTCCCATTTATATCCTGAATGCTTCTTGTGATTGGATCATAGTTGAGCACAATTTGGGTCAGCAAATCTATGTCCATAAATACCCCTGGGACTACCAATTTCCCAACATCTAATTCTTGATTACTATTTTGCAGGGCCGGGGAATTTCTCATTCGAAATCCAATCTTAAATAACCCCAACCCAGATAGTCCACCCTATGGGTCTGTCAACTAGTTACCCTTGTCATACAGTCCTTCTCCTATCTTTAAACGAGGAGCTCTAGGCACTAATTCTTTTGCCTTTAATGCCTGATTAGTTGACAACGTCAACTATTCTAAAAAATCATCACAGACACTCCTTTCTGAATAGTTAACTTTGCCAGAAAATTCTCTTTTAGGAGCCATTTTGAAAAAGTAAGAAAATAATACCACTCTTAAACAATTCTGTGATGAATCAATTATCTTTTCTAAAACACTACACATGAATTGTTACACAACAATACGAGAGAACCTGTTCTTCACTTGAAGGAATTTGCTTTGCAATTGAACCGACTTGCTCTATACCTGAAGAAAATAACTCTGCATCCACTCTTCTGCAAAATCCTTTAAAAGATATCTTCACCCGGTTGATAGGAAATCAAATATTGTACTCAGGGTCTTAACTACAACATTGATTCTGCATGCTTCGGCCATCCCTTCAAAATTGAATTCATACAAGAATTCATATTTTTCACTCCAACGGGTCACAAAGTTCCTGCAAGTGTTTCATTTTGCTGTTTCGCAACTTCGCGAAGCATAACTATCAGGTAGCTTGATCCTGTGAAATAGCATCAACCGTCCAATCAGAAGAAACTTGATCGAGTATTAGATTAACTAACAGCTTTGGCTCCACGCTGGGTCCTACTTCTACATGATACCACGTGGTGCCCAACCATTGGCCTTGAAATTTCCCTCGCATTCCACTTGATACTGGCTGCATGTCTTTCTTTTATACTGTCGGTTCCACCTTGGTGGGCCTACAACTTTCTTCTTAGACAACATGTCACCCAACACATGGACGGCTCTCGTTCACTCTCGCTATTTCATGGGGTATAAAGAATGAGCATCTTACCCTTGCGAAATATCGTGGGCCGTCGAATCATCTTTTAAGTTGATCGGCACTTAACCATCTAAAAAAGCTTTCGTGAGGGGTGGGCTCGCTGACTCACTATGAACACCTGGCACCTAGTCACCTTTAGAGCTGACTTGTCACTTCTTTATTTGCCAAAAGAAAACTGTTGGGCCCCAACAAACTCTTGACAGCTGTATCCTCTAGGTCCTCCATCATGACTCATGGATGGCTCTCATTCACTCTCGCTATTTTGTGGGGTAGAAAGAACAAGCATCTTACCCTTGTGAAATAGCGTGGGCCGTCAGATCATCTTTTAAGTTGATCGGCATTTAACCATCTAAAATGGCTTTTAGGAGGGGTGGGCCCGCTAACTCACTGTGAACACCTGGTGCCCAGTCACCTTCTGAGCTGACTTGTCACTTTTTAATACGCCAAAAGAAAACCACGAGGCTCCAGTAAATTATTCACAGTTGTACCCGCCAGGTCATCTCCTAACTGTGACCTGACTCACCTTTGGGGCCCGCCTTTTAGCCTTTAATCCTGACCCGCTGACTGTTGTGATTTCTGTCGCGTGCCGCCATTTTACTTGCTATCATCAACCAGCTGGACTGTCTATGTGGCATGCCATGTCATTTTCACAACTTCGCTAGTTTAAAATTATGCGCAACTTCGCTTAGCAAAATAACGTGAGCCATGGATCCACCTGTGAGATGTGCACTAGTTACTGGGCCCGACAACTTTAAGAGAAAAACATATAAGGCATAAATTTTTCAATAAATTAACATAACCGCCTAGGCAAACAACGAGGGGGGACACTTCCCACGACCCCATGACCCATTACTTAAGTGAATAAAGTAATGAAAGATTAGAAACCAGAGGGTTTAAAACAAACACAAGAGGATCTAAAATAAAAAAGCCTTAAACCCTTGAGGTCTAAAACAAGGCTGAAGCATTTGAAACTGCACCCTATTCAAAAATTTTAACAAAGCATAGCCAATCATGGGAAGAGAAAAGCCTATTTTTAATTAGTGATAACAAGCCAAATACAATCAAAGAAAAGAGTGAAAAATGTTGAGGCAGTTGTAAGGAAAGGTTCCAGACAAGCAAAAGCCATCAAAGAAGATGTATTGAAGAAAACTGGTATAACAGAGGATGAGTTAGCAGCTCCACAACCTAAAACTCACCTATCACCGATAGGTACTTCTTCAGGGAGTGACATACCTGCAACTTTCAAAAGAGTTGTAAGGAAAAGAGATCCCTCACTAGCAACCACACCCTCACCCAAGAGGACAAGACAAAAACAACAAGCAGTGAGATCTCCAGTAAGAAAGGCCACACCAAAGAAGAAATTGACACCCAAGAAGAAGAAGAGGACAAACAAAGACTTGGCTCCTCTTGATATACTGCTGAATGAAATCACAGAGGAAGGTAAATTGAAGAACATAGAGAAAATATATGACACCTTAATAGCTGATGAAAAATAGCAAGTTGAAAATAGTGTTATATTGCACATGGATATGTACAAGAAGTTTTTGATGGAAGTTGTCAATGAAATTCTAGATGAGCTATTTAAAAGACTAGAAGCAAGAAGACAAGTAGTAATAGAACTAGATAAGAAAATAAAGATTGAAAAGCTACTTGTATATCTGGTAAACTCACCCAAGGAAATTGATGAAATAATCACTCAGGCCAACCGGACAGTATTTTCTAGTACACACCAGCACATTGCTTTAATGGCTGGAAGAATTAATGAGGTGACTAAGGAGATAGAAAATGGATGGGACATATTCCTAGTTGAGAAAGAAAAACAAGAAGAGTATAGGACCCCCAAACCCATAAAAGTTTATCAAAAAGATAGAGACAAGGGTAAAGGTAAAGTTGGTGGACAACCTAGTATCAAGGTTAGAGACAACTTACCCCCACCTCCTTTAATTACTCCATCAATAAAAACAACAACTACAGAAGATCAACCGGTAGCTGAGAGTATGGATGCAGAGGATGATAATCCTAATCCTGAAGTTTTATATACTATGGATGTTGATACTCAAAAGATAAACATAGTGGTAGACAAAGATACAACTGATAAGACTGATATAGCTAGTGAGCCTCCGGTAGTTGAGGAAACTGATAACACACAGGAGAAACTGACAGAAGAAAAAGTACAAAAGGTAGAGACTCAAACTCAGACTGAGGCAATGCAACAAACAAAAGAACAAATAGAGCAAAAGGTTTTGGAATAGGAACAACAACAACAAGAACAGGTACATAAGGAAACAGTACCACCAGCAACTAGTGAAGTAGAAAAACCATTGCTTAAAGAAATTCAGACACAAATAGACCTACCAGAGGTTAATACAAGCTTGGTTACTTCCACCGGTACTCATATTGTTGATTCATCATCAGGCTACAAGTCAACTAATGTGACTGAGGTACTATTAGACTCAATCAAGAAAATAACTGACTGTAGTTCACAAGCTTACAAAGCAATTGATGATACCATACCAATTTTGAAGGTAATTGCTCCCAACTGTAATATAGACAATAAAGATTATTTAGGGCAACTTGATACACTTTGTAAATATATCTCAGAAAACATTGACAAAATAAAAGAAGAGTCATCAAAGGATAAAGTAGAAGTTGAAAAATAGAAATTCTTTGATGAGCAAATAAAGAAGTGTAACAAAGATTTTTACACACTTCCACCAGAATTATGTAATTTATTGAAAGAGTACAAAAATTTGTACAAAGATACTTGTAAAACAAACTTTTTGACTATAGATATAGACAAGAAAATGAGCAAGGTACAGGATGAGATCAATAAAATTGCAGATAGTTTTGTCAACTCACCTGATACACTATCAGTTTTTGAGGAGAAGATAACAAATTTTGAAGAAGAATTACTTAAATTGGAAAGAGAGAAAGAAGAATTACTTAAATTGGAAAGAGAGAAAGAAAGAATAGTGAATAAGGCAAAACATTTGAGATCAAAACTAAGTCCAAGATTGGACTATCTAGCATTACTATGAAAGGAAGTATCTGAGGCACTAATATAGGGAAAGAAAACACTAGCAAAGCATTTGTAGCATCTCACCGGTATAGTGAAGAGAACAAAAACAACAATAAAGGATAGCAAAAAGTTTATGGATAGTATAAACTTGATTTTGGGAGATCTTTTTCAAATTGTAACTACCTAGTTACAAGGTTGAAACTACAAACTCTACTGACATCTTGACAACCTTTGTCATTGATGCCAAAGGGGGAGTAGTAGGATGAGAAAATTCAAATCACAGGAATCATATGCTCAGGGGGAGCTCACACATTTTTGGTAACATTTTTGGACTTCACATTTTTGAACTTCACATTTTTTTTGGATCATTTTTGAAATTTCTCATGAGTGTTGCCATCAATGCCAAAGGGGGAGATTGTTGGCATATACACACTCCAATGAGACATTGTATGTGATTGAAGGTTTTGTCATTGATGGCAACCTTGCAATCCTATGGCACCAAAAAAGGCATTATACTGGCATCAGCAAATCACACTCTACACCAGCACTCAAGACACCGACACTGGCACCGGCACAAAAGAAAGGAAGTATACCAACACAGAGGTCGACAAGATTTTTGTTATATTATATTTTGTTTATTATTGAAAAAATTTGTAAGCCAACTTGGCAAATTGTAAAATGACTCGTATATATAAAAGAGATCATTGTAGACATTTGATATAGGATATATAAGAATTAAGGAAAATATTAGGCATACCTATTATGTGAAATATAGGTTAAGGGGTATATGTAAAGAATAGAGCAGGAACTGGTATTGAATCTGGCATTGACGATGCTATTGTAATGCAGTACAAAATATTGGATTTGTATAATCCTCATTGTAAGTCAGTGAGATTTCCCATTGAGTAGTGAGCTCTAGGCAGTTGGCCTTCCTGCATGTGCAGGCCCCTATTGTAAGTAATATTCTCTTATTGGCCAGTGAGTGAATATTGTGGGTCACAAATCCCACCGAGGTTTTTCCCACACCAGGTTTCCTCATTAAAATCTTGTGTTATGGTGTGCTTTTCATGTGGATGCTCCTGATTTTATTTATTGCATTATTTCTTGCATACCAGTACACTGTTATATTATGTTCTGCATGTTTTAGGTTAATAAATTCTATATACCAGTCAGATACTGATTCACCCCCCCCCTCTCAGTATCTATGGGATTCCTAACAAACAGCCAACAAAATAATTAGGGTAGGATATTATTGGCCTACCTTGTTCAAGGATACTCACAAATATGTCAAGAAATGTGACCCGTGTTAGAAATTTTCTTCAAAATTGAAGTATGTAGGTGCTCTGGCACTCAACCTTGTTGCAATTGAGGTCCCTTTTGCTCAATGGGGCATTGACCTCATTGGAGAGATAAAAAAAAAATCAAGATGAGGTCATAGGTGGATCTTGGTGGCCATAGATTACTTCAAAAAATGGATTGAGCCCATACCAACCAAGCAGGCAACTAGTAAAGTTGTGGTTAATTTTTTAATAGACAATGTATTGACAAGGTTTGGTGTGCTTGCGAAGTTGATTATGGACAAGGCCATGTGCTTGAGGTCTAAGGAATTTATATAATTTTGTGCAAGTTATGGAATTATCATGTCATATTCCTCACCGTACCACCCACAAGGTAACGACCAGGGAGAGTCAAGAAACAAAAGCCTCCTAAACATCATTAAGAAGATTCTTGAGTAGAATAAAAGATCTTGGGATCAAAATCTCAAGCTGGCTTTATGGGTAGATAGGGTTACTATGAAGAAGGCCATTAGTACATCCCCATTTGAATTGGTGTATGGAATATAGGCCAAGTTACCTATGAACAATCTCCTTCCTGTATACAAATTCTTGCAAGTTGAAGAATTGGAGGTCTCTGAACCTATGGAGGATAGAATGATTCAATTGGTAGAGCTAGAAGAGATGAGAATTATGGCTCATAAGAAGAATCTAAAAAACTCAGTTGTAGTCAAAATTATCTTTTTGACAAAAGAGCCACAATTAGAAAGTTTCAGATTGGTGACATAGTTCTTCAGTGGAATGCTAGAGAACAAGATAAAGACAAACATAAATTTTTTTGAATAATTGTGGATAAGCCCTCTGATTATCTTCGATGTTAATAGAAAAGACTCATATTTCCTACAAAAAATGAATGGTGAGCTACAAGAATTCCCAATGCATGGACAATTCCTAAAGCACTACTTCTCATAACTCATTTTGTCCATGCACAATAGTTTTAAAAATTGTATATATTAGGTTTTCTTTGGCTAGGGTTTTGTTTTGGTCTACATCCTAGAGTTTGCTAGGATCTTGTGTTGATCTCACATCCAACCATCCCTAGTCAAAGCTGCTATTATCAGTAATTTGGGTGGTGTTGTAATTTTCCTAACATCTTTGAAAATTTATGCAAATTTTCAATGTTCCCAATCTGCAAGTCAATGGCTTCTAAGGGTTTTGGGTTTAATAATTTGAATCTTTTAAAAAAAGCTTTATATCTCTTATCCTAAGGGAATGTCTTTTTAATTGTTTACCTTTTTCACCACTTAACTGGAAGGGTATTTATGTCATTGAAAGGGGCCATTTAAGTCTTAGGAATAGGCGCCTTTCATTTCTATTAAGTTGGAGTGCTTTAGTTTTCCCTAAAGTCCTACATAAGACCTTTAATGCATGTATCAGGTTCTTAAAAGTTGAGCATATCAAAGAGATCCAATGGCAGTTGTCAGACCGCGATGGGAAGTTGCCCGTTGAATAGTCTTCGCGACTAAGTGAAAGGTTGACAATGGCAGGGCTAGGTTGAGATCCAGCGGTGGAGCGGTGGTGGTTAAGCGGCAAAGGTTCTTTAAAGTGTTGTCAGGTCTTGGAAGATCTGATGGGGGTCATAGGACTGGGATGGGAAGATGCAAGTCTTTTACTCATCGCGATTCAGTGACTAAAGGTAGACATATGTAGTATGGTGGTCCCCCTTCGCAAGACCTAAGAGATTAAAGGGCATGTTAGATCTAAACGATCTAACAAATGTTGTTGAACTGTAAATGAGAGTTGCAAGTTGCTTTCTATTTGCGGATCAACGACTAAAGAAAAAAGCACACTAAAAGTCCCTTATGTCCATTGGAGCGGAAATTTTGAATTTCAAATGAATTGATTGCAAAGTGTGTGGCTTGGTTAATGAGATTTAATGTTGATTTTCCACCGAAGTTGCTTCATAAAATATTGGTTTTTGAGATTCTTATTATAAAAGGCTTTCATGAAGGGTTTGTGGAGACAATGTTTGAAGCTTCTGTGAGTTTTTTGCTGACAAGTAAGTTGTTTTGTGACTGCTACATTTGCAATTTCTGCTCTTGTGTGTTGGCATAGTCCGGTTCTAGAAAATTCGAAGGGTTTTTTAAATCAAAAGGTTAAAATAAGGTAAACCCTAAATTATCAAAATGGCACCACGACAGGAATTCAAAGGGAAAATAGATTATCAGGAAAGAGCTATCTGTGATGATTTTTTAGAACCGTTGGTTCAATCTACAAATAGTTTTGCCAAATAGAAAGAACTTCTACCCAAATCTCCTCACTTAAATATTAGTGATGGTTTGTTTGACAAAGGATATTGGTTAAGTGATCCCCAGATAGGCATGTCCCATCTAGGTCTATTCGAGGTGGGGTTAAGTCAGTGAAAAGCAGTTGCTCCTACAAACAACATATGGCAATTAGATGTCAAGAAATTGGTGGTCCCTGGAGTTTTTATGCATATTGACTTGTTAACCCAAATTTCAAATAATTATGACTCTATTACCATAATTGTAAGGAATATAAGTGGAAGCCCTTTGATTGAAGTTACAGCTAATGAGATTAGAAAGGTTTTCTGGCCAAATGAATCTTAAAATTATTTAGAGCCAATTGATTTTGAAATGTTAAAGAAGGTCTATGATACTCAAAAAGACCATCTCAGAGGTGGACCAATGAGGGAATTATTTACAAAAATAGGAGGGCTAACATTGGTAGGACCCAGTACAATTGAACCTTTCCCTATGAATTTTTTCACTTTGAGGGCTAAAGGAATATATTGGTCTCTGTGTCAGATTTTTGGAGAGGATGCAGAAAATGATATGCCAACTCATTATATGTTCATGATGGCACAAATTCTCTATCCATATATAGCAGTAGCTTATGACTTTGCACCTTATCTAGCAAATGTGATCCATGAGGGTTTGATTGGGATTAATAATGCCAACATGGATAGACCTTTTGGTTGGTATTCTTTGTTAATGCATATGTTCTTGTTCAAGTGTGTAGACTATTTTGCAAAGAGTATGGACTTACTAGGAGTCAAAGATGATGAAAACATGCCAATGCAGTTATGGAGTGCAGATCTATCCTAGGATAGAGAAGATATTAGCTACTTACAGTTTGATAGATGTTTTGCATCAAGGTTAAGAATTCTCTTGTGTCAAGAGAATCTAAGGATCCCAAAAGTTCTTCTTGAATTTACTAGACCCAAGGAATTTACAAAAGATATCAAAATTATGCACAATTGGGGTGATATAATTTTGTATCAGATTGGTTCTACTATTTTTAGAGTCTATGGTTTTAGGGGAAATCCATATTTTCTCCCTTATTAGGTCGCATTGAAAATAGCTATTGCTGAGATCATAAGGCAGATTAAGGGTATGCAAGAAACAAAATTGACAAATAAGGGCAGAGGAACAATTTTCCAACTATTACCATTACACATCAATTTGTGATTACTAAAGGGGGTTGGGTGCATTTTGATGAGTTCTTCAAGCCTTATAGATTGGGAACAATAGTTACAAGATTTGCTAACCTAGAAGACTTCTTCAATGACATGTTCAGAAGGAAGGTCAGGTTTGGTGCTAAATTTCATCAATTCGACTTGTTGTAGATTTAATAAGAAATGAGTTTAATCTGGTAGATCAAGAGGTGAAGAAAGAAAATTGGTCACAATATAAGAAAAATATTGACTTTGTTCAGTATTTTGATAAAAAGTTATGATCCACTGAAGAGTTTTCATCCATTTGGGGAAAAGGTAAAGTTTTTAATAGAATATTTTAAGGACACCATGCAAACCCTAAATGAGAAGAAATATGTAGTGATAAAGGAAGACCCTGAGAAGGCCAAACTCATCTTGAACAAACCTATTTTTGCTAAGATCATTCCTTTTGGTGAATATGTAATGTATAAGAAATCAGGCTATAATGTGGTGATGCCTAGCAAGGATGAGCCTTCTAAATCAAAGGGGAAAAGGCCAATAGAGGATCCTTTTGAGTCCCAGACTTCCCCAAAGAGGCAAACATTGGAGGAAGAGGCACAACCAAGTGAATCTATGTATTCATCTTCCCAATCCCCATTACCTATAGGTGATGAGAAGGACATAGCTGAGCAACTAATGCAATTAGGAAGCTTGTGACAAATTTCATTTACTTATGGATTATTGTAGGAGGGAGTGTCGGAGGAGCCAATTGATGCTAAAATTGATCTAACTATTGAGGAATTTCTTGGGAGAGAATTAGATCCTATTATAAAATAGGCATGTGATGAGTTTTTGGCCCATGAAAATTTTGTGAAGTTGGGAGCCTTTTTGTAGTTTGTTTGGAGAAAGCATATGGATCAATTTAAGGAGATATGTGAGAAAAGAAAATTTGAACAACCAAATAAAGATCCATCTGATATTGAAGAAGAAGTTAAACAGGAAACTCTAAAAGAATTTAAGCTGATTACCCTAGAGGAGGGGAGAAAATTAATTGAAAGTGTTGCAGTGCTAATTCTATAAGAGTGGGATATAGCAGATGTTGTTGTTTCTTATGCAATAAGAAAAGAAACTAAGCCCGTGGAGGGGATCACCCATAGTAATTACCATGCAGCTCTTGTAATGTGGTCATTAAAAAGAGAAGAGAATAGAAAAGAGGGTGAATCCTCAAGCTCTGATTACTCAGGGGGGATGATAGTGAAGAGGGTTAAAGATACAGGTGTAAGAGAAGCTACTGGCATGACTTTAGAGTCTGCTAAGTTTGGTATGTCAGTGGCCAAGAAGGAGGCAATGGAAAACATTGATCTTCAAGAAAAGTTAGAAGTAGTTATCAAGACTTATAATGATGCAAAACTTGAAATCACTTCTAAGGACAAAAAAATTATAGAACTGAAAGGTAGATTAGAAGGATAGTAGCAAAAGGGTGAGTCCTCTCAATTGATGATTGCCTCTTCTCCTGCTAGGCCCCCTCCTTCTAGTCCTATCATTGAATTTCCTCCTACACCCATCACTTTTGGCTTTCAGTCTACAAAGAGTGCTCAAGATGAAATTGAAAAGTAAAAGCAGGCTTAGTCAATATTGGCAAAGAAGTATGAAGAAAAAGTCAAAGACACTATTTTCAAATTTGTCGATACTGTTCAGGTAGAAATTGTATATTTGAACTTGAAAATAATAATGACTGTCTAGGATTCTTTGAATGAGAAAAAGGCTACTTTGGAGCGAGACTTAGACAAGTGGATTGCAAGAGAAGTAGACTTAGAGTCAATATATTCATTATCTCAGGAAGAAGTAGATGTTGATGATGTAATTAAGTATACTGATGAATTAGTTAAAGACTTGTCTAGGTTTGTAGCTCAAAGAATAGACATTGAAAGAAAGGCAGGTTTATTCCGACAAGAATATGCCAAAGAAAAGTTTGAATTGTTTCCTGGAGGTTTCTGAGGTGCCAACAAGATGAAAGACAAGGAAATGTGGATTGAGGAGCTATGTCACAGACCATCTCAAAGGATAAATAATATTATAAGTATGGATAATACCTTTTTGTTTATTCAAACTATTGAGGAAATTGAGAAAGCAAAATCATATTTTGTCTTTTTAGAACATGGAGTTAAACAATTTAGGATGAAATGGTAAAGTTGGAATAAACAAAAGCTTAAGATTATCAACTTTCCGTGCCCCAATGATGAGGTGTTTAAAGTATGGGAAAGCAAGTACATTTTGAAAGAGACAAGAGAACAAGAAGGTCCCACTGATGCTCTAGCATTTGATAGTTCATTGGCATCCTAAAGCATTTTTCTTTTTGTAACAGATTTTGGGTAATTGGAAACTCGAAGAGTTCAAAATATCTTAAGACAAACGTGCCATGTTTTAGGAACCCTATCCTTTTTTCTGTTTTCCAGTTGGATGACCAATTAGTTATAGAAGTATGCATTCCAAAAGCAGTTATGCTTCTCTCTCAAGTGTAGTCTTGTATCTAGTGTAACCTTTGGAGGGAATGATTGTTAGGATAGGAATATTCTTCTATGGAAGTCCAAAGCTTGTTGCATCCAAGATTCTATAAAAGGATACTAGGACTACCTAGAAAGAGATCAAAAAAAAATTTGTAGCGAAGCTCTGGCGAAATATATGCAGAATTTGTGTTCGACATTTTGAATCATTCTTATATCTCTGTAATCTTTGATGAGGGAATAATATACAATAAAAAATATTTCAAGCTCAGATATGTGTTGTCTTTATGTTTCCTTGTTGGTTTTCATTCTTAATTAAATAATCAAGGATTGTTTAGTTACATGATTTGCAAGGCAATTAATGGGAATGTTTTAAGTCTTTTTCTCAATGAGGAAGATTAAATATACTTAGTTCATCTTCGTTGATATCAGTATGATCGCTTGAATTCGATGACTAGATCTAGTACATGTTAGAAGTCTATATATGTCAGGCATATACAGATCTAATAGAACAAAATAGTGATATGTATATGAATTCTGTTGTTAGATTTTAGTCTAGTTTTTTATGACTCTAATGCCTGGATAAGGCACTAGTTTAAATTGTTAGTATTTGTGACATCTTTGTGGTTCCATTTAAAAAAAACAAATGTTTCATTCATGTTTGGTTACACTAAATTGGAGTTTGTAGAAATTTTGCACTGGTTTTCTGTAAACCATCTACTAGGTTGTGAGAAAGTAGTCATAATTAGGTTCACCATGTTGTCAGTATTTTGAGTATTGGGATTTTTTCCTTGTAATCCTTAAAATTCTTAGGTTTTCAGAGTTAATTAGTTTCTAAGGGTTGAAGTTCTCAGGGTTCAGGGTTTTCCATTTTTTTAATTTTCACTATGCAGGCCCTTCACTTATGTTTCCTCATTACCTTTTTCCACTTAAGTGGAAGGGTTGGTCCGTCGTTAGAAAGGGGTTCCCTTTTAAATTCTTGACCTAGGTTGGTTTTAATATTTTATTGACTTGTCATCTTTTCCTAACTTTTATTTCCCTTTTACCTATTTGACCAAGTTCCATAATGCTCATGCAAGTTCCCATTGATCCAATGGCTATCATTGTTTTAGTATTCAAAACTACACAAGAGTTATCTTTCATGAAACAATGAAAAACCACTTCGGGAGAAGGGAAAAAATAAAGATCGCACATCTTTCAGATGATCAGGCAATTGTTGGTGTTTCGCTATTCAAAAGTGTACGAGAGTTATCTTTTGCAAAACAACAAAAGGTGGTGGTCCCAGCAGGTTGCAGATGATTAGATGGATATCGCTAAACAACGACCGATCAGCTGGCTATCTAGTGGAAGATGAAGGGGTTGTTACGTGGTAGGTTAGGTGGCAAGATAGCTAGACACACAAATGAAGAAGAGGGTTATTTTTCGACAAGATGCATGGCTCCACGTGGATTTTCAATTGGTCTGTTTAACAAAGTAGCAGTGTTGATGGAATTTTTGGTTCGGTGAGGCACATAGTGATTAGAATGTGGAGCCCAACATATTTCTTGAGCAAATGAGTGATAGACACATGGAGACATCTGGCAGAAGTATGCAGGTGAGTGGATTTACATAAAGGACCCACTTTGAAGGCTAAGGTAGTTAATGACTGAGCACATTCGAAGATGATCAATGGTTGTCATTGTTTTGCTATATGAAAGTGCACGAGAGTTATCTTTCACAAAACAACAAAAAACCACTAACGGTGGTGGTTAAAGTCAGTTGTAAAGGCAAACAGTTACAACAAAGAATAAAGATCAAGTAGTTAGTTGTCGATTGGATGCCTGTCGTTGTTTCACAAAGGGAAGTAGCATGAAAGTTGCCCTTCGTGAAATAGCAAAAAGGTGGTGGGACCCATTCTTAGGAGGATAACTCAGGTAAGGTAAAAGACATGCAATTTTTGCATGATCTCATGGCTATCATTGAACCACTATGAGGAAAATATTGACTATTAAGCACCGCGAACTAGCCACAAAAGGAAAACACTTAGAGAAACTTTGTTGTCCGTTGGAGGCAATTTTTGAATTTGATTTATGAATTAATTGTCGAAGCATGTGACATAATTGACTTTAATCAATGATCAGTTGTTGTAATAATCCTTACATGAGTTGAACCTTTTTGTATGCATTCAAGGAATCTTGCAGAAGAACCAGTGTACAAGGCAAAATTTCTCAAGCAACAAGTAAGTTTCTTGCAATTATTTAACAATTATAGTTTTCTTGGTCACTTGATGTTTGAAATTCCATTAAAATAAGTATAATTCTAAGATGGCACTACAAAAATAATTTAGAGGGAAAGTTGATTATTAGAAGAGAGCCATTTCTAACGACTTTATAGAGCATTTAACTTAGTCCACTAATAGTTCACCTAAAATAAAAGAATTGGTGCCTAAGTCTCCCCGCCTGAGAATTGGTGATGGTTTATATGATAAAGGGAATTGGTCGAGAGATGCTCAGATAGGAATGGTGGGCCTGGGACTCTTCAGAGTGGGGTTCAATGAGTGAAATTCCCCTGCTTCAATTAATAACATATGGGATCTAGATGTTGGGAAGCTTATAGTCCCTAGGGTTTTCATGGATGTGGACTTGTTAACCCAAATTGCAAACAATTATGATCCCAATACTAGGACAGTGAGGAATGTAAATGGTGGGTCTCTAATTGAAATAATTGATGATGAATTTAGGAGAGTTTTCAAATCAGTGAGGTGTCAAACTATCTGGAGCCTATCGATTTTGAAATGTTGGCGAAGGTGTATGAGGCACATAGATATCACCTCAAACATAGCCCCTTGAAGCAATTCTTTTCTAAAATAGGAGGATTGATAGTAGTAGGCCCAAGAACCATGGAACCTTTCTCCTTAAATTTATTTACTTTGAGGGCTAAGGGAATGTATTGGTCCTTATGGAAAATTCTTGGGGAAGATGCAAAAACTACCATGCGAACCCACTACATGCTCATGATAGCACAAATTTTGAATCCATCTCTGGCAATGACTTTTGATTTTGTACCTTTTCTCAGTGATGCCATTCATGAGGGATTGATAGGGATAAAGAATGCTAAGGTGGATAGACCTTTTGGATAGTATTTTGTCCCCATGCACATGTTTTTATTCAAGGGTGCTGAATATTTTTCTAATGAAATGGACTTGTTCAAGGAAAAGGACGGAGATGAGATGCATGTTCAATTGTCTAGCACAATTTTGTCTTAGGTTAGAGAAGACTCAAGTTACTTAAATTTTTATAGATGTTTTGCATCTAGGCTTAGAATCCTTGTATGCCTCCAAAACCCTAGGATTCCTAAAGCTCTCCTAGAATTCCTTTGGCCTAAAGAATTTGCTAAGGACATCAAAATTGTACACAATTGGGGTGATATATATTTGTACCCAGTCTCCACTATGTTCAAAGTTTATGGTTTTAGAGGAACCCCATATCTGCTACCCTATAAACTCCCTTTGAAGATAGGAATTGTCGAGGTCCTGAGACAAATTGGAGGCTTGCAGGAAGAAAAATTGACTAATAAGGGGAAGGGAACAATTTTCCCAACTGTCACCCTAGCACATCAATTTGTAATCACCAAGGGTGGTTGGACACATTTTAATGATTTCTCTTAGCCATATAGGTTATCTACTATAGTGGTGAGGTTTGCTGATCTAGAGGATTTCTTTAACAACATGTTTAAGAAGAGGGCCAGATGTGTAGGTAAGGCCCACTAGTTTCACTTCCCTAAGGATTTAATAAGGAATGAGTTCAATTTAGATGAGCAAGAGGTCAGGAATGAAAAATGGATAGCCTTCAAGAAAACTTTGGACTTCATTCACCATTTTGATAGTAGTTATGATCCCTTGGTTGGTTTTCATCCTTTATAAGAAAAGATCAAGTTTTTGGTAGTTTATTTTGAGGATTTAATACAAACCTTGAAGGAGAAGAAGGAGGTTTTGATGAAAGCTAATCCTGAAAAGGCTAAAATGGTTTTAGCCAAGCCTGCCTATGCCAAGATGATTCCCCTAGGTGAATATGTAATGCATAAAAGGTCAAAATATAGTATACTAATGCCAATAAGAGATAAGCCTTCTACTTCAAAAGTAAAAAGGGCAATAGAAGATGTGGTTGTAGTCCAAGATTCCCCTAAAAGCAAGAGGGTCAGGAAAGAAGTGTAGACAAGCGATCTTTTGTATTCTCCTTGTTAGGACCCAAAGGCAACTGAGAGGGGGGTGAATCAGTTATCTACTAATTTCAACCCAAATATAACTTAACCAAACTTAATGCATAATACCGGTAAACCAAACTTTATGCCAAATGACAGTTTAATAGTTAATTGCAATATTGGTAAAGTTTAATGCATGAAACAGAAAGACAAATAACAACCACAACACATAACACAAATATTTTTACGTGGAAACCCTGTAAGGGGAAAAACCACAGTGGGAAACCTTACCCACAATCAAATGATACTGTTGTAGATAGTATGTGTGTACAAATGGGGACACTACCTAGAGCTCACTGCTTAATCACAAAATGGGAGTCACACTGACTACAATTGGATGATTAAATCTAATGATAATGTACTGCACAAAATAGCATCTTCATATGCTGGATTCAGTACTGGTTAAGCTCAGATTGCCTTCTCCAAACCTTCCTTGAATCTTCAAATGATTTCTACATGTATAGCTCTACTTATATTCGCATATACCTTATTACATTCCTTTTCCACACTCTCTACATAATCTCACAAATGAGATCTTACATATATACCAAAACCTAAGACCAAATGTGTAGGTCGGCTCATTAAGAATATTACAATTAAATCAATTACAAATGAATCAATATGTAATGAATCATGTTGGCTCAATGCATTTACAATAATAAAAAATCATCTCCATGATGTGTCGTGCTGATTTGGAATAGATAATGCTTGTCGGTCCATAACCTATACCTATTTACCGGTAACAACAAATATGTAAACCTGATTAGATCAATGACCAAATCACCAAAATAAAGTGTCAAAAAATTTTTTTCAACGTAACCAAGTAATCTCCAGATGATAAAAAATCATCCTTAGTGCTGGTGAACAATATAACTTGTCGGTGAACCAAATACCAATGACTATGCATAAGTCACTAAACATGTTGGTGAACATAACCAAAGATCTCCAAATGCTGATAGGTGTTGATAAGTGTTGAAATCAATGAAAAAACAAGTACAAAACATCCAAAATACCAACACTCCTTCCCAATCCCCAATATATGTAGGAGATGAGTAGGAAGCAACAAAGAAACTGTTGCAATTAGGAACTCTAAGGGAAATCACTTACACATATAAAGAGTTGCAAGAAGGAATATCGGAGGAACTAGCAAGTTCCCAAATGGACTTGATTGTAGAGGAATTTAGAGGTAAATAACTGGACCCTATCATTAACCAAGCCAATGAGGAGTTTTTGGCAGATGATAGTTTTGTCAAAGCAGGATCCTTTTTGTAGTTTGTTTGGAGAAGAAATATAGAAAAATTCAAGGCAAGATGTGAGAAGAAGAAAAATGAATGTCCTCACAAAGATATGTTTGTGGCTGAGGAAAATGTTAAGCAACAAATGTTGACAAAATTTGAGACCATTAACCCTAAGAAAAGAAAGGAAGATGATTGCAGAAGCTGGAGTTTTGATTCTCCCCAAATGGGACATTGCAGATGCATTAATTCTTGAAGCAGTAAAAAAGGAAACAAAATCCTAGAAGGAGTGACCTATAGTAATGATCATGTTGCCTTAGTTATGTGGTCATTAAGAAGGAAGGAGAGAAAAAGGAGGAAATATTCCTCAGAGGCTAGCTATTTTGGAGGCATGATTGTGAAGAGAGTGAAGGATACAAAGGTGGTGGAGGCTTCTAGTACAATTTTGGAATCCACAAAATTCAATATGGCTGTAGCTGAGAAAGAGGTCAACAAAAAGGTTGATCTCAAGTAAAGTTGGAGTTAATCCTAAAAGCCTACTATGAAGCTGAAGTTGAAATAGTTCAGAAGGACAATACAATTGCAAAATTGAAGAATCAAATGGCAGGGCAGCATCAGAAAGGCAAATCTTCTACTTTGATGATTGCCTCCTCCCCAGCCAAACCTCCAACTACCATTCCAATCATTGAGTTTCCCCTTCCCCTATGACTCCTGATTTCCAATCTACTAAGGCGATCCAAGATGAAATAGAAAAATTGAAGTAGGCCTAGGCTATGTTTGCAAGTAAACATGAGGAGAAGGCCAGGGGAACAATTTTGAAGTTTGCTAACACAATAGGAGCTTCTATTATGTATATATATATGAAGAGATTTTTGAACATGTTGACTACTTTAAAGGAGGACAAGGCTATTCTAGAGCCAATTTTAAATAAATGGATGTCTAGGGAAGCAGATTTGGAACTTATGTGCTCATCTAATGAAGAGACAGATGTTGATGCCACTATTGAATCGACTTGTGAGTTGGTAAAAGGTATGTCCAGGCTGGCAGAGGGAAGAGTTGGTCTAGAAAGAAAAAGAAAACCTGTATAGAAAAGAGTATCATGACCAGAAGTTTGAATTATTTCTTGTAGGTTTTGTTAGCACAAGCAAGCTAAAAGATGAAGAAGTATGGATTGGTGAATTAGGCCATAAATTGCCACAACAGATAAATAATGTCATCAATTCAGATGATACATCATTATTTATTTGAATAATTGAGGAAATTGAAAAGATGAAGTCACATTATGGTTTTTTGGAAAATGAAGTTAAGCAGTTAAAGAATACATGGAAAAGATTAAATAAGTTGAAGAAGAAAATTGTTAGCTTCTAGTGGCCTAGTGATGATGTGTTTAAAGAATGGAAAGATAAATATATGATGCAAGAAGTGGAGGCTCAAAAATAGTCAATTGATATTGCAACATTGTAACAAACATCAGAAAAGTTGGAAGTGGTTAGCTCTTATAACTGCTTGTTTCAGGCTAATCGGATTTTTGAGGAATTAAAGACACCTGACACTCGACCTGTTAAATATTGAGAAGTCTTTTGGCCTCTATCTAGTTGGTTAACTAATTGGTTTTCCTCCTGTTTCCTTTAGCAAGAATTGTAACCTTCTTTTGAGAGGGAATTATGGTTATAACAGAATTTTCGAGGAAAGTTCGAAGCTTGTTGCATCCATATTTCTATAAATAGATACCAGGACTATTTAGGAAATCATCACAAGAATTATGTAAGAAAACTCTTGCAAAATGTATTTAGGGTTTGTCTGGTTTCTAGAAAATCATTCTTGAGTTGTGTAAAATTTGATGGAAAGTATTAATATATAGACCAAAGCATTCAAGTCTTAATTCATGTTGTCTTCATGTCTTTATAATTAGTTACTATTTTAATTAAATGATTTAGGATTGTTTGATTGAATAATTTGCAAGGCAACTTATGAAAATGAGTTTAGGTTGTTCCCTCAAAGAGGGAAACTAGATATACTTGAACCCTTTTAGTTAGTAACTAGTGATTTTTACTTGAATTCGATGACTGGATTTATGCACATGATGAGAGTTTATGTATGTCAGGCATATATAGATTTGGTTAAATAATTGTAATGGCATGTATGTGAAATCTTTTCTGTTAGTTCTTGCCCAATTTTGAGTGACTCTGAAGCTTGAATAAGGCACTGGTATCGCTTGTTAAGGTTCATGATTTTCTTGATGATCAATGAAAATGAATATAAGTCGTTCTTTTATGTTCATTTATGTTTAAAGGTGTAGGCTTTGTGGTGCAGGAGCACCTAGTTGAGTCAAAACTCCATTTTTGGGTATTTTATGCTTTTATATTTGTGAAGTCTTGTGTTAGGTTGTTTTTGTTGTTTTATGTTGTTTTGAGTCATTTGTAATGGTTTTGATCTCATTTTGGGCTTAAGAGATCAAATCTTGCATTTCAAGCTTTGAGTTGACATTTTTTGGCCAAAATGTGAAAAATTGCCAAAAAGGTCTCCTAATGGCTTCAAGAGCATTGAAACATGTTTTTTAAGTATTTAAAATCATGTCTAAGTTGTTTAGGCAAGTTGATAAGGCTAGGTTGTAAAAAATGCCTTTGTGAGCAAGAAAAGTTGTCAAATTTGTCTTTTTCTTGAAAAATGTAATTATTGAAGCCTCTTGTGCATACAAGGGTGTGGAAACAAATTGGAGAAACTATACAAGGCATCCCTTTTCCTTGGAAAGGGTTGGTGATGGTATTTGCAAGAGAAACTCAATAGAAAACAAGTTTTTTTGGCTTTTATGACTGTTTTTCTCTCCTTTTGAAGGGCAGTCCATACTATAGCTGTACAATCCATATTGTACCTTCTTGTAAGTTGATATGTTGAAGTATTAAGGCTTCTCATGTAATTGTATCATTTATTTTTCATTTACAAGGTGCTTATTCAAAAATATTTGTAAACCGTGCATCTGCTGCCCTGCCAGGGGTTTGGGGTTGTAAAATGTGTCAACTTGGTTGATCTAGGTCTGGGATCCCTCCAATGGGTCCTTCCAAGTTGATCCATGTATATATGATGTACATTATTTTATTTTTATGCCATAAGAATGGTTTAAAGATGCCACTGAGTGAATACTAGGCAAGTGTTTGTCATTTGGCTAGTAGTTTGAATAACACTCAAAGTTTGCACTCAAAAACAATTTGGGTGAGCAGATGGATGTGATAAGGTCTGGACATGTGACCAAGGATTTGAAGTACCATCTTGATGTACTATAATATCTTACATCTTGTAATCATTCTCTTTTTGTAGATAAAATAGTGAGTTCACTATTTTTGTGAAAATTGTTGTCATTTTGCTAAATGGGATGCTCAAAGCATTATCCATGCCTTGGAACACTAAAGGCAATGTAATAAGTGATGGATTATTATGTGGTAGACCTCATTGAGTTATAACTCCATTACAAACTCTTAAAATGAAGGTCCAAAAGAGTTAGCAACAATTTGACTGGTAAAAGGCAGTGAAAAGACAGTGGCATAGGCAATTCTTTGTTTTCCTTCTTGTGTGCCAAGTGTTTGATGTTTTCCTTGTAGAGAATAAGAAGGGGAAGATTCCTTGAGGTGTGGTAGAGGTTCTACATCATGGAGGAGGCTTGAAGAGTGGAGTGGGAGAGTCTTTCAAACATTGCTTGCTCTAAACCCTACAAAACCCTCCATTTATGCCATAAAAAGTGGACAGTCTGAAAACTGCATCAACAGTGGGAAAATCCCCAAAAATCATTGAGCATACACTCCTAAAATAACATCCCAAACTTTATTTGTGATTTAAAAGACCATTTTTGACTAGAGGGAGCAAAACATGGCCAATTAGGCCTCCATGGGCTAGTAGCCTTGCTGCATAACACACAACTTTGACAATTTTTGCAAATTTCATGTACCCGATAGAAGATGAAACTTGGTGACTCATGAAATGTGATGGAAACATTCCAAGAAATACACCAATTGTATTTTGAGACTCCTAGATGGTGTGCAGCCTCATTTGGGGTTGTTGGGCCTTGTTAAGGACTTTGAGTAAGTTAAAGGCATTTGACCTCAAAACAAGATCTTGAGCACCCAAAGGTGAGTAGTACCTCACTGCCCCTACTTTTACATGATGAAAGACCTTAGTTCACATTGAAACTGAAGGTTGAGGGCCCCAAGAGCCAAGCATGAGCAAGTATAGGTGGAAGGATTAAGTATTTTGAGTAGTTTTTTGCATGGGCAAGAGTCATCACGAGTAAGGGAGTTTGCTAGGCAAGAAAACCATGGAGAATTTGGCAACATGACAATCAGGCAGATTGAGTAAACATATTCAACAAAATCTATAAGTCCTTGGAAACAAATTGATCCTTTTTGAACAAATTTCCTTGTGAGTACTTCCATATCAAGGTCTCTATCATAGTGGTATCAGAGCCAATAAAAGATTCAAGAGAAAGACACATTAGGAAAACATGGTAACCAATGCAGAATTGGCCAAGAGGGTAGAGGATCAAGAAGAGGAAAATAGGGCACTCAGAGACAGATTAAATCAACTAGCAATGAAACTAGCTGAAGTAGAAGTTAGAACCGAGGAGGTCCATGATAAGGTTGGTGATAAAGGTAAAATGGTGGCCATAGAAGATGAGGTTCCCATACCTGACCCTGTCATTGAGCAAGAACCATTCTTGAAAGCCTTGAGAGCTATGAGTGGTAAGACCTTAGAAGGAGTGGCCCTTTTCAGTGGGAAGATGGATCCAGATGCTCTAATAGAGTGGATTGAAGGGTTAGAAAACCATTTTGAGTGTGATGGAGTGACTGAAGCACAAAAGGTCAAGGTGGCCAAATCAAGGCTGAGAGGGGTAGCCTTAAAATTGTGGAAATTCATCCAAGAGGAAAGGGTGAAAGAAGGTAAGAAACCACTAGCCACCTGGAAGGCAATGGTAACCAAAATCAAAGAGACCTACCTTCTTGAAGACTTTGAGATACAACTTCATAAGAAAAGACCTAGATGTTAGTAGCTACACTAAAGAATTTTAGAAACTATGCATGAGATCTAGAGTAGTGGAGGATGAGAGTATCAAAGTGGCAAGGTACTTGAATGGGTTAAGGTGGAACATCCAAGAAGAGATGAGCTTGTTGTGCCCATAAACCGTACACAAGTGCTATCAATTGGCACTTAAAGTGGAAGAGAAAGGTCGAAGAAAGCAAGAACAAAAAAATAGAGGAAGAGGTAGAAGAAGAGATGGTAGAGGCCATAGAGGCAGTTTTGGGGGTACAAACATAGATCAACGGTCCCAGGGAGACTCTAAGTTTATTGATCAAAGTGGGGATTCTTAGAGTAAACCCAACTATAGGGGTAGGGGATCAAGCAACCCGAGTAGGGGTAGATCTAATGGACTAGGGAGAGGGTCCTACTTCTCAACCATGAAATGCTATAACTACCAAAAGTTGGGCCACCTTGCCTATAGATGCCCGGATAAGCCTAGTTCATCCTATGGAGGTGAAAAGAGAGTAAACTATGTTCAAGAAGATGGAGATAATATCAGAACTTCAATATTGAACAACCTAGCTTCAAAAGATGGCGAGATTTTAATAATCAAGAGAGTGTTAATGAAGAAGCCACATAGTGCAGAGGCCTCATAGAGAAGAGCATTGTTCAGGATTAAGTGTAAAATCATGGGAAAGGTGTGTAAGGTGATCATAGATTTAGGATCCACAAATAACATCATATCAGAAGAAGCAGTAAGAAAATTGAAACTACCTAGGATACAACACATAGAGCCATACAAAGTCACCTGGTTGAATAAAGGACAACATGTGTTGGTAAATGAGAAAGCTTGGGTAGATTTCCACATTGGGGGATATGTAGATAGGATCCTATGTGACATCCTTCCTATGGATGCTTGCCACCTGCTATTGGGTAGACCATGGGAGTTTGACCGAAAAGCACAGCATGATGGGGAAAGAAACTCCTATTCTTGTCAGAAAGATGGAGTAAGCTATCAAATTCTATCCCTCATTGAAGAAGGAGAGAGCAGCAATAAGGTGCCTAACATCTTGTTAGTGAATGAGAAAGAGTTCATAAAAACACTAGAAGAGGGTGAAGGAGTAGGATTTGCACTCATAGTGAAGCCTAAGGAAGAAAAGGTAGAAAAGAAAGTTGAGATACCACATGAGGTGTAGAAAATCCTTGATAACTTCAAACATGCAATCAGTGATGGTACACCTGCAGCCTTACCACCTCCTAGAGCCATTAGCCATCAAATTGACTTTATTCCTGGAGCCTCTTTGCCCAATAAGGCAGCCTACAAGATGACTCCTGAACAAAATAAAGAGGTAGCAAGACAAATACAAGAACTCTTAGACCAAGGGCTGATTAGGAAAAGAATTAGTCCTTGTACAGTACCTACAGTGTTGGCACCTAAGAAGGGTGGAACATGGAGGCTTTGTAAAGATTCCAGAGCCATAAACAAAATCACCATCAGATTCCCATACCCAAGATAGAGGATTTGACGGATTGTTTGGGGGGTGCACAGTATTTCAGCAAGATTGATTTGAAGAGTGGTTACCATTAGATAAGGATCAAAGAGGGGGATGAGTGGAAGACAACTTTCAAAATGAATGAAGGTCTCTATGAATGGCTAGTCATGCCTTTTGGACTCTCTAATGCTCCCAGCACATTCAGGAGGCTCATGAATGAAGTTTTACATGATTTCATTGGCAAATTTGTTGTAGTATATTTAGATGATATTCTTATTTTCAGCAAGACTAAGGAAGAGCACTTACATCATTTAGCTAATGTTTTGAAACAACTATCTAATGAACAACTAACCATTAATCTTGAGAAATGTGATTTTATGAAGAAAGAATTGGTCTATCTTGGTTTTGTTGTATTGGGAGGCAATCTAAAAATGGATCACTCAAAAGTTGCAGCAATAACCAGTTGGCCAACTCCTAAAACAACCAGTGATTTCAGAAGCTTCCATGGTTTGGGTAAGTTTTACAGGAAATTCATCAGGGGATTCAGTGAGATTTGTGCTCCAATGTTGGACACCATCAAAGGGGATGTCAAGGTAAAGTTTCAATGGACAAGTGCAGCAAATAAGGGATTTGAATTACTGAAAACTAAATTAACTACTCAACCAGTGCTCATTTTGTCTAGTTTTGCTAAGCTTTTTACTATTGAATGTGATGCTAGCAATATTGTTGTAGTAGCTGTTTTAAGTCAAGAAAATAGACTTTATGAATTGGTACAAGTACTTAGGAAATGGAGACACTATCTTCTTCCTAAAGAGTTTGTTGTATACACAAATAATCAGACACTTAGTTTCTTGAACTCGCACGATAAACTGAATCATAGGCATGTGAAATGGGTAGAATATTTACAAGCTTACACTTTTACTCTTAAGCATAAAAAGGGTTAGTTGAATAAAGTAGCGGATTCTTTGAGTAGAAGATTGTTAACTATTCATGAGATTCAAGTTCAGAGTATTGGTATTGATAGTTTCAGCGACATGTATCCTACTGATAATAATTTTGCAGAAGCTTATAAAGTTTGTAAAGATTTTGAGAATAACTTCCATGGTGCATATGCTGATTTCACTTTGCAAGATGGTTTGTTATTCAGGGGTGGACAGTTATGTGTTCCACAAGGTTCTATGAGAGAGAACCTCATTCAAGAGAAGCACAATGGGTGCTTAAGGGGACATTTTGGTCTAAATAAGACCTTAGAGCTAGTTCAAAGGTTCTATTATTGGCCTAAGATGTAGAGATACATCAGGAGGTATGTTGAGAAATGCTTGGTATGCCAGAAAGAAAAAGGTAACTCCTCTAATGCTAGTTTATATCAGCCTCTTCCCATTCCACATAGGCCTTGGGATTGAATTAGCATGGATTTTGGAGTAGGCTTACCTAGAACTCAAGCAGGATTTGATAGCATCTTTGTGGTAGTTGATAGATTCAGTAAGATGGCTCACTTCATTCCTTGCAAAAAAACACATGATGCAAGTCATATTGCTTATTTATTTTTCAAGGAAGTTGTTAGGATTCATGGTTTGCCCACTAGCATTATATTTGATAGAGATGTTAAGTTTCTTGGTCATTTCTGGAAAACATTGTGGAAGAGATTGGGTACTAATCTCTCTTTTGGTTCAGCTTATCATCCACAAACTGATGGCCAAATAGAATTTGTGAACAGGTCTCTTGGAAATATGCTTTGGTGTTTGACAAAGGAATATGGACAGAGTTGGGATCAGCTCATTCATCAAGCAGAATATGCCTACAATGATAGTGTTAACCACTCTATAGGTAAAAGTTCATTTGAAGTTGTTTATGGTATGCATCCAAGGGGCATAATGGAGTTGAGGGATATCACCAACTTGCAGCATAAGAGTGGGACAACAGATGACATGGCTTACTCCATGAAGGAGGTTCATGAGCAAGTGAGACAAGCTCTCTAAGACACCTCTAAAAAAGTTAAGGCAAGAGTGGATGCTACAAAGAGAGATGTTTAGTTTGCCATAGGTGATTATGTGATGGTTCACTTGAACAAGGCAAGGCTACAAAAGGGAGTCCCAAGCAAGCTTCAGATGAGGAGGATAGGCTCTTGCAAGATCTTGGCTAAGTATGGGTCTAATGCTTATAAAGTTGATTTGCCTACTAATGTTTCTTTGTCCCCCATTTTTAATGTTGGAGATCTGATTGCTTTCATAGGACAGCCACCTAAGGAGGGTCAAAGAGTTTTAGATGTTTCCAACTCCCTTTCTGATCTATCTCTCCCTTCTCTTTCTTTTCCCCATGCTGAATAGGTTCTAGACTCCAGAGTTCTAAAAAAGATAAGGAATCACACCTACATGGAGCATCTCATCAAGTGGAAGGATCAACCTATCTCAGAGGCCACTTGGATACTTGAAGTTGACTTTCAAAAAGTTGGCATTCCTTCTTTGTTTCCTTAAGGAGTCACATGACTTCTTTGTTTTTGGGGGAGTATGGTGCAAGAGCACCTAGTTGAGTCAAAACTCCATTTTTAGGTATTTTATGCTTTTATGTTTGTAAAGTCTTGTGTTAGGTTGTTTTTTTTTTTTAGGTTGTTTTCAGTCATTTGTAGTAGTTTTGATCTCATTTTGGGCTTAAGAGATCAAATCTTGAATTTCAGGATCTGAGTTGACAATTTTTTGCCAAAATGTGAAAAATTACCAAAAAGGTCTCCTAATGGCTCCAAGGGAATTGAAACATGTTTTTTTAGTTTTTCTAAGCATGTCTAAGTTTTTTAGGCAAGTTGATAGGGCTAGGTTGTCAAAAATGCCTTTGTGAGCAAGAAAAGTTGTCATTTGACTTAAGAAAGTTGTCAAATTTGTCTTTTTATTGAAAAATGTAATTATTGAAGCCTCTTGTCCATAAAAGGGTGTGGAAATGAACTGGAGAAAATATATAAGGCCTCCCTTTTCCTTGGAAAGGGTTGGTGGTGGTATTTGCAAGAGAAACTCAATAGAAAACAATTTTTTTTGGCTTTTATGACTGTTTTTCTCTCCTTTTGAAAGGCAGTCTATACTATAGTTGTACAATCCATACTGTACCTTCTTTGAAGTTGATATGTTTATGTATTAAGGCTTCTCATGTAATTGTATCATTTATTTTTCACTTACAAGGTTCTTATTCAAAAATATTTGTAAATTGTGCATCTGCTGCCCTGCCAGGGGTTTGGGGTTGTAAAATGTGTCAACTTGGTTGATCCAAGTCTACGATCCCTCCAATGGATTCTTCCAAGTTGATCCATGTATATATGATGTACATTCTTTTATTTTGTGCCAGAAGAATGGTTTAAAGATGCCACTGAGTGAATACTAGGCAAGTGTTTGTCATTTGGCTAGTAGTTTGAATAACACTCAAAGTTTGCACTCAAAAACAATTTGGGTGAGAAAATCGATGTGACAAATTCTGGACATGTGAGCAAGGATTTTAAGTACCATATTGATGTACTAGAATAGATTACATCTTGTAATCATTCTCTTTTTGTAGATAAAATAGTGAGTTCACTATTTTTGTGAAAATTGTTGTCATTTTGCTAAATGGGATGCTCAAAGCATTATCCACGCCTTTGAACACTAAAGGAAATGTAATAGGAGATATATTGTTATGTGGAAGACCTCATTGAGGTATAACTCCATTAAAAACTCTTAAAATGCAGGTCCAAAAGAGTTAGCAACAATTTAACTGGTAACATGCAGTGAAAAGATAGTGGGAGAGACATTTCTCTGTTTTCTTTCTTGTGTGCCAAGTGTTTGATGTTTTCCTTGCAGAGAAAAAGAAAGGGAAGGTTATTTGAGGTGTGGAAGAGGTTATACACCATGGAGGAGGCTTGAAGAGTGGAGTGGGAGAGTTTTTCAAACATTGCTTGCTCTAAACTCTACAAAACCCTCCATTTATGCCATAAAAAGTGGACAGTCTGAAAACTGCACCAACAGTGGGAAAATCCCCAAAAATCCTTGAGCATACACTCCAAAAATAACAGCCCAAGCTTTAGTTTTGGTTTAAAAGGCCATCATTGACTAGAGGGAGCAAAAAATGGCCAATTAGGCCTCCACGGGCTAATAGCCCTGCTGCATAACACACAACTTTGACAGTTTTTGCAAATTTCATGTACCTGGTAGAAGATGAAACTTGGTGACTCATGAAATGTGATGGAAACATTCCAAGAAATCCACCAATTGTATTTTTGGACTCCTAGATTGTGTGCAGCCTCATTTGGGGTTGTTGGGCCTCGTTAAGGATTTTGAGTAAGTTAAGAGCATTTGACCTCAAAACAAGATCTTGAGCACCCAAATGTGAGTAGTACCTCACTGCTCCTACTTTTACATGATGAAAGACCTTAGTTCACATTGAAATTGAATGTTGAGGGCTCCAAGAGCCAAGAATGAGAAAGTATAGGTGGAATGATTAAATATTTTGAGTAGTTTTGTGCATGGGCAAGAGTCATCACCAGTAAGGGATTTTGCTAGGCAAGAAAACCATGGAGAATTTGGCAACATGATAATCAGGTAGATTGAGTAAACATATTCAACAAAATCTATAATTCCTTAGTAGCAAATTGATCCTTTTTGAACAAATTTCCTTGTGAGCACTTCCCTATAAATCTCCCTATCAGTTTGCAGGAGTTAACACTGGTCTTCTGTAAATTTGCAATTGCATAAAGTGATCTTTGAGGTATTCCCACCTAAGCTTAAGTTTAAGCTTGAACTGAAGAAGGTTTTTTTAATTTAAATCTTGTTAAATGTTGTCTTTTATTTCTGCTTCATGTTGTTTCTCTCCATAAGCAACAAAGGGTTGGGAATTCTAATAGAGAAAAATAAAACAATAAAAAATTGATAACAACAAAAATGGCGACTCTACTAGGGAGATTCATAGTGTAAATCTATATTGCAGACCAATATTTGTATTGCCACAAGTTTTTTCAAATTTGTGTACCTGTGCCCTCATGATAAGTTGCTTTATCCCTATGTCTTATCATTCCCCTTTTAAAAAAATTGTGTTCCCGTTCTATTATCTCCTTTGAGTGATTTGTCAAGCTTAATAATTTCTTAATATTCCAAAATTTGGGTGATGACTCTGATAATGAAAAACTAGTGTTCTTGACAAAGAATAATTCATGTTAAGGAAGCACATATAATGCAGAGGGGGAGAAACACAAATTCCTACATGAGGAGAAATCCTCAAGAGAGATTTCAGGAGGGACTGCCTGAACAAGCCCAAAAAGGTCAAAGGAGAATGGCTACACATGAACAAGTTAATGTTGCATGGATACAAAAGAGTAATCATACGGGAAAGTCTTCTGAAAGACCCATCTATGCAAATTCCAATACTTCTTCCCATGAATTTGAGCAAGACATTATGGGTTTTCATTTGGGTCTGTTTGGCAATAATGAGGATTTCCAAAATCTGCATCAAAGAGTCTCTTATACTGGTAATTCTAGAAAAGATAGGAATAGTTCTAATGTTAGGATGCATTCTATACCATGAACTATAGATAGGAACATCAGTTTGATTGATATTGATCAAGCCCATGTATCAAACTCTGAAGAGGTTTTTCCAGATCTAAATGAAGTATCCCTGTAAATTGAGGTTCTTAATAGAAGAGTTCATCAGCTGATCTCTTCAAGAACATAGAAGGAAATGAACAAAGAAAATGAGATTAAAGCTAGATTGATTGAGAGAGAAGTTCTATTGAGGCAGATTGCAGACTTTGAATTATTCACGCAAGAAAAACCCAATAGTGAGGAAGAAGGCCTAGTTAGGACCAATCATACACATAAAATAATTATGCAAGCTAGTAGATAGGTTCATAGTGACCCACAACCCTCTAGAAACAATATTGACAAAGGGAAGCAAAAGGTCATAGAAACTGGATCTGGGTCTAAAACTACAAAAGATATATCTCATAGATTATTTGCACATGAAATAGAAATAGAAAGAATGAGAAGAGAAAGGGAAGATCTGCAAAGAGAATTGGAGAAAGCTGAATTAGAAGCAACCAATAAAGAATTTAAAACAAAAATGGATTACGTAAAGGCTCCTCCCATAATCTTTCCTTCAACAGACCCAAATAAGCCACCACCTCAGCATGCCTCACATCTTGCAATCAAAATTCAGTCAACCTTACTAGTGAATATTGTTCCAATAAATCAAGTTCCTATTATCAATCAAAATAACCAGGTCCCTCTAACTTATGGTCCTAATATGAGAATTAACATGGGTAATAATCCTACTAGTAGCCAGTTCCAAACAAGACCCATTAACCTAGAGTTGTATAGACAATATGTTTTTTAGTAAATCTCGAGATACACAAACCATATTCCTATTGAACTAAGGGACAAGCTTTAGATATTTGCTAGCAATAATTCCATAAGTGTAGAGGAGCATTTAAAGTATTTCGGTGACATGATAAATGATTATGAGATTGCCAAAAAAGATGTCATCATGAAATTGTTTGTACAGTTTCTGGTGGATGATGCAAGGGATTGGTATAGAGGCTGACCTATAAATAGCATCAATTCTTGGGAGGAATTTAAAAATTGCTTCCAAGAGCAATATGGTGATAAAACTAATGTGATCTTTATGCTAAATGAATTCAACAATATCAAGAAGTTTGATAATGAAGCTGTCATAGGCTTCAATGCAAGGTTTCAGAAGGCAATGCATAGGCTTTTTAAAATAATGAGATTAGATGAGAATTTGTGCTTACTTACTTACTATAATGCTTTTGATCCCCAAATGGCTTACATCCTGAGGGATAAAAACCCACATAGTTTAAGAGATTCTTTCAGAATTTCTATAAATGTAGAAAGTAATAGGAAAGCATCTGAGAAGGTGGGAAGGAGGACGGATGGTAGATTATGGCAAGAGCCAAAGCATCAACAAAGTAAAGCTCCTAAGGTAGAGGATAAAATTGAAAAGCTTATGATTGCCATGAAAGATCTTACTGCCAAAGTGAATAAAAATGACCTACCTCACTACAATTGGCATGATAAGCCTCCTAGGTTACATGACATGTCATATAACACCACTTGGAAGGATGGTAAAATTGTCCAAGACAAGCCAAAAAACACACATAACCAAAACACATGTGACCCCTTGAAAGGTGGAAATGTGCATAATATGGAAAACACTCCCTGGTGTACAGCTTGTGATGGGCCACATTCTCCTTACAAGTGTGTTTTGGCCCAAGAGTTAAATGAATCTATGAGGGGTGATGCCGAGTTGAGGTATTAGGATGAGGATAGGCCTGCTGTCAATATTTTTAAAACTATTGTTGAAAGTGATGATGAGTCCTCACAAAGTGAAGCTAGCATGCATGATATACTGAGTCACAATGAAGGATATCAAGGATAGTTAACAATTCACTGCCACCCCATTTTGAATGTGGTGACAATCGAGGATGAAGAAGTTCATCTCAGAAGACCCAGTGAAGAAGAGGTCAAAAATTTCACTAAAGCTGCTCTAGCCAAAGCCAAACATAACTACAATTTGAGAAACAACAAAAGGGATGGAGATCTATGAGATTCTGTGAGAAGCGAGAATTGAGACAAGATCTGATGTCAGTCTTAGATCACATGCAACTCCTCACACAACAGATGATTGAAGATCAAAATAGCTGAATGAAGATAATTTCAATATGAGAGAGAAATAGAGACAAAGAGGAGAATTTGGAGAAGAATCTCACCAAGCTATCACTCCACTAACTTCACTAGTGAAGGTGAGAGTATAGTGCTTATTATATAGAAAAATATAAGCATATACATCCAAGGGGTGCATTAACTCCCATTCCCCATAAAACGTGGGAGGTTTTACCTTCTTGGTAAATGCCAAAACATGTGGCATAACCTCCTTACATGAAGACAAAAAAGGAGTTGAGAAAGTTGGCACATAAGGCCAAAAGAGGGTGTGAAACCCAACTACCCCATAACCCACTTAGGAAATGACAAAATAGTGGTTATGAGAGGTGGCACAACAAGCCAAAAGAGGGTGTGTAACTCAACTACCCATGTGAGGTGGAGAGTTACACATGTAGCTGAAGTGTTTCACCATGTGTCCTCACATAAACCACTCCTATTAACCTAAGCAAGTGTAGGAAAAATAAATACCTCCTAACAAAAGGAAAAGAAAAAAACTACACTAACACCCCCCCTTAAGCATAGCTTAGGTGGGTAAAAATATGGGTCTCGGTTAATGCAACCATGTTAGGTACCCATGTACATAGATAGGTCCCCCAAAAGAAGAAGCCCCCCCTAAATAAGGAGACAAAGAAAGAAAGAAGGACCAAGAAGTCCCTCCTGAAGTAGACACCTATTGTATCCCAAGCAGAGATTGCAAATGAAGGAACTTTCTTTTGGTGAAGGGTTTGGTGAAGATGTCTGTAGTTTTCTCCATTGTAGAACAATATTTAAGATCAATGATGCCTTCCTGAATGAGCTCCCAAATATAGTGCATATGTATCTCAATGTGTTTCATCCTCTAGTGATGAACTAGATTTCTTGAGATCTGTATAGCACTTTGATTATCACAAAATATGATAGTAGGCTTCCTAACTAGAATATGAAACTTAGTGAGAATATTCTGAAGCCAAATAGCCTCAGTGGTGGCATTAACTACCCCTTGATACTCAGCCTCTGTTGATGAAAGAGCTATTGCAGACTTCTTCTTACTCGACCAACAAACTAAACCAGAACCAAGTGAGAAGCAATACCCTGAAGTGGACTTGCGATCCTGAGAATCACCCACCCAATTTGAATCTGTATATCCCACCAAGTCAATATCCATGCCTACTACATACTGAATTCCATAATTGTGAGTACCTTGAATGTAGTAGAGAATCCACTTAGCTGCTTTCCAATGCAACTCATGTGGCTCCTGCATGAATCTAGAGACCATGCCCACCACATATGAAATGTCAGGTCTCGTAGGAGTCAAATAGATGAGGCTCCCAACAATTTGTCGATATAAAGTTCTATCAACCAAGGGTGAAGAGAACTTAACCTCAAGTTTGACCCCAGACAAAAAAGGAGTAGGTGCAGGCTTACAATCAGCCATGCGAAATCTAGAGAGCATATCAAGTGCATACTTGGATTGTCCAAGGAAGATGTCTGAAGAAGATTGGGTAATCTCAATTCCCAAGAAGTAATGTAGAAGACCCAAGTTTGACATCATAAATCTATCATGTAGAGCAGTTTTCACTACCTTGATGGTGGATGAGTGACTCCCTATGATCAACAAGTCATCAACATAGAGAACTAGAAATGTGAGAGTATCATCCTAATGTAGAATGTAGATGTTCAGATCAAAATGGCATCGATTGAAACCAACTATCAAAAGGAAGGAGTCCATCTTGGCATACCAAGCTCAAGCAGCTTGTTTGAGGCCATAGAGAGACTTTCAAAGTCGACACACAAGTGAAGGATCTTGAACAAACCCTTGTGGTTGCTCCATGTAGATTTCCTCCTGAAGGTCACCATGAAGGAATGCACTCTTTACATCCATCTGATGAACTTCCTAATGATGGGTTGCAGCAATAGCAAGGACAAGCCAGATGGAATTCATCTTAGCAACTGGAGCAAAAGTCTCAGAGTAATCAACCCCTAGAACTTGGGAAAAGCCTTTTGATACCAAGCAAGCCTTATACTTATCAACTGACCCATCTGTTGCAAATTTTGTTTGATAGATCCACTTGCATTGAACAAGTTTCCTTCCCTTAGGAAGAGGAACTAAATCCCATGTGTGATTCCTTTCCAAGGAATTAAACTCTTCTTGCATTGCAGAATCTCATTTGGGAACACCTGTAGCTTCTCGAAAAGATTGTGGATCGAAAGCTGAAGCAATGAAGAGATGTGGAGCTTGTTGAAATTGTGACCTAGTTCTTCTAGAATCTGATGGATCACCAAGCCAATCTCCTATTGACTCAAAAATTTGTCGAGCCCAAAGAGGCACTAAAGCTAGAGAGTCTGGAGGAGAATCATCAACCTCTGAAGGATGACTATGAGAAGAATGTGAATCCTCACCATCACTGTCACCATTTGAAGTGGAGGAAGAAGACTCCTCAATAGGATTAGGAGGATTAAGATCCTCAAAAGAACTATCATCATCATGTAATGTCTCTAATGTGATAGTGGATAGAGAAGTGGTATGAGAAGAAATAGAAGAACTCTCCTCAAAATGAACACTCCTCTCAATGAACAACTCATGTGTAGAGGGATGGAGAAGTCTATACCATTTGACATCATCTAGATACCTAATAAATATGCAAAGATTTCTCTATGGATCCATAGCCTTGCATTTCTTTGCTGGAATGTGGGCCCATGCAAGAGAACCAAACACTCTGAAATGTTTAACTGTAGGTTTCTGACTGGTCCAAGCTTGAAAAGGAGTTACCCCCTTTATAGCTTTATGAGGAACTCGATTCTAGATGTAACATGCACAATTGATGGCCTCTGCCAAATACTAAGGTGCCAAAGACTTGGAGTGAATCATATAATTTGCCATCTCCTTCAAGGACCTATTCTTCCGTTCTACGACACCATTCTGCTAAGAACTGTATGGAACTATGTGCTGCATGTTGATACCTTCTGAAGCACAAAATTTTTCAAACTGATTATTAACATATTCACCCCCATTATATATATGTAGAATCTTGATGAACTTCCTAGATTGTTTCTCTGCAAACACTTTGAAATCTAGAAAATTCTCAAATACCTCAAACTTTTCTTTGAGAAAGTAAACCCATGTAAATCTGAAAAAGTCATCAATAAATGTTAAGACATATCTAGCCCTACTGAAAGATGGTTGTGGAAATGGTCTTGCCAAGTCACTATGTACCAACTTCAATAGCTGTGGAGCTCTCCATGCTTTTCCTTTATCATACTTCTCCTCAGGATGCTTACCAAGAATACATCCCTGGCAAACTCCATTAGAAAATTGAATAGAAGGCAACCCTGAAACCATGTCCTATTGACTGAGTTATTGCAAGTAACAATAGTTCAAGTGGCCAAATCATTGATGCCACAAACAACTAATCTCATCTGCATGAGTGAGTAAAACTGTCGAAGGAGAGTTAGGAACAAAGTGGGAAAACTGATATAATCTAGATTGATGATCTTCTTTTCCCACAACAACAATAGACCCATTATGCATTTCACTAATTACCACTGTATCTAGTGTGAACTCAACTTGCTTGCTAGAATCAGTGTAAGTGATCTGATAAACAGATAGGAGATTAGTTGATAAAGATGGAACACAAAGGACATCCTTAAATGTTCCTTCGCCCACATCAATAGACCCTCTCCCATGCACTTCAATAGGAGTGTCATCACCCATTAGTATGGAGGGCATAAAACATGGCTCTAAAGAGTTGAAATCACCTTTTGAAGAAGCCATGTGGTGCGAAGCACCCAAGTCAATTATCCAAGAATTGGGTTGTGAAGTAACAACAACTAGGGCCTTACCCTTTCCTTTCCCTTTACTCTTATCTATATCCTTAGAAGATCCTTCTGATGAACTCTATTTGACTGAATTAGGCACCTTGATATTATTCTTTTTAAGAAGATTTGAAAGATGATCAATTTGTTTCTTTAAACACTTATGTTCATCATGACCAGGCCTCTTACAATATGAACACTTGACCTTCTCCTTCTTAGGTTGTTCACCTCTTGATGAAGAGGTCTGATTATCTACTTTTGAAGTAGCAGATTTCTGATCTTTTTCCTTCTCTCCTTGGTTCTTTTGTTTCTTATCTTGCTTACTAGACCCTTTTTGTTCTTTTGTGCCTTGATTTACAACTAAGGCATGTGACTTAGAGGGTTTTATTGTACCCATTTGAATCAATTTGTCTTGCTCCCTAGTGAGTTCTGCAGCAAATTCATCCAGAGAAGGAATTTTGAATGTGGTACCTAGGGCACATTTTGTAGCGTAGAATGTAGAAACAAACACTAAATAGTTAGGACCAAGCTTAGAAAGAATACTCAAGATCAGTTGCTTATCATCTTTCTTAGTTCCTCACCATTCCAACTACAATCTTACAAACTTAAGTCTAGTGAAGAAGTCTTGTATAGTATCAAAATTGGTTGGATTCAACCCTATGAGTTCATTCTCTAGCTGATGACCTCTTAGCTCATCCTACTTACCAAATAGGTTTTCCAAAGTGGTCCACACTGCATTTGGTGTAGTGGCAGATTCAATGTGAAAAAGAAGGTCTGGAGAGACTGACATACATAGAGTACCAAAAGCTTCATCACATTTATTAAACCATTTAATCTTTTTTGTAGCATCTTGAGGTTCAATTTCAAGTCCCATAGTAACATGATGATATCCATGTCTTTTCAGATATATTATCATCTTAGATTTCCATTCAAAATAATTATATGGTGTTAAAAGTGGAACTATAGATGCATCCATGATAGTAAAAAAGAATATTGCAAAGAATTAGGAAAAGAGCATGAAAGAAGGCATGAGAGACACCCCCCCTTTTCACTAGTCTCAGAAATCACCCCCCCCAAAAAAAAATATTACAAGGTTGGTACTTTATAATTAGTGAATTTACAAGGCTTTTTATCATATTACAATTCTTTTAAGAAACCAATAGAGATTTTAAATACAAATAATTTGAGACAAGATCTGAAACAAATTAGCCTTATAACTGCTTAGTTTATCTCAATACCTTTCCAACAACTATTAGTTTTTAAAAAACAGAGTTGTGAGGAGAAAGATATGACCAATTGAAGAGAAAATGAAGTAGCTGATACAACCTTTAATATCTAATAGAAAAAGGTAAAAAAAATTAATTAGACTTGTAATAATGGAGAGTACTCATTTTCAGCTTTCCATCAGGTATTTGTTTGCAAAAATCTGACACCCGAGGCAAAAGTTGTGCAACTTTTAAGAAATGTTGTTGAATTTCCCTGATAGAAAAATGGCTTAGGCCCTATTCAAGCTCGATTTCTGCAAAATTTATTAATTTTATAGAAATACCATCTGAAACCCAGAAGTTTTTTGATGCTAGAAAGAAAACCCAGAAATCATTTTTTGGAAAAGTGAACAAAAGTTGGAACACTAAAGCCAAAATAAAAATAGCTCCAATAAAACAAATTTACTCTGATTTTGGTGAAGTAAAAGTCACTTTTGACTTTGTCAAGCCTTATGGACACTCTAGAAATTCTTATTAAGCTTCAAATATTACCACAAAACTGCAATCACCCTGATCTTACAAGAACACATACATGTAAACTAGATTTAACTAGAAGCTATTTTCCTTTAAACTGTTCTGATTCTCTAGATCACACGAGAATGCAGGAGAAGAGCATAGTTAGTTTTTAAGAAAAATATTAGATATATAAAAGTCTCAAATCCCTCAAATAAATTAAAAAAAACCAATGAGCTATACCAGACAATAAGCTCTGATACCATGTGAGATTCTGCAAGAAGCGAGAATCAAGCTAATATCTGATGTCGATCGTAGATCACATGCAACTCCTCACACAATGGATGATCAAAGATCAAAATAGTTGTATGAAGATAATTTCAATATAAGACAGAAATAGAGACAAAGAGGAGAATTTGGAGAAGACTCTCACCGATCTATCACTCCACTAACTTCACTAGTGAAGGTGAGAGTATAGTGCTTATTATATAGAAAAATATAAGCATATACATCCAAGGGGTGCATTAACTCCTATTCCCCATAAAAAGTGGGAGGTTTTACCTTCTTGATAAATGCTAAAATATGTGGCATAACCTCCTTACATGAAGACAAAAAAGGAGTTGAGAAAGTTAGCACATAAGGCCAAAAGAGGGTGTGAAACCCAACTACCGCATAACCCACTTAGGAAATGACAAAATAGTGGTTATGAGAGGTGGCACAACAAGCCAAAAGAGGGTGTGTAACTCAACTACCCATGTGAGGTGGAGAGTTACACATGTAGCTGAAGTGTTTCACCATGTGTCCTCATATAAACCACTCCTATTAACCTAAGCAAGCTTAAATAATATATGTGTAAGAAAAATAAATACCCCCTAACATAAGAAAAATAAAAAAACTACACTAACAAGATCATGGTGAGCCTAGTTCTATGTTTATGAAAGAAGTGTCTCAGAAAAAGTTGGCAGCCAATAACACTTCACCCTAAGATGGCCATGCAAAAGGCGACCAATCCAAATATTTGGGAGAAAATGCTGAGAACAATTCCACTGGAAATTCATCAAGGAGTGTTGCAGCTAAAAAGGCAAGCCAATGAAAAATATAGAAGGTTAAAACACATACTGAGTCAATTGTTAGCTCTACATTTGATATGATTCAGGATTTGATCCAAATGAAAGTTATAGTGCCATAGGTAGAACTGTTGAAAATAAAGGAGCATAGATAAGCTTCTCTTTCTTTATTTTCTAATATATCAGATAATAATGCATCTTTACATGTGGGTACCAAGAATGATAAAAAGGACTAGGACCCACAAATTCTAGAGATATATGTTGGAACAAAAATAACTCAAGAGCCTTCCCAGGTTGATCCTTTTTATGTAACATTATTAGTCAATAATAGGCTAATTAAAAATTGTATGATAGACTCCAAAACTACTGCAAACATGATGCCATATAGTGTCATGAAGGAATCAGGATTATCAATGAGCATCATGTATGGGAAATGTTGTGACATGGACAATAGAGAAGTACTTGTGATAGGTAGTAGACGTAAAAATAGCAGTGTTCCCTGAAGCCACTTACAAGATGGATGTTATAGTGACTAACACTTAACCTCACTATGGAATTTTGTTGTCCAGGAAATGGGCTGCAACAGTTGGGGGAAATGTTCAATTAGACCTTTCATATTCAACCATCCTAGTGAATGTAAATCCAGTTAAGTTGTATAGGGAACCGCAAGCCCCAAAGGTTATTGAGAAAATAGACCCTAATATGCTGAATTATATGATTGATGCAAACCTTGACAATTTCAGAGTACAACTAGTTCAACCCCAATTGAAGAATATTGATCCCATTGTCAATGAATTGGAATCTCAACAAGAAGTCTTGTGGCACATGTACTTTAATGGAGCATGCTCTAAAGAAGGATCTGGAGTAGGAGTACTTTTTGTGTCCCCATCAGATATCACTTTCAAATACTCTTTTATGTTGGCTTTCCAATGTACAAATAACACAGCTGAATATGAGGCCTTATTATTGGGGCTGGAAATTGCTAAGAAGCATGGAATTAAGTTATTAAGAGTATTTGGGGATTTAGAATTGGTAGTTTGCTAGATAAGGTCAAAATATGCATTAAAAAATGACCGTTTGAAAAGGTACAAACATGTTGTTTGGGATGTAATTGAGTATTTTGATGTATTTTCTATTGACTAGATTGAAAGATCAAAGAATATTATGGCGGAATTTTTAGCTAATGTTGCATTGAAAAATGATGATGTAACATTTACCAGTGTATCTATAGTTGAGGTTAAAGCTAGACCTGCTATTTTGGATAATGTGTATAATTGACAGGTATTTGCAGATGATGATGATATACTCAGATTTATACAATGCATTGCTGATTATGATGGAGAAAAAATTGATTGCAATGCATTGGGAGAAGTAGTGGATGACAAAGAAACAATATTCAGAAATGACATGGTTCGATTAGAAACTAATGAAACACCCAGAGGATTGGTAGAACTAAAGGGTATGTTTAGCTACAGTGACAGCCATTTGCACCAAGAGTCAACCACTAAATTGGAAGAATTGGAGGAAGTGAACTTAGGGACATAATCATTCCCTAAGTTGGTATATATTGGAAAGAATATACCTCCCCATGTTAAGACCAACCTCATTAATTTATTAAGAAAGTACAAACTATTTTTGCTTGGTCCTATGAGGACCTAAAGGTGTATAGACAAGACTTATTTCAACATGAAATTCCTCTGCATTCAAATGCTAAGCCTTTCCGACATAAGCAAAGACCTATCAACCCCCTTTTGGAGACTAAGATGCAACAAGAACTAATCAAGTTAAGAGAAGGGGGGATTATTAAGCCTATAAGACATTCTTCATGGGTGTCCAATTCAGTCCCTATCAGGAAAAAGAATGGGGACATAAGGCTTTGTGTTGATTTCAAAAATTTGAATGTTACCTCTCTAAAAGACAATTATTCTTCCCCCAATATGGAGGCTATGTTGCAAAGAGTAACTGGTTGTGATTTGTTGTCCATGAAGGATGGGTTCTCAGGATATAATCAGGTATTAGTAAAAGAGGTAGAGCAATTCAAGACTACTTTTACTACCCCTTGGGGACATATGTTTATGTGAGAACTCCATTTGGCCTAAAGAGTGTTGGTGCAACGTTTCAAAGGGATATGGATGTAGCTCTTAAATAATTTATCAATATTATAATGGTTGTTTATCAAGATGATTTAACATGTTTCTCCAAGAAAGTGGATGATCACTGTGGTCATTTGGAAAAGATTTTTAATAAGGCTCTGGAATTTGGTGTGTCCATGAACCCAAAAAAATATCATTTTGCAGTCACTGAAGGGAAGTTACTAGGGCATATCATCTCCAAGGAAGGGGTTAGAATAAAACCTAAAAGGATTGAAGGTATAAATAATGTACTTGAGCCAAATAATATAAAAGGAATTTAATATCTTTTGGGCAAGGTAAATTTTGTCAGAAGATTTATAGCTAACTTTGCTGAAATTGTTAAGCCTATTTTCATACTACTAAGTTTTCTTGGGATGAAGAAGTTGCACAGGATTTTGAAAAGGTTAAGAAGTCCATTCAGGAGGCACCAATGTTGAAATCCCCTGATTACAGTAAGCCCTTCTCATTATTTTCTTTTTCTTCTTATCACACGATAGCAACAGTTTTGCTTCAAAAGGATGGTGAGAGATATGAATATCCAATTGCCTTTTATAGAAAATCCTTACAAATTACTGAGTTGGAATATGAAATCATGGAGAAGCAATCATATGCTCTTGTCAAGGCTATAAAGGCATTTAGGCAATATATTGTAAATGCAAAAAGAGTTTCTTATGTCCCACATCTAGTTGTTAAGGACATTTTATCTTAGTCTAAGGTTACTAGCAAAAGGTTCAAGTCGATAACTTGAATACAAGAGTTTCACTTAGAAATCAAGATCAACAAACTAGTAAGAGGACTAGGCCTTGCCAAGTTGATGGCTGAATCAAATTTGGTTGATGTCGATGTCAATAATGTTGAAATTGAGAAAGTCCTGGTTACTAGTATTGAGAGACAACCTTGTCATTCATAAGTAGTGCATTTTCTGAGAGATGCAACTTATTCAAAAGGAATGACTCAAAATCAAAGGACATTGAAATTGAAGTCTCAAAAGTATGTCCTTGTTCAGGGTGATTTTTATTGGCAAAATGGAGATGGGGCATTGCTGATGTGCCTGGATGATTCCCAAGATCGAGGGATGCTGATAGAAATGCACAATGGAGTATGTGGAGGTCATTACTTAGCCAAGACCACAACTAGTAAAATAGTTAGGATAGTATACTATTGGCACACCTTATTTAAAGATGCCCATGAGCATGTTCAGAAGTGTAATCCATGTCAAAAGTTTTCTTCTAAATTGAAGTATGAAGGAGCTTTACCCCTTAACCCTGCTATAGTGGAAACCCCTTTTGTCTAGTGGGACATTGATTTTATTGGGGAGATAGCAGAGAAATCGGGTAGAGGCCACAAATGGATCATGGTGGCTACCGATCACTTTAATAAATGGATTGAGGCCATACCTACTAAAAGGGAAACTAGTAAAGTTGTCATTGAAATTTCTAATGGATAATGTGATAACATGATCTGGTGTGCCTGTAAAACTGATAATGGATAATGCTATGAGTTTCTGATCAGAGGAATTCACCAAATTTTGTGCTAGTCATGGAATTATCATGTCATATTCCTTAACATACAATCCACAAGGAAATGGCCAAGGAAAATCCAACAACAAAAGCTTCCTGAATATTATAAAGAAAATTCTTGAGCAAAATAAGAGGTCTTGGGATTAGAAACTCAAGTTATCCTTATGGGCAGACAAGATTACTGTAAAGAAAGCAATCAGTGTATCATCATTTGAATGGGATTATGGAACACAGACCAGGGTACCAGTTAATAATCTTCTCCTTGTATAAAAATTCTTACAAGCTGAGGAATTGGAATTATCAGGACCTATGGAAGACAGAATGATTTAGATGGTGGAAATGGAAGAAATCAAAAGTTTGGCTCATAAAAGAAACTTGAAGATCCAATTACAGTCCAAGTATCCATTTGACAAGAGAACCACATCAAGGAAATTCCAAATTGATGGCATGGTTCTTCAATGGAATGCAAGAGGACAAGATAAGGGTAAGCATAAGAAGTTTGAATCACTATGGATAGGCCCTTTTATTGTCTGTGATATTAATGGAAAGGATTCATACTTCTTGAAAAGAATGAATGGTGAAGTACAGGAATTTCCAATGCATGGACAATTCCTAAAGTATTACTTCTCTTAATTTTCACTCATGTCCATGCAGTGGGTTCTAGGCTATACATATTAGGTTTGTTTCTATTGTTTTTGGGCTTGTTTTTGTTCTGGTCTTCTTTCCAGAGTTTTTCTATGTTCTTGTGTTGAAATTGCATCCAACCATCCCCAATCAGAGCCATTGTTGTTAGTATTTTGAGTATTGGGATTTTTTCCTTGTAATCCTTAAAATTATCATCTTTTCAAAGTTATATTCATTTCTAAGGGTTGAAGTTCTCAGGTTTCAGGGTTTTGCATTTTTTTAATTGTCACTATGTAGGCCCTTCTCTTATGTTTCCTCATTAGCTTTTTCCACTTAAGTGGAAGGGTCGGTCCATCGTTATAAAGGGGGTCCCTTTTAAAGTCTTGACCTAGGCTAGTTTTAATATTTTATTGACTTGTCGCATTTTCCTAAGTTCTATTTCCCTTTTATCTATCCGACCAGGTTTTGTAATGCTCGTGCAAGTTCTTGTTGATCTAATGGCTATCGTTTGTTCGCTATTTGAAAGTGCATGAGAGTTATCTTTCATGAAATAGCAAAAAACATGGGGAGAAGGAAAAAAATAAAGATCGCGCATCTTTTAGATGATCAGGTAGTTGTCATTGTTTTGCTATTCCAAAGTGAAATAACAAAAAGGTGGTGGGCCCGACAGGTAAGCAACTCCCAAGGTAATGATCGAGCAAGTTGTAGATGATCAAATGGATATCTCTATTTTGCTATTCGAAGGTGCATGAAAGTTACCCTTCATGAAACAACAACCGATGAGCTGGTTGTCTGGTGGCAAATGAAGGGGCTGTTACATAGCAGGTTAGGTGGTAAGACAGCTAGATGCATGGATGAAGTAGAGGGTGATATGTCAATAGGACGTGTGGCTCCACATGGATTTTCAATTGGTCCATTTAATAAAGTAGTAGTGTTGATGGAATTTTTGGTTTGATGAGGCATGTGGCGATTAGAATGTGGAGCCCGACAGATTTCTTGAGCAAATAAGTGATAGACACATGGAGACATCTATTGGAAGTATGAAGGTGAGTGGATTTACATAAAGGGCCCACTTTGAAGGCTAAGGTAGTTAATGATCGGGCACGTTCAAAGATGATCAGTGGTTGTTATTGTTTGCTATGTGAAAGTGCATGAGAGTTATCTTTTGTGAAACAACAAAAAACCACTAACAGTGGTGGTTAAAGTTAGTTGTAAAGGCAAACGGTTATGGTGGAGAATAAAGATTGAGCGGTTAGTTGTCGATCAAATGACTGTCGTTGTTTCACAAAGGGAAGTAGCATGAAAGTTACACTTCACGAAATAGTGAAAAGGTGGTGGGACCCATTCTAAAGAGGATGACTTAGGTAAGGTAAAAGACGTACAAGTTTTGCATGATCTCGCAGCTGTCATTGAACCACTATGAGAAAAATATCAGCTGTTAAGCACTGTGAACCAACAACAAAAGGAAAACACTCAGAGAAACTTTGTTGTCTATTGGAGGCAATTTTTGAATTTGATTTATGAATTAATTGCCAAAGCATGTGACATAATTGACTTTAATCAATGCTTAATTGTCGTAATAATCCTTACATGAGTTGAACATTTTTGTATGGGTTCAAAGAATCTTGTAGAAGAACCAATGTACAAGGTGAAATTTCTCAGGCAACAAGTTTCATGCAATTGTTTAACAATTATAGTTTGATTGGTCACTGGATGTTTGAATTTCCAAAGAGTCTGTTTGAAATTCCATTAAAATAAGTATAATTTTGAGATGGCACCGCAAAAATAATTCAGAGGGAAGGTTGATTATCAGGAGGGAGCCATTTCTGATGACTTTATAGAGCAACTAACTCAGTCCACTAATAGTTCACCTAAAATAAAAGAATTGGTTCCTAAGTCTCCCCGCTTGAGAATTGGTGATGGTGTATATGATAAAGGGAACTAGTTGAGAGATACCCAGATAGGAATAATGGGCTTGGGACTCTTCAGAGTGGGGTTTAGTCAGCGAAATTTCCCTGCTCCAATTAATTGCATATGGGAGCCAGATGTTGGGAAGCTTATAGTCCTTGGGGTTTTCATGGATGTGGACTTGTTAACCCAAATTGCAAACAATTATGATCCTAATACCAGGACAGTGAGGAATGTAAATGGTGGGTCTCTAATTGAAATAACTAATAATGAATTCAGGAGAGTTTTCTAACTCAGTGAGGTGTCAAATTATCTAGAGCCTATCAATTTTGAAATGCTAGCAAAGGTCTATGAGGCATAGAGAGATCACCTCAGAAATGGCCCATTGAAGGAATTCTTTGCCAAAATAGGAGGATTGATAGTAGTAGGCCCAAGCACCATGGAACCTTTCTCCTTAAATTTATTTACTTTGAGGGCTAAGGGAAAGTATTGGTCCTTATGTCAAATTCTTGGGGAAGATACAAAAAGTACCATGCCAACCCACTACATGCTTATGATAGCATAGATTTTGAATATATCTCTAGTAATGACTTTTGATTTTGGACCTTATCTCACTGATGCCATTCATGAGGGATTGATAGGGATAAATAATGCTAAGGTGGATAGACCTTTTGGATGGTATTCTCTCCTCATGCACATGTTTTTATTCAAGGGTGATAAATATTTTGCTAATGAAATGGACTTTCTCAAGGAAAAGGATGGAGAGGAGATGCCTGTTCAATTGTGGAGCACAATTTTGTCTTGGGATAGAGAAGACATGAGTTATTTAAAGTTTGATAGATGTTTTGCATCTAGGATTAGAATCCTTGTATGGCCCCAAAAACCTAGGATTCCTAAAGCTCTCCTGGAATTCCTTAGGCCTAAAGAATTTGCTGAGGACATCAAAATTGTACACAATTGGGGTGATATATATTTGTATCCAGTCTCCACTATGTTCAGAGTTTATGGTTTTAGAGGAACCCCATATCTGCTGCCCTATAAATTCCTTTGAAGATAGGAATTATTGAGGTCCTAAGACAAATTGGAGGCTTGCAAGAAGAAAAATTGACTAATAAGGGGAAGGGAACAATTTTCCCAATTGTCACCCTAGCACATTAGTTTGTAATCACCAAGGGTGGTTGGACAAATTTTGATGATTTCTCTTAGGCATATAGGTTATCTATTGCAGTGGCGAGGTTTGCTGATCTAGAGGATTTCTTTAACAACATGTTTAAGAAGAGGGCTAGATGTGTAGTTAAGGCTCACCAGTTTCACTTCCCTAGGGATTTAATATAGAATGAATTTAATTTAGATGAGAAACAAGTCAGGAAGGAAAAATGGATAGCCTTCAAGAAAACTTTGCACTTCATTCACCATTTTGACAGCAGTTATGATCCATTCGTTAGTTTTAATCCTTTTCAAGAAAAGATCAAGTTTTTGGTAGTTTATTTTGTGGATTTCATATAAGAGTGGGATATAGCAGATGTTGTTGTTTTTTATGCATTAAGAAAAGAAACTAAGCCCATGGAGAGGATCACCTAAAGTAATTACCATGCAACTCTTGTAATGTGGTCATTAAAAAGAGAAGAGAACATAAAAGGGGGTGAATCCTCAAGGTTTGATTACTCAGGGGGGATGATAGTGAAGAGGGTTAAAGATACAGGTGTAAGAGAAGCTATTGGAATGACTTTAGAGTCTACTAAGTTTGGTATGGCAGTGGCCAAGAAGCAGGCAACAGAAAACATTGATCTTCAAGAAAAGTTAGAAGTAGTTATCAAGACTTATAATGATCCAAAACTTGAAATCACTTCTAAGGACAAAATAATTATAGAACTGAAAGGTAGATTGGAAGGACAACAGCAAAAGGGTGAGTCCTCTCAATTGATGATTGCCTCTTATCCTTCCAGGCCCGCTCCTTCTAGTCCTATCATTTAATTTCCTCCTTCCCCCATCACTTCTGTCTTTCAGTCAATAGAGAGTGCTCAAAATGAAATTGAAAAGTTAAAGCAGGCTTAGTCAATATTGGCAAAGAAGTATGAAGAAAAAGTCAGAGACACTATTTTGAAATTTGTCAATACTATTCTGGTAGCAATTGTATATTTGAACATGAAATTAATAATGACTGTCTAGGATTCTTTGAAGGAGAAAAAGGCTACTTTGGAGCGAGACTTAGACAAGTGGATTGCAAGAGAAGTAGACTTAGAGTCAATATATTCATTGTCTCAGGAAGAAGTAGATGTTGATGATGCAATTAAGTCTACTTATGAATTAGTTAAAGACTTGTCCAGGTTTGCAATTGAAAGAATAGACATTGAAAGAAAGGTAGGTTTATTCCGACAAGAATATGCCAAAGAAAAGTCAACAAGATGAAAGACAAGGAAATGTGGATTGACGAGATAAGTCACAGGTTGTCTCAAAGGATAAATAATATCATAAATATGGATAATACCTTTTTTTTAATTCAAAATATTGAGGAAATTAAGAAGGCAAAATCATATTTTGGCTTTTTAGAAAATGAAGTTAAACAATTTAGGATGAAATGGAAAAGTTTGAATAAACAAAAGCTTAAGATTATCAGCTTTCCTTGGCCCAATGATGAGGTGTTCAAAGTATGGGAAAGCAAGTACATTTTGAAAGAGACAGGAGAAAAAGAAGGTTCCACTGAAGCTCCAGCATGTGATAGTTCATTGGCATCTTGAAGTAGTTTTCCTTTTGTAATAGATTTTGGGTAATTGGAACCTTGAAGAGTTCAAAATATCTTAAGACAAAGGTTCCATGATTCAAGAACCTTCCCTTTTTTGCTGTTTTCCAGCTAGATGACCAATCAGTTATAGAAGTGTGCATTCCAAAAGCAATTATGCTTCTCTCTTAAGTGCAGTCTTGTATCCAGTGTAACTTTTGGAGGGAATGATTGTTAGGATATGAATATTCTTCTATGAAAGTTTGAAGCTTGTTGCATCCAAAATTCTATAAAAGGATACCAGGACTACCTAGAAAGAGATCACAAAATTATTGTAGCGAAGCTTTGGCAAAATATATGTAGACTTTGTTTTCGTCATTTTGAATGATTCTTATATCTTTGTAATCTTTGATGAGAGAAAAATATACAATCAAAAATATTTCAAGCTCAGATATGTGTTGTCTTTATGTTTCCATGCTGGTTTTCATTCTTAATTAAATAATCAAGGATTGTTTAATTAGATTATTTGCAAGGCAATTAATGGTAATGTTTTAAGTCTTTTTCTCAAGGAGGAAAATTAAATATACTTAATTCATCTTCGTTGATATCAGTATATTCTCTTGAATTCAATGACTAGGTCTAGTACAGGTTAGAAGTCTATATATGTCAGGCATATAAAGATCTAATAGATCAAAATAGTGATATGTATATGAATTCTGTTGTTAGATTTTAATCTGGTTTTTGATGACTCTAATGCCTAGATAAGGCACTGGTTTAAATTGTTAGTATTTGTGACATCTTTGTGGTCCCATATAATAAAAATAAATGTTTCATTCATGTTTGGTTACACTAAATTGAAGGAGTTTGTGGAAATTTTCACTAGTTTTTTGTAAACCATCTACTAGGTTGTGAGAAAGTAGTCACAATTAGGTTTACCTTGTTGTCAGTATTTTGAGTATTGGGAGTTTTTCCTTGTAATACTTAAAATTATCTGGTTTTCAGAGTTATATTCATTTCTAAGGGTTGAAGTTCTCAGGGTTTGGGGTTTTGCATTTTTTTAATTTTCAGTATGCAGGCCCTTCTCTTATGTTTCCTCATTACCATTTTCCACTTAAGTGGAAGGGTTGGTCCGTCGTTAGAAAAGGGGTCCATTTTAAAGTCTTGACCTAGGTTGGTTTTAATATTTTATTGACTTGTCGCGTTTTCCTAAGTTTTATTTCCCTTTTATCTATCTAACCAGGTTTCATAATGATCGTGCAAGTTCCCATTGATCTGATGGCTATTGTTGTTTCACTATTTGAAAGTGCACGAGAGTTATCTTTCACAAAATGGCAGAAAACCACGTGGGGAGGAGGGAAAATATAAAGATCCTGCATCTTTCAAATAATCAGGTGGTTGTCATTATTTCGCTATTCGAAAGTGCACGAGAGTTATCTTTTGTGAAACAACAAAAAGGTGGTGGGCCTAACAAGTAAGAAGTTCCCAAGGTAATGATCGAGTAGGTTGTGGATGATTGGATGGATATCGCTAAACAACAATGGATCAGTCATCTATCTGGTAGCAGATGAAGGAGCTATTACATGGTAGGCTAGGTGGTAAGACAACTGGGCAGATGGATGAAGCAGAGGGTGGTTTGTTGAAAGGACGCATGGCTCCACATACATTTTCAAATGGTCTGTTTAATAAAGTAGCAGTGTTGATAGAATTTTGGGTTTGGTGAGGAATGTGGCGGTTAGACTGTGGAGCCTGATATATTTCTTGAGAAAATACATGATGTTGGCATTTGTGCTAAGTATGTTGACATGATGATATTATGTTTTCATTGATATCAATATGTTGGAGAGTGAACCGACAATATGCTAAAAAGTAAACTGGTACAATGTGATGAACCGATATATGTGCAAAGAAGTGAATAGGTATATTAAAGCTAAACAGTTGACAAAGTGAACCGGTATAGTGGTATAAACCGGTATATTGAGCAATAGGTGAAGTGGTATGTTTGTCGAAGAGAACCAGTATGATGAAATGTGAACTAGCATATGGAATGTTCTCTATGAAGACTTAACATGATATGACTAACCAATTGGTAGTCTTAGCTTAAGGGTTTCTAGTTGAAGTGTTCCAAGCCTGTGTGATTCAATCGATGACATCGTATGATGAGTTATAACTGTAATGAAGATCAAATTGTGTTGCCACATCAGCTTGAGCAGTTGAAGGATCTCCCATGAAGGAGATCGGTCCTATCTACCTCGGGAATATGTGAAGTCTATGTAAATAGTGGAGAATGTATGATGGGTTACAAGCCGCCATGAAAATGGTAAAGAATGAACGATGGAGAATGTCTTGAGATTCAATGCAATGTGTTCAATGGTCAGGATTAAACCATTTTGATTACTTAACCTAAATGTTTCAGGGTTTAGGGTTTATTCTACAGACCTATCTATTTCCCAGAAGGTCAATGTTGTGTTTCTTTTTGGGGTTGTTGGCAAATGGTGTGTGTATATCTAAGTGCAGAGATGTGATTCTTGCCAGACTAGATGAGATAAGAGGATTGATTCCTACATTGTGTGTGTGCAGAAGGAAGGAACTTAAGTGGATCTACATTTGGCATTGAGTGCTATTATCAGATCATTGTAATACCTGTTGATCTTTAACCACTTCAATAGTTGGAAAATCCCTTAACTGGGTAGCTTTAATCATCTTGTTGTAAATCCTTTAACAAGGTGACTCAAACTAATTGAGTTCTTGAAATCCTATAACAAGGTAACCTCTAACAGGGTTTAATCCTTAACTGGGTATTTAGCCATCCCTTAACCAGGTGATCCCTAACAGGATCGGTTCCTAGCAGAACCTATTGTAACAGTCTTTAACCAGACTAGGCTCCTAACAATGCAGACTTCTAAAGAGTTCAAAAGCAGCTTGTGGGTATTCATCCCCATTGTGGTTTTTCTCAGTTGGGTTTCCACGTGAAAAATCTATGTCATGTGTAGTATTTTTCATGTGATGATTTAAGTGATTTGTGTCTGAAGGTAAATCATGTTGAGCTAGATGTTATTATATTTCTTATGATAGATTACCTATTCATGCATAAGGGCAAAATGGAAGTGTAGTATTTAGTTGAGTAGAAAGTTAAGTGATTAATCGATTAATGCTTATCATAGTCATTCTTAGCTTTACTGGTTGCACTCTGCTTCAAACCGGTGTTACTGTCTGTCAGACATTTGTAGTGTTTGCAGTCAAATCAGTTTGTGAAAAGAATTTATGACTGTACTGATTCACCCCCCCCTCTTAGTACCGGTTTGGTACTTATTGTTCATCATTGAGTTATCAATTGGTATCAGAGCATCCTCCAGGTCCTCTATGTTGTAAGCTTAACTACTTGAGGGAAAGATCCTATTGTAATGATGAAGAGGGAAGGCCCAAATTTCAATAGAGATAACTTTAAAATATGGAAGGATAGAATGAATATTTACATCAAAAGCATGGGTGCTCAACACTAGAGCTATGTTGAGAATGCTCTTGTTATTCCTACCGGTACTCTCACCGATGATCAAAAGAGAGAAATATAGGAGAATGGGCAAGTCATGAAAGCCCTAATCAGCAGCTTATCTGACATTGAGTTTATTGATGTCCAAGATAAAGACAATCCCAAAGAAGTATGGGACACTCTTGAGAATATCTATGGCAGTGATGAGCATGTAAAACAAGCTAAGGAAGAAAGCCTTAGAGGGAAGTTTGAAGACATGTGGATGGTTGAAGGTGAGACCATTCAATAGTATGGAATAAGGATCAAAATTGTTGTTGGAGATATCAAGAGTGCAGGTGGTAAAATGGAAGATTCCACTATGGTAAGCAAAGTTTTGAGATCCTTATTACCGGTCTATGCAACAAGGGTTGCTGCTATTCAAGAGTTGAGATCAATAGACAAGACTAAGGTATCCCTAAACTCAATCATTGCAAAGTTGATAGCCTATGAGCTAAATAGTTTTGATGATAGTGTTCAAAAGACTGAATCATCTTTTAGAGCTTCTATTGTACCATCCAGAAAAGGAAAAGAAGTAAGCACCAGTGGTGAACCAAGATAGAGCAGAGAAATGGATGATGAGGAGATCTTGATGGAATCTGAAGCTCTTCTTGCCAAGAAACTTCCTAAAGGAACTGGTAAATATAGAGGTAAGCACCCTTTGAAATTATTTTCTTGTAACCAAATAGGACATATTGCTATAAACTATCCTAATGGTGATAATAAGGACAAACCAGAGAGGTTCAAGAAATTCGAAGGAGGAAACCAAAGAAACTATTTTGTTGCAGTTGATGAAGGTGTCACAGATGAGGAATCAGAAGATGAAGAGAATGAAGACATTGTATTTGTTGCAGTAAAGGAAGATGTGTCAAACAAGAAGGCTCTTGTCTCCCACTTTGATAATTCCAATGAGTGAATTATTGACAGTGGTTGCTCTCATCATATGACTTGTGACTGGAGCAAGTTTCTATCTTTGGAAGAATATGATGGTGGTGTGGTTCAATAATGATGCACCATGTATGGTGAGAGGAAGAGGGTCCATCTGTCTGAATGGAAAGAGAAATGTCGATAATGTGTATTGGGTGGAAGGTCTCAAACACATTCTATTGAGTGTTTCCCAGCTGAATGACAGTGGACTCACTCTAGAATTAAAAAATGGACCATGCAAAATCAAAGGAAAGAATGGTGATTTGATGGCCACCAGTATGTAGACCAAAGGTAACTTATTTTAGCTAAATGAAAATATAAGTACATCTTATGGATAAGTTTGATGACAGTTGGATATAGCATAGGAGACTCTACCATGTAAACTTTGATAACATTGTGAAGGCCAGTAAAATCAAGGCAGTTAGAGGATTGTCGATGCTGAGCAAACTGGAAAATCCTTTGTGCAGAGAATGTCAACTGGGGAAAATGTCTTCCTCAACCTTCAAAGGTAAATCCTTCATAGCTAACAACTTACTTGATCTTGTGCATACTGATTTGTGTGGTCCTATGAAAACTAGGAGTGTACAGGGAGATAGGTATTTTATGATTCTTATAGATGATTGCTCAAGAATGAGGTGGGTCACATTCTTGAAGGACAAGTCTGAAACCTTCAGAAAGTTCAAAGCTTTCAGAGCATTGGTAGAAAAGGAAAGTGGTAGAAGAATTAAATGCCTTAGAACTGATCAAGGAGGGGAATTCACTTCTGGTGAATTCAACAAATATTGTGAAGAGAATGGCATCAAGAGGCAACTGTCTTCCCCCTGGACACCACAACAGAATGGCTTAGTAGAGAGAAACAACCCGACTGTGGTTGAAGTAGCTAGAACTATGTTGATCCAAGGAAAAGTTGCTCACACCTTTTGGAGAGAAGAAGTGAGCACTATAGTCTACACAATGAACCGGATACTCATTAAGAAAGGAAAGGATAAGACTCCTTATGAGTATTGGACTAGTAAGACACCAGTGGTAAGCTACTTTAGAATGTTTGGTAGTAGATGTTATATCAAGAGGAGTGAACATCAGAGCAAGTTCGATGCAAAATGTGATGAAGGAATATTCCTAGGATATTCCACCAAGAGAAAAGCTCTCAAATATTTCAACAATAGGACTTAGAGAATTGTTGAAAGCATCAATGTTAGAGTTGATGAAAATTTTGGAAAATTTGAGGAAACCAGCAGTAAGCAAGTAAGAGATGAACTGGTAGTAACCTTCTAGAAACTATTGGCATATGCACACTCCAATGAGACATTGTATGTGATTGAAGGTTTTGTCATTGATGGCAACCTTGCAATCCTATGGCACTGGCAAAGGCATTATACTGGCAGCAGTAGATCACACTCTACACCGGCACTCAGGACACTGGCACTGACACAAAGAAAAGAAGTATATTGGCACAGAGGCCAACAAGATTTTGTTATATTATATTTTGTTTATTATTGTAAAAACTTTGTAAGCCAGCTTGGCAAATTGTAAAATGACTCTTATATATAAAAGAGATCATTGTAGACATTTGTAATATGTGAGGAAGCATAAAAGGAAAAATATTAGGCAGACCTATTATGCAAAATATAGGCTAAGGGTTTATGTAAGAAGGAGAGCAGCAACCGGTACTAGATCAAGAATTGTAGATGCTATTGTAAAGCAGTACAAGATATTGGATTTGTATAATCCTTATTGTAAGTTAGTGAGACTTCCCATTGAGCAGTGAGCTCTAGGTAGTTGGCCTTCCTGCATGTGCAGGCCTCTATTGTAGGTAATATTCTCTTATTGGCCAGTGAGTGAATATTGTGGGTCACAAATCCCACTGAGGTTTTTCTCACATCGGGTTTCCTCGTTAAAACATTGTGTTATGGTGTGATTTTCATGTGGATGTTCTTAATTCTATTTATTGCATTATTTCTTGCATACTGGTACACTATTATAATATGTTCTACATGTTTTAATTCAAGAAATTCTACTCACCGGTTAGATACTAATTCACCCCCCCTCTCAGTATTTGTGGGATTCCTAACAATTGGTATCAGAGCCTGGTCCTCTATTTTCAAAAGCCTAACAGTTTTAGGAAGATCTTGACATTGGTAAAGATGGAGAATCTGATGAAGAAACTTGAAGGATCTCTTTCAAACTATGATGTAGAGAATTTGAAAAATATCAAACTAGAAGATGATTTAAGGGCACCTCAGGATATCATTTAGGTACTTCAAGAAAATCTTACTATTGCAAGAAATAAGTGAAGAGAACTTTGTGAAAAATTGCAAAATGAGAATGATGAAAAGGAATCACTTAATGATATGATAAGCAAGTTGAAACAAGAGAACATGACAATAAAGAATGAGATACAGGATATGACTATGAGATTTTGCGAAGAGATTGAGCATAGGAAGAAGAATGAAGAAGAATTGACCAGAAGACTAAGTGATGTAGCAAATGAGAACACAAGACTTAGCTATGAAAATGACATGTTGAAGACAGATCTGATGCATACTCAGAATGACTCAAATGAACTGATGAGACAAAAAGAAGTATTAGAAAGTGAACTAGAAACTACAAATCAACATAAAGAAAAATTCAAGAAAAGTTAAGAGGAACTTGGCACCTTGCTGAAGAATCAAAAACCTAAAGGTGACACTTTTGGAATTGGCTTTGAAGTTGGTTAAAGCTCTGGTATTGCAAATACTCAGGATCACAGCAAACTGATAAGACAACCTAATGCTTATAAATTCAATGGAAAATCCTTTAACTGTAATAAGTATGGTCATAGAGCAAATGAATGTAGATCTATAAATTATCAGAATATCAACACACCCACTAGTCAATGTTCTAAATGCAACAAAGTGTTAGCATATGGACACTCCAATGAGACATTGTGTGTGATTGAAGGTTTTGGCATTGATGGCAACCTTGCAATCCTATGGCACCAACAAAGCATTACTCAGGCAACCTTACAATCCTATGGCACCGACAAGACATTTCACAGACAAAGCATTACTCAAACAAAAGTGCACCGACATCAGCAAGATCAATCTTCATCGACACCGGCACAGAAGATGTACACTAACACAGAAGGAAATATGTATACCGACACAGAGGCCGACAAGATTTTTGATATGTGATATTTTGTTTATTATTGTAAGCTGACTTGGCAAATTGTAAAATGACTATTGTATATAAAAGAGATCATTGTAGGCATTTGTAGGAGATGGATAGGAAGCACAAAAAAATTATAAGGTAGACCTAATGTGTGAATTGTAGGTCAAGGGTATATGTAAAGAACAGAGCAAGAACCAGTACTGAATCTGGCATTAAAGATGCTATTGTAAAGCAGTACAGAATATTGGATTTGTCTAAATCCTTATTGTAAGTCAGTGTGACTTCTTATTAAGCAGTGAGCTCTAGGTAGTTGGCCTTCCTACATGTGTAGGCCCCTATTGTAAGTAATATTCTCTTATTGGCCAGTAAGTGAATATTGTGGGTCACGAATCCCACTGAGGTTTTTCCCACACCGGGTTTCCTCGTTAAACATATTGTGTTATGCTGTTCTTTTCATGTGGATGTTTTTGATTCTTTTATTTGCATTAATTCTTGCATACCGGTATACTGTTACTTTATGTTCTGCATATTCAGTTTCAAGAAAATTTCATTACCAGTCAGATATTGATTCACCCCCCCCTCTTAGTATCTGTGGGAACCCTAACAATTGCTATCAAAGCCTAGTCCTCTATTTTCAGAAGCCTAACAACTTGAGGAAAATCCTCACACCGGTAAAGATGGAAAATCTGATGAAGCAACTTGAAGGAGCTCTTACTCACTATGATGCATAGAAGTTGAAAATATCAAATTAGAAGACGATTTAAAAGCAGCTCAGGACATTATTCAGGCATTTCAAGAAAATCTTTCTATTACAAGAAACAAGAGAAGAGAACTTTGAGAAAAATTGCAAAATGAGAATGATGAAAAGGAATCACTAAATGATATGATAAGCAAATTGAAACAAGAGATCATGACAACAAAAAATGAAATGCAGGATATGACTATGAGATTTTGCAAAGAGATTGAGGACCGAAAGAAGAATGAAGAAGAATTGACCAGAAGACTAAGTGATGCAGCAAATGAGAACACAAGACTTAGCTATGAAAATGACATGTTGAAGACAGATCTGATGCATACTCAGAATGACTCAAATGAACTAATGAGACAGAAAGAAATCTTGGAAAGGGAATTGGAAACTACAAATCAACACAAAGAAAAATTCAAGAAAAGCTCAGAAGAACTTGGTACCTTATTGAAGAATCAAAAACCCAAAGGTGACACTTTTGGAGTTGGATTTGAAGTTGGAGAAAGCTCTGGTACTACAAATACCCAAGATCAAAGCAAACAGGTAAGACCCTCTAATACTTACAAATTCAATGGAAAATGCTTTAACTATAATAAATATGGTCATACGGCAAATGAATGTAGATTTAGGAATTATCAGAACATCAATCCTTCCACTTGTCAATGCACCAAATGCAACAAAATTGGTCATAACTCTGAAAATTGCAGAATGAATGTAAGATGTTATGTTTGTGGAAGATTTGGTCATTTATCAAATAAATCCAGAACAAAAACCGACATAGGTTATGGGAAAGATATTTAGAAAAATAATGTAACCTGTTATGCATGTAACAAGATCGGTCATATTGCTAAATTTTGTAGAAGTTAAGGTACACCAGTAGATAACAGAAGTACCAGCTTGAAAGGTAAGGAAAAGATTGAAGAGGTTAAGCAAGAATTTTCAAAACAATGGATTAGAAAAGGTGATCTAAATATTGGGGTTACTCCTCCACCAGTAGAACCAACAAATGCTTCACTGCTCCACCGGTAGGACAGAGTAATGCTCCACCGACATGATGTTCTTCATCAAATTGAAAAAAAATTATTTTGATGGTTTGGCAATCAAATGACACATGTACTATTATTCTCTCAGTTAGAGAAAAGAAGTTGATAATCTTTCATTACCGGCAAATAAAGTTGAGCTAATACATTACCGACAAGCAATTAATGTGGTAGGTAGTAGAAAAGACCATATAAAATAAGTTTTTTTGGCTCCATTTCATTTCACCATGAATTCAAACTTTCAGAGAGCGCAAAGATTTCCAAGCTAAGGCATTCCGAGCAAAGAGGCAAAGCACTTCAGCAATCAATCCATCCTAAGGCAGAAAAAGGTATTTATCATCATGACATCCTCCTCTACACCTAAATTCATAGCAAACCCTATAGTAGTTGAGGTTATAAAATGACCTAGGCCTGTGTTTCAGCTAGTTCCCAAGGTAGCTAAGAAAGATGACAACACAGGTGCTTTTTCCCAAATTCCAAAGGGTGTTATTTATGCAGAAGACCCTAGAATGTATATTCATTGCAACATAGAGGAATTAGGTGACAAAGAAATAAAAAACATGCATAAATCTGTTATATGTGACAATGCTGGAAATGTGAAACCTGAACATAAAATTGTTGAAACCCTAGGATTCACTGAAATCCTCTGCATTCCTGAATTTCCCAAGGAAGTGGTTAGGATAGTTCTAAGAAGGGTACATGGCTCATTCTTTTGGCTTGACTCAGTGCATAAAATTAAAAAGGTAGCTATGAAAGTAGTAACAGGGTTACCTTCCACTGGTACCAGACCCGACAAAACCAAGAAGGTCTCCAATGACCTAGTAATGAAATTAACTAGTGCAACATCTGACAAAAGATCATTGAGGGTTAATGATGTGACCGATACAAATGTGTGATTCATTAGCATGATTCTAGGTTACAAAGAAACTCATGCTAATAGGCTTAACTCTATTTCCAGTTTATGCATAAAAAGTGCTTATGACATGGTGAAGGACAATGTAAAAATTGATATCTGTGAATGGTTAAAAGATGAGTTAATTGACAATTTGGAAAAAATCAAGAAGGATAAGAAAGGAACCATTAGATTTGGAAATTTACTTGTATGTTTAATGCTACATATAACCCAACAGGCTCCCAGTATAGGCTATAAGGATTTTGGATTCGACATACCGGTAGGAAAACAATTGTCTGACTTATTCAACAACATGGGTGAAAATAGAGAAAAGAATATCAATGAGTATTTTCAAGCACTAAAGGTTAGAATGAATAAAAGAATCAGACTATCGTAGGAAATTGTCAACAAACACAAGGATGATATATGCATTGTAATAAAAAAGGATGAGATCTAGATGGAAGCAATCATCCCAAGAACAATCTGGGTTACAGAGATGGGGTATGAAACAGATGACCACATAGTGGAAACTTATGCCAAAGCACTTCTGGAAGCCCCCAATGAACCAAAGGAAGAAGTATTTGGTAGTGCTAAGACCATCGAAATTCAAATTCAATTTAAAAAGAGAGTAATGAAAGTTGAGGCATTTGTGAGGAAAGGAACCAGACAAGCAAAAGCCATAAAGGAAGATGTACTAAAGAAAACTGGGATAACAGAAGATGAGTTGGCAGCCCAACAACCTGAAACTCATCTATCACCGATAGATACTTCCTCAGAAGGAGATATGCTAGCAAGTTTCAAAAGAGTTGTTAGCAAAAGAGACCCCCTCACCGGTATCCACTACTTCACCTAGAAGGACAAGACAAAAGCAACAAGCTGTGAGGTCTCTGGTTAAGAAAGCCACACCAAAGAAAAAGCTGACCCCCAAAAAGAAGAAGAAGACAAACACTGACTTGGCCTCTTTTGATATATTACTAAATGAGATCATAGAGGAAGGTAAATTGAAAAACATAGGGAAAATCTATGACACCCTATCAGATGATGAGAAAGGACAAGTCGAGGAGAGTGTTATATTACACATGGACATGTATAAAAAGTTTTTGATGCAATTCCTAAAGGAAATTCCTAATGAATTATATAAAAGACTTGAGGCCAGAAGGCAAGGAATAGTTGAGTTGGATAAGAATATTAAAATAGAAAAATAACTTGCAGTATACCCCATCAACTCACCTAAGGAAATTGATGATCTGATAGATCAGGCCAACCGGATAGTTTTTTCCACTGCACACCGGGAAATATCACTAATGGTAGGTAGAGTTACTGAAGTTTCAAAGGAAATAGAAGATGGTTGGGATACATTCTTGGTTGAAAAAGAAAAACAAGAAGAATATAGGAATCCCAAGCGCATTCTGGTATATCAAAAGGACAAAGGGAAAGGTAAAGTTGGTGGACCACCAAGTATCAAGATTAGAGACAACTTACCCCCACCTCCTTTAAATACTCCACCGGTAAAAATAACAACTGCAGAAGATCAATAGACAGCTAAGAGCATGGACATAGAGGATAATAATCCTAATCCTGAAGTGCTATATACTGTGAATGTTGATACTCAGAAAATTAACATAGTGGTGGATAAGGATACAACAGAAAACAAAGAGAAACCGGCAATAGAAAACATAGAGCAACTGGCAGCAGATTCAGAGAAAAAGATGGAATCTGGAACACAAACAGAGCAACCAATAGAGTTAAAGGCTCCAGAATAGATGCCACCGGTAAGAAATGATGCAGGAACACCAGTGCTTAAAGAGATGGAGACACAAACTGACCTACCAGAGGTCAATACTAGCAAAGTCACTTCCACTGGCACTCAGTTTATTAGGTCACCATCAAACGTAATAGAGGTATTGCCTGAATCTATCAAGAAAATAACTGATTATAGCTCACAAGCTTTTAAAGCGATAGATGATTCAATTCCAGTTTTGAAATCAATAGCTCCCAATTGTAATATAGCCAACAAAGCTTCTTTAGGCCAGTTGGATACACTTTGTAATTATATTTCTAGAAATTTTGAGCAAACAAATGTAGAAACTGTAAAGGAAAGTGTGGAAAAAGAGAAATAGAAATTATTTGAGGAAGGAATAAAAAAGTGTAACAGGGAATTTGACACACTTCTACCAGAACTATGCAATTTATTGAAAGAGTACAAAACTCTGTATAAAGACACCTATAAGATAAAATTTTTGACCATGGATGTAGGCAAAAAGATGAGCAAGGTACAAGAAGAGATCAATAAACTTGCTGATAATTTTGTTAACTCACCCGATACATTATCAGTTTTTGGGAAAAGATAACAAATTTTGAGGAAGAATTGCTCAAATTAGAAAGAGAGAAAGAGAAAATAATAAACAAGGCAAAAATTTTGAGATCTAAACTAAGTCCAAGATTGGACTATTTAGCATCACTGCGTAAGGAAATCTCAGAGGCACTAACACAAGGTAGAAAAACACAGGTAGAACACTTGTAGCATCTCACCGGTATAGTATACAGAATTGAGATAGCAATAAAGGAGAGCAAGAAGTTTATGGAAGGCATAAACTTAATTTTGGGAGATATTCTTCAGATAATAACTACCCAACTACAAGGTTGAGGTTATGAATTGGTACAACCACAAAATCTACTAACCTTTGTCATTGATGCCGAAGGGGGAGTAGTAGATGAGAAAATTCAAAACATAGGGATCACATGCTTAGGGGGAACTCTCACATTTTTGGTAACATTTTTGGTCTACACATTTTTGGATATCTTTTTGAAATTTCTCATGAGTGTTGCCATCAATGCCAAAGGGGGAGATTGTTGGCATATGGACACTCCAATGAGACATTGTGTGTGATTCAGGGTTTTGTCATTGATGGTAACCTTGCAATCCTATGGCACTAGCAAAGCATTACTCAAGCAACCTTACAATTCTATGGCATCGGAAAGACATTTCACTGGCAAAGCATTACTCAAACTAAAGTGCACCGGCATCAGCAAGATCAATCTTCACCGGCACTAGCATAGAAGGAAATATGTATACCAACACAAAGGCCGACAAGATTTTTGATATGTAATATTTTGTTTATTATTGTAAGCCGACTTGGAAAATTGTAAAATGACTCTTGTATATAAAAGAGATCATTGTAGGCATTTGTAGGAGATGGATAGGAAGCACAAAAAAATTATAAGGTAGACCTAATGTGCGAATTGTAGGTCAAGGGTATATGTAACGAATAGAGCAAGAACCGCTACTGAATCTGGTATTAAAGATGCTATTGTAAAGCAGTACAGAATATTGGATTTGTGTAAATCCTCATTGTAAGTTAGTGTGACTTCTTATTGAGCAGTGAGCTCTAGGCAGTTGGCCTTCCTGCATGTGTAGGCCCCTATTGCAAGTAATATTCTCTTATTGGCCAGTAAGTGAATATTGTGGGTCACAAATCCCATCGAGGTTTTTCTCACACCAGGTTTCCTCATTAAACATCTTGTGTTATGGTGTTCTTTTCATGTGGATGTTTTCGATTCTGTTATTTGCATTAATTCTTGCATACCAGTATACTGTTACTTTATGTTCTGCATATTCAGTTTCAAGAAAATTTCATTACCGGTTAGATACTGATTCATCCCCCCCTCTTAGTATCTATGGTAACCCTAACAATAGGTATCAGAGCCTGGTCCTCCATTTTCAGAAGCCTAACAGCTTGAGGAAAATCTTGACACAGGTAAAGATGGAAAATCTGATGAAGCAAATTGAAGGAGCTCTTACTGACTATGATGCAGAGAAGTTGAAAAATATCAAATTAGAAGATGATTTAAAAGCAGCTTAGGACATTATTCAGGCGCTTCAAGAAAATCTTTCTGTTACAAGAAACAAGAGAAGAGAACTTTGTGAAAAATTGCAAAATGAGAATGATGAAAAGGAATCACTAAATGATATGATAAGCAAATTGAAACAAGAGATCATGACAACAAAAAATGAAATGCAGGATATGACTATGAGATTTTGCAAAGAGATTGAGAACAGAAAGAAGAATGAAGATGAATTGATCAGAAGACTAAGTGATGCAGCAAATGAGAACACAAGACTTAGCTATGAAAATGACATGTTGAAGATAGATCTGATGCATAGTTAGAATGACTCAAATGAACTAATGAGATAGAAAGAAATCTTGGAAAGGGAATTGGAAACTGCAAATCAACACAAAGAAAAATTCAAGAAAAGCTCAGAAGAAATTGGTACCTTATTGAAGAATCAAAAACCCAGAGGTGACACTTCTGGAGTTGGATTTGAAGTTGGAGAAAGCTTCGGTACTGCAAATACCCAAGATCAAAGCAAATAGGTAAGACCCTCTAATACTTACAAATTCAATGGAAAATGCTTTAACTGTAATAAATATGGTCATAGGGAAAATGAAAGTAGATTTAGGAATTATCAGAACATCAATCCTCCCACCTATCAATGCACCAAATGCAACAAAATTGGTCATAACTTTGAAAATTGCAGAATTAATGTAAGATGTTATGTCTGTGGAAGATATGGTCATTTATCAAATAAATACAAAACACAAACCGGCATAGGTTATGGGAAAGCTATTCAGAAAAATAATGTAACCTGTTATGCATGTAACAAGATTGGCCATATTGCTAAATTTTGTAGAAGTAAAGGTACACCAGTAGATAACAGATGTTCCAGCTTGAAAGGTAAGGAAAAGTTTGAAGAGGTTAAGCAAGAATTTTCAAAACAATGGATTAGAAAAGTTGATCTAAATATTGGGGTTACTCCTCCACCAGTAGAACCAACAAATGCTTCACTGGCAGGACAATATGATGCTCCACCGGTAGGACAGAGCAATGCTCCACCGATAGGATATTTTTCATCAAATTGAAAAAAAATTATTTTGAGGGTTTGGCAATCAAATGACACATGTACTATTATTCCCTCGGTTAGAGAAAAGAAGTTGAAAATCTTTCATTACGGGAAAATAAAGTTGAGCTAATACATTACCAGCAAGCAATTAATGTGGTAGGTAGTAGAAAAGACCTTATAAAATAAGCTTTTAGGCTCCATTTCATTTCACCCTGAATTCAAACTTTCAGAGAGCGCAAAGATTTCCAAGCTAAGGCATTCCAAGCAAAGAGGCAAAGCACTTCAACAATCAATCTAGCCTAAGGTAGAAAAAGGTATTTATCATCATGGCATCCTCCTCTGCACCTGAATTCATAGCAAACCCTATAGTAGTCGAGGTTATAAAATGACCTAGGGCCATGTTTCATCTAGTTCCCGAGGTAGCTAAGAAAGATGAAAACATAGGTGCTTTTTCCCAAATTCCAAAGGGTGTTATTTATGCAGAAGACCCTAGAATGTATATTCATTGCAAAATAGAGGAATTAGGTGATGAAGAAATCAAAAACATATATAAATTTGTTATATGTGACAATGTTAGAAATGTGAAACCTAAACATAAAATTGTTCAAACCCTAGGATTCACTGAAATCCTCTACATTCCTGAATTTCCCAAGGAAGTGGTTAGGATAGTTCTAAGTAGGGTACATGGCTCATTCTTTTGGCTTGACTCGGTGCATAAAATTACAAAGGTAGCTGTGAAAGCAGTAATAGGGTTACCTTCCACGGGTACCAGACCCGACAAAACCTAGAAGGTCTCCAATGACCTAGTAATGAAATTAATTGGTGCAACATCCGACAAAAGATCACTGAGGGTTAATGATGTGACCGATACAAATGTGAGATTCATTAGCATGATTCTAGGGTAGAAAGCAACTCATGCTAATAGGCTTAACTCTGTTTCCAATTTATGCTAAAAAGTGCTTATGACATGGTGAAGGACAATGTAAAAATTGATATCTGTGAATGGTTAAAAGATGAGTTAATTGACAATTTGGCAAAAATCAAGAAGGATAAGAAAGGAAACTTTAGATTTGAAAATTTACTTGTATGTTTAATGCTACATATAACCCAATAGGCTCCCAGTATAGGCTATAAGGATTTTGGATTTGACATACCGGTAGGAAAACAATTGTCTGACTTATTCAACAACATGGGTGAAAATAGAGAAAAGAATATCAATGAGTTTTTTCAAGCACTAAAGGTTAGAATGAATAAAAGAATCAGACTATAATAGGAAATTGTCAACAAATACAAGGACGATATATGCTTTGTAATCAAAAAGGATGAGATCTAGTTGGAAGCAGTCATCCCAAGAACAATCTGGGTTACAGAGATGGGGTATGAAACAGATGACCACATAGTGGAAACTTATGCCAAAGCACTTCTGGAAGCCCCCAATGAACCAAAGGAAGAAGTATTTGGTAGTGCTAAGACCATCAAAAGTCAAATTCAATCTAAAAAGAGAGTAAAGAAAGTTGAGGCATTTGTGAGGAAAGGAACCAGACAAGCAAAAGCCATAAAGGAAGATGTACTAAAGAACTGGGATAACAAAAGATGAGTTGGCAGCCCAACTACCTGAAACACATCTATCACCAGTAGATACTTCCTCAGAAGGAGATATGCCAACAACTTTGAAAAGAGTTGTTAGGAAAAGAGACCCCTCACTAGTATCCACTCCTTCACCTAGAAGGACAAGACAGAAGCAACAAACTGTGAGGTCTCTGGTTAAGAAAGCCACACCAAAGAAAAAGCTGACCCCCAAAAAGAAGAAGAAGACAAACACTGACTTGGCCCCTTTTGACATATTACTGAATGAGATCATAGAGGAAGGTAAATTGAAAAACATAGGAAAAATATATGACACCCTATTAGATGATGAGAAAGGACAAGTCGAGGAGAGTGTTATATTACACATGGACATGTATAAAAAGTTTTTGATGCATGTCCTAAATGAAATTCCTGATGAATTATATAAAAGACTTGAGGCTGGAAGGCAAGGAATATTTGACTTGGATAAGAAGATTAAAATAGAAAAATTACTTGCAGTATATCCGGTCAACTCACCTAAGGAAATTGATGATCTGATAGCTCAGGCCAACTAGATAGTTTTTTCCATTGTACACCAGCAAATATCACTAATGGCAGGTAGAGTTACTGAAGTTTCAAAGGAAATAGAAGATGGTTGGGATACATTCTTGGTTGAATAAGAAAAACAAGAAGAATATAGGAATCCCAAGCCCATTCTGGTATATCAAAAGGACAAAGGGAAAGGTAAAGTTGGTGGACCACCAAGTATCAAGATTAGAGACAACTTACCCCTACCTCCTTTAAATACTCCACCGGTAAAAACAATAATTGCAGAAGATCAACCGGCAGTTGAGAGCATGGACACAGAGGATAATAATCCTAATCTTGAAGTCCTATATACTGTGAATGTTGATACTTAGAAAATTAACATAGTGGTGGATAAGGATACAACAGAAAACAAAGAGCAATCGGCAATAGAAAACACATAGCAACCGGCAGCAGATTCAGAAAAAAAGATGGAATCTAGAACACAAACAGAGCAACCAATAGAGTTAAAGGCTCCAGAACAAATGCGACCAGTAAGAAATGATGCAGGAACACCAGTTCTTAAAGAGATGGAGACACAAACCGACCTACGAAAGGTCAATACTAGCAAGGTCACTTCCACCGGCACTTAGTTTATTGGGTCACCATCAAATGTAATAGAGGTATTGCTCGAATCTATCAAGAAAATAACTGATTATAGCTCACAAGCTTATAAAGTGATAGATGATTCAATTCCAATATTGAAATCAATAGCTCCCAATTGTAATATAGCCAACAAAGATTCTTTAGGCCAGTTGGATATACTTTGTAAATATATTTCTAGAAATTTTGAGCAAACAAAGGTAGAAACTATAAAGGAAAGTGTGGAAAAAGAGAAACAAAAATTCTTTGAGGAAGGAATAAAGAAGTGTAACAGGGAATTTGACACACTTCTACTAGAACTGTGCAATTTATTGAAAGAGTACAAAACTCTATATAAAGACACCTGTAAGATAAACTTTTTGACCATGGATGTAGACAAAAAGATGAGCAAGGTACAGGAACAGATCAATAAACTTCCTGATAATTTTGTTAACTCACCTGATACATTATTAGGTTTTGAGGAAAAGATAACAAATTTTGAGGAAGAATTTCTCAAATTAGAAAGAGACAAAGAGATAATAATGAACAAGGAAATTTTTTTGAGATCTAAACTAAGTCCAAGATTGGACTATTTAGCATCTCTTCCTAAGGAAATCTTAGAGGCACTAACACAATGTAGCAAAACACAGGCAGAACACTTGCAACATCTCACCTATATAGTATACAGAACTGAGATAGCAATAAAGGAGAGCAAGAAGTTTATGGATGGCCTAAACTTAATTTTGGGAGATATTCTTCAGATAATAACTACCCAACTACAAGGTTGAGGTTATGAATTGGTACAACCACAAAATCTACTAACCTTTATCATTGATGCCAAAGGGGGAGTAGTAGATGAGAAAATTCAAAACACAGGGATCACATGCTTAGGGGGAGCTCTCACATTTTTGGTAACATTTTTGGTCTACACATTTTTGGATATCTTTTTGAAATTTTTCATGAGTGTTGCCATCAATGCCAAAGGGGGAGATTGTTGGCATATGGACACTCCAATGAGACATTGTGTGTGATTCAAGGTTTTGTCTCTGATGGCAACCTTGCAATCCTATGGCACCAACAAAGCATTACTTAGGCAACCTTACAATCCTATGGCACCGGCAAGACATTTCACCGGCAAAGCATTACTCAAACAAAAGTGCACCAACATCAGCAAGATCAATCTTCACCGGCACTGGTATAGAAGATGTACACCGGCACAGAAGGAAATATGTATACCAGCACAAAGCCCGACAAGATTTTTGATATGTAATATTTTGTTTATTATTGTAAGCCAACTTGGCAAATTGTAAAATGACTCTTGTGTATAAAAGAGATCATTGTAGGAATTTGTAGGAGATGGATAGGAAGCACAAAAAAATTATAAGGCAGACCTAATGTGCAAATTGTAGGTCAAGGGTATATGTAAGGAACAGAGCAAGAACCGGTACTGAATCTAGCATTAAAGATGCTATTGTAAAGCAGTACAGAATATTGGATTTGTGTAAATCCTCATTGTAAGTTAGTGTGACTTCTTACTGAGCAGTGAGCTCTAGGCAATTTGCCTTCCTGCATGTGCAGGCCCCTATTGTAAGTAATATTCTCTTATTGGCCAGTAAGTGAATATTGTGGGTCACAAATCCCACTGAGGTTTTTTCCACACCGGGTTTCCTCGTTAAACATCTTGTGTTATTGTGTTCTTTTCATGTAGATGTTTTTGATTCTATTATTTGCATTAAATCTTGCATACTAGTATACTGTTACTTTATGTTTTGCATATTCAGTTTCAAGAAAATTTCATTACCGGTCAAATACTGATTCACCTCCCCCTCTCAGTATCTGTGGGAACCCTAACACAAAGTTGGTCACAACTCTGAAAATTGTAGAATGAATGTGAGATGTTATGTTTGTGGAAGATTTGGACCTTTATCTAATCAATGTAGAACACAAATCGACATAGGTTATGGGAAAGCTATTCAAAAGAATAATGTAACTTGTTATGCATAAACTGGAAACATCCACTTCAACCTTGAGGAACTAGGAGATGAAGAGATTAAAACCATGTTTAAAACTGTGATATGTGATAAAACCGGCAATGTAAAAGATGAACACAAGATCATTGAAACCCTAGCATTTACAAAGATCCTTAGCATTCTTGAATTCCCCCAGGATGTGATCAGGATAGTCTTAAGCAGGGTACATGGTGAATTTTTTTGGTTAGATGCAGTCCACAAAATCACTAAGGAAGCTATGAAAGCTATCACAGGGTTACCGACCACTGGTAAAAGACCAAATAAAACCAAGAAGGTATCCAATGACCTAGTTACAAACCTAACTGGTGCAACATTTGATAAAAGGTCCCTAAGTGTTAATGATGTAACAGACATTAATGTGAGATTTATCAGCATGATATTAGGGTATAAAGCTACTCATGCAAATAGACTCAATCCAGTTTCAATTTTATGCATTAAGAGTGCTTATGATATGGTCACAGATAATACAAAGATTGATATATGTGAGTGGTTAAAGGAGGAATTAATTGACAACCTTGGAAAGATTAAGAAGAACAAGAAAGGAACTTTTAGGTTTGGAAATCTGTTAGTATGTCTGATGCTGCATATAACCAAACAGGTTCTCAGCATAGGCTACAAAGAACTTGGATATGATATACCGGTAGGTAAATAGTTAACAGAACTATTCAATAACATGGGAGAAAACAAGGAAAACAATATTCGTGACTTCTTTCAGGCATTGGAGATGATCATATAATTGAAACATATGCTAAAGCACTTCTAGAAGCACCTAGAGAACCTGAGGAAGAAATATTTGGTAGTGCAGAAACTATTGAAAGCCAAATACAATCAAAGAAAAGAGTGAAAAAGGTTGAGGCAGTTGTAAGGAAAGGTTCCAAACAAGCAAAGGCCATCAAAGAAGATATGTTGAAGAAAACCAGTATAACAGAGGATGAGTTAGCAGCTCCACAACCTAAAACTCACCTATCACCAGTAGGTACTTCTTCGGGGAGTGACATGCCTACAACTTTCAAAAGAATTGTAAGGAAAAGAGATCCCTCACTAGCAACCACACCCTCACCCAGGAGGACAAGACAAAAACAACAAATAGTGAGATCTCTGATAAGAAAGGCTACACCAAAGAAGAAGAAACTGACACCCAAAAAGAAGAAGAGGACAAACAAAGACTTGGCCCCTCTTGATATACTACTGAATGAAATTACAAAGGAAGGTAAATTGAAAAATATAGAGAAAATATATGACACTTTAACAGTTGATGAAAAAGAACAAGCTGAAAATAGTGTTATATTGCATATGGATATGTATAAGAATTTTTTGATAGAAGTAGTAAATGAAATTCCAGATGAACTATTTAATAGACTGGAAGAATGAAGACAAGTAGTAATAGAACTGGACAAGAAAATAAATATTGAAAAGCTACTTTCTATTTATCCAGTAAATTGACCCAAAGAAATTGATGACCTAATTGCTCAAGCCAACCGATCAGTATTTTCTACTGCACACCAGCACATTGCTTTAATGGTTGGAAGAGTTAATGAGGTGACTGAGGAAACAAAAAATGGATGGGATATATTCCTAGTTGAAAAAGAAAAACAAGAAGAATACAGGAACCCCAAACCCATAAAATTTTATCAGAAAGATAGAGACAAGGGTAAAGGTAAAGTTGGTGGACCACCTAATATCAAGGTTAGAGACAACTTACCCCCACCTCCTTTGATTACTCCACCGATAAAAACAATAGCTACAGAAGATCAACCAACAGCTAAGAGTATGGATGTAGAGGATGGTAATCCTAATCCTAAAGTCTTATATATTGTGGATGTTGATACTCAAAAGATCAACATAGTGGTAGACAAAGATACAACTGAGAAGACTGACATGGCTAGTGAGCCTTCGGTAGCTGAGCAAACTAAAAACACATAGGAGAAACCGACAGAAGACAAAGAGAAAAAGGTAGAAACTCAGACTGAGACAATGCAACAAACAGAGCAAAAGGCTCCATAATAGGAACAACAACAATAGCAACAGGAACATAAGCAAACGGTGCCACCGACAACTAGAGAAATAGAAAAACCATTGCTTAAAAAAATGCAGACATAAACAAACCTACCAAAGGTCAATACAAGCTTGGTTACTTCCACTGATGATACTCAGAATGTTGGTTCATCATCAGGCTACAAATCAACTAATGTGACTGAGCTACTATTAGATTCAATCAAAAAGATAACAGACTGCAACTCATAAGCTTACAAGGCAATTGATGATACCATACCAATTTTTAAGGTAATTGCTCCTAATTGTAATATAGACAATAAATATTCTTTAGGACAACTTGATACACTGTGTAAGTATATCACAGAAAACATTGAGAAAATAAAGGAAGAGTCATTGAAGGATAAAGTAGAAATTGAAAAATAGAAATTCTTTGATGAGCAAATAAAGAAGTGTAACAGAGATTTTGACACACTTCTACCAGAATTATGTAATTTATTGAAAGAGTACAAAACTCTATACAAAGACACCTGTAATACAAACTTTTTGACTATAGATATAGAAAAAAAGATGAGCAAGGTATAGGATGAGATCAATAAACTTGTAGATAATTTTGTTAACTCACCTGATACACTATCAATTTTTGAGGAGAAGATAACAAATTTTGAAGAAGATTTACTTAAATTGGAAAGAGAGAGAGAAAGAATAGTGAATAAGGAAAAACATTTGAGATTAAAACTAAGTCCAAGAATGGACTATCTAGCATCACTATGGAAGGAAGTATCTGAAGCACTAATATAGGGATAGAAAACACCGGTAGAGCATTTGCAGCATCTCACCAGTACAGTGAAGAGAAAAGAGACAACAATAAAGGATAGCAAGAAGTTTATGGATAGTATAAACTTGATTTTGCGAGATCTTTTCAAATTGTAACCACCTAGTTACAAGGTTGAAACTACAAACTCTACTGACATCTTGACAACCTTTGTCATTGATGCCAAAGGGGGAGTAGTGGAATGAGAAATTCAAATTCAATATCACAGGAATCATATGCCCAGAGGGAGCACACACATTTTTGGATAAATTTTTGAAATTTCTCATGAGTGTTGCCATTAATGCCAAAGGGGGAGATTGTTGGCATATGCACACTCCAATGAGACATTGTATGTGATTGAAGGTTTTTTCATTGATGGCAACCTTGCAATCCTATGGCATCGGCAAAGGCATTATATCAGCATCAACAGATCACACTCTACACCGGCACTCAGGACACCGGCACCAGCACAAAGAAAAGAAGTATACCGGCATAGAGGCTGAAAGGATTTTGTTATATTGTATTTTGTTTATTATTGTAAAAACATTGTAAGCCAACTTGGAAAATTGTAAAATGACTCTTATATATAAAAGAGATCATTGTAGACATTTGTAATATGTGAGGAAGCATAAAAGGAAAAATATTAGGCAGACCTATTATGCGAAATATAGGCTAAGGGTTTATGTAAGAAGCAGAGTGGCAACCGGTACTGGATCAGGCATTATAGATGCTATTGTAAAGCAGTACAAGATATTGGATTTGTATAATCTTCATTGTAAGTCAGTGAGACTTCCCATTAAGTAGTGAGCTCTAGGTAGTTGGCCTTCCTGCATGTGCAGGCCCCTATTGTAAGTAATATTCTCTTATTGGCCAGTGAGTGAATATTGTGGGTCACAAATCCCACAGAGGTTTTTCCCACACTAGGTTTCCTTGTTAAAACCTTGTGTTATGGTGTGCTTTTCATGTGGATGTTCTTAATTCTGTTTATTGCATTATTTCTTGCATACCAGTACACTATTATAATATGTTTTGCATGTTTTAATTCAAGAAATTCTACTCACCGGTTAGATACTAATTCACCCCCCCCTTCTCAGTATCTGTGGGATTCCTAACAGGAACTAGTTGCTAATCAGCCAAGTACCAGTAACACTGTTCCTACACCGGTAGATATTGATGCTGATGAAGATGAGGATGAAGTAGAAAAGTAGGAGGAATGAGTCAAGAGCATTCCTCGATATGTCAAACTGAATCATGATCCAAAGCAGATCATAGGAGATAAGGATGTAGAAATCCTTACAAGAAGAAAGACCAGAAAGAATTCTTGTATGATCTCTAAATTTGATCCTAAATCATTCAAAGAGGCACATAAAGATGAAGACTAGATCAAGGAAATGGAGGAGGAACTTGACCAGATAGAGAAGAATGGTACATGGTCTTTGGTACCTAGACCAGAGCATAAAAATGTCATTGGCACCAAATGGGTTTTCAGAAACAAGCTGAATGAGGATGGCATAGTGGTAAGGAACAAAGACAAACTAGTATGTAAAAGATATGCTCAAGAAGAAGGAGAAGACTATGGAGAAACCTTTGCCCCAGTAGCCAGATTGGAAGGAGTCTGTATGCTTCTTGCATATGCAACTTTTAAAGGATTCAAGTTATATCAAATGGATGTAAAATCTGCATTCCTAAATGGAATACTTGAAGAGGAGGTGTACATAGAACAACCAGATGGGTTTGCCCTATCCGAAGATAGTGACATGGTGTGTAGGCTACATAAAGCCTTGTATGGACTGAAGCAGGCACCTAGAGCATGGTATGAACGCTTTCACTCCCATCTTGTGAAGATTGGATTTGAAAGAACAAGTGAAGATAGCAATATCTACTTGAAATCAGAAGGAGATCAAATTCTGATCTGTGAAGTATTTGTTGATGACATCATCTTTGGAGGTGATGACAAGATGAGTCATGAATTTGTTGATGAGATGAAAAAGGAGTTTGAAATGTTACTCATAGGGGAGATTAAGTTCTTCATTGGACTACGGATTCAACAAATGAAAGATGGAATCTTTATTACTTAGTCCAAGTATGTCAAAGAGGTGTTGAAGACCTTTGGCATGGAAGATAGTAAACCGGTTGGCACACCAATGGTGACCGGTTGTAAGCTATCAAAATAAGATGACTCAGCAATGGTAAATGAGAAGGATTACCAATCAATGATTGGCAAGTTGCATTATGTAGTGCATAGCAGACCAAACATTGCACATGCAGTGGGTATTACCACTCGGTTTCAGCAAAGCCCTAGAGAATCCCACTTGGTAGCAGTCACGCAGATTCTTAGATATCTGAAGGGAACTATTGACTATGGGTTATGGTATCCATACAATAATTATTTCAACCTGAAAGTGTTCATAGATGCTGATTGGGCTAGTAATGTAGATGACCGAAAGAGCACAACTGGTGGTGCATTCTTCCTTAGTGGTAGACTGGTCTCATGGATGAGTAAAAAGCAGAGTTGTATCTCTTAGTCTACAGCAGAAGCGGAGTATGTTGCAACTTTTATGAATTGCACCCAGACTATTTGGATGAAGCATGTATTGAATGGCTTCAAAGTTCTTGTATCTGAACTGGTAAGCACATTTTGTGATAATACAAGTGCCATAAACATTTCCAAGAATTCGGTTTTGCATGCTAGAGCCAAGTGCTTTGAGCTCAAGTATCATTTCTTGAGGGAGAAGGTTTAGAACAAGGAGGTTGTGTTGGAGCACGTTTCCAGTAAGGAGTAGTTAGCAGACATATTCACCAAGCCTCTACCAAAGGCTATATTTACCTATTTGAGAGGTGAATTAGGGGTGCTGCCCCTTCAAGAGGTGAACTGAAAATATGTGCTCCACATTAGTCCAGTATGGGAGTGTCCACAATTTTTCTGGATTGATGTGTTGACGAATGCTACTCCTCAGGGGGAGCAGCATAGTGGAACAGGAAAGCTTGTGCCTCCACTTTGACATTGTTGTCAAAGGGGGAGAAGATATCCACAGCAATGGGGAGAAGATGTCATGCAGAAAGAGATGTCATGCCCAAACTTTTGGGCATGAACGGGATAAATTTTTTTTGAAATTCCTACTTAATAACATTAAATTGCAATTTCAAAAATGCACTAACAAGTTTTGTCTTAACTATGTTTGAGTAACTTACAACATTAACTCAAGCAGACGAGAATAATTTAAAAATTAAATGCGGATTACCTATAAGAAATAAATTTATTGATTCATCAAAGATGGTCATTAGTTAATTAAATCAAACTTCCCAAAATATTTGGCTGAGATATTATTAATCTCTATTAAGTCTAAATTGCCTAAAAAACATTTTAATCAATTATTATTAAAATAAATCGACTAATGAGACAATTAATTTCAAAGGAATATCTTCCACAAGTCTATTATTAATATCATCTAAAAACATCCCTTTTCTTTTATATCCTTATATTTAACAACAAATTTCTAATAAAATTATTTTGACCTACCAATTGCCCTTTAACAACAACATTATTAATGTTTAAAATGACATTAATATATTCAATAAATTATAAAATATCTTTAATATATATAAATTATATAAATAATTTTCCTTAAACAAAAATTATACAACTTGCTCAAATTTGCTCATAATATAGAAACTCTACAATTTTGTCCAAGCTATATTCATAACCCTATATATATAATAGACATATATATGTATATATATATATATAGATGTATACATATATATATATATACATACATACATATATATATATATATATATATATATATGTATACATCTATATATATATATGTACATATATATATACATATATACATATATACATATATATACATATACATATATACATATATATACATATACATATATACATATATATACATATGTACATATATATATATATACATATAGATATATACATATATACATCTATATATCTATTTATATATACATATATAAATATATGTATATATATATATATATATATAAATGAAACTAAAGTGTTATTACCATGCAAACCCTAACCCTTCTTTATATTATAAAATAAGCCCCTCATTTTTTTTTTTGTATTGTCCACATTTTACTCTAGCCCTAACCGGGCTAGGGTTCTATTCTTCATTTTTTTTGTTTCTTTTTCTTCCTTGCATAGGGTCGAACAGGGTCGAGCAGCAACCATGGCAAAAGGGTATGTGCGGAGGTTGCAGGCGACGACCCCAGGGTGGCTCCGCTCACTGTGGGTTACCATAGTGGTGGCGACCACTGCGGTCGCCCACAGTGGTGGCCCTCGGGCCATTCACTATGGATGGCCGCAGTGGTGGCGCCCACTGTGGTTGCCCATAGTGGCGACCCTTGGGCTATCCACTATGGACGCCCATAGTGGCGTCGACCAAGGCCGCCCACTGTGCCATGCACAGTGTTCGGCCCCCGCTGTCCACTGTGCATTTCACAGTGGTTCGGCCCCAGCCGACCCCCCCTATAATGTTTTTTTTTTTCTAAAATTTGTTTTAATTTTTTTTTTTTGGGGGGGTTTATTTAAATGAAATAAATTATATATATATATATATAAATAATTTATATATATGTATATATATATATACTTATTTGTATATATACATTTTAAACAAGTTTATTTATTTAACTTTAAGAAATGAATTCATTTATGCATGCATATAAAATTAGTTGAATCTCTATTTATTTATATATATATATATATATAAATATAAATATATATATATATTTATATATAAATATAATAATATTGAATCTAGGATATACATGTCAAAGATGAATTAATTTTGAAATGATACAATGGCTCTGCAAGTTGGCAGTGAAAGGCGACTCCGCGCTTGGGCAGATGTTGGTTGGGATGATCCGCCACATGTGCCATAGTGGGTGTTTTCCAAGGGCCGATGGAAAGATAAGGCTCTGTTTCTGCGAAGGCATAGGAGAGATTTTCGTCTGGTATCCAAATATTTTCAGGGCTTTTTCAAAAGGTTTCTGTGGCATTGGATGGAAAGTTCTAACAGGTAAGGTTCTGATGGAAGAAACATTAATAGGGGTAGGAAAGCGGTTACTACACACTGCTCTTTTGCTAAAGTGGTAGCCATGGGAATCTCAGGGGCTCCTAGGGCATCCGAGTCTGTAAAACAAATGAATGGTGCTTGTGGTCCTAGGGTATCCGGGTCTGTTAAACAAATGGATGTAGATATTGTTGTTATTGTTGATAAAGACACAGGGAGCTCGAGCAATAAAGATCATGTGGAAATTGGTAATAAGGATCATTCCATTCCTTCGAAGGAGGTTTGGTTCCCATGACCTTGTTTTGATTTTTTTGGTTCTATTGTGGCTGATAGGGCTTCCAAGTCGCATTCTGTGGCTATTTTAGGGGAAATCTGGGGTCCTCCGACCAACTTATCCAAGTTATATTCTAAATTATAGAAACATTGGCCTGTTTGATTTGTTTTCAGTTGTTATCTTCCAATTCCTATGTTTTGGTTTTTGAATCCCCCCATTGCAAGGATGATGTTCTTAAAAGTTCATTTCATTGGTTTGGTAATGTTTTAGTTAGGGTTTCTATTTGGAAACCCTTCTTTGTTTTGGAATGGGTCAAACCTAAATCTCTTCTAGTTTGGTTTGGCTTGCCACAACTTCCATTTGAATTCATGGATCCGGAGGTGCTGAAATCTATAGGGGATAATTTTGGGTGCTTTTTAACATCTAAATCTGCTCTTGAGGAAGGGAAGGTTCTCATAAAAATATGTGTTCTAATTTTGGCGACATCAGTATGCCCAATTTCTTGTAATATTAAATCAAACGAAGGAATCTGGAAGCAACCTATTGTGAAAATGAAGGATGATCTGGATCAAAACCTCATAGTTGTGGATGCTCCTCTATTTTTTGACTTTCTAAATGTAAAAACTGGTTTAAACAACGAGATAGATCGAAATGTTTTTTTTACTCTTGCTCCTACTAAAGACTCATCTCAGGTCTTGGTGGGGTCTATTTACCAAGACAAGGAAGACCTTAACAATGCCGCTCAAATAAATCATAATAATTCTACTAAAGAATTTCCTCAGGTATTAGCTAGGTCTGTCCGACAATTCAAGGAGGTCCTTCACAATACCGCTCTTCCTAATAGTAAAACTACCACTATCATTTCTAAAAGTGAGGCGAACACCTTATCTCAGGTTGTGGTGTCTATCGGTCATGTTAAAAATGGTATTCCCAATCTGGGTAAACAGTTGGCTCTTCCTCCATTACAAGATTCTCTTGTTTGTCCTGTTTAGAAGGGGGGGTTGGGTGGTAGCTTAGGGGTTGAGGTCCTTAATGCTTTAGATCGATCATCTAGTCCTATTGCAGCAACCGAGGTGATTGCTCCAGTTGTGCCTACCACTATAAATCATGATGAAGATGCTTTACTTCAGCAAGTCAAAGAGTTACTACATAATGAGCCTCTTAGGGAAAGTACTAAGCCTGAGTCTCTGCATATTTTTCCAGATGATCACATGACTTAGCTCGTTGAGTAGTTGCTTAAATCCAACATGGACTTTGTGGAAGATGAGGTCTCGAAAAAGGTAGCGTTCTCTATTAAGAATGATATGGGTTTAATTCATAAGAGTTTGTCTATCTCTCCTTCCTTAAATCCTTCTGAGGCCCCTATTAACACCTCTTAGGATGAACCAAAAAGAGTGGTTCTTCAGGAAGTGACCCTATCTCATCGGTCATCTCTGATGAAAACGCCCATTAAATCTTCTATTTCTCAGGTTCAGCTGAATTTCCCTAACACTATAGTGTCCCTAGGAAGGGGTAGACCTCCAAAGAGTCATAAAACTCAGTTGGAAATTGATGCAGGTATTCAAAAAGTTTTGTCATCCTCCCCTAGGCTCAAGAAGGCTGCCATCTTGACCTTTGGGAATGGAAAAGGTAGTGGGTCCTTCAAGTTAAAAAAAAAGTATGTTATTAGTCCTCCGGTTACTAGGTCCACTTTGGTCAAGAGAAGCTTACACAAAAGCTTTGGGGAGAATAGTTCTTCTCCCATTAGTGAAAAGAGGGGAGATTCGACCTCCCCTCAATTCCAATGAAGATTATATCATAGAATGTTAGGGGCTTAAATGCCCCTAGCAAGAGATGCTTGATCAAGTCTCAGTTAGATTTGGTTAAGTGGGATCTAGGTTTACTTCAGGAGACTAAACTTTCATTGGAAAACTCAGAATTTGTATTTTCTTCTTGGAAAAAGTGGAAGTTTTTATCTTGTCTAGCTACTGGGGCTTCAAGAGGTTTGGCTCTGTTATGGAATGATTTTGTAGTTGATGTAAAATTGGTTGCATCTGAGCCTAATTGGATGTTGTCATTAGTATCATTCAGAGCTTCTAGTTTTAAAGTATGGGTGTTTAACATTTATGCCCACTCAGGTATTTTGGCTAAATATAGGTTGTGGTAGGAACTCATTAGGGCATCATCCCCCCTTAGGAATTCTTTTGTCATTTTTGGGGGAGATTTTAATGCAGTCTTGAATTTTAGTGAAAAATCAGGCGGGATTTACCCAAACAAGAAATCTATGGATGATTTTAATTCATTCATTGTTGACATGTCTCTTTTTGATTGCAAGCCCAATAATGGTCTATTCACATGGACAAATATGAGGAAAATTTCTCTTAGATTGCGGAAAGATTGGATAGATTTTACTCTCATCCAATTGGTTTGATTCAGACATTAAGTTTTTCGCTTCCATTCTTCCCCTGGTTAGGTCGGATCATTTCCCGGTCTCTCTAACTATTGTATGGGATAGACCTGGCCACAAGCTTCCTTTTAAGTTTGAGCCAATGTAGTTTAGGGATCCCTCTTTTCTTCCCCTCCTGAGATAATGGTGGGGAGAGGCTCCTTTCTGTAGGGGTTCTAGAATGTTCTAGTTGGTCAAGAAGATTGCTTTCTTAAAAAAAATATTAGGGGATGGAACTCGCTTCATTTCAAGAATGTTTTTGTAGAAAAACAAAGGGTTTTAGATATGTTAGAGGTCCTCAATAGGCATGTCTTGCAACATGGTTTGGGATCTAAGGTGTTGGATGAACTCAAGTCTCTTAGGAGTGAATTAGAAGAAATCTTGGCTAGAGAAGAGGTTTATTGGAGACAAAAATCTCGGGAGTTATGGCTAGCTGATGGTGATAAGAATACAAAATTTTTCCATGCTAGTACTAAAATGAGAAGGGCCAGGAATAGGATTTCTTGTATTTAGGACTGTCAGGGGAATATCCTTTCTAAGGATGGGGATATCTCTAAGGAAGCGGTTAAGTTTTTTAAGAATCTTCTTTCTTCTGAGAATATTGATGTTTCTAACAATATCTCATCTCTTATTCCCTCTCTTGTCTCTCCTGAGGATAATAGAATTTTAATGTCTCCTTTCTCAATAGAAGAGGTTCGGGGGGATATTTTTGCTATGAATCTGGATAAGGCTCTGGGGCCTGATGGATTTACTCCTTTGTTTTTCCAAAAATGTTGGGAGTTTATCGGTCAGGATGTCCTTTTGGCTTTAGAGGAAGCTAGGAGAAATAGGTCTATCCTTAAAGAAATGAACACTACCTTAATTGTCATTTTACCTAAAAAGGATGACCCTAAAACCTTCGCAGATTTCCATCCTATAGCTTTATGTAACACCATTTATAAGATATTTTCCAAAGTAATTGCAATGAGGTTGGCTAAGCTATTACCAAGAATAATTTCCCTTGAGCAAGGAGGTTTTGTCCCTCAAAGGGAAACTCCTGACGGGGCTATAGTTGCTCATGAGGTCTTACATTCGATCTTTGCCCAGAAATACCTTGCAATGATTCTTAAGTTAGGCATGATGAAAGCCTATGATAGGGTTGAATGGAATGCATTAAAAATTGTCCTATCAAGGTTGGGCTTTTCCCTGGATTGGATAAAATGGATTATGGCTTGTATTTCCTTGGCAATATTCTTGGTTCTTATTAATGGGTCCCCCTGTGGTTTCTTCCACTCTTCTAGGGGTTTAAGGCAAGGGGACCCACTCTCACCTTTTTTATTTATCTTACTAGTTGAAGCTCTGAGTCGGGCAATTGGCTCAGCATGTGAGAGTGGTTCATGGAAGGGCATCAAAATTTAGAATTTTGATCAGAGGATCTCCCATTGTCTTTTTGTTGATGACACCCTCCTATTTGGTTGTGCAACCTTGAAGGAGGCTTGGGCTATTGATCAAGTGATTAGGAATTATGTAGCTTTTTCGAGTGAGAAGGTTAACAAGGAAAAATCTAAGATTTTCTTCTTAAATACTCACTCCCTGCTCTGGGATAAGCTTCAAAAGTTTTGGGGTTTCCAGCTTGGGGATCTTACCTGTACTTATTTAGGTGTTCCTATTTTTGCTAATAAGGTTAAGGTTAGTTTTTGGGATAAAATAGTTTCAAGGGTGTCTAAGAAAATTTTGGCATGGAACCACAAATGGCTCACCATGGTAGGGAAAATTGTGTTGATTAAGTCAGTTTTGAATGCGGTGCCTACTTACTTAATGTCAATTCTCAAAGCTCCAAAGGATGTTATTGTTAGTTTAAAGGATACTCTAAGGTCTTTTCTTTGGAACAAAAACTGGGATGGGAAATGTAGGATCCCCCTGTTAGCTTGGGATAAGGTTTGTCTTCCTAAAAAACTTGGGGGGTCTAGAATTCGTAGCTTGGAAAATCAAAATTTGGCCCTGGGGGCCAAATTAGTGTGGAAATTGTATGATAATCCAGCCTCCCTTTGGGCTAGAATCATGTTCGCTAAGTATCTTTCTATTGGAGCTAGGGAGTCTATTTTTCGAGCTGAGTCTCTGCCTAAGGGGTCGGCCATTTGGAATTTCATGGGAAAATGTAGAAGGGTCTTGCTGCCACATCTTTCTTGGGTTGTGCATAATGGTTTGAAAGTTATATTTTGGGATGATGCTTGGAATGGTCATTGTCCTATGGATTCTATTAGGGATTGGTCACCCTTGAAATCTATACTTTTGGATGATTGGGGGGCCTATGTATCAGACTATTTTACTATAGTTCATGATGGACATATGGTGATGGCTCATTGGAAGTCAATTGAGTTTCTTCCTATTAGCCCTAGTCTAAAAGTAGATTTTTACTCTATTCTTAGAAATAGAATTATCATCTTGTCTGAGCTCGATGATGAGCTGATTTAGAATAAGAACTCATCTGGAAAATACTCAGTGAGAGATGGATATAATTCCCTTATGCCAGCCAAGGATCTCTCTTCTTGGCCTTACAAATTATTCTAGCATCAAGCATGTTTGCCGAAGGCTGGAGCTTTTTCTTGGCTTGCTGTTCAAGATAGGGTTCTTATCAGGATGAGACTAGATAGGATGGGTTTATTTGTTGTTTTCCCTTGTGTTCTCTATAATCAAAAATTGGAATCGTCATCTCATCTTTTCATTCATTGTGATTTTGCTCTAGGATGTTGGAATTGGTTCTTTGAGAAATTAGGTCTCTCTTTTGTTACTAGTGGGGACCTCCTCTCACACTTCAGAGCTTGGCCTCTTTTATTCTCCTCTTCTTTTTATGCCTACCTTTGGATCATAGCTCCATCGATTATTGTTTATAGCATATGGTTAGAGAGAAATAATAGGATCTTCAAAAAATCATCCACGTTGCTCTTTGATATCTTAGTCAAGATAGAGGCTTCTATCTCAGAGGTGGCCTTGTCATATATTCATAAGAACTTAGATCATCTGACTTCCTTTTCCCATTGGGATGGCATGATCACAAGGACATGGAAATACATGTCTATCATTCCCTCTCATGGGTCAGTTTCAAAGGATCTAGCTTTTAAAAATAAGAGAATTATGGCCACCTGGGTTCCTCCTCCTTTGGGTCATTTTAAACTCCATTTTGATGGTGCTTCCAGGGGGAACCCAAGTATGGCTGGGGTTGGTATGGCCATTCTGGATTATAATGCAGTTTTAATAACTGCTCAATGTCATGTCGTTGGAGTTCATTCAAACAACTTTGCTGAATGTCAAGCTCTGTCACTTGGGATTGACATGGCTATTTCCCTTGGGATCAAACACCTTTCCATTCAGGGGGATTCAATGGTTGTTATCCAAAGTGTTTTGAACTATAAAAGTAATTGTTGGCATTTGAAGTATTTAATTGATCACATCTTGGAGAAATTATCTTTTTTTGATACCTATATATTATCTCATTGTTTTTGAGAGTTAAATAAACTGGCAAATTTCTTGGCTAATTTGGCTATTGACTCAGCTGCTTTTCATAAGAATGTAGAAATTGGTGACATTCCTCAAGATGTCCTCCCTGGGTATATGCCTCTTCCCAAAGATTAAGTTCATCTATTTTGATTTTTTATCTTCATTTCTTATTGAAGTATATATATTATCCTCTTCTCAGATTAGTTTGCATCTGTGCGTCATGTGGTGATAGGAGGTTTTTACTTCTATTTGTATATGGTGTATTTTTAAACTTCTGTATTGGGTTAGATGGTAATGTGTGTACTTCTTGAGGAATGGGGAGGCAATTTTCAGGTGGCAATACATTTAGAAAAAAAAAAAAAAAACTCCTACTCATTATCTTCATTCTTACTGAAGTATACATATTATCCTCTCCTCAGTACAACCTATATCTATTCTTTATGTGCTGATAGGAGTCTTTTATTTCTATCTGCATTTGGATTACTTATACATCTCTATTCTTGGGTTAGATGTTAATGTGCATATTCCTTGAGTATTGGAGAGGTTTATTCATATTATTTTATTAGCACATGATTTACATATGGTTTGGCGGTATATCTGGATTGAGCAGAAGGATGGGGTGTATATCTCAGGCACTTTGGTTTATTTGGGTAGATTATGGATGCTTGTTCTATTATTTGTAAATGTTGTTATTTTAGAAGTATGCCCTTGTGCCTTACATATTGATCACATTCAGACATAAAGTTTAAAGTAGTGGTGTCTTACTTTGGGACATTACTTCATTATTTCTGCATGCTTGTGTGTAATCCCAAGCAGGGCTCGAAGCCTTTGTTTCTTCAATCCGGTTGGACTTATGGTGTGCAGAAATTGTTTTTTATCTTTCTTTATTCTTTGGTGCCACTTTAAGAGTTTTGTATTCTTACTTATTGGCAAAAATCTTGTTTATGTACGGTGGCTGGAAGATTAATTTTAGGAATGCACTTCTATTTTTCGCCATACAGGTCATCTTTATTGAGAGTTTTGTTTGTAGGTTTTTGGGGTACGGGGGAGGTTTTTTGTACGAGTGTAATCTTTCCTCATAAGTTAATTATTGTTTCTCCCTTGTTGATTGCACGATTTTGTTTTCTTCATGTCCATTACGTGGCGGATTTTTGAGATCTCTTGAGTAATCTTGTTCATGTGGATATCTTGAGTTATTAATTGGCTTAGCTGGCTCTGTGCTTCATATGGACATTGTCATCATTTTTTATTAGGGTGGTGGAATTTGTTTCTATCTTGCATTCTTTGTGTCGAGTTTCTTGAAGTGTCATCATTTTTGTTTAGGGTGGCAGCATGGATATTGTCATCATTTTTTATTAGTGTGTCATCCTCTCATGGTTGTTTTACTTTCTTATGTTGACATTGTGCTCTTCTATTCTCCTCTGCTCTCTTGGCTTTGCATTTGCTTTTTTTGATGGAATCAGTGGGTTACCGCATTCTAATGCCTCACAAACACTATGATTTTCAAGACTCTTTTATCTTGGATGATGAAAATCTTGGGCGTTTGTTTCAAATTCATTCGGTGGACTTTTCTCTGGCTTTTCACAAAGTTTTGGGAAAGCGATGGCTTGCAGATAACTTAGGTTATTTCCTTGCTGATATTGCATCTTGTTTTCTCACTGTATGTATGGATGTTCTTCTGGATTTTTCTATGGTTAGGGCAATCTTTGATACATATTTCAACTCCCATTTCTACTCTTCGGTTGATTTGGACAATGCTCTCTCTAATTACCATTTTGATTTTGGTGATTTCGAATATGCTGGTTTTATTTCTCATTCTCAATTATTATCCTCTAGTTGGCATGGGGAACTCCTTTCAATTTTAAGGATTGGTTTGATATCTAACTTATATGATGATACATTATTTGATTTGGCAACCCTTTTACATTATGTATCACCAGATTGTCTGGCTATAGCGGTTAATGTTTTTGCAGGAATTCATTTTCTTTTAGAATCAATGCCTAATGTTCGAGCTTTGCCTGTCTGGGTTCCTCCCATATAGATGGTGCCTCCTTCCTCTCCACCATTAGAAGGGCCTAGCTCATGGTTCTCAATTCCTTGACATCATGTTCTTGGGCTTTTTGTTTGAGTGTAGAAGGTTTTTTGCACGCAGGTTTTTTGAGCAGGGATATGTTTCCATCTGTCTTCTTCCTCATTTTGGCAAGTAGAACTATTTTTTGTGGGAAATAGTGGGTGGTTTCATATGCGCTTATTGGATATTATGGTTCTGATCAGCTGATACATATTTTTGTCAAGCATGGAAGCCTTGTGGCTATGTTCCTCCTCTATAGTCTACTCCTCAAATTTTTTTGGGTCATATGGATAATGATGCGCATCTTCAAAGAGTCATGTAATGGGAGGGTGTTTAATATCAAGTATGTAATTGGTTTATGGGGTTTTTTGAATAATGATAGGTATATCCTGATAAGCTATGTAACGGGAGGGTGATCAAAATCAGATATGTAATTGGGTATATGGGGTTTTAATTTTAGTTTTTTCTCTTTTTTGGGCCACAACCAGAGGTTTTCTTGCGGATTCTTTCCTGCCGGTATGCCCTTTGGGGCCGTTTGTATTTTCAAATCTCAAAATTAATAAAATATAAGTTTAGTGGCCTGTCCACTTTTATAAAAAAAAAAAAAATAATATTGAATCCAGGGCAATTTTCTTTTCATGCAATTATTTTTATTCTGAACAAATAAAACAGATTAGATATATCTGCAAATTTAATCATTTTAATTATTTCCTTTTTAATAATATCCTAGTTGCCAAGTAGAAATAGTTAGGCTATCTAAATATGGCTTTTCCTTCTGCAAAAATGAAGTAATTAATCAAATTAAACAAACTTAACACAACACCTATTTAAATCTAGAAATCTAAAATTTATCTTTAGAGATGACTATGATAAATGTTAGATTTTTATTTTCTCCAAGTTAATAAAATGACAAATTAAAAATAAAATTCCAACGGCACTTTATTTATCTAGAATCCTTTAACTTTAACCATTAAATTAGGAATTAAACTGAAACATTTATATTCAAAGCAACATGCATGCAATCATTAAATCATTTCTTTATTTCCTTGATTTATTTCATATGCATAAAGGGATAAAATAAATTTATTGCCTTTCCAAAATATTATATACTCAACAAATATTAAATTCAAAAGAACTTTAGGAACTAAATCTAGATTTATTCATTTCTTTTTTTTTTTGCAATATAGCAAATAAAATATTACATTTCTTTAAATTACATTTAAAAGACACTATTGTCCTTTTACAAATAGGTCTCTCATTATTAATAATGAGGACTTTTAAAACAAAATAATAAAAATATTTCCAAATGGATTTCTGCAACAAATAACTCCATCGAATTTTCCACTAGCCCTAATCCTTTCCTTCCAACAACTTGCAAATAAAATCAAGGATATGACCATGGAGTGCTCACCTCCCAGCTTAGGATAACTAGTAGCCACCCCTGATCTTGGAGAACCAAGCCCTAGACAGGTAACCACATGCAAACATAAAAGACAAGGGAAAAAACAATCTCAAACACAATCCCAACCCAGGCTACACTGCACTACACATTGTGATGTCTTTTCAAGGGTGGTAGTGGACCAAGTACCCTGAGGAGACTGCAAGTATGGTAAAACATATAGCCACCTCATGGCAAACCAAATACATCATAAGTATAACAACCCCACATTCCTTATGCTCCCCAAGGCATTCATGCCTTATTTCCCTCCTTATGACACCCAAATGCATAAATAAGCCATGCAGCAAGGGTCACATCAAATCCCTTGTGATCACTCTCATAATGAGAGCCTCTCACTCGAGGGTTGTCACTTCTACCACCCACAAGACTATCCTGTCTTCCTGAGAGTAGGAGACATTGATTACTCCCAAGCACATAAAATGCATACAAAAAGTAAAACATAGAATACAATAATTTTTCAAGGAAAACATGCAAGAATCTAGCCTTTTTATACAAGCAAATCCTTTCAACTCAACATGCAATATAAATCAATACAAAGAGAAAATTTTACCAACCTTCAACTGCCCAAAGGTATGCTAGATTGGTTGAGGATGAGCAACCCAAATCCACAATCCCCTTCCTTCTCTACACTTAGCCAATTCCTAGTTCAAATCTAATTTTTTTCTTTCAAAATCCTTGTCTCAAAATTGGAGAGTGGGTGATTACCCACAAAATCTCTCATTCTTGCTTAAGAAGACCCTAGTGAGACTTCTCACAAGTTTCTAAAACTAAAAAGGAAAGGTAGGGTAAAATTGGAAAAGGGATCTCACATCTAAAAGGAAAGTTTACAACCTAGATGATCCTTCTAAATTCAATTCTCGCACAACTTAGAAAAGTCACTTTTTAGGGTGTCTAAATGGTCACATGAGAGTTGGTACATGCCTAAAATTACTCCTAACCCTTAGGTATACCTTATGGGCTTTAGGAAACACTTTTAAACTACCCCTAGGTGTCCATTTAACCCCTTTTAAACCCCTCTAAAGTTAATTTTCGGGTCAAACCTAAGTCGACCACCCCAAAGATTCGCTACCTAAGGCAATTATGGAATCACATTAAATTAATTGAAAAATCTATAGTTAAACAACTCCCTCCAAGAGACAATTTCAAAAATCAAAACATAAATCGACATGTGTGTCAAGTGACACAATAAAAATACTTTTACAAAATTACACAAGAAATTTTGTCTCTTGTTGGATTTAAATAAATGAGTAAATAACATTTAACACACATGCATCATTTACTATTATGAATAAAATATGACACAAACAGGGTGTTGTCTCTCCAAATAGGCAAACCCTAGTTTTACGAACGTACATAGGTCTAGGTTTTGTTCTCCATAATATTTCCATGGTCACATGGATATCTTTTCCTGCACAACTCAATTACACATTAGTAATTTCAAATAACCTCATATAATATTAAACACATGAATTAGAATACACATCAAACAGTTGCATATAATTTACATTTGAATAATTTAATATATCTTATATCCAAGTAATTTCCACATAAGCAATATTCTAATTCTCATAATTTTGATTCACACATAAAACATATATCCTAGTTCTATCATCATAATAAAGTCCTACAAATCCAATAATGACATAAATCATCGCAAATCTATCCTATTCTAGAATCATATAGAGATCTATATCATTATGCATATATTTGAAGCATCAACATACATCAATGTTACTCCAAATCATGGAATCATATAAGATCTAAAAGCAAAATGCATAAAATAAAGTATCTGAAATAGTCTCAACATAAAAAATCATTTAACTACTAGAATGAGTCAAGGTAGGGCCTCACACCCTCCCCCTCTAGGCATGAACTTCCTCCTGGAGTTCATCAAAAAGATGGGGGTACTTTGATCTCATACGTGCTGCGTCCTCCCATGAAGTTGTAACCTCTTCATAGAAATCCCACTAGATCCTAACCTGGTCCAGCTCTCGACCTCGAAGGGCCAATGTCCAGCATGCCAAAATGCGAGTGGGCTAGAAAGATAGCTGCCCATCCGACTCCACCTGCAAGGCATCCCAATCTAAAATATGAGACTCGTCATAGATATATTTGCTCAAAACTGATACATGAAACACATCATGGATGCATGACAGGCTAGGTGGCAATGCTAAATGGTAGGCAATTGGTCCTATCCTCTCAAGGATCTCAAATGGTCCTACAAAGCGAGGTGCGAGCTTAGAACCCTTTCCATAATGGATTAGACTCTTATGCGGTTGCATTCTCAAGAAAACTCTATCTCCAACCAAGTAGCTATGATCTATCCTCTTTGCATCTGCATATTTCTTTTGTCTATCTTGTGCCTCTCTAAGATGTTGCCTAATCAAATCCACCTATTGTTCCATATCCTGAACTATCTTAGGACCAATAGCAACTTTGTCCTCTATGTGGTCCCAACTCAACGGTGTCCTGCAAGGCCTGTCGTATAATGCCTGATAGGATGGCATCCCCAAAGAAGTGTGAAACCCATTGTTATAGGCAATCTCCACTAAGAGAAGGTACTCTTCCCATCTGGTCTGATGATCCATGACGTACATGTGAAGCATATCCTCTAACACCTGGTTAACCCTCTCTATCTGACCATCCATTTTCGGATGATAGGTTGTACTGAAATTGAGCTTAGTGCCCATAGCTGCCTGTAATGCCTTCCAAAATGAAGAAGTGAAGAGGGAATCCCTATCTGAAATAATCTTGCATGGAACGCCATGAAGTCTGACAATGTCTCACAAGAACACCTATGCTACTGCTGGTGCTGTGAAGGTAGTATGAACTAGTGAAAAGTGGGCCACTTTGGTCAACTTGTCAACTGTCACCAAGATGGCATCATGGCAATGAGAAGACATAGGAAGACCAATGATGAAATCCATGGATATAGTATCCCACTTCCACTTTGGTATAACATGAGATTGGAGCAACCCACCTGGATGGCAGTGCTCTGCATTGACTCTCTAACACTCAAGACATCGGGCTACTAACTCAGCAATGAGCTGCCACAGTCCTGGCCAATGATATAACTATCTCAAGTCATCATGCATCTTCTTAACTCTGGGATGTGCTACATAAGGAGATCTATCAACCTCTGTGACAATGAACTCTTGCAATTCCCTAGAAGAAGGTACATAGATGTGCCTTCTATGGTGTAATAGTTCGTCAAACTCCAAAGCATAATCCACATATTTCCCTTCTAGAGTAACCTGAGATCGTATCACTTGACAAACCTCTACATACCATCCATCCTTTGGAAACTGTTGTAGTATACAGTCTCTCAAATCCATGCCCATAGATATGGTGTATACCTCATGATGTCTCCTACTCAAAGCATCGACAACTACATTTTCCTTTCCTTTGATGTAGTGAATGTCAAAATCATATTCGCACAAGAACTCCATCCATCTCCTCTGTCGGGCGTTAAGGTTCAGCTGAGTGAAAATGTACTAAAGACTCTGATGGTCTAAATGAAGCTCAAAGTGATAACCCAAAAGGAAGTGTCTCCACCTCACAAGTGCATGCACTACTGCTACAAGCTCAAGGTCATGAGTAGGATAATTAAGTTCATGAGTCTTAAGTTTCCTAGACTCAAAAGCTATAGCCCTACCATCCTACATAAGGATTGCTCCTAAACCCTCTAGGGAAGCATCTGTGCAAACCATGAAGTCAGCTAAGGGATCTGGTACTACAAGGATAGGTGTGATAGTAAGTGCCTTCTTGAGTTCCTAAAAGGCCCTCTCACACTTCTTTGTCCACTCAAATTTCTTCCCTTTACATTGAAGAGAAGTAATAGGATGAGCGACTCTATAGAATCCCTCAACAAAGCATCGATAATAACCTACTAAGCCCATGAAGCTCTTGACCTCTGTCACACTAGTTGGTGCTGGTCAATCCATAATAACTTTGATCCCATCACTGGAAATAACATGCCCAAGGTACTTGACCTCTGATCAAAAGAATGCACACTTCGACAAACTACCATACAACTCATTGTCCTGCAAACACTGCAAAACCTGTCTCAGGTGCTCCTCATGCTCCTTCTCATTTTGAGAATATATCAATATATCATCGAGGAACACAATCACAAAGCAGTCCAGAAATGTGAGAAATACCCCATTCTTGAGGCTCATGAAAATAGCTAGAGCATTTGTAAGACCGAATGGGACCACAGTGAACTCATAGTGGACATATCAAGTGCAAAATGCAGTCTTGTGGATATCACTTTCCACTATCCTCAATTGATGGTATCCCAACTTCAGATCAATTTTGGAAAATACTTTGGCACCCTAAAGTTGGTCAAATAAATCATCAATTCTAGGCAAAGGATATCAGTTCTTGATGGTTACTTTGTTTAACTGATGATAATCCATGCATAAACAGAGAGATCTATCCTTCTTCTTTACGAAGATGACTGGTACACCCCAAGGGGATACGCTAGGATGAATGTGCCCCTTCTCTAGTAGTTCCTCAAGCTACATCTTGAGCTCATTAAGCTCATTTGTAGTCATCCTATAAGGTGCTCTGGAAACTGGCTCAACTCCTGGTACAAGGTCTATATGAAAGTTAATCTTTCTATGGGGCGGCATTCTAGGTAACTATGAAGGAAAGATATTTGAATATCCCTTAAGGATAGGATGGTCATCAATAGATGTTTCTTTTTCATCCTCTTCCTCCCTATCACTAATGGTGATGGCAAAAAGTTGACATCCCTTCCGCATGCTCCGCTTAAGCTGCATTGCAGAAATCATATGAAGAGACACAGGTCTCTGAATCCTGACAATAACTATGGGCGAACCATGATCATCCTCACACTCGATCTTTTTCTGATGGCAATCCATCTTGGCTCTGTGGGCATAAAGCCAATCCATGCCAAGTACGATACCATAAGATCTAAGTGGTGTCACTCTGAGGTCTACTACTATGGTGGTATTGCAAATCTAAAGCTCACATGCCCTAACCTCTGATTCCACTGACACTCTAGCCCCTGAAGCTAACTCCACTTCCTAACTGACACCCTGTCTATTTGCCACTATCCCATAATGCTCCACAACCAATGGAGATATAAAGGAGTTAGTAGCTCTTGAATCAAATAATATAGATACACTGTTACCTCTGATCATACCTATAGCCTCAATGACCATGGCCTGATGCTCATCCTGGTAGTTGTCCACCGCTATGAAGACTCTATGGGACCTGCCCATATCTCCAACTGTAGGCTCTGATGCAGCCATCTACTGATTCCCTGCCATCTGACCCTGAGGACAATCCCTCACCATATGCCCCATGGATCCACATGTAAAGCAAGTATCTCATGCCTAAAACTAGGCACCTTGAGGCCTAGAGAAAGCCTATCCCCCTATCCTACTAGATCCACTATACCCACCCCTAGAGGATTGTTGAGTCCTCACCAGAGGTGTGTAAGTAACTTGAGCTCTCTGATCTCACCTTTGACCCTGAGACTACCACTGCTTGGGCTTTACACCTTGCTGATACTATGGAGGCTTTTGCCTCTGGTTCTATTATGACTATTGTGGAGGAGGGGGTTTGGAGAACCCCTATGTGTTTCTATTATTACCCTTCCAATGGGGTTTCTAAAATCCATATGTCTGGGGTGTAGGGTTTTGGTTCTGGAACCAATCCCTAGTATCTTGTGGTCTAACTTGAATCTCCTCTGCTATTAGTGCCTTCTCCATGGCAATCCGAAGGCTCCCTGGAGTGGACATCCTCACTGGTCCTGCTATGCTGACATTTAGCCCTCTGATGAAATAGTTAACGAGAAGTTTCTCATCCTTTAGGTAGTCCACGTATGGCAAGAGCTCAAAGAATTTGCTCTCATACTGGGTCACTGAGAGACCCTTTTGTTGGAGGTCATGAAACTCGTCTATCCTATGCTATCTGTAATGTTTTGACAGTTACCTCTCCCTGAACCTCTCTGTAAATATCTCCCAAGTGAGAGTATCAGGAACTAATCCACACTTGTATTCCTCCTATCTCCACCATGTGGAGGCTCTTCCTCTCAACAGATGGACTGCTACATGTGCCTTTAGATTGCTCTCATAAGAGTGCAATGCAAAGCACCTCTCAAGGCTCAAAAATCATGCCTCAGCTTCTACCCCGTCAGTAGATCCCCCAAAAGATGGTGGCTGGAGGGGCATAACCTCCCTGATAAGATCCCCTGGATCCCGAAAAACTCTCTCATAAAACACTGGCTCTATCCCTGGAGGTGGTCCTGGTAGGTGCACATACTCTAGCTCATTCCCACTCTAACTCTCTACAAGAATAGGAGGTGGACTCCTGCTTCATTCCCTATCAGTCGATCTCTGACTCCCTGAGTTCTGATTTTCAATATGATGATCCTCTGTTGGAAGCCTATTTTGGACTATACCAATTAGGTTGTGGATTGCTTCTAAGAGGTTTTGGTTTGGGTCAACTAGTTGTTCAAGAGGAGCCTCTGGATTCACTTCTGGAACTGTTTCCTCCCTATCTACCTCTTCACGTGCCATGTGTGCACGCCTAGGACCCCTTCCACTCTTCCGAGCTTGTCACGTAGTCAGAGGCATCCTTAAGAGAAAATAAAATAAAAATAAATTAAATTAGATTAAATAACTAATTTTTTTTTGGAAAAATATTTAATTAATTAAATTTAAATATCCTAGAAAGTTAATATAATAAAATTAATTAAATAATTAAAGCGAAATGTAATGGAGAAAGGTTCCTAGTGTTGGAAACCTTGCTCTGATACCAAAATGTCATGCCCAAACTTTTGGGCACGAACGGGATAATTTGTTTTTTGAAATTCCAACTTAATAACATTAAATTGCAATTTCAAAAATGCACTAACAAGTTTTGTCTTAACTATGTTTGAGTAACTTACAACATTAACTCAAGTAGACAAGAATAATTTAAAAATTAAATGCGGATTACCTATAATTAAATCAAACTTCTCAAAATATTTGGCAGAGATATTATTAATCTCTATTAAGTCTAAATTGCCTAAAATACATTTTAATCAATTAGTATTAAAATAAATCGACTAATGAGACAATTAATTTCAAAGGAATATCTTCCACAAGTTTATTATTAATATCATCTAAAAACATCCCTTTTCTTTTATATCCTTATATTTAACAACAAATTTCTAATAAAATTATTTTGACCTACCAGTTGCCCTTTAACAACAACATTATTAATGTTTAAAATGACATTAATATATTCAATAAATTATAAAATATCTTTAATATATATAAATTATATAAATAATTTTCCTTAAACAAAAATTATACAACTTGCTCAAATTTGCTCATAATATAGAAACTCTACAATTTTGTCCAAGCTATATTCATAACCCTATATATATAATAGACATATATATAGATATAGATATATACATATATATACATATATCTATATATATTTATATATACATATATAAATATATGTATATATATATATATAGATAGATATATATATGTATATATATAGATATATATATATATATAGATAGATATATATATATGTATGTATATATATATATGTATATATATATATATATATGTATATATATACATACATATATATATATATATATATATATATATATCTATCTATCTATATATATATATATATATATATATATATATATATATATAAATGAAACTAAAGTGTTATTACCATGCAAACCCTAACCCTTCTTTATATTATAAAATAAGCCCCTCCTTATTTTATTTTTGTATTGTCCACATTTTACCCTAGCACTAACTAGGCTAGGGTTCTATTCTTCATTTTTTTTGCTTCTTTTTCTTCCCTGCATAGGGCCGAATAGGGTCAGGCGGCAGCCATGGCAAAAGGACGGGGGTGGAGGTTGTGAAGGCTATAGGCGGCGACGTTGCGGCGGCTCCAGTCACTATGGGTTACCACAATGGAGGCGACCACTGCAATCACCCATAGTGGTGGCCCTCGGGGCATTCACTGTGGATGACCGCAGTGGTGGTGCCCACTGTGGTCGCCCACAGTGGTGGCCCTTGGGCCGTCCACTGTGGCACCGGCCAAGGCCGCCCACTGTGCCATGCACAGTGTTCGGCCCCCGTCGTCCACTATGCATTGCACAGTGGTTCGGCCCAAGCTGACCCCCCCTATAATGATTTTTTTTTCTAAAATTTGTTTTATTTAATTTTTTTTTTTTGGTTTATTTAAATAAAATAAATTATATATATATATATAAATAAGTTATATATATCTATATATATATAAGTATTTGTTTATATACATTTAAAACAACAAGTTTATTTATTTAACTTTAAGAAATGAATTCATTTATGCATTTATGCATGCATATAAAATTAGTTGAATGTCTATTTATTTATAAATATAATAATATTGAATCTAGGGCAATTTTCTTTTCATGCAATTATTTTTATTCTGAAAAAATAAAACAGATTAGATATTTTCTGCAAATTTAATCATTTTAATTATTTCCTTTTTAATAATATCCTAGTTGCCAAGTAGAAATAGTTAGGCTATCTAAATATGGCTTTTCTTTCTGCAAAAATGAAGTAATTAATCGAATTAAACAAACTTAACACAACACCTATTTAAATCTAGAAATCTAAAATTTATCTTTAGAGATGACTATGATAAACGTTAGATTTTTATTTTCTACAAGTTAATAAAATGACAGATTAAAAATAAAATTCCAACAACACTTTATTTATCTAGAATCCTTTAACTTTAACCATGCAATTAGGAATTAAACTGAAACATTTATATTCAAAGCAACATGCATGCAATCATTAAATCATTTCTTTATTTCCTTGATTTATTTCATATGCATAAAGGGATAAAATAAATTTATTGCTTTTCCAAAATATTATATACTCAACAAATAATAAATTCAGAAGAACTTTAGGAACTAAATCCAGATTTATTCAATTCTTTTTTTTTTTTGCAATATAGCAAATAAAATATTACATTTCTTTAAATTACATATAAAAGACACTATTTTCATTTTACAAATAGGTCTCTCATTATTAATAATAATGGCTTTTAAAACAAAATAATAAAAATATTTCCAAATGGATTTCTGCAACAAATAACTCCATCGAATTTTCCACTTGTCCTAATCCTTTTCTTCCAACAACCTGTAAATAAAATCAAGGATATGACCATGGAGTGCTCACCTCCCAGCTTAGGCTAACTAGTAGCCACCCCTGAGCTTGGAGAACCAAGCCCTAGACAGGTAACCACGTGCAAACATAAAAGATAAGGGAAAAACCAATCTCAAACACAATCCCAACCCAAGCTACACTACACCACACATTGTGATGTCTTTTCAAGGGTGGTAGTGGACCAAGTACCCTGAGGAGATTGCAAGTATGGCAAAACATATAGCCACCTCATGGTAAACCAAATACATCATAAGTATAACAACCCCACATTCCTTATGCCCCCCAATGCATTCATGCCTTATTTCCCTCCTTATGACCCCCAAATGCATAAACAAGCCATGTAGCAAGGATCACATAAAATCCCTTGTGATCAGTCTCATAACGAGAGCCTCTCACTAGAGGGTTGTCACTTCTACCACCCATAAGACCATCCTCTCTTTCCAAGAGTAGGAGGCCTTGATTACTCCTAAGCACATAAAATGCATACAAAAAGTAAAACATAGGATATAATAATTTTTCAAGGAAAATATGCAAGAATCTAGTCTTTTTACACAAGAAAATCCTTTCAACTCAACATGCAATATAAAGCAATACAAAGAGAAAATTTGACCAACCTTCAACTACCCAAAGGTATGCTAGATTGGTTGAGGATGAGCAGCCCAATTCCACAATCCCCTTCCTTCTCTACACTTAGCCAATTCGTAGTTCAAATCTAATTTTTTTCTTTCAAAATCCTTGTCTCCAAAATTGGAGAGTGGGTGATTACCCACAAAATCTCTCATTCTTGCTTAAGAAGACCCTAGTGAGACTTCTCACAAGTTTCTAAAACTGAAAAGGAAAGGTAGGGTAAAATGGGAAAAGGGATCTCACATCCAAAAGGAAAGTTTACAACCAAGATGATCCTTCTAAATTCAATTTTCGCACAACTTAGAAAAGTCACTTTTTAGGGTGTCTAAATGGTCACATGAGAGTTGGTACATGCCTAAAATTACTCCTAACCCTTAGGTATACCTTATGGACTTTAGGAAACACTTTTAAACTACCCCTAGGTGTCCATTTAACCCCTTTTAAACCCCTCTGAAGTTAATTTTCGGGTCAAACCTAAGTCGATCACCCCAAAGATTCTCTACCTAAGGCAATTATGGAATCACATTAAATTAATTGAAAAAGCTATAGTTAAACAACTCCCCCTAAGAGACAATTTCAAAAATCAAAACATAAATCAACACGTGTGTCCAGTGACACAATAAAAATACTTTTACAGATTACACAAGAAATTTTGTCTCTTGTTGGATTTAAATAAATGAGTAAATAACATTTAACACACATGCATCATTTACTATTACGAATAAAATATGATACAAATGGGGTGTTGTCTCTCCAAATAGACAAACCCTAGTTTTACGAACGTACATAGGTCTAGTTTTTGTTCTCCATAATATTTCCATGGTCACATGGATATCTTTTCCTGCGCAACTCAATTACACATTAGTAATTTCAAATAACCTCATATAATATTAAACACATGAATTAGAATACACATCAAATAGTTGCATATAATTTACATTTGAATAATTTAATATATCTTATATCCAAGTAATTTCCACATAAGCAATTATCCTAATTCTCATAATTTTGATCCACACATAAAACATATATCCTAGTTCTATCATCATAATAAAGTCCTGCAAATCCAATAATGACATACATCATCACAAATCTATCCTATTGTAGAGTAATATAGAGATCTATATCATAATGCATATAATTGAAGCATCAACATACATCAATGTTATCCCAAATCATGAAATCATATAGGTTCTAAAAGCAAAATGAATAAAATAAAGTATCTGAAATAGTGACAACATAAAAAATCACTGAACTGCTAGAATGAGTTGGGGTAGGGCCTCACAAGAGAGATCTTTGTATATTGCCATCAATGCCAAAGGGGAGATTGTTGGCATTTGTGCTGAGTATGTTGACATGATGATATTATGTTGTTATTGATATCAATATGTTGGAGAGTGAACTGGGCTGAAAAATGAACCGGTACAATGTGATGAACCGGTATATGTGTAAAGAAGTGAACAGGTATATTAAAGCTAAACAATTGGTAAAGTGAACCACTATAGTGGTATAAACTAGTATATTGAGCAATAGGTGAAGTGGTATGTTTGTCCAAGAGAACTGGTATGATGAAATGTGAACCGACATATGGAGTGTTCTATATGAAGACTTAACATGATATGACTTACTGGTTGGTAGTCTTAGCTTAAGGGTTTCTGGTTGAAGTGTTCCAAGCCTGTGTGATTCAACCGATGACATCGTATGATTAGTTAGAATTGTAATGAAGATTAGATCGTGTTGCCAGGTTAGCTTGAGTGCTTGAAGGATCTTGCATGAAGGAGATCGAACCTATTTACCTCAGGAATATGCGAAGTCTCTATAAATGGTGGAGAACACGTGATGGGTTACAAGTCACCTTGAAAGCAGTGAAGAATGAAGGATGGAGAATGTCTTGAGATTCAATGCAATGTGTTCAATGGTCAAGATTGAACTATTTTGATTACTTAACCTAAATGTTTTAGGGTTTAGGGTTTATGCTACCGACCTATTTGTTTCATATAAGTTTGATGTTGTGTTTCTTTCTGGGGTTGTTTGCAAATGGTGTGTTTGTATCTAAGTGCAGAGATACGTGATTCTTGCCAGACTAGATGAGATAAAAGAATTGATTCCTACAATGTGTGTGTGTATAAGGAAGGAACTTAAGTGGATCTGCATGAGGCATTGAGCTATTATCAGATTATTGTAATACCTGTTGATCTTTAACCACTACAACAGTTTGAAAATACCTTAACCGGGTAGCTTTAATCAGCTTGTTGTAAATCCTTTAACAGGGTGGCTCAAACTAATTGAGTTCTTTAAACCCTCTAATAAGGTAACCTCTAACAGGGTTTAACCCTTAACTAGTTATTTAGCCATCCCTTAACTGGGTGATTCCTAACAGAATCGGTTCCTAGCAGAACCTGTTGTAATAGTCTTTAACTGGACTAGGCTCCTAATAGAGACGACTTCTATAGAGTTGAAAAGCAGCTTGTGGGTATTCATCTCCACCATGGTTTTTCCTAGTTGGGTTTCCACATGAAAAATCTGTGTCATGTATAGTATTTTTCATGTGATGATTTAAGTGATTTGTGTCTGAAGGTAAATCATGTTGAGCTAGCTGTTATTATATTTTTGATGATAGATTACCTATTCATGCATAAGGGTAAAATGGAAGTGTAGTATTTAGTTGAGTAGAAAGTTAAGTGATTAACCGGTTAATGCTTGTCATAGTCATTCTTAGCTTTACCAGTTACACTCTGCTTCAGACCAGTGTTACTGTCTGTCAGACATTTGCAGTGTTTGTAGTCAAACCGCTATGTGAAAAGAATTTTTGACTATACTGATTCCCCCCACCCTCTCAGTACTGGTTTGGTACTTATTTTTCATCATTAAGTTATCACATGATAGACACGTGGAGACATCTGGCGGAAGTATGCAAGAAAGTGGATTTACATAAAGGGCCCACTTTGAAGGCTAAGGTAGTTAATGACCAAGCATGTTTGAATATGATCAGCAGTTGTCATTGTTTCTTTATGTGAAAGTGTAGGAGAGTTATCTTTTTTGAAGCAACAAAAAACCACTAGCAGTGGCGGTTAGAGTCAAATGTAAAGGGAAACGGTTACGTTAGAGAATAAAGATCAAATGGTTAGTTGTCGATCGGATGACTGTCGTTGTTTCACAAAGGGAAGTAGCATGAAAGTTACCCTTCACAAAAAAGAAAAAAGATGGTGGGTTGGGAAAGAAGTCCACACAAGTGAGCTTTTGTATTCTCCTTCCCAATCCCCAATACATGTAGAAGATGAGCAAGTAGCAATAGAGTAACTATTAAAATTAGGAAGTCTTGGGGAAATCACTTACACATATGAAGAGTTGCAAGAAGGAATGTCGAAGGAACCAACAAGTGCCCAAATGGACTTGACTGTAGAGGAATTTAGAGGTAAAGAACTGGACCCTGTCATTAAGTAGGCCAGTGGGGAGTTTCTAGCAGATGATAGTTTTGTCAAAACAGGATCCTTTTTGCAGTTTGTTTGGAGAAGAAATAGAGAACAATTCAAGGCAAGATGTGAGAAGAGGAAAAATGAATGTCCTCACAAAGATACATCTGTGGTTGAGGCAGATGTAGAGTAAGAAATGTTGATAGAATTTGAGACCATTAACCCAGAGCAAGGAAGGAAGATGATTGTAGAAGCTAGAGTTTTGATTCTCCCCAAATGGGACATAGTAGATGCATTAATTCTTGAAGTAGTAAGGAAGGAAACAAAGCCCCTAGAGGGAATGACCTATAGTAATGATCATGCTTCCTTAGTTATGTGGTCATTAAGAAGGGAGGAGAGAAAAAGGAGAAAAGATTCCTTAGAGGCTATCTATTCTGGAGCTATGATTGTGAAGAGAGTGAAGGATACAAAGGTGGTGGAGGCTGCTAGTACAATTTTGGAATCTACAAAGTTCAATATGGTTGTAGCTGAGAAAGAGGCCAAGGAAAAAATTGATCTCCAAGTAAAGTTGGAGTTAATCCTAAAAGCCTACAATGAATCTTAAATTGAAATAGATCAGAAGGACAGTACAATTGCAAAATTGAAGAATCAAATGGCAGGGCAGCATCAAAAAGGTGAATCTTCTACTTTGATGATTGCCTCTTCCCCAGCCAAACCTCCAGCTACCATTCCAATCATTGAGTTTCCCTCTTCACCTACATCTTGGTTTCTAATCTATTGAGACTATCCAGGATGAAATGGAAAAATTGAAGCAGGCCCAGGCTATGTTTGTAAGTAAATATGAGGAGAAGGTCAGGGGCACAATTTTGAAGTTGTTGACACAATAGGGGCTTCTATTGTGTATATATATATATATATATGAAGAGATTTTTAAGCATGTTGAGTACTTTAATTAAGGACAAGGCTATTCTAGAGCCAATATTAAATAAATGGATGGCTAGGGAAGCGGATTTGGAACTTAGGTGCTCATCCCATGAAGAGGTAGATGTTGATGCCACTATTAAATCCACTTGCGAGTTGGTAAAAGGTATGTCCAAGTTGGCAGAGGGAAGAGCTAGTCTAGAAAGAAAAGAAAACCTATATAGAAAAGAGTATGCTGACCAGAAGTTTGAATTATTTCTTGGAGGTTTTGTTAGCACAAGAAAGTTAAAAGATGAAGAAGTATGGCTTGGTGAATTAGGCCATAAATTTTTGCAATGGATAAATTATGTCATCAATTCAGATGATACATCTTTATTCATTCAAACAATTGAGGAAATTAAAAAGATGAAGTCACATTATGGTTTTTTGGAAACTGAAGTTAAGCAGTTAAGGAATACATGGAAAAGATTAAATGAGTTGAAGAAGAAAATTGTTAGCTTCTCTTGGCCTAGTGATGACATGTTCAAAGAATGGAAAGATAAATATGTGATGCAAGAAGCGGAGGCTCAAGAATAGTCAATTGATGTTGCAGCATTGTAACAAACCTCAGGAAAGTTTGAAGTGCTTAGCTCTTATAACCGTTTGTTTCAGGCTAATCAGATTTTTGAGGAATTAAGGACACCTAGCACTCGACCTGTGAAATACTAAGAAGTCTTTTGGCCTCTACCCAGTTGGTTAACTAATTGGTTTTCCTCTTATTTCCTTTAGCAAGAACTATAACCCTCTTTTGAGAGGGAATTATGGTTATAACAAAATTTTCTAGGAAAGTCTGAAGCTTGTTGCATCCATATTTCTATAAATGGATACCAGGACTATTTAGGATATCATCAAAAAAATTATGTAAGAAAACTCTTGCAAAATTTATTTAGGTTTTGTCTGGTTTCTGGAAAGTCATTCTTGAGTTGTGTAAAATTTGATGGAAAGTATTAATATATAGACCAGAGCATTCAAGTATTAATTATTGTTGTCTTCATGTCTTTATAATTAGTTACCATTTTAATTAAATGATTTAGAATTGTTTGATTGTTGCAAGGCAACTTATGAAAATGACTTTAGGTTGTTCCCTGAAGGAGGGAAATTAGATATACTTGAACCCTTTTCGTTGGTAACTAGTGATTCTTACTTGAAGTTGATGACTAGATTTATGCACATGGTGGGAGTTTATGCATGTCATGCATATATAGATTTGGTTAAATAATTGTAATGGCATGTATGTGAAATCATTTCTATCAGTTCTTGCCCAATTCTGAGTGATTCTGAAGCCCGAATAAGGCACTGGTATAGCTTGTTAAGGTTCATGATTTTCTTGATGATCAATGAAAATGAATATAAGTAATTATTTTATGTTCAGTTATGTTTAAAGGTGTAGGGTTTGTAGGAAATAACATTGGTCTTCTATAAATTTGCAATTGCATAAAGTGATCTAGGGGGTATACCCACCTAAGCTTAAGTTTAAGCTTGAAGTGAAGAAGTTTTTTTTATGTAAATCTTGTTAATGTTATCTTTTGTTTCTACTTCATGTTGTTTCTCTTCATAAGCGATAGAGGGTTGAGAATTCTAATAGAGAAAAACAAAACAATCAGAAATTGAGAATAACACACCCACCTAAGCTTTGAAAAGCTTGAAGTGTAGGAGGTTTTTTCCTTGTAAACCTCATTATTGTTGTCTTGTTTCCTTTTCTTGTTGTTCCCTTCTTGTGTAAATAGAGGCATAATCTATGAAGAGAAAACAAAGTAGTCAGAAATCGAGACCAACATATTCATGAACCATGTTACTTGTACTTCCAACGTGTACACCTAATATATTCAGGATCTTATTAGCACCTCTACCTTCAATCATTTGTCTAGGACCCCGAAGACCTTAGTTATCACATGTGACCTCAAGTTAAAACATTCATTATCATAGATGACCTAGGCTTAAGACATAATTAATTAGATCTCAAGTATGACCCCTTACATGTACTTTCAACATGTATATATGTACACCTAATATATTCAAGATAGATCATTAGGACCTCTACCTTCAATCAAATTTGTCTAGGACCCCTTAAGACATTAATTATCACATGTGACCCCAAGTAAATTTTACATTTATTATCACACATGACCCAGGCTTAAAAGACATAATTAATTAGATCTTGAATGTACTACCCCTTAATATATTCATTATCACATGCCCCCCCTTATAAAAGTTTAAAATGTGTAAGGTCTAACATTTAGAATTTCATTAGGACCTCTAGTTGATTTATAGGACCCCTTAATTATACTTTCAATGTACAAATGTACCTAATGTATTTAGGATCTTATTAGGACCTTTAGAGATGAAATAAGGACCCTTAAAATAGTAATTATAACATGACCCTGAGTATTAAATTATCTCAATGTATGTGTACTCTTTCTTGACATGAAGGGGATCTTCGGACCAAGCTTAATACTTTCAAACTTAGCATTAGGTTCCTGCCTTTTCAATGAACATATAATGTGATAAAAAATAACTCCTTAAATAATCCATAAAATTCAAAATGTACAAATTATTTCTCATAGCTCAAGTGAGAAGTTCATGTATTATTATGAGAAGTAACATTTTATTAAACCCTTGTGAAAATATTCATAAGGTGAAATATAAAAACGGTTGACTATTAATAAATAATTATAAAATAAAATATTAACCTATATACAATGAAATTTTATTTAAAAACTAAAGGATGGGGACAAAGAGTGAAGGTGTTGATGAGCAAGGTGCTAGGGCTATAGGGGATGTTACATATTTAGGGGAGGGTGAAGGGGTAAGTGCACCAAGATGGTGAAAAGAAAAGTGGCCACATGCCAAAAAAAAACCAAAATTTTCATAACTCATGCAGGTTTTGAAAATTCAACAACATGCTAGGCTTGGTAAGCAAAAAATAATTTAAAAAACAAAAAGTTCCTGAAAAACCCGTATGAGTTTTGAGGAGCATTATGTTTTTTAATAAAAAATCAAAAGTTCCTCAAAACTCGTATGGGTTTTGAGGAACATTATTATTTTTGGTAGCCCACGGGTTTTGGCCATTTTCAACACCAAAACTCGTGGAACCGTAACAAAAGGAAACCAAAAAACCATAGAACCCACATGGGTTTGTAATCATTTTGAAATTTTCCAGCATTAAGAGCAATTTTAAATAATTGCACCCCGTCGAATAGGTAAGATTTGATTCATTTGATTATTTTTGTTTGCATTTTAATTGAAGTAGGGTTTTTTAATTGATTTAAGTTTTCTTTTTATTAAATTGATGTCAGATTCTTCAAGCAATCCCCAAAAATGAAATAGACAACAAAGACCTCCTCTTGCACAAGCAACACAAGCAAACCATGTAAACATTTCACATGAACAACAAGAAAAACCTCAAGATGTTGCTCCACAACCACAAAATCCTCAAAATGCTTCTCCTCAACAACCACCGCCACCTTGAAACCCTCCATGTCCTCCATTAGACCATGTAGATGCCACAAAAGAGGATCTCATCAATCGCCTTACACAAAATAGTGCCCAAATTTCTATATTGGTGAATAGTTTGAGGTTATCTAGGCTTGAGAACCACTCAACCCTCGCCACAACACTAGAAATAATAGACAATAGTGCAAATGAGGTATCTAGGGAGGTTACAAAATGGTGTTCATGGAGGGATAGATGTCGAACATTTTATGTGGATGGGTTGTCATATGATCAAGAGAAAAAAAGGGCATACTTAAAGCTAATATATGTTCTCTTTTCACTGGTCCTGTTACCAGTAAAAACCTAGAACTAGATATGACTCGATTTCCTATACATTGGTGTGTTCATGCTAGGATGAAACAAGATTTCTGGGATAGGTGGTATATGGTCTTTGACCAACCACCTTTTAAGAATTGGGAGGTGCCTCTATATTTTTTGAGAAAGTTGTATTGTGAGTTTATCCTTGACAAGAATCTAAATTAGTTATACATCCAATAATTTCAAGGTAGAGGGAGAGGCTTTGTGTAGGATAGACCTAGGGCCCATAGGGTGGTACAACCACAACATAGGAGGCGTACAACTCCTAAACTCATATGTTGCATCATTGACCGATGTCATTGTTTAGTATGTCAAATAGTTGGTCAGAGTAGAGGATGTACTAAAACCTATGGCACCTCCTTTATCAGCAACACCTCCTTCATCAACATCACCTCATCCATTATTTGGCATGGGCCAGCCCATTCAACATATGTGAACCACCTGTCGGGATGTATGTTCTGGTGTAGACATTGACATAGATGAGGATGGTTTGACATCTCATTTGTGTACATGTTTCAAAAGTAGATATCACCCTTCCACTATAGAGGATGTGGCCCTCACCAACAACCGGATCAGTATGTTGTTCCCTTGCTATCAAACACAGGTGCATTTAATTTTTTTTATGACATGTTATCAATTATGTGACTAAATCTTATAAAAAGAAATGAATTTTTATTTTTAGAACAATTTAAAGTGACATATAAATAAAATGCATTGTAGGGTGCAGCAAGTGGTGGGATTACACCACATACTTTTCAGTCGACTCCACAGTTACGAGTAGTTTTGCCACCAGAGGTAAAGATTTGTAAATTTGTTAAAAATATAATAATACATTGGTTTCAAAATATCTTATGTTAATTATAGGTATCATTACTTGGTGTTTTATAGGGCTTATTAGAGGCTAAGATGTCCCAACTTGATGATATCACACTTTTGGTCATTGACTTTGGCCAAGATAGCTATTCGGTACCATTTAGATTTATATATTTTTTACTTAAGTGATATACTAAATACATTCTCTTTTCTCTTATGTTAATTTTTTTGTGTTATTTTACCCCACCTACCTCGAGGACATCTCGTGTGAGAAAGCCATCCTCTAGCATTCCGAGGCAGAAAAAGATATCCTCCTAGACACCCAAACGACAGAAGGTAATTCAATACAATTTAAATTCATTTGTTCAAATGCATTATGATTAAACATGTATATGTAGATATTGATAAATTCACTTAATTTATTTGTTCTATATACAAAAACATATGGGTTTAACAAAATTAATGAATGCACTTGATGTTGATGAGGTTCAGTAGAGGGAAGAGGTTATATCTTTGTATTCACTTTGGATTGCATTCTTGCTTGTTCTAAATAACTAAATCCTTTTATGTCTATATCATATGTTATCATTTTTCATACAGGAAATGGTAATAGTTGCATCAGATTCGAATAGGCCTCCTAAGGTTACAGGAGAATTATACGAGGCTTCAGTGTGCGTTTGTTCTACATATGTTAAAAAAAATTGTTCTATCTAGTTTGTCAACAACTTTGGGTTATTTACTTGTATAAATGTCTTTAACCTATTATAGCCCCCTTCCAAACTTCCTATTGATATTCTACCATTCCATTTCATTAGAAGTCCTACACATATAATATGGGATTCAACACGACAAAGGGAAAAGGTATGTTTATCTTAGATCAACTCTTTTTCACTAAGTGCACAACGGAGTTGAAACCCTCTTGTTAACTCATTTTGGATCACTTACCATGGATACAGGAAATGATCATAACTGATTCATCTGTCACTCTGTGACTTTGCCTCCTACAACCACAACACATCCATTTGAGGCTCATGTATGTTTTAATTTTTTAGTCTATTCATTGTTAGTTATTATGTGTTATTTGACATATATGTTATTAACTTGTATTAATATTGTTTTACTAGTTACAACCCCCTTCAGGACATCCCACGGATGCTCAGCCTCACCCAATTGTAGAAGACAAAGATGAGGTAATCAAAATTTCCACTTCAAACAATTTAGAGTTCACTATTTAGCTATTTTGATGTTATATTGAGAAAATAAATCTGATTCAACATTTGAATTGTCCTTGTGCAGCCACCTGTAGAGCCACATACTGCTTCAAACAGGCTCGATTTTGATGGTCCACCATAGTCATAGATACCAATTGAGACATATAACTGTAGTTGTGGTCATTGAAGGACCAATGTTTTTTAATATATTTGATATGTGTATATGTATATATCGACTTTGATAGACATGGCACATGCCACATTTTTGTAACTATTATTGATTTGCAATCTATGCCATTTTTTGATATGTACATGATTATTGTTGATTTTGATATATATAAAACTTGATATTCGATCCAATTTTTTCATTGATATATATGAAACTTGTTCATTGTGTATATGCCTTGAAATGTGATCCAATTTGTTCATTACCTGTAGCTCATATGGCATATACTTTTGAACTAGGTTGCTCATATTGTGTATACCCACCTACCCAAGTACTAGCACCGATAATGTTGATATTTTGTATTTTGATTAAGTGAATTTGCTTTGAGTTCTTTTGAGGATTGATGAAAATAAATTGCATGAGTTTGAACATTTGAATGTGCAATGAAGTAATCTTTAGCTCTTTCATAATTTTCCTCACCTTTGAGTATGTCTTGGATTTCAAATTTTTACTTCATACCTTCACCTTTGGAGCAAACTTCAAGTGTGAGAGCTCAATAGTGAACTTCAGCTTCAAGCAACTAGGAGCGAAATGCATATTTCAGGCATCAAAAGGGTAGAGTGAAGTTTCTTGCTTCATGAATCGGTGTTTATTAGTGAAGATATCTTTAAGAGTTGCAAGCTTCAAATGAAATTCTTTACTTCATGTTTGACCTAAGAGGAGCGAAATCATTCACTTCAAGGTTTTGTAAGGAGGAATGAAGTTGTTACTTCATGTGTCTGAGATACAGAGTGAACTTTGTGCATGAAGAGATTGGAGTGAAGTTATTATTTCATAAACTCATGCTTTGGAGTGAATTTTTCATGTATTGAACAAGGAAAGCGAAGTTTTATTACATCATGAGTTGAGAAAAAACAAGATAACTTCAGGAGTTGATATTATGGAGTGAATTTCATCATTTCAGGAATCAATTAAGACAATATTTGAGCACCCAAAGCAGATTTGAAATTTATCTAAGGATGAGTCACCTTAGGTAAGGTTTTCATTTAAATTCTATTCCATAACAAGTCAGCCTTAGGGTAAGAGACACACCTATTCATCTAAATCCCCTATAAAAGAAGAGTTGGAGCAATCATTTTAACATCAAATCAAACCAATTATCTCTTCTTTTAGCAAAAACTATAAAAATCTATTAGTGAGAGGTTGCAAAATAGTGCTTCTTTCATTCTTCTCTTCGTGGGAATGAACTGTCAGCACGAGCATATCTGAGTGGCTAGGTTTAGACTAGGTGTGCCCTTGTCTTACTCCCCAAGAGATCTGATCATTCTGAACCACCTCATAGCGATGCTTTCCCTTGAGTGCTCAATGTGGAAAAAATGGTCAAACTTTGATGTTGCGTAACTCGGAGATCATGGAACTTATGGATGAGCCATTTGAACCTATGGGGTCATTTTCTAACTGCCTAAAAAATCCTCTCTCGATTTCAGACAACTCTATTCCTTTTTCTTGTGAGATTTTTTCTCTCGCATCAAAAACCATTAGTGAGAGGTGGAAAAATAGTGCATCTTTCATTCTGCTCATCATGGGAATGAACTGTCAATGCGAGTGCTTCTAGGTGGCTATTTTTATGCTATGTGTTCCCTTGTGTTTCTCCTGAAGATGTTCAATCATTCTAAGCCACCTCATAGTGATGCTTTCCCTTGAGCACTCAGAGTGGAAAAAATATTCAAAATTTGATATCGCATAACTTGGAGACGTGGCACTTATGGAAAAGCCATTAAATCCTATGGGGTCATGTTGTCGCTTCCTAAAAAATCTTCTCTCAGTTTTGGACAACTTGGTTCCATTTTCTTGTGGTGAGATTTTTTCTGCCACATCAAAAACTATTAGTGAGACGTGGTAAAATAGTTCATCTTTCATTCTTCTCATTGTAGAAATGATCGTTAGCGCAAGTTCATCTAGGTGGCCAGTTTAATTCTAGGTTTTCCCTTGTCTCTCTCCCCAATGCGTCTAATCGCTCTGAACCATCTCATAGCGTCACTTTCCCTTGAGAATTCAAAGTGGAAAAAATGGTCAAACATTGACGTCTCATAACTCAGAGACTGTGGCACTTATGGATGAGTCATCAAAATATACGGGGTTGTGTTGTTGCTGCCTAAAAAATCCTCTCTTGGTTTCAGACAACTCAATTCATTTTTCTTGTGGTGATATTTTTTTTGTCGCATCAAAAACTGTCAAAAACCGTCAGTGAAAGGTGGCAAAATAGTGCATCTTTCATTCTGCTCATCATGGGAATAGACCGTCTTTGCAAGTGCATTTAGATGGCTGAGTTTACACTAGGTGTTCCCTTGTCTCTCTTCCCAAGACATCTAATTGCTCTGAGCCACCTCATAGCAATGCTTTCCCTTGAGCGCTCAAGGTGGAAAAAATGGTCAAAATTTGACATCACGTAAATCGGAGACCATGGCACTTATTGATGAAGAACCTTATTCCTTCTTCTAATCAAACTCAATTTACTTGAAGAGAATCAAACTCCAATCATCCAATACTAGGTTTCTCATGCTTTCACCCCTTGTCTCAATGCACTCTCAAGGCATCACCCAACCACTCAAATGGGGTTTTCAACTTCAACGGCTTAACCAAAAATAACTAAGGATTTAATACACCTATGCCACCCTGACACAAGGTTCAACATGCCCAAGTTGACTGGTTCACTTCCCAATATACAAAACTGCACTTAGAAGGATTATTCTTACTAGCCCTTCAAATCGAGTAATTCAACAATAACTCGAAACTTTCCCAAAACACTCAGAATTTTTTTTGCATATTCAGATACCCATTTGCAATTTATTTAACATATGTTAGAATTAGACACAATTATTAATAATTAAAAAGTACAAATTTATATTCAAATGGTACAAATTTTGGCTCTCAAAATTTGCAAATCAGCCCCATGGGCACTTTTATATATAAAATTTGACATCTAATATAACTGATCAAGCTCATTATTTTTTATATATACAAAATTTTGTATCTAAATATGCAAATTACAACTTGTTGTTGCCTTTTTATACAAAATTTAGCATCTAGATATGCACATTACAACTCATTGTTGTTTTTTTATACAAAATTTAGCATCTAGATATGCAAATTACAACTCATTGATATTTTTATATACAAAATTTGGCATCTACATATGTACGTTATAGCTCATATGCATATTACAACTCATATTCATGTAGAGAACATCCAAAAAAGAGAAGTTACAATGTTTTGCAAAAGATATATACAAAATTGTCAAAATTATTCTACCATATTGTAGAATTATTCTTCTAGATGGCCCAAAATCAATCAAGTGAACATTTTGGAACAACTCTAACCCATAGTGTCTCAAGTATTGCCTCATGGTCAAATTCAAAAACTTTCCACAAATCCTTGTTAAGAGGTCTACCACGATATTTAATCAAATGAATATTTGTTGCAACAAGAAGGTTTGAGTAATAAAGAATATGTCTATGTGTCTCAATGTCCTCAAACAAGAATTAGAATTTTTGATAGGGTACCTGCATTTTATGGAAGGATAAGTTAACGTCAAAATCAATACAATGACTAATAAATAAATGAGTTTAGAGTTATCAATAAAACCTGACACAAAAACAATACCTTATAAGCCATATCCCTATCACAACAATGGATCCTATTGGGTACTCAATACCCTCTCCATCAACCACTATAGAAGTCAATTTATTTTTGGCCTCAATACAATGACACAGAAAGTAACTTTTTCCTTCTCCATTGTTCTCTTCCACAATAAGTGCATATACATGACCTACATTTAATAGAAGGATATAAGTTAATACCAAAATCAGCATAAGTTAATACTAATAAATTGAGCTTAAAATTGAATTTACCCAAGTGTAAAGCGGAAAATCGCGATCGAACCCTAGTTGCTCTCCCCTCTTCCAACTCCAAGGAGAGAGAAGGGAGATTCACTAGGGTTGATGGTTTTCACTTAGGGGAGAGACTTTACATTCAAAAGAGGGGTTGAAACCCACAACATCCAATCCCACGCAATGCAAGATTGGATGCTAAATGAGTTTCAAGGGTTATGACAACAAGGCTACCCTCTTTTGTAAAGAATGTGCATAGAAGAATTAAGCTAGGAATGCATAGAAAGTGAGAAAGATTCACTTATAAACTGAGATAGGAATACAGTATGAAGCTGCGGACCTGGAATTAGCAGTAAAATGTTGATACGGTGCTGTCCTGCAAATTTGAGCGAAAGTTGCCGGGACGATGGCGCCCGAGCGCCACGGTCCTTTGAAAAATCCGTGAAACGAAGGGGGATCTGTTCATCTCTGCACAAGGATTCCAAATCTTCAATTTCAGCCGCGTACCTGCAACCTACACACAGAAAAGCAAAGATGATTGGGGGGTTAGGGATTAGGGGTTTGCCTTTAGGTCAAACCCCGGTTTTGGAATTAACCAAGAAATGAGCAATGTTGTAAATGTAAATGTCTGTAATGTAAAACAAGTACTAATACCTTGTTGTAAGGATGTTTGTATCCTTATGTGCGAAGGTATAGATGTTGTATGTTGTATGTTGTAGTAGTATGTTGTAAGTGATCTCCTCTTCAATGGTTGAATCCTTGTCTTGAATGCAACACTTAGCCTTGAATGGAGACTTGAAATGATCAATTGCTTGAAGGAATGCTTGAATGATTGAATGCTTGAGTATAGTTTCCACGCTTGTACACATCTGACCTTCTTTCATTTCCTCTACCCAAATGGGAGAGAAAAATGGAGTTTATATACTTGCCAATTAGGGTTAAAAGACTGATTTTCTCGACCTTAGGCCGACCAGGAAAGATAATTTCCAATTTGCAAACTAAAAAGACCCGAAGTCCCATAGGAGACCGGGCCCAAAATAGGGCCAAGGACCAGGGCACTGGGCACCATGGTCCTGGGGGACTAGGGCGCTGGGCACCCTGGTCCTGAAGGACCAGGGCGCTGGGCGCTCTGGTCCCACCTCCCGGGATAGCAGGGTGCAAAGGAGGTTCAGGCCAGGGTGCTTGAAAATGCAGTTTTTGGTGTCATGGACAAGTTTTGGGGTCTCCATTCAGGTTCCGTGTTGCGTCGCCATCGTGAAGACCAAAATGCAGTCGAAATTGCAAGTGTCACAATTTTAGGACGCTACACCAAGTAACAAATTGCAACCCTTTACTTGGTTCAACTATGTCTGATACATGGTCAAAATCCACTGATGCTTCAATCTATTTCATTTGTAGTGCTCTAGGAAGTTTATATGTATCTAGGGTTTGCAAAGGTCTACAAGACCATTGGTCAATGATTCACATTCATCCCACACAAAATTCATACATGAAGAGAAAGAGCATGCAATCTATCTAGTATAAATAACTAGTGATGCTGCATTTGAACTTCTAAATGAATGCATGTCACTTGATCCTGTAAGTGTACAACAATCTAGATATTTTTCAATATTAGATTCACTTTTTAACCAAAAACATATAGAAACCATAGACTTACCTTCATTACCTAGTCCCAACATAGAGTTATACCATTGCATAATTGTTCTGCATCTATTAAAATTGCACCACCTTTGTAATTCAATTCCTCTCTAGTAAGATCTATTTTCACACATGCTCCCGCAACATCATGCTCTCCCTTTCCATACCCAGCCTCAATGAAATTCCAAAAATGTTGCACACCACTTGTCACATGCATCCTAGTCAACCAGTAGAACATCCTTGAATTCTTGAATTGTGTGATGCAATTGTCCAACCATATTAAGTGTTGGTTGTATCTTATATCTCTTTCCCTTAAACTATCATAGAAGACTGTAATGCATCCTTGCACAAATTATGAGGAAGATCATCACTGATATAGAAGTGATATTTTCTTATAACCTTTATGTCCTCCATGGTGCTATCATGTGCATGCATGAATGCTATGTGTACAAAAAATGTAACTTGTGTAGAGTGGTAATACATAGATTGTACTTAAACCTATGGCTTTAGTGTATAACTATCAGTAAAATCAATGACAAAGACAATAGTGCCGAGGGAGAAAGTGTCCTTACACAACTTGAATTGCTCATCTAACCACCTAACTTTATGTGTGTGACCTATTTACTCATACACTTGTTTCTCTTGAAACATCTTCATAAAATCAGCTATGCATATATCCCTTTTCACTAACTCACACCTCTTTATTTCTTTTCCATCTTTAACACCTTTTGTGATTGACTTATATTTTTCAATAGAAACTAGTTCCTTTCCAATTTCATGTGTGTTATCTAGACGTAGGCATTTATGCAACTATTGGAAACCACCATATGTAGGACAAATCCCTCTCAAACACATCATCTTATAGTAAATGCACCTATCATCTCATTTACATAGTACACTTGAAATAAATTCTCTCACTAACTTAGGAGGTGCTTGTAGACCACATTCCTGCAAAACATCGTTAGTGTACAAAGTACAACATATATAGTGATAAATATCATAATGCATGGAAAATCCAACATTGACCCTACAACAACGTGTAGTAAGTCGATGATTAATCTTAACATAAAATGGTTTTGTCATCACAAATTTTTTTTGACTAATTTTAATTTGAGGAAAGCTTTGAAGAAACCTTTCATAAAATTGTGTTTGAGTTGTATCTAAATAGTGTTTTGGATGTGGCTCACGATTACTTATTCCAGTTTGCCTTCTACCAACATCTCTTTGGTTGGGTGAAACCCTTATGCTATCATGCAAATATTTCTCAATTAACATTCTTAGTTCATCAACAACAACCTTGTCCTCGCATGGGATTCTACTCGAGAATTCCCAAAGAGAATTATTGTTAGGATCCTCGATTTTCTCTCGTCTCTCAAGGAATAGTGTAATGTGGTTCTACTTATCCTTAATAAATTTCTTGTTTTGCTTATTAAATGAGATTTTTTTCATTTCCTTTCCCATTATGGTTGATGTAAGGACACGAAGAGTAACATTAGCATATTTAGTGCATGATTTAAAACCAATGGCTTGGTATGCATCAAAAAGATTTCTCACAATGGTTTTTTCATTATTATTTTTGGATGTTCTTAACCCCAAAATTTTCATTCTCTCTTTAAATTTAAGATTTTTAATTATTCCAACAACTAATTTGCATCTTCCAATTTCATTTAAGTTTTCAAAATAGTTATTCCAAATTCTTCTAACCATTCTTCAACAAGTTCTGTTAGAAATTTTATCATGCATTGGCTTCACAATATTTTCATCAATATCTATTAGGAACTTTGGTTTTCTATGAAATATTCTAAGAGGTGTTAATATTGGTGCATGCTCTTCATTTTCATTAGGTGCATTATGTGCATTCATCACATCAAATTCAAATGGTATATCTTCTTCAATTTCATTAACATGTTCATTCACCGAATCATTTTCAAATGGTGTATGTTCATTGCATTCATTAGGTGCATTCATCATATGCATTTGAATTGTTGTATGTTTATCATTTTGATTTGGTGCATTCATCATATCAATTTCAATTTTTTAATGTTCATCACTTTCATTAGGTGCATTAGATGACGCACCTTCACGTAATCTCCTCATATACTCCCTTTGTCTTTCCTTTGTTGCCTCTCTTTGTTCATTCATTCCTCTCTTTCTCTTTCCTATTGTCCTACACATAACATCATGATGACAATCCGCAATCAGATAGAAAAAAAATATATAATCATCATTTTGTTATAATCTAAAGTAACAATAATAAAATAACTTTTAAAAAAGCCAAAATACAAGACAAATCAATCACGATAAAAGAAAAAAACCAACAAATGATCATCATTTTGTTACAAACTAAAGTACAATGATTAAAAAACTTCAAAAAGAATCCAATATAGGAGACAAATCAATCATTTCAAAGCAAAAGTGACAAAAAAAATATGAAAACCTAATTGTTACTATCCCAAAAAAATCATGAGGAAAAGCAGTGGGGCCTTCAAACAACTTGCAATGCTAGTTTTTAGGCCATTGGGGCTAAAATATATTAAGATTTTCTCATAACTCATACCCATACGGGTTATGTAGAACTATAAGTTTTGGCCTTAGTTCCAAATAGAGAGAGAGAGAGAGAGAGAGAGAGAGAGAGAGAGAGAGAGAGAGAGAGAGAGAGAGAGAGAGAGAGAGAGAGAGAGAGAGAGAGAGAGAGAGAGAGAGAGAGAGAGAGAGAGAGAGAGAGAGAGAGAGTAGGAGAAGGAGGAGAGGGTGAGAAACATGAGGTAGAGAGAGAATGAGAAGGAGAAAATGTTGAGAGAACTGATAGAGAGAGAAGTGTTATGGGGAGAAAGATGAGATAGAACTCAAGGAGGATAATTAGGGCTCAAAATAGATAGAGATGGTGATGGGGGAAGGAAGACGAGAGAGAGAGAAAAATAAGAAAGACATGCATGTATACAAACATATATACATATATCTATATAAATATATGTATATAACTATATATTTGCATATATACATACATAAACACTTATTATATATGTATGTCTATAAATATGTGTAGCAAATGCTAAGTTTACAAGCATACATTATTATGTCTTCATAACCCATATGGGTTTTGTGAAACACAAAATAATGGTTTTAGTTCTACATAACCCATATGGGTTATGTAGAACTACGAATAGTACTTTTTTTTTTCAAAACCCATGTAGGTTTTGGCTTCGTAAGAGGGTTGGAAAATGACCCTAAGGCTTGCAAACCCATTTTCCCCCATTTTTGTTGCTTTACACGTTTTTTATCATCCAGCATGATTTCTCAACTTCACCATCATCAGGTTTATAAATGATCAAGTGGGTATCTCTAAAATTACCACCATAATCTCACACATCTTCTCAGTTTTCTAACTTTATAATTTTTTCTATTTTTGGACAACATTAGCATAGTAAACTTTAATTTTCTTTACCAATGCCTTGATAGTCCTCAGAGACACATGTCTACCATTTTTTTAATAACTTTTTATATACTTGACCAAATTCAAAATAAATTATATATTATTGTTTGAAAATATATTATATACACTTTTTAAAAAAAATGTATGCATTTTTTATTATTTTGATGCAATTTATGCCCAGCGCACGAATAGGTATGAATTTTCTAGATGTGGTCACTTCAAAAAATCATTAAAAAAAAAATACTCAACAGAAAATTACAAAAAAATACACAACTTCTAGATCTCACTCTTACCTATCATCCCACCAAATGGTTTTGAAAAATACTAAATCTAACTATATATTTTATGCAACACACAAAAACAAATATGTTATGTTTTTTTGAAAAAGTTAGGAACAAATTTTTGTGCATGAGAGGTTTGACCCTTTTAATCTTATATAATTTTTTTTTAAAATAGTAGTTTAGAAACTAGAATCAGAGTAATATAATTCTTATTATTTTCTCAAATCCTAATTTTGAGTGCATTCCTTCAAATATCTCTTTGAAGTTTAGGTTTACTTGTTTTCAGGGAAAAAGTGGCCACTTATACCCCCCTTTTTGTTCACCATCTTGGTGCACTTACCCAAAGAAGAGGATGAGGATGTAGATGGAGAAAGGAATGGTGATTCAAATGATAAGGACTATGTATTTTTGGGGGTTTCATTGTTCATGATGGATGCTGGCCAGGGTAGGGTTTATTAGGCCCATAGATATACTAAGAGGGAGGTGGGCGTGAATCAATATACACACTGTAAAATTCAAATTTTATTAACAACTTAAATCCAAATAACACAAGAGCATAGTATGTGTGTAAACTCTAAATATATTATTTTATATAAATTGTATTTTTATAAATTTTAGAGGTATCTAACCCTCATTCACTTTCTGAGTAACAACTCACTAGAGGCACCAACCCCTCATTCAAGTCTGCACCTTCAAAAGGTGACTAATTAATTTTATAAGTAATACTATCAATATTCCACTAAAACTATTCTACAAGTCTCGTATAGGTCTACAACAAATATTTCTTAAAATTGTTAGAATGGGGGATTTATTTGACCTTTAAACATATCACAAATCAGATTACAACACTTCTCACAATTTTGTCACAAGCTCTTTCTACTTTGTTTTTTTTTAAATCTCAACATGATATACTTATGCTAGGCTCACTCCAAATCAAGTGTGCACTTAATCTTCTTGATTCACAATACACACATTATTCTTTTTTTTCACTATGTTGGTGTCTCCTTAATCTTCCTTAGATCTAACATAAATCAGATCATAAGAGTTTTTAGATCTATACTCTCCCACATACATCTCTGCCCACTCCATTCAATTTTCAAATATTGTTTATATCTCTTACTTTCTCTCAAGAGGCAACTTTGATCATGTAAGTAGTCACCTCCTTAGAAATAGATTATATATTTTCATAGTGAATCACACCTTTTATATTATAGTTACTTCATATTATTTATTGTTTTTAATCATTAGGTGATTGCTTCTTAATAGAGAATCACACCACTCTGATGAAGTGTCAATAAGACAAATTAGTATTATGTACTTTTTGTCATGATTCACAAAAATGAAGAGATCATATCATTTGACTCTTTCCTTGAATTGTTTCTCTTTTAATTTGTAATTAAGTTATTTATTCCATATGCTACAATGTGTATAAGACATTTGTCCTATTGAATTTTTATTTCATTCTAGTTATATCTTATCAATTTTTCATCTTCTTCTTTTGTTTTATCTCTTCTTTCCTAATCAATGCTTATACAAATTTATTTGCACTTCAACCATTGTCTACAAATTGTCATTTCTGATTTTTGTCTTTTTCTATTGTTGTCATTTTCTACTTTTGTATTTTTTGTTTTTGTTTTTGTATTTTCTATTTTACTTTATGACCACATATATTCTAGTAATACATTAAATTTACTGCATGGTGAAATTTCTTGTTTCTTGCATCTTGTTTATTAACATTTGTAGTTAATCTTCCTTAAGTGTTGACTTTCCTTTAATATTTGCACATTATGTATAGTGAATCGATGTCTTTACAATTACTCTCACTATTCAATATCTTTAAGTCTTGAACACTAATAAGGATATTTATCATATTATTATGTCTTCTATTGACATATGCACACTCCAATGAGACATTATAGGTGATTGAAGGTTTTGTCATTGATGGCAACCTTACAATCCTATGACATCGGCAAGGCATTCCATTGGCACTAGCAAGATCAGACTCTACATTGGCACACAGATCACCAGCACCGGTAGTGAAAGGAAGCATACCAACATAGAGGCCGATGAGATTTTTGTTGTAATATATTTTGTTTATTATTTGTAAAATCATTGTAAGCCAACTTGGCAAGTTGTAAAATGATTCTGATATAAGAGAGATCATTGTAGAAAATTTTGTGTAAGTAAGAGGAATATAATTAGGCGAAATAAGGTAGACCTATTATGCAAAATATAGGTTAAGGGTTTATGTAAGAAGCAAAGCAGAAACCGGTACTGGATCTGGCATTATAGATGCTATTTTGAAGAAGTACAAGACACTGAATTTATATAATCCATTTTGTAAGTCAGTGAGACTTCCTATTTTGTATTTGAGTAGTGAGCTCTAGGCAATTGGCCTTCCTACATGTGCAGGCCCCTCTTGTAACAATAATATTCTATTATTGGCCAGTAAGTGAATATTGTGGGTCACAAATCCCACCGAGGTTTTTCCCACACTGGGTTTCCTCATTAAACCTTTGTGTTATGGTGTGTTTTTTATGTGGTTGTTTCTATCTCTATTTATTGCATTATTTTCTGCTTACTAGTACATTGTTCTAATATTTTTTACATGTTTTAAGTTAAGAAATTGCTCATACCGGTTAGATACTGATTCACCCCCCCCTCTCAGTATCTGTGGGAATCCTAACATCTTCAAAATTTCAACACATGGTTTCCTTTGATGTATTTGTACAATATTGGACTTGTATGTGATCTTCTCTTTTGCTTGACTATCAATGATGACATTGTTGAACTAAATGAAAACTGAGAGGGGGGGTGAATCAGTGTTTTGTAATTAACAACTTTCTTTATCTAATTCTTAACCACCAGATGCAAAAGAATAAGAGCAAAGTGCAGAAACTAATTGCAAGCAATCTAAAAACCATAACACTAGAATTTTTACGTGGAAACCCGGAAAGGAAAAAACCACAGTGGGATTGAGACCCATAATATTATAATACTATGATCAGGAGTATAATAATATTACAAGAGGGGAATGCACATGCATTCAGGCACACTTCCTAGAGCTCACTGCTCAATTAAAAAAGATGGATACAACCCCAAAGAACTCACTATCCTACAAATGATTGACAATGACATCAAGAATGTCTAAACTAATGAGTAGCATCTACAAATGCCAAAATTCAGTTTCAGTTAAGCACAAAGTGACTGTCTTCCACTATTTTGTCAAAGTGCTATGTTCTTCAGCTCTGTCAGATATCGGAGCACCAATCCAATGATAGAGCACGTGTATCTATGAACCAATGTTCATACAATATTTACACACTCACATCTCTATACAAAATGCTCAAATAAATCAATTTTATATATTTGCATCAATAGATTAAATCAATTTCATGTCGGCCTGAAAACCACATAACACATAACATGAAATGTGTGATAATAAGTCAGCTCAATTTGATTATAAATCCATATGAAGACCTAAAAAAATTGATAAAATACTTCACACATGTGGGTTTTACTACCTCAAACTCAAAACCAATCACCGAAATCATCCCAAAGATTTTTTATAACATGCTACATGAAAATAACCTTGTTCTTCCTGAAATACCAGATACTAGATCTTCATTCTTGCCCAAGAGTCAATACCAAAGGCTAGGCTTGCCAATTAAGATGTCTCAAACATCCAGTCACCTAACTCTTCCACCACAACCAAAAATATGCAACTAAAATTGATTTCTACTCAATGAACTCATACTCTACCACATACTATATTCCACCTTCCAGACTTAAGAAAAATGGATATCAAAATTCTAGTAGAACAATTTAGCATATACCAGATGTGACATCTAATTTGAGTTTTTATCAATGACAACCCCAAAACATTCCTCATGTAGTTAACTCAGTCGCTACAATGTCTCTTGCCAACATACATCTCAACAGTGTCCCCTTTGTCATTGATGGCATCCCTTCAACTCCATTACTCCCCCTTTCTCTAATTTCTCCTCCTTCCTCCATTTCTCCCACTTTGACATCAATAGAAAAGGGTGTTTTAATGGAAATTTATTCGTAAATGGATTTCATCTTCGAAGGATAGAGTGTCACCCCTAGCTTTTTCCTTATGAACTCAAAATTTATTTTAGGAAGAGGCTTTGTAAATATATAGGGTACTTGTTCTTTGGTAGGTACATAATCTATCTTCACTTGTTAATTTTCAACTTGTTCTCTCAAGAAATGATATTTGATGAAAATGTGTTTTGTCCTGGAGTGCATCATAGGATCTTTGGAGATGTTTATGGAACTTGTGTTATCACACAATATAGATCTTGGGTGATCATACTCCACTTTGATGTCCTTCAAAGTTTGATGCATCCAAACTACTTGAGTATAACATCAAGTTTCTACTATGTGCTCTACTTTAGTGTTAGATAGGGATATTGAGACTTGTTTCTTACTCAATCATGAAACAAGGCTATTTCCTAGAAAGAATACATTTCCACTTGTACTTTTTTTTTAATATACACTATCTACCTAGTCAACATTTGTGTACTCTTTTAGAGTGAAGTCTTCACTTCTAAGTTACCATATACCAAAGTCAAAAGTCCCTTTCAAGTACTTGAAAATGATTTTCACTACTTGAACATGTGTTTCTCCATGGGTTGCTTGAAATATTGACACAACTCCAACTGCTTGCATAATATCCTTCCTTGAGGCTGTTTGATAGAGAAATCTTCCTATCATTGATTAGTAGAGAGTTCAATTTTCTTCAAGAGAGTCATCATTTTTATTTAATTTACATCTTGTAACCATAGGTGTACTTATAATATTGCATTCTTCCATCTATACTATCCTAAATTATACTCGCCTATAATTTTGTCCCCACCTAGGCCTGACTTTAGCATTTCATCTTCCAAGGCTTTATTGCAATGCTAATGTTTCTCACACCACTTACCTATTCTACAGTTTTTTATCAATTTCCCAATTCCAGCCCAGTTTTGGAGTCCTGATTTCCAAGACCAAGGCATACCATGCTCAAGTCTTAAATTAGGACTAGGGCATATTCCAAGCACAACCAATCTACCTAATATATACCAATCAGATTAAATTAAAATTTAAACTAGGCCAACTAGATAAATGTAATATGTACATAGCATCAAACCAAAAATATATCATTTGGCAAGTAAGTGTAAGAAGTTGAGTCCACTTAGTGTGGAATTTTTACAATTAGAAAAAAAGAGCAAATTGAATGGAGTGCATGGGAGAGGAAATGGGATCCCAATTAGCCTCAGGATGTTGAGCCTAAAATCATATTAGGACCCCATAGGCTATGGGATCCCAAGCCTAGTTTTTAGAAATGGGATTCCGTTTTGAAAAATATATATTTTTAAAAAAAATCAGGACCCAACTCATTACCTCACCAAGATCCTTTAGCTACCTCCCAAGCCTTCCAGGTAGGTCATTTTTTCATTTTCGTCCCCCTATTTTACTTTTTTATTTTTATTTTATCAATTTATAGAAAAAAATTATTGTTTTTTTAAGTTTCTTTTTAAATGAAAAGTTATGGTTTCATTTAAGTTTTTATCCAATTTATAAATAAAAAATTATTGTTTAGTTTAGGTTTTTTTTTTCAAAATTAAAATTTAGGTTTTAACATGTAAGTATTTTTTTATTAAAATTATTTGTTTTGAATATTAAGCGTTCAAATGGAAACATTTAAAAACAAAAACCCAAAACCAAAACAAACATCAAAATGAAAAGAATAATCAAAATGAGAACAAAATATGACCCCTAAAAGACATCAACTTAATCACATGACCCCATGGACATATATACTTTTAATGTTTACTTTCAAATCAACATTTAGAATTAGGACCTCTTCATGAAACATGATCCAATCTTAAGATATTAATTAAATCACACACACATGTGAGCCCTTGAGACATTCATTATCACATTTAACCCCTTGAGACATCCATTTAAGTCATGTATTCATGAACCAGGTTACATATACATTCAATGTGTACACCTAATGTATTCAGGATCTCATTAGGACCTATACCTTTAATAATTTGTCTAGGACCCCTTAAGACATTAATTATCACATGTGACCTAAAGTTAAAACATTCATTATGACACATGACCCAATATTAAGACATAATTAATTAGAACTCATGTATGACCCCTTAAGATATTCATTATTGTGCATGATCCCCCTTAAGACATTAATTATCACATGACACCTTAGATGTACTTTCTGTTAGGGATCCCACAGATACTGAGAGGGGGGTGTGAATCAGTATCTAACCGGTGAATGGAATTTCTTAACTTAAAACATGCAGAACATAATATAACAGTGTACCAGTATGCAAGAAATAATGCCATAAAAAAAATCAAGAACATCCACATGAAAAGCACACCATAACACAAGATTTTAATGAGGAAACCTGGTGTGGGAAAAACCTTGATGGGATTTGTGACCCATAATATTCACTCACTGGCCAATACGAGAATATTACTTACAATAGGGGCCTGCACATGTAGGAAGGCCAACTACCTAGAGCTCACTGCTCAATGGGAAGTCTCACTAACTTACAATAAGGATTATACAAATCCAATATCTTGTACTAGTTTACAATAGCATCTTCAATGCTAGATTTAGTACCGGTTCCTGCTTTGTTCTTTACATATACCCTTTAACCTATATTTCACACAATAGGTCTACCTAATATTTTCCCTTTTGCTTACATCTCCTATTTTCAAATGTCTACAATGATCTCTTTTATATATAAGAGTCATTTTATAATTTGCCAAGTCGGCTTACACATTTTTACAATAATAAACAAAATATAATATAACAAAATCCTATCGGCCTCTGTGCCGGTATACTTCCTTTCTTCTATGTCGGTGCCGGTGTCCTAAGTGCCGGTGTAGAGTGTGATCTGCTGATGCCGGTATAATGCCTTTGTTGGTGCCATAAGATTGCAAGGTTGCCATCAATGAAAAAACCTTCAATCACATACAATGTCTCATTGGAGTGTGCATATGCCAACAATCTCCCCCTTTGGCACTGATAGCAACACTCATGAGAAATTTTTTAAAATGATCCAAAAATGTTACCAAAAATGTGTGTGCTCCCCCTGAGCATATGATTCTTGTGATTTTAATTTTCTCATCCCACTACTCCCCCTTTGGCATCAATGACAAAGGTTGTCAAGATGTCAGTAGAGTTTGTAGTTTCAAACTTGTAATTGGGTAGTTACAATTTGAAAAAGATCTCCCAAAATCAAGTTTATACTGTCCATAAACTTTTTGCTATCCTTTATTGTTGTCTTTGTTCTCTTCACTATATCAGTGAGATGCTGCAAATGCTTTGCCGATGTTTTCATTCCCTGTATTAGTGCCTCAGATACTTCCTTCCGTAGAGATGCTAGATAGTCCAATCTTGGACTTTATTTTGATCTCAAATGCTTTGCCTTATTTACTATTCTTTCTTTCTCTCTTTCCAATTTAAGTAGTTCTTCCTCAAAATTTGTTATCTTCTCCTCAAAAATTGATAGTGTATCAGGTGAGTTGACAAAACTATCTACAAGTTTATTGATCTCATCATGTACCTTGCTCATTTTCTTGTCTATATCTATAGTCAAAAAGTTTGTTCTACAGGTATCTCTATACAGATTTTTGTACTCTTTCAACAAATTACATAATTTGAATAGAAGTGTGTCAAAATCTTTGTTACACTTCTTTATTTGCTCATCAAAGAATTTTTGTTTTTCAACTTCTACTTTATCCTTTAATGACTCTTCTTTTATTTTCTCAATGTTTTTTGAGATATATTTACATAGTGTATCCAGTTGTCCTAAAGAATATTTGTTGTCTATATTACAGTTGGGAGCAATTACCTTCAAAATTGGTATGGTATCATGAATTACTTTGTAAGCTTGTGAGCTACAGCTGGTTATTTTCTTGATAGAATCTAGTAGTACCTCAGTCACATTAGTTGATTTGAAGCTTGATGATGAATCAACAATCTGAGTACCGATGGAAGTAACCAAGCTTGTATTGACCTCTAGTAGGTCTGTTTGTCTCTGCATTTCTTTAAGCAATGGTTTTTCTACTTCACTAGTTGTCGGTGGTACTGTTTCCTTATGTACCTGTTCTTGTTGTTGTTGTTCCTATTTTGGAGCCTTTTTCTCTGTTTGTTCCTCTATTTGTTGCGTTACCTCAATCTGAGTCTGAGTCTCTACCTTTTTTTCTTTATCTTCTACTGGTTTCTCTTGTGAGTTATTAGTTTCCTCAGCTACCGAAGGCTCACTAGCCATATCAGTCTTATTTGTTGTATCTTTTTCTACCACTATATTGATCTTTTGAGTATCAACATCCATAGTATATAAGACTTCAGGATTAGGATTATCATCCTCTACATCCATACTCTTAGCTACCGGTTGATCTTCAGCAGTTGTTGTTTTTACCGGTGGAGTAATTAAAGGAGGTGAGGGTAAGTTGTCTCTAACCTTGATACTAGGTGGTCCACCAACTTTACCTTTCCCCTTGTCTCTATCTTTCTGATAAAATTTTATGGGTTTGGGGTTCCTATACTCTTCTTGTTTTTCTTTCTCAACTAGGAATATATCCCATCCATTTTCTATCTCCTCTATTACCTCATTAACTCTTCCTACCATTAAAGCAATGTGTCGGTGTGCAGTAGAAAATACTGTCCGGTTGGCTTGAGCAATTAGGTCATGAATTTCTTGGGGAGGGTTTACTAGACATACAACAAGTAGCTTTTCAATCTTTATTTTCTTATCTAGTTCTATTACTGCTTGTCTTCTTTCTTCTAGTCTTTTGAATAGTTCATCAGGAATTTCATTTACTACTTCCATCAAAAACTTCTTGTACATATCCATATGTAATATAACACTATTTTTAACTTGCTCTTTTTCATCAGCTGTTAAGGTGTCATATATTTTCTCTATGTTCTTCAATTTACCTTCCTCTGTGATTTCATTCTGTAGTATATCAAGAGGGGCCAAGTCTTTGTTTGTCCTCTTCTTCTTCTTGGGTGTCAGTTTCTTCTTTGGTGTCGCCTTTCTTACCAGAGATCTCACTGCTTGTTGTTTTTGCCTTGTCCTCCTGGGTGAGGGTGTGGTTGCCGGTGAGGGATCTCTTTTCCTTACTACTCTTTTGAAAGTTGTAGGCATGTCACTCACTGAAGAAGTACCTACTGGTGATAGGTGAGTTTCAGGTTGTGGAGCTGCTAACTCATCCTTTGCTATACCGATTTTCTTCAGTATATCTTCTTTGATGGCTTTTGCTTGTCTAGAACCTTTCCTTACAACTGTCTCAACCTTTTTCACTCTTTTCTTTGATTGTAATTGGCTTTCAATGGTTTTTGCACTACCAAATACTTCTTCCTTAGGTTCTTTGGGGGCTTCAAAAAGTGCTTTAGCATATGTTTCAACTATGTGATCATCTATTTCATAGCCCATCTTGGTTACCCAAACTGTCCTTGGGATGACTGCTTCCATCCAGATTTCATCTTTCTTGATGACAAATATCTTTTGTGATAACCTTATTCTTTTCTTCATTTTGGCCTTTAATTCTTGAAAGTCATGAATATTATTTTCCTTGTTTTCACCCATGTTATTGAATAGTTCTGTTAATTGTTTGCCTACTGGTATATCATATCCAAGTTCTTTGTAACCTATATTGGAAACCTGTTTTGTTATGTGTAGAATTAGACATACTAATAGATTTCCAAACCTAAAAGTTCCTTTCTTTTCCTTCTTGATCTTTCCAAGGTTGTCAATTAATTCATCTTTTAACCACTCACATACATCAATTTTTGCATTGTCTATGACTGTATATAGGAAAATGGAAATGCATCAAAGCAATATTAAACTAGCTCAACCACAAAAACTAGATTGCAATGATAAGAAATCCTAAAAACATTCAATAAAGGCATGAAGTTGAAATACTACAATAAAAAGCAAACCAAATCCTGTATCTCCTTCATTGTTCCTCCATTGTCCTTCTTTCTCCTTCAAATTACTTTGTTTGTGGATCTCACCTACAAGTGCAAAAGCATAGTATGAAAGTAAGATGACTAGAAAAATGGCAGCATAAGGATACTAGAAGCGTGATTGATTGATCTCTTTTGATTGAAGAAACTCATCCAATTTATAGACAAATTGGAGGGAAGACAAGATTAGCATGAAGAGATTTGAAAGGAAATTCAAATCAAGAATGACAAAATTATGACAAATGACAATTTGCTATGCAAGTTTGATTGATTGACACAATTATGACAAATTATGACAAAATTAAAAATGCAATTCCCATGACAAAAGGGAAGAGAGAAAATAGCCTCCATGATTGCAACAAATGGAAGCATAAACATAGGAGAAAATTAGGGGAAAAATTAGAAAAATTGAAGAAAATAGGAGAAATAGAAATTAGGAATTAGGAGAAATTAGTAAATTGGAAAATTGAGGAAAAATATGAAATAGAAATTAGTTGAATCAATTCATAGGTTTTCATCCATTAATTATTTCATGAAAAAGACCTAGGACTAAATAAATAGATTTATTTAACCCACCAAGAAGAAGAAAAGGATTAAATGAACAAATCATAAAACCCTAGAAATGAGAGGATAAGGAATTAGGTCAATACAACAAGAAATTAATGTAGGTTCGATCATGATTCTGATTGACAAAGGATCAATGTTGATAAATGATTGAGATTGGTTGACAAAAATCAATGACAAATTGACCAAGATTGACAAGGAGATCAAATTGATAAGCGCCAATTGACAAGGAACAATGACTAATCGATCCAAATTGACATGATTGAAAAGGACAAGGATCAATGACGAATCGATCACAAAATGACAAGATTGACAAGAACAAGGATCGATGACGAATTGATCACAAAATGACGAGATTGACAAGGACAAGGATCGATGACGAATCGATCGCAAAATGATGAGATTGACAAGAGGACAAGGATCGATGATGAATCAATCACAAAATGATGAGATTGACAAGGACAAAACCCTAATTCTATCATCTATTAGGATTGATGATGTCTAAAATGATGATAAATGAGCACGCACCGTGATGTGATAGGATAAGATCGACCAAAATCATGACTGAATATTGCTATCGACAAGACCTAATTCGAAAGTGATGAAAATGAGGAATCTAGAAGGACTCGATGCTCGCAAATGATAAAAACCAAGTGTGTAACATAGAAGAAATGTTAATGCAATGCAAAAACCCTAAAATAAGGCAATGCACAAATGTTAAAGTATGACTCCGCAAGTGTTGACCATTTTTAGACGTCTACAGTGACCATATCATAAGCACTCTTAATGCATAAACTTGAAATTGAATTGAGTCTATTTGCATGAGTAGCTTTATATCCTAATATCATGCTAATGAATCTCACATTGATATCTATTACATCATTAACTCTTAGGGACCTCTTGTCAAATGTTGCACCAGTTAGGTTTGTAACTAGGTCATTGGAAACCTTCTTGGTTTTATCTGGTCTTTTATCGGTGGTCGGTAACCCTATGACAACTTTCACAACTTCCTTAGTGATTTTGTGGACTGCATCTAGAAAAACTCACCATGTACCCTTCTTAAGACTATCCTAATCACATCCTTTGGAAATTCAGGAATGCTAAGGATCTCTATAAATCCTAGGGTCTTAATGATCTTGTGTTCATCTTTTACATTGCTAGTTTTATCACATATCACAATTTTAAACATGGTTTTAATTTCTTCATCTCCTAGTTCCTCAATGTTGCAGTGGATGTACATTCTGGGGTCTTCAGCATAAACAACTCCCTTAGGAATTTGAGAAAAAGCACCTTAGGTATAATGTTTCTTTACCTCAGGAACTAACTGAAATACGAGCCTAGGTCTTTTTATTACTTCAACAATAGTAGGGTTTTCTATATATTCAATTGCAGAGGTGGATGCCATGATTAAATACCTTTTACTACCTTAGGATGGATGATTGTTTGGAGTGTTCTTTCTTCTTGCTTGAAATGCCTTAGCTCAGAATCTTCGTGCTCTTCATAAATTTGAAATCTTAGTGAAATGAAATGGAGCCAAAACCTTGATTATATAGTGTCTTTTCACCATCTACCACATTAATTGCATGCCAGTTAAGTATTCACTTAACATTGTTTGCCGGTAATAAGTAATTTCCAACTTCTTATCTCTAACCGAGGGAATAATAGCACATGTATCAATAGATTGCCAAACCCTCAAGGAAATTTTCTTCAATTAGATGAAGAACTTCCTACTGGTGGAGCACTACTCTATCCTTCTGGTGAAGCATCACTCTGTTCTACCGGTGAAGCATTGGTTTGTTCTACCAGTGGAGGAGTATTCCCAATATTTAGATCAGCTTTTCTAATCCATTGTTTTGAGAATTCTTGCTTAACCCCTTCAACTTTTTCTTTACCTTTCAAGCTAGAACTTTTTTTGTCTATCGGTGTTCCTTTACTTCTACATAATTTAGCAATATGCCCAATCTTGTTACATGCATAACAAGTTACATTATTTTTCTGAATAGCTTTTCCATAACCTATGCCAATTTGATTAGATAAATGTCCAAATCTTCCATAAACATAACATCTCACATTCATTCTGCAGTTTTTAGAGTTGTGACCAACTTTGTTGCATTTAGAACATTGACTGATGGGTGTGTTGATATTCTGATAATTTCTAGATCTACATTCATTTTCTCTATGACCATACTTATTATAGTTAAAAAATTTTCCATTGAATTTATAACCATTAGGTTGTCTTACCCTTTTTCTCTGACCTGAGTATTTGCAGTACCGGAGCATTCACCAACTTCAAAGCCAATTCCAGAAGTGTCACCTTTAGGTTTTTGATTCTTCAGCAAGGTGCCAAGTTCCTCTAAGCTTTTCTTGAATTTTTCTTTATGATGATTTGCAGTTTCTAGTTCTCTTTCTAAGACTTCTTTTTGTCTCATCAGTTCATTTGAGTCATTCTAAGTATGCATTAGATCTATCTTCAACATGTCATTTTCATAGCTAAGTCTTATGTTCTCATTTACTGCATCACTTAGTCTTCTGGTCAATTCTTCTTCATTCTTCTTCCTATCCTCAATCTCTTTGCAAAATCTCATAGTCATATCCTGCATCTCATTCTTTATTGTCATGATCTCTTATTTCAACTTGCTTATCATATCATTAAGTGATTCATTTTCATCATTCTCATTTTGCAATTTTTCACAAAGTTCTCTTCTCTTATTTCTTGCAACAATAAAATTTTCTTGAAGTGCCTGAATGATATCCTGAGCTACCCTTAAATCATCTTCTATTTTGATATTTTTCAACTTTTCTGCATCATAGTCTATAAGAGCTCCTTCCAGTTGCTTCATTAGATTTTCCATCTTTACCGGTGTCAAGATCTTCCTCAAGCTGTTAGGCTTTTGAAAATAGAGGACTAGGCTCTGATACCAATTGTTAGGGATCCCACAGATACTGAGAGGGGGGGGTGAATCAGTATCTAACCAGTGAATGGAATTTCTTAACTTAAAACATGCAGAACATAATATAATAGTGTATCGATATGCAAGAAATAAGGCAATAAACAAAATCAAGAACATCCACATGAAAAGCACACCATAACACAAGATTTTAATGAGGAAACCCGGTGTGGGAAATAAGTCAGTGGGATTTGTGACCCACAATATTCACTCACTGGCCAATAAGAGAATATTACTTACAATAGGGGCCTGCACATGTAGGAAGGCCAACTGCCTAGAGCTCACTACTCAATGGGAAGTCTCACTGACTTACGATAAGGATTATACAAATCCAATATCTTGTACTACTTTACAATAGCATCTTCAATGCGATATTCAGTACCGGTTCCTGCTATGTTCTTTACATATACCCTTTAACCTATATTTCGCACAATAGGTCTACCTAATATTTTCCCTTTTGCTTACATCTCCTATTTTCAAATGTCTACAATGATCTCTTTTATATATAAGAGTCATTTTACAATTTTCCAAGTCGACTTACACATTTTTACAATAATAAACAAAATATAATATAACAAAATCCTATCAGCCTCTGTGCTGGTATACTTCCTTTCTTCTGTGCTGGTGCCGGTGTAGAGTGTGATCTGTTGATGCTGGTATAATGCCTTTGTCAGTGCCATAAGATTGCAAGGTTGCCATCAATGACAAAACCTTCAATCACATACAATGTCTCATTGGAGTGTGCATATGCCAACACTTTCAACATGTATATGAGTACACCTAATGTATTCAGGATAGATCATTAGGACCTCTACCTTGAATCAAATTTGTCTAGAACCTTTGAAGGCATTAATTATCACATGTGACCCCAAGTTAATTTAATATTTATTATCACACATTACCTAGGATTAAAAGACATAATTAATTAAGTCTTGAATTCATGACCCCCCTTATACAAATTTGAAATGTGTAAGGTCTAACATTTAGGATTTCATTAGGACCTCTAGTTGATTTATAGGACCCCTTGATTATATTTTTAATGTACACATGTACCTGATGTATTTAGGATCTTATTAGGACCTCTAGAGATGAAATAAGACCCCTTAAGATATAAATTATGACATGAACCTATTATCAATGTTTAAGAAATAGGTTTTCTTTTCCCATAATTGGCTAAGTTTTTGAAATTTTGAGTCAAGCACACTATTAACTACTTTAAATCTGTGTTAAGTCTTTAAGGGTTTAGGGTTTTTGGTTTTAAATCGCTCAAAAGTCTGATTAAAACCCTTTGGTTTCTATTCCTACATTACTTTAATTCACTTAAGTAATGGGTCTTGGGGTTGTATGAAGTGTTCCCCCTTGTCATTTCCCTAGGCGGTTGTTAAATAATCGTAAAAATTTATGCCTTATATGTTTTTCCTTCTAATGTTGTCGGGCCCAGTAAGTGTCATGCGGTTCTCAGATGGATCTATGACTTTCACCATTTCATTAGGTGAAGTTGTGAGTGCTTTAAGTCTTGCGAACTGGTGAAAGGAAAAGCATGTTCAATGGTGCGCATTTGGTACGGTTTAACGAGTTTCCATCTCGCTCAAGATCTAACGGCTGGCGTTGATTCACAGCTGAAACTAGGAAGCAAATTACCTTTCGCGAAATGGCAAAAAGGCTTGGCAGGACCCACTGGTAAAGACTTTTCAAATGGCTAAAAGGTGATCAAGTTCAAGAGAAATCGACGGTTCGCATTGTTTCATGGCTGACAGATGCAAGCGTGTTATGCCCTGCGAAGCAGCGAAAGGTTTTTTGGCTCAGGTGAAATAGGTTTAATAAAAGCATAATGGATGTGCAGGTTCCCAAAGATACAACGGTTAGTGCAGTTTCACATAAGAGAGATGCTCGAAGGATAGCTTTCACAAAATAGTGAAATGACATGGTGTTCCAGGAAAGCAGTCTAGTTGGTTGAGATGGCAAGTAAGATGGATCCACGTGGCAGAAGGTCAAAGTAGTCAGCAAGTTGGATCTAAGGATTGAAAGGTGGGTCCAAGAGGATGAGTCATGTCGCAGGGTGTGAAATGACTTGGCAAATCCACGTGGCAAGGATGAAGTAGAATCCGGTGTTTTCTCTCTGCGAATAAAAGGATGACATGTCAGTTCGGGAATGATTAGACACCAGGTGGATAGAGTTGAGTCAGAGGGCCCACATATACCGAACCTTAGTAGGTTGTTAAGCATTGAGCAAGTTAGCTCTAATCTAGCAGTCTGCGTGAGTTCGTGAGGGTAAAGTGCTCATGCTTTAAAGCCTACAAAATAGCGAAAATTTTTTGGGGCCCAAAGAACAGGTAAAGCATGAAGGTAAAAGGGGATCAACTCTGAAAAGATCCAAGGGCTTGCGTTGTTTCATGGTTGCGAATTAACTGAACGTTAAGGCCTGTGAAATGGTGAAAGAGAAAAGAAAGTTCTTCTTGGCGTAAAGCTCAATGGTGACGTCTCGATTGACACGTGGTTTCAAAAGGGATTGAGGGCGCCAAGGTGTAACTCATGGTTATAAGGGAAATACAACACATGGCTGACCCTGAACTAAACTTGAAGAGTTTTCCAAGGATAATGGCTAAGTGCCACATGGTATTTGGCAACCAGTGGAAGAGCGGGGTAAGCGAAGCAAGCATAAAGGTCTCGCTTAAAGGATGGTCATCTCAAGATCAATCCAGTGCTTCACGTTGTTTCATGACCCAAAGTTGAAAGTGGGTTAAGCTATGCAAAATAGCAAAAAACCATTAGCCATCAGGATGAGGTGTGGTTAGTGAAAAAGCTGATGGTCTTGGTAAGAGTTAAAGGCCAGGCGGTTAGAGTCCCATCTAACGCCTGGCATGAAAGAAAAGTGCTTGAGAGATAAAGCCTGTGAAATGGCGAAAAGGAAGTAGGGCCTGATGCAAAGGCAGAGATGTTAAGATAGTGTAAAGGCCGATCAAGTTTCATTTGATCGGATGACTGGCGTGATTTTGTTAAGAAAAATTGCTAAGACGTTATGCTCTACGAAATGGCAAAAGAGTGAAAAAGAAAATGCACAGGCACGTTGTGACCTGTTGGAGTGAAAGTTTCGAATTCTTCTATGAATTCAATTCTGAAGGGACGGTTGAAGCATGTGGTATCAATGTCGCAGTTATTGTTGGAATTATGTGAACCAGCATGAAGACATAATGACATTGTATGATTGTCAATATGTGACATAATGTGAACCGGCACATGTGATAGGCGAGTGATAGGTGAGAAGAGAGAACCAGCATATGTATGAACTGGTTTATATGCCAAAGTGAAGCGACATATTTTGTTCAAGATGAACCGGCATGTAGTTATGGGAACCAACACATGGAAGCATTGTGTGACTACCAGTTGGTAGGTAGTTTCCACTTTAGGATTTCTGGTTGGAGTACCTCAAGCCTATGTGACTCAATCAATGATCTTTGTGTAAGAGTTAGCAATATAATGGAGAATATATTGTGTTGCCACGTAAGCTCTATGCGCGTGAAGGATCTTGCATGAAGAAGACTATTCCTATCTACCTTGGGAATGTGCAAAGTTTGTCAAACAATGATAACGTGTGATAGGTTATTAGTCACCATGAAATCGGCAAATAATGGATGATGGAGAATGTATTGAGATCGATTCAAGATTGTTTCATTTAATGCAGTATGATTCAACGGTTAGGATTGAACCGCCTGAATTACTTAACCTAACAGGTTTAGGGTTTAGGGTTTTTGCTACCGACCTGAATGTTTTCTATAAGGTCAATATTGTGATTCTTTCTAAGGTTGTTGGAAAAAGTTGTGAGTGTGTATCCAAAGGAAGTGATACGTGATACTTGCCAGACCAAAGGAGAGAAGAGATACCTAAAAAGTGAATGTGCAGAAGGAGAAGAGGAGCAAAAATGGATTTGCATTAGCATTGAGTGCTATTACCAGATCATTATAATTCTTGGTGATCTTTAACCACTTCAACAATTGTGAAATCCCTTAACAGGGTAGCCTTAACTGGGCTTGATGCAAAATCCCTTAATAGCGTAGTCTTAATCGGCTTGATTCAAATCCCTTAATAGGGTAACTTGAGGTTAATGAGTTCTAAGAAGCTATAGAGCTCTGGAGATCCTTTAGCTATTGAGTTCTTGAAATCCTCTAACAAGGTAACCCTAACTAGGTTTAACCCTTAACCAAGTATTATAGCCATCCCTTAACCAGGTGATCCCTAACAGGATCGGTTCCTAGCAAAACCTATTGTAATGTCTTTAACTGGACAAGGCTCCTAACAGAGTGGACTTCAAAAGAGTTCAAAAGCAACTTGTGGGTAATCATCCCCACCATGGTTTTTCCTAGTTGGGTTTCCACGTGAAAAATATGTGTGTCATGTGTAATGCTTTTATCTTGTGGTGCTTTGTTATTACCTATTGAGCATATGATGGTTCTATGTTTTATGCCTGTCTATAAAACATATTGAACTTACTGTTATGAAGTTCTAATGTTAGTTTACATGTTCATGCATGAGAGTGTAATGGTACTATAGTATTGACCTAAGAGGAAATCTTAGTGAGTGACCGGTTTATGATTGTTTGAGTTGTTCTGGGCATTACTAGTTGCACTTTGTTTTAACCGGTATCCCTGTTTTCTAGTCATTTGGAGCATTTGTTGTCAAACTTGTTTTGGACTGTATTTGTGCTTGTACTGATTCACCCCCCCCCTCTCAGTACCAGTTTGGTACTAGTGGTTCATCATTGAGTTATCAATTGGTATCAAAGCACTCCAGGTCCTCTATGTTGTAAGCTTAACCGCTTGAGGTAAAGATCCTAGTCAAATGATGAAGAGGGAAGGTCCAAAGTTTAACAAGGAAAATTTTGGTATATGGAAAGATAGGATGGAGATATTCATCAGAAGCATGGGTGTTCAACACTGGAGTTATGTTGAAAATGTATATGCTGTCCCTATCGGTACTCTCACTGATGACCAAAATAGAGAGATACAAGAAAATGGGCAAGTCATGGAAGCCCTCATTAGTAGCCTATCTAACATTGAGTTTATTGATGTTCAGGACAAGGAAAATCCCAAAGAGGTATGGGATGCTCTTGAAAATATCTATGGTGGTAATGAGAATGTAAAATAGGCTAAGGAAGAAAGCCTGAGAGGGAAGTTTGAAGACATGCAGATGGTTGAAGGAGAGACCATTTAGCAGTATGGAATAAGAATCAAAATGGTTGTTGGAGAAATCAAGAGTGCAAGTGGTAAAATAGAGGATTCCACTGTAGTAAGCAAAGTCCTGAGATCCCTATTGCTAGTCTATGCAATAAGGGTTGCTGCTATTCAGGAGCTGAGATAAATAGACAAGTCTAAAGTATCCTTGGACTCCATCATAGCCAAGTTAACTGCCTATGAGCTAAATATTTTTGATGGCAGTGTTCAAAAGAATCAAGCAGTATTTAAAGCCTCTGCTATACCATCCAGAAAAGGAAAAGAGGCTAGCACCTGTGGGGAACCTAGTCAGAGTAGAGAAATGAATGATGAGGAGATTCTGATGGCATTTGAAGCTCTCCTTACCAGGAAGCTTCCTAAAGGAACCGATAAATACAAAGGTAAGCTACCTTTGAAATACTTTTCTTGTAACTGGATAGCACATATTGCTATAAATTGTCCTAATGGCAAAAATAAGGACAAACCAGAAAGGTTCAGGAAATTCAAAGGAGGAAACCGGAGAAACTGTTTTGTAGCAGTTGATGAAGGTGTCATAGATGAGGAATTAGAAGATGAAGAGAATGAAGACATTGTGTTTGTTGTTGTAAAGGAAGATGTGGAAAACAAGAAGGCTCTTGTCTCTCGGTTTGATAATTCAAATGAGTGGTTCATTGACAGTGGTTGTTCTCACCATATGACTAGTGACTAGAGCAAGTTTCTATCCTTGGAGGAGTATGATGGTGGTGTGGTTCACTTTGGCAATGATGCACCATGCATAGTCAAAGGCAGAGGGTCCATCTCTCTGAGTGGAAAGAGCAGTGCTGACAATGTGTACTGGGTTGATGGTCTCAGACACAACCTTCTAAGTGTTGCCCAGCTAAATGATAGTGGCCTCACTCTAGAATTCAATAATGGAGTTTGCAGAATCAAAGGAAAAGATGTCAAAATGGTGGCCACCGACATGTAGACCAAAGGTAACCTATTTCATCTAAATGCTAATATAAGTACATGTCTTATGGCTAAGCTTGAATGATAGTTGGATATGGCATAGGATACTCTACAATGTAAACTTTGATAACATTGTGAAGGATAGTAAGATCGAGGCAGTTAGAGGGTTGTCAGTGCTAAGCAAACTGGATAATACCTTGTGTAGAGAGTGTCAATTGGGGAAAATGTCTTCCTCAACCTTTAAAGGTAAATCTTTCACTGCTGACAACTTGCTTGATCTTGTGCATACTGATTTGTGTGGTCCTATGGAAAGTATCAATGTAAGAGTTGATGAATCCTTTGAGAAAACTAAGGAAACCGGTAGTGAGCAAGCTATAAATGAACCAATTGCAACCTTCTAGGAACCGGTTGTTAGTCAACCAAGTACCAGTAACACTATTCCTGAACTAGTGAATGCTGATACTAATGAAGATGAGGCTGAAGAGGAAAAGCAAGAAGAACTAGTTAAGAACATTCCTCGATATGTCAAGTTGAATCATGATCCTAAGTAGATCATAGGAGATAAGGATGCAGGAATCCTTACAAGAAGAAAGATCAGAGAAAACTCATGTATGATCTCTGAATTTGAGCCTAAATAATTCAAAGAGGCTCATAAAGATGAAGACTGGATCAAGGCAATGGAAGATGAACTTGATCAGATAGAGAAAAATGGTACATGGTCCTTGGTACCCAGACCAGAGCATAAAAATGTCATTGGCACCAAAAGGGTGTTCAGAAACAAGTTGAATGAGGATGGCATAGTGATTAGGAATAAAGCCAGATTGGTGTGCAAAGGATATGCTGAAGAAGAAGGAGAAGACTATGGAGAAACCTTTTCTCCTATAGCTAGATTGGAAGGAGTTCGTATGCTTCTTGCATATGCAGCTTTTAAAAGGTTCAAAGTATATCAAATGGATGTAAAATCTACATTCTTAAATGGTGTACTTGAAGAGGAGGTATATATAGAGCAACCAGATGGGTTTTCCCTATCTGAAGATAGTGATATGGTGTGCAGGCTACATAAAGCCATATATGGTCTAAAGCAAGCACCTAGGGCATGGTATGAGCACATACATTCCCATCTTGTGAAGATTGGATTTGAGAGAACAAGTGAAGATAGAAATATCTACTTGAAGTCTAAAGTAGATCACATCCTGATCTATGAGGTTTTTGTTGATGACATTATCTTTGGAGGAGATGACAAGATGAGTCATGAGTTTCCTGATGAGATGAAGAAAGAGTTTGAGATGTCACTCATAGGGGAGATTAAGTTCTTCATTGGATTGCAGATCTAGTAGATGAAAGATGGAATGTTTATCACTCAGTCCAAATATGTCAAAGAGGTGTTGAAGAATTTTGGCATGGAAGATAGCAAACCGATTGGTACACCGATGGTGACTAGTTGCAAATTGACAAAAGAGGATGATTCTGCACTGGTTGTGTAAAGTGGAAAATCATGATCGAACCCTAAGTGTTCCCCCCACCACTCCAAGGAGAGAGAAAGGAGGTCACTAGGGTTGACGGTGAAATTGACAAAAAAATTTGTTATCAAAATAGGGTGAATTAATCTTTGTAGGATCAATTTGCTTTATAGGAGGGAGAGTAAGCACATTTTATTCCAATAACTTATTCATAATACTATGCAATGATTTATTCAAAGGAGTAAACTTTCTCTCTTTCTTGAAAAACTTAGAAATAGGAGGCACACCTGATGCTACATTCACATTGTTGTTGATGATGTTTTCATTGAATTTAATGGACTCTCTATTCGGTTTAAACTTCCCAAATGGTTGTTGACTACTATCACCCTTATCACTCAGAGCCATAGGATTTGCTTGTTCCATTTGACTCACAGTCAGTTGATAATTGTGAAGAGTTGCACACAACTGTTGGAAAGAAGTAAACTCAGAAAACAGAAGTTTTTCTCTAATGTCTTTTTGTAAATTAGAAATAAAGATTCTTTGAATATCATTATCAGGCACTGGAAAAGAAATTTGAGCATACAAATGCTTATATCTACCAATGAAATCAGTCACTTTTTCTTTAACACCTTGTTTACAATGCATTAAATCAATCAAAGTAACTTTAGGACTTATATTGTTTTGAAACTGTTGAATAAAAGCATTTGCAAGTTGTTTGAAAGAAGTAATAGAATAAGAAGGCAACGAGCAATACCATTGTAGGGCTTTATCTCTTAATGTTCTAGTAAACAGTTTTGCAAGCAACCTTTGGTCATAAGAAAAATCGGTACATATTGTTTGAAAGGTCTTAACATGTGTTAGAGGATCACCTTTACCATTATAAAGCTCCAAATGTGGGATTTCAACATGTTTAGGAGGAATAGCTCGAACAATGTCAAGAGATAGTGGGCTTGCAACATCAAATGTGGGCACACTAAACTTAGATTGATTCATAGAGGCAATTTGTTGATGTAAAGAAGAGACAGTTTGTGCAAGATTGTTAATGGTCGCTTCAGTCGAAGAATTCATATTAGATGTGTTAGATTGAGATGGAGGTATTATGTTATTGAAAGAAGGTATTGATTGAGAGTAAGGTAGCGGGACACTATGATAGTTAGTCATAGGAGATGATTGGAAAGGAGGAACACTACAAGGAGGAATGGAATGGTTAAATGAATTGCCCCCTTGCGCCAGGTTCATTTGTGGAGATGTAATAGGAACACTCATTGAAGGAATGAATGAAGAAGTCAGATTAAATGAAGGAAGAGGGTTAATTGAAGAAGAAGGATTGCCCCCATGACTGGTGATCATAGGCGGAATGTCTTGTATATAAGTAGTCATTATGTTTGATGTAAAAGTAGGTATGCTAGCAATAGAGGTTATCAAAGGAATAGAATGATTAACTTGAGTGGGAGGTTGTGTATAACCTAAAGTTTCAGCACAACTCTTCATAGGCATCACATTCGAATCCACAATGTGTGCAATACCACGCAAAATATCAATTCCATTCTTATCACTTTGAACCATATGTTTTAGACCCTCAATTAATGAAAGAGCTTGACTATCAGGATACTCTTGAGACATCCATTGCTGAAAATCATCAAATTGGTTATCCAATTTTGAAAGTTTCTCTACAGAAACCTCATGGAGAGCTTCTTCACCATTAGGAGGATTAGAGGAATTACCCGTGTCCTCGTTAAAAATGCCATTCAAATTAGGTTCCATCTCCTCAGTAATTAAACCTTGGAGAGACTTAATTCTAATGCTTCATCTAACGGGAATAGTGTAAGTAGGGCTTATTGTTGTAAAACTCATGCACTAGAGAGGGAGAGAAGATTTTGAATTTAGGGGTAGCAAATTTCAATAAAATCAGCCAATCTCCTAGATTTAAGCTATTAAATGCAATCACGACAATCTCCCAAAATTTTGGAAAAAATGTCCGGGACCATGGAAAACGGAGTGCACACGGTCCTCGCAACTTTTTTCGAAATTTTCAGGGATGAAAGTTATGATGATTTTAAAGCTAATCTGAAAAAATTGAGTGATTTTATGATCTGTAGATAGGCCAAATTAAAGTTGCAATCTCAAAATTGAATCCTGCCAAGATTGTTGGAAAATGCAAAATTTGAATTTTGAAAAAAAGATGGAAACTGAAACTTTGAATTTTATGGTTTTAGAGGGAATACCAAAAGCAATGCAAGTTTTGAATTTTAAAAGTTGACTCAATTTCACGCAAAATTCAATTTTGAAAGCGGAAATCAAAGTTGGTGTAATTAAACACTTAATTTCAAAAGTCACAAATTGCAAGAATTTGAATAAAGCACTGAAATTTCGAATGAATGCCAACACACTTTTCAGATTTAGGACAGTAAGAACACAATTTCGACACAAAATTTCAATTTCAACAATTTTTGAATGATTAGAAGCCTTAATCTAAGTAATCACTAGACCAACTTTGACTTTAATTTTGAAAGTGTTAGAATTGATAAAATCAGCCAAAATTCTGGATTTTAGCAAAAAAATACAGTAAGATCTAACTCCCAAAATTTTGAAAAAAATGTCGGGGACAATGGCGCTCGGGGTGCACACGGTCCTCGCAAATTTTTTCCAAATTTTCAGGGATGAAAGATATTATGATTTTGTTGCGGAATCCAAAGTTACAGCTGATTTGGAGATGTTTTGATCAATGAAATTATCAGTCAAAGGTTGAATGAAGAAGGTTTTAAAAATTAGGGTTTTGACACTTAACCACTTAATTTTCAGAATTAAAGCACAAATATGAATTGACAATTTGTAATAAAAGGATAGATCTGAAACAAGCATTAACAATTAAACATTTCACAAGCTCAATTACTAAAAAGAAAATTTAGGGTTTTTATGCAATTAACCTCTAAAATTTGCAAAATATCAAACATGGAAATGTAATCAAGGCATCCAATTTTCAGATCTAACCATGAATAATCAGAAAGGATGTTCACGTCAGGTTCACCAAAATGTAAAATGGAAAATCACGATCGAACCCTAAGTGTTCCCCCCACCACTCCAAGGAGAGAGAAAGGAGGTCACTAGGGTTGACAGTTTTCACTTAGGAGAGACTTTACATTCAAAAGAGGGGTTGAAACCCACAAGATCCAATCCCACACAATGCAATATTGGATTCTAAATGAGTTTCAAGGGTTGTGACAACAAGGCTACCCTCTTTTGTAAAGAATGTAGATAGAAGGATTGAGCTAGGGATGCATGTAAAGTGAGAAAGATTCACTTATAAACAGAGATAGGAATATAGGATGAAGCTACGGACCTGGAATTAGCAGTAAAATGTCGAGACGGCGCTATTCTGCAAATTTGAGTGAAAGTTGACGGGACGATGGTGCCTGGCGTGCACACGGTCCTCCGAAAAATCTGCGAAATGAAGGGGGATCTGTTCGTCTCTGCACAAGGATTCCAGATCTTCAATTATAGCCGCGTACTTGCAACCTACACACAGAAAAGAGAGGATGATTGGAGGGTTAGGGATTAGGGGTTTGCCCTTAGGTCAAACCCCGATTTTGGAATTAACAAGGAAATGAGAATGCTGTAAATGTAAATGATTGTAATGTAAACAAGTACTGATACCTTGTTGTAAGAATGTTTGTATTCTTACATGCGAAGGTGTAAATGTTGTTGTATGTTGTAGGTTGTATGTGATCTCCTCTTCAATGGTTGAATCCTTGTCTTAAATGCAACACTTAGCCTTGAATGGAGACTTAGAATGATCAATTTCTTGAAGGAATGCTTGAATGCTTGAATGCTTGAATGTTTTAATATCGTTTCTGCGTCTTGTACACATATGTCCTTCCTCCTCAAAATGGGAGAGGAAATGTAGTTTATATACTTGTCAATTAGGGTTGAAAGATTGATTTTTCTGACCTTGGGCCAACATAGCAACCTTATTTTCCAATTTGTAAACTAAAAGACCCGAAGCCCCATAAGAGATCGGGCCCAAAATAGGGCCAGGGACCAAAGTGTTGGGCGCCATGGTCCTAGGGGACCAGGGCACTGGGTGCCATGGTCCCACCTCTAGGGACAGCAGGGTGCAAGGAGGATCAGGCCAGGGTGCAAAAAAATGCAGTTTTCGGTGTCATAAACAAGTTTCGGGGTCTCCATTCAGGTTCCATGTTGCATCGCCATCGTGAAGACCAAAATGCAGTCGAAATTGCAAGTGTCACAATTTTAAGATGCTATAGGTTGATGAGAAGGAATACCGATCAATGATTGGTAAGTTGCATTGTGTAGTGCATAGAAGACCAGATATTGCACATGCAGTTGGCATTACTACAAGGTTCTAGAAAAGTCCCAGAGAATCCCACTTAATTGCAGTCAAGCGGATTCTTAGGTATCTGAAGGGAACAGTTAACTATGGATTGTGGTACCCATACAACAATGATTTCAATCTAAAAGTGTTTACAGATGCTGATTGGGCAGGTAATGTGGATGACCAGAAAAGCACAACTGGAGGTGCATTCTTTCTCGGTGGTAGACTGGTCTCATGGAGGAGTAAAAAGCAGAGTTGTATCTCTCAGTCTATAGTGGAAGTGAAGTATGTTGCAACTTTCATGAACTGCACTCAGACAATTTGGATGATGCATGTACTGGAAGGCTTCAATATCCCTTTATCTGAACCAATAAGCATATTCTGTGATAATACAAGTGTTATCAATATTTCAAAGAATCCAGTTTTAGATTCTAGAACCAAGCATTTTGAACTTAAGTATCATTTCTTGAGGGAAAAGGTTCAGAATAAAGAGATTACACTGGAACATGTTTCCAATAAGGAGCAATTAGCAGACATATTCACCAAGCCTCTCCCAAAGACTACATTTGTGCACTTAAGAGGTGAATTAGGGGTATTGCCCATTCAGGAGGTGAACTAAAAGTAATTGTTCCACATCAGTCAGGCATTGCAAAGTCAAATTTTTGCTGATTGATGTGTTGAAGGATGCTACTCCTCAGGGGGAGCAACATAATGGAATAGAGATGCTTGTGCCTCCACTTTGGCTTTGTTGTTAAAGGGGGAGAAGATGTGAAGTGGAAAAGATATCTGCAGTAAATGGGGGAGAAGATGTGAAGTGGAGAAGATATCTTTATATATTACCATTAATGTCAAAGGGGGAGATTGTTGGCATTATGTGAACTAGCATGAAGACATAATGACATTGTATGATTGTCATTGATGTCAATATGTGACATAATGTGAAAAGGCACATGTGATAGGTGAGTGATAGGTGAGAAGAGAGAACTGGCATATGTATGAACTGGTTTATATGCCAAAGTGAAGCGGCATATCTTGTTCAAGATGAACTGGCATGTAGTTATGGGAACCGACACATGGAAGCATTGTGTGACTACCGGTTGGTAGGTAGTTTTCACTTCAAAAATTTTGGTTGGAGTACCTCAAGCCTATGTGACTCAATCAGTGATCTTTGTGTGATGAGTTAGTAGTATAATGGAGAACAAATCATGTTGCCACGTAAGCTTTGTGCGCGTGAAGGATCTTGCATGAAGAAGACTATTCCTATAGACCTCGGGAATGTGTGATGTTTTTCAAATGGTGATAACGCGTGATGGGTTATCATCTACCATGAAATCAGTGGATAATGGATGATGGATAATTTCTTGAGATCGATTCAAGACTATTGCATTTAATGCAGTATGATTCAACAGTCAGGATTGAACCACTTGAATTGCTTAACCTAATAGGTTTAGGGTTTAGGGTTTTTGCTACTGACCTATTTGTTTCCTATAAGGTCAATGTTGTGTTTCTTTCTAAGGTTGTTGGCAAAATATGTGTGTGTGTATCCAAGGGAAGTGATATATGATTCTTGCCAAACCAAGGGAGAGGAGAGATACCTGCAAAGTGAATTTGTAGAAGGTGAAGAGGAGCCAAAATGGATCTGCATTAGCATTGAGTGTTGTTACCAGATCACTGTAATTCCTATTGATTTTTACCCACTTCAACAGTTGTCAAATCCCTTAACAGGGTAGCCTTAACTGGCTTGATACAAATCCCTTAATAGGGTAGCTTTAACCGGCTTGATTCAAATCCCTTAACAGGGTAACTCAAAGTTAATGAGTTATGGGAAGCTATAGAGCTCTAGAGATCCTTTAGCTATTGAGTTCTTGAAATCCTCTATCAAGGTAACCCTAACTGGGTTTAACCCTTAACTAGGTATTGTAGCCATCCCTTAACTAGGTGATCCCTAATAGGATCGGTTCCTAGCAGAACCTATTGTAATATCTTTAACTGGACAAGGCTGCTAATAGAGCGAACTTCTAAAGAGGTCAAAATGCAGCTTGTGGGTATTCATCCCCATCGTGGTTTTTCCCAGATGGGTTTCCATGTGAAAAATATGTGTGTCATGTGTGATGCTTTTTTCTTGTGATTCTTTGTTATTACCTATTGAGCATATAATGGTTCTGTGTTTTATGCCTGTCTACAAAACATACTGAACTAACTATTGTAAAGATTTGAGGATAGTTTACTTTTTCATGCATGAGGGCGTAATGGTACTATAGTATTGAGATAAGAGGAAAGCTTAGTGAGTGATTGGCTTATGATTGTCTTAGTTATTCTAGGTCTTATTGGTTGTACTCTGTTTCAACTAGTATCACTACTTGCCAGTCATTTGGAGTATTTGTTGTCCAACTAGTTTTGGACTATATTTTTGTTTGTACTGATTCAACCCCCCTCTTAGTACCAGTTTGATACTATTGGTTCATCATTGAGTTATTGGTTGCTTAGATTTTGAATCCTTCTCTTGCAGTGACCTTTGATTATGCTTCCTTTATCACTGATGCTATCCATAAACAATTAATAGGAATAAAGAATGGGAAGGTAGATAGGCCTTTTGGATGGTATTCCCTCCTCATGCATTTATTTTTATTCAAGGGTGGTGATTATTTTGCAAGTGGGATGGATATTGTGAAAGAGAAGAATGGAGAGAAGATGCCAGTGCAAGTTATGGAGTACAGTGCTGTCATGGGACAGAGAAGATGCAAGCTTCTTAAAGTTTGATAAATGTTTTGCATCTAAGATTAGGACCCTCATCTATTTAGAGAATCCAAGAATCCCCAAGGTTATTTTGGAATTTATTAGGCCAAAAGAGTTTGTAGAGAATATAAAAATTGTTCACAACTGGGGTGATATTTACTTATACCCTGTCTCCACAGTTTTTAGAGTATATGGTTTCATAGGCACTCCATTTTTGTTACCCTATCAAGTCCCTCTTAAAGTGGGAATTGCAGAGATCCTCAAGCAGATTGGTGGTGTGCAGGAGGCAGAGTTAATAAGCAGAGTTAAAGGGACCATTTTCCCTATAGTTACCATAGCACACCAATTTGTGATAATTAAAGGATGTTGAAAGTGTTTTGAATATTTCCTTCAATGATATCATTTTTCAACTACAGTATCCCCGTGTGTTGACCCTGAAGACTTCTTCAATGGCATGTTTAGAAAGAGGGAAATATGCAGAGGTAAACCCCACCAATTCTAGTTTCCTGAAGACCTCACTAGGAATGAGTTTGATCTAGATGAGCAAGAGATGAGGAAGGAAAAGTGGGTGGCTTATAAAAAAGCCTTAGATTTTGTACACCAATTTGATACCAGCTATGACCCATTGTCTAGCTTCCACCTTTTGAGGAGAAGATAAAGTTCATAATTCTTTAGTTTGACGATGTGATGCAGACTTTGAAAGAAAAGAGGGAGGTTGTAATTAAAAACAACCTTGAGAAAGAAAGACTGGTTCTAAGTAGGTCTGCATCCACTAGAGCAATCCCTCTTAGTGACTACATGTTGCATAAGAAGTCCAATTATAGTGTGTTGATGCGTACAACAGGGGAGCCCTCTACTTCAAAGGGCAAGAGGAAGATACAAGATGTCATTGACATTCAAGATAGCCCAAAGAAACAAAGAGTGGGAAAAGAAATACAATTTGATGAACCTTTGTACTCTCCATCTCAATCCCCTGTCCATATAAGAGATGAACAGGTAGTAGTTGAGCAACTATTTTAGTTAGGCAGCCTTGGAGAGATAGCATATACATATGATGAAGTGGAAGAGGGTATGCTAGAAGAGCCCCTTACTGTTAAAATGAACATCACCGCTAATGAGTTCAAAGGCTAGGAATGGGACCCTGAGATCAAACAATCCAGTGAAGATTTGTTGGCTAATGATAACTTTGTCACATCAGTAGCATTCATGTAATTTGTGTGGAAGCAGAACATTGACAAGTATAATCCAAGGTGTGAAAAGAGAAAAGGTGAGCAGCCTCATAGAGATCCAGCTATGGTGGAGGAATAAATAAAGCAAGAAATGACTGATGAGTATAAGACCATCACTCCTGAGTAGGGAAGAGACATGGTGGCACAGGTTGTGGTACTCATTCTCCCCCAATGGGACATAGAAGATGCCTTGGTATTAGAGGCAGTAAGAAAAGAGACCAAACCTATGGAGGGAGTCACTTTTAGCAAAAACAATGCTACATTGGTCATGTTGTCTCTTAAAAGAGATGAAAATAAGAGGAATAAGGACACCTCAGGGTCGAGTTACCTTGGAGGAATGATAGTAAAAAGAGTTTAGAGCACTGGGGTAGTGGAAGCTGCTAGCACTGTGCTAGAGACTACAAAGTTTAGTGTTGCAGTAGCAGAAAGGGCTGCCAAGGAAAAGGCAGATCTCCAAGTTAAGCTAGAGACAGTTTTAAAAGCCTATAATAGTGCCAAGGAAGAGGTGAGGGGTAAAGACAACATCATTGCCAAGCTACAAAGCCAGTTGGCAGGATAGTACAATCAAGTTGAGTATCCTATGATGAAGGTTGTTCTAATGCCTAATTTTGACAAGTGGAAGCCTAGAGAGAAGGATTTGGAGCTTATTTGTGTATCCTATGATGAAGCAGGGGCTGATCCTATTATCAAATTCACTTGTGATACCACAAAGGACCTAGTAAAATTAGCAAAAGGAATAGATAATGTAGATAGGAAGTTCAATTTGTACAGGAAAGAGTACATTGATCAAGTATTTGAATTAATTCTAGGGTGTTTTGCTACCCTAGTTCAATTGAAAGACAAACAAGTATGGCTTAAGGAATTAGAAGCCAAATTGTCAGTTAGAATAAAAGGAATTATTAACTCAGAAGATGCTTCCTTTTTTGTCATAAAAATTGAAGAGATAGAGAGAATCAAATCTCATTATGGTTTTCTCAATTCAGAGGTTAACAAAATGAGGAATTCTTGGAAAAGGTTAGCTAAGGCAAAAGCAAAAGTAATTAACTTCGCATGGCTAGCTGATGACATATACAATGAATAGATAAGAAAATATGCCATATAGGATGTGGAGCCGTTAGAAGAGGTTGCAACTGGACAATAAGTAGAAGAAGCTGTGGAGGTTGAAAAGGACTTGTAACCACATTTGTAAAAGATTTTGTAACTTCTTCTTGAGAAGAAATGATTGTAACAAACTCTCCTAGGAAAGTTTGAAGCTTTGTATGCATCCATATTGTTATAAATGGATACCAAGACTAGTAGAAAAATGATCACAAAGAATTGTAAGAAAACGCTGCAGAAATTTATCTGAGCTTTTCCAAGTTTTTAATGGAGAATATTCAAAGGTTTCTTGTAATACTTTTTTGAAGAAAATATCAATATACAAACCATTGGTTTTGAGTTAAAACTTTGTGTTGTCTTCAAATGTGTTTGCAAGTGTTTATTGTTTCATTCTAAATAATCCAGGGTTATTTCATTTGAATAGGAGTTGTAAGGCAACTTTCAGTAGATATGTTTCTTAGCTTTTCTCTTTAGGAGGGGAATTAAATATGCAAGAATCACTTCTACTAGTAAATTCCTTGTGAGATATTTTGAATCTTGATGAGAATAGTTTAATTGGGTATGAATAAATTCTTATGTGTGTCAGGCATATATAGGGATCTACAGAAGCCAAACTAATGGGATATGTATATATATTTGATTGTGGGAGTATTGTTTGAATTTAGATGACTCTTTGACTTTGGATAAGGCACTAGTATAGATCGAGGTTGTCTATTACATATTTTGTAGGTCAATACTGAATATGAGTACAATTTTCATTCCTTTGTTTCTGTTAGTTTTAAGGTGATTAGATCCACTGGTTTTCTAGACTGGTTTGCTATGGATTTATCTTTTAAAAGTGTCAATTTAGTTCACAAAGGTATACCCACCTAGATTTTGAGTAGGTCTGAAGTGTAGAAGGTTAAATCAAACCTTGTCATATGTTGTCCTGGAAGTTTCCTTCTCTTTAATATCTCTTTTGCACATAGAGTTATCATATCATTATAAGGATGTTGAAGTGAATCAGATTTCAAAGACAACAAAAGTGGCGAATCTACTGGGGAGAGTCACAATAAGGATCCAGACGTAGATTTGTGTTTAAATTTATAAATAAAATCATTGTGTGTTTGTGGATTAGATCAGTGTGTTAGTGAATATAGCAGTGGTGCTTGGAGGTCTCTACCTGGAAGTTCCATCTATTTTCCTTTGATATATGATTTTGGTTTGAAGATTTCTGACATTTTTTCAAAGCTTGTTTTCATAATTCCCAAAGTCTTGTGGGTGGCAACTCTATTATCTTGGAACCAATCCTTGTGAAGTACAAAAAGAAAGGAAGACAAGCACAATGCAAGGAGGAAAAAAAACCAGATCATTCATGAAGAAGTGCCCTTGTGAAACTTTGCAAGAAGGTTTGCCAGAATAGTCACGAAGAGGTCAGAAGAGATCAGTACTTCACGAACCATCAAATGTTGCTTGGGTGCAAAAGAATAACAACACCAATAAGATACCTAATCAACCTATTTATGCAAAGTCTAATTATTATTCCAGAGAATCTGAACATGATATATTAGGTTTCCATTCTAGATTGTTTGGAAATATAGATAATGCTCATGTTGTAAATCAAGATATATCTCATGTTAGTGTGTCTACGAGAGATAAGACTAGTTCAAATGCAATTAGACATTCAGTTCCTAGGACAATTGATGGAAACATCACCCTGATTGATATAGATCAAGTCAATTTATTTGACTCTGAGGAGAATTTCCTTGATGAAGATGAAGTGTCACAAGAAATAGAAAATTTAAATAGGAAAGTTCATCACTTAATCTCCTTAAAAGCCCAAAAGGAAGCAAATAAGAAGATGAAGGTTAAAGAAAAGTTAATGGAGAGAGATAGGCTTCTTAGACAGATAGCTGATCTTGAAGTATTGGCCAAAGAAAAAGAAAAGAGTGATGAGGAAGGCCCTGTGACCAGAGAAATTATGATCCCCAAGGCTAAGCCAGCATATAGGTCAGTAGTCTAGCCAAATAAGGAAATGCTTAGTGATTCATAGCCTCCTAGGAATAATATTGATAAAGGAAAGCAGAAATGGGTGGATGATGGAACTGGATCTAAAAACACTAAAGAGATTTCGCATAGGCTATTAGCACATGAGAGAGAGATGGAAAGAATGAGGAAGGAAAAAGAGGATCTCCAAATGGAACTAGAGAAAGCTGAATTGGAAGCAGCTAATCAGGAAGTGAAAAGAAAAATTAGCTATTTAAGAGCTCCCCCTATTATTTTCCCATCAGAAGGTCTTAGTAAGCCTGATCCTCAACAAATTTCCCTTCCCCCGGTTAAGATTTAGCCTATTGTGCCTACTAATACAACATCAGTGAGTCAAACCCCTGTGAACAATCAGCATGGCCAAGTATCTCAGTCCCTAATTCCAAAAGTTAGAATAAACATGGGAAATAATAATGTTGCTTCCCCTTTTCAAAGGAGACCTATCAATTTAGAATAGTATAGGCAATTGTTCTTTGATGGGATCCCAGGATCCCAACCATGTTCCTACTGAATTAAGGGATAGACTCCATAAGTTTGCTGGAAATAATGCAATTAGTGCTGAGGAACATTTGAAATCTTTTGGTGACCTCATAAATGAGTATGAGATAGTGGATGAAGATGTTATAATGAAACTATTTGTTCAATCCTTGGTTGATGATGCAAGAGATTGGTACAGAGGTCTTCAAGTTAACAACATAGGGTCATGGGAGGATTTAAAGAATTGTTTTCAAGAACAATACGATGATAAAACAAATGTGAGCTTCATGCTCAATGAATTTAATAACATCAAAAAATCTAATAATGAAATGGTCACCGACTTCAATGCCAGATTCCAAAAGGCCATGCATAGATTATATCAGGTGATGAGGTTAGATGATAACATGTGTTTGAATACCTACTATAATGCATTTGATTCTAAGATGGCCTATATCTTGAGGGATAAAAATACACATAACCTGAGGGATGCATTTAGGATTGCCATTAATATGGAGAGTAACAGAAAAGCATCTGGGAAGTTAGGAAGGAGAACAGATGGTATGTTATGGCAAGAAATAAAATAGCAACCTAGAAAAGTTGCTAAGGAGGAAGACAAGATAGAGAAGTTGGTCATTGCTATGAAGGATCTGACTACCAAAGTGAACAAAAATGACAAGCCTCATTATAACTGGCAAGATAGACCCCCTAGACTGCATGATATGCCTTATAATATCAACTGGAAAGATGGTAAACCCCAAAATGAGAAGCCTAAGATAGCTCAAAATCAAGACACTCCAGATCCCTTAAAAGGGAAAATTGTCCATAATATAGAAAATACTCCTTGGTGTATTGCTTGTGATGGGCCACATTCTCCTCATTAGTGTGCAGTGGCTCAAGCTTTTGAAGAATCCACGAGACAAGAAGTTGGGCCTGACATTAACATGTTTGAGACTATTATAGAAAGTGATGAGGAATCTATACAAAGTGAATACAATGATGTGCTGGATAATGAAAGGTTTGTTCAAGGACAACTAACCTTTGACTGGCATCCTACATTGAATGTGGTAACAATTGAGGATGAAGAAGTTCATCTTAGAAGGCCTAGTGAGGAAGAAGTGAAAAGCCTCACCAAAGCTGCCATTGCCAAAGTAAAACACAATTATAACTTAAGGAGCACCAAGAAGGACACTGATCAGGGTGAACCTGGTTCCATGTTCATAAAAGAGATTACCCAAAAGGGGGCAGCAAGTAGTGCTACCACTATCCCTAAAATTGGTCAAGAAAAGAAGGAATAGTTTAAAGATGTACCTAAGAGTATAGATGATAAAAATACTAGTGATATACAAGGAGCTGCCACAGCAAAAAGGGCAAGTTAGCTCAAGGCAGAAAGAGTTAGAGCTAATACTGATTTAAGCAGTAGTTCTACATTTGACATGGCTCAAGCTCTTACACAAATGAAGGTCACTATCCCATTAGTAGAATTACTGAAAATAAAAGAGCACAAGGATGCAGCTTTGTTTATGTTTTCTAATATATCTAACAGTGACATAGTCCTACCCACCAATTCAGCTAAAAATGGAAAGGATCAGGAACTTCAAAGCCCAGAGGTTTATGTTGGAACAACTATCACTCAAGAGCCTTCACAAGTAGATCCTTTCTATGTTACTTTGTTGGTAAATAACCGGTTGATAAAAAACTGCATGATAGATTCAGGAGCTGCTACTAATGTGATGCCCTATGGTGTCATGAAAGAATTAGGAGTGTCAGTGACCACCATATATGGAAAGTGTTATGCTATGGATATTAGGGAAGTACCTGTGATAGGTACAATGAGAGATGTTGAAGTAAAAAAAGCAGCATTCCCAGAGGCAACTTATAAAATAGATGTTATTGTTACTGACACTAAACCCCATTATGGTATGTTGTTATCTAGGCAATGGGTAGCAGTAGTAGGAGGAAATGTCCAACTGGATTTGTCTTATGCCACCATTCCAATAAATGGGAATCAGGTCAAGTTGTATAGAGAACCACGTGCTCCTAGAGTAATTGAGAGTGTAGATCCTAATATGCTCAATTGTATGATTGATGCAGATCTTGATAATTTCAGACTACAACCAATTTTACCCCAGTTGAAGAATACTGACCCCATTGTGGTTGAATTAGAATCACAATAGTATGGTTTATGGCAGATGTATTTTGATGGAGCTTGTTCCGAAGAAGGATTTGGAGCAAGGGTTCTTTTTGTATCCCCATCAGGTATAACTTTTAAGTATTCTTTCTTATTGGTCTTACAGTGCACAAATAATACTGCAGAGTATGAAGCCCTATTATTGGGGCTTGAAGTTACAAAAAGGCATGGGATCTAGCTGTTGAAAGTGTTGGGGGATTCAGAATTGGTTGTATCTTAGGTAAGATCCAAATATGCATCCAAAAATGATAGATTAAAGAGATATAAACATGTTGTTTGGGATGTCATTGAGCATTTTAGGCATTTTCTATTAATTGGATAGAATGATCAAAGAATATTATGGCAGATTTTCTAGCTAATGTTTCCTTGAAAAATGATGATGCAATGCTAACCAACATCTCCACTATGGAAATAAAATCTAGGCCTGCCATCCTTGATAATGTGTATAATTGGCAAGTTTTTGCTGACGATGAAGATATTCTTAGGTTCATCCAGTGTGTTGATGATTATGATGGACAAAAGATTGATTGCAATACACTGGTGGAGGTGGTTGACAATAAGGAAACAGTGTTTGGAAATGACTTGGTCCAATTGGAAACAAATGAGATACCTAAAGGGTTAGTAGAGCTAGAGAGCATGTTTAGTTATAATGATAGACACTTGCATCAATAGTCTACCACTAAGTTGGAAGAATTGGAGGAGGTAAACCTGGGGACTGAGTCATCCCCTAGGTTAGTATACATTGGAAAGAAATTACCCCCTCATGTCAGAATTAATCTTATTAATTTATTAAAAAGATATAAGCATGTTTTTGCTTGGTCTTATGAAGACCTAAAGGTGTATAGACAAGACCTTTTCCAGCATGAAGTTCCTTTACTTCCAGATGCTAAGCCTTTGAAACAGAAGCAGAGACCTATTAATCCCCTGTTAGAAACTAAGATGCAACAAGAGTTGACTAAGTTAAGAGAAGGGGGGATTATCAAACCTATAAGGCATTCTTCATGGGTCTCCAATCTAGTCCCAGTAAGAAAGAAAAATGGGGACATTAGATTGTGTGTGGATTTTAGAAATTTGAATGTTGCTTCTTTGAAAGATAACTACTCTTCTCCAAATATGGAAGCCATGCTATAGAGAGTAACAGGTTGTGATCTTTTGTCCATGATGGATGGTTTTTCAGGATACAATCAAGTGTTAGTGAGAGAATCGAACAATTTAAAACTGCTTTCACTACTCCATGGGGAACATATGTCTATGTGAGAATGTCATTCGGATTAAAAAATGTTGGAGCTACATTTCAGAGAGCCATGGATGTAGCCTTCAAAGAATTCATTAATATCATCATGGTGGTTTATCAAGATGATCTAACTTGTTTCTCCAAAAGGGCTAATGATCACTGTGGACATTTGGAAAAGGTGTTCAACAAAGCTTTGGAATTTGGTGTGTCATTAAATCCCAAGAAATGTCATTTTGGGGTCACTGAAGGAAAATTATTGGGGCACATTGTCTCCAAGGAGGGGTTAAGAATAGACCCTGAAAGAATTGAAGCAATAAACAAAGTATCTGAACCAAATAATGTTAAAGGTATTCAATCCTTTTTACGCAAAGTAAATTTTGTTAGAAGATTCATTGCAAACTTTGTAGAGATAGTGAAACCCATTGTCAAGTTACTCAAGAAGGATACCAAATTTTGTTGGGATCAAGAAGCCTCAAAGGCTTTTGCTGAAATTAAATAGGCCATTTAGGAAGCACCAGTGCTAAAGTCTCCTAATTACAATAAGCCCTTCTCTCTATTCTCTTTTTCTTCATATCATATAGTAGCTACAGTGTTGTTACAAAAGGATAATGAGGGATATGAACATCCCATAGCTTTCTACAGCAAGTCTTTGCAAGCAGCAGAGTTAAAATATGAAACCATGGAGAAACATGCTTATGCTTTGGTTAAAGCTGTTAAGGCTTTCAGGCCATACCTGGTAAATGCAAATATCACTACTTATGTCCCACATGCTACAGTTAAAGATATTCTGTCCCAGACTGAGGTTACAGGAAAAAGGTGCAGATGGATCAATAGAATCCAAGAATTTGACTTGGAAATAAAGATCACCAAATTGGTGAGAGGCCTCGGTCTGGCCAAGCCCATGAATGAATCTAATCTTTTGAATGTTGAGGTAAATAATGTTGAAATCAAAAGTACTTTAGTCACTAGTATTGAATGGAAACCTTGGTATTCAAAGATAGTTTGATTTTTGAAAAATGCTACATTTTCAGAAGGAATAACACATAATCAGAGAAGGACTCTAAAATTGAAGTCTCAAAAGTATGTTCTCATTCAAGGTGACTTGTTTTGGAGAAATAGAGATGGAGGGTTACTCATGTGTTTATATGAATTCCAATCAAAGAAAATGCTAATTGAAATGCATGATGGAATGTGTGGAGGTCATTATTCTGCTGGGTATTATTGGCCTACCCTATTCAAGGATGCTCATGAACATGTCAGGAGATGTGACCCATGTCAAAGGTTTTCATCCAAATTAAAATATGAAGGAGCTCTACCCTTGAACCTAGTTATAGTGGAAGCACCTTTTGTCCAATGGGGGATAGACTTCATTGGAGAGATTCTTGAGAGATCAGGAAGAGGTCATAGATGGATCATAGTAGCCACTGATTATTTTACTAAATGGATTGAAGCCATTCCCACTAGAAGAGCTACAAGTAAAATTGTTATTGATTTCTTGATGGATTGTATCATAACTAGATTTGGAGTTCTTATGAAATTAATAATGGACAATGCTACGAGTTTTAGATTAGAAGAGTTTGTCAATTTTTGTACTAGTCATGGGATACTCATGTCTTACTCTTCACCTTATCATCCTCAAGGAAATGGGCAAGCAGAATCCAGCAATAAAAGACTCTTGAATATTATCAAGAAAATCCTAGAAGAAAACAAGACATCATGGGATCAAAAGTTGAAATTAGCTTTGTGGGCAGATAGAATCACTGTCAAGAAAGCCATTGGGATGTCACCATTTGAATTGGTATATGGTACATAGGCCAGAGTGCCTATAAACAATCTTCTTCTAATGTATAGGTTCTTGTAAGTTCAGGACATGGATTTATCAGATTCTATGGAGGACCGAATGATCCAGATGGTCAAAATGGAAGAGATCAGAGCTCTAGCTCATAAGAGAAACCTCAAGATCCAACTGTAGTCCAAGTACCTTTTTGATAAAAGGACATCATTAAGGAAGTTTCAAATTAATGATATTGTTCTTTAGTGGAATGCAAGAGGACAAGACAAAGGAAAGCATAAGAAATTTGAATCGTTATGGATTGGCCCTTTTGTTGTCTGTGATCTAAATGGAAAGAATTCTTATTTTGTGAAAAATATGAACGATGAAGTATAGGAATTTCTAGTGCATGGACAATTCCTGAAACATTATTTCTCTTGAAGTCCATGCACAGTAGGTCCTTTGTTTGTATTTATTTTTTGTTTGTTTCCTGTTGTTTTGTTTGGGTCTATGTTTTGGTCTGTTCTCCAGAGTTTTTGAGTTTCTTGTGTTGACCTTGCAATCAACCATCTCCAGTCAGAGCCACTATTATCACTATTTAAGAAATGGGTTTTCTTTTCCCATAATTGGCTAAGTTTTTGAAATTTCGACTCAAGCACACTATTAATTGCTTTAAATTTGTGTTAAGTCTTTAAGGGTTTAGGGTTTTTGGTTTTAAATCGCTCAAAAGTCTGATTAAAACTCTCTGGTTTCTATTCCTACATTACTTTAATTCACTTAAGTAATGGGTCTTGGGGTCGTATGAAGTGTTCCCCCTTGTCATTTCCCTAGGCGGCCGTTAAATAATCATAAAAATTTATGCCTTATGTCTTTTTCCTTCTAATATTGTCGGGCCCAGTAAGTGTCATGCAGTTCTCAGATGGATCTATGGCTTTCACCATTTCGTTAGGCGATGTTGCAAGTGCTTTAAGTCTTGTGAAATGGTGAAAGGAAAAGCATGTTCAATGGTGTGCATTTGGTTTGGTTTAACAAGTTTCCATCTCGCTCAAGATCTAATGGCTGGCATTGATTCATAGCCAAAACCAGCAAGCAAATTACCTTTTGCGAAATGGCAAAAAGGCTTGGCGGGATCTGGTGGTGAGGACTTTTCAAATAGTTAAAAGGTGATCAAGTTCAAGAGAAATTGACTATTCGTGTTGTTTCATGGCTAACAGATGCAAGCGTGTTATGCCCTATGAAGCAGGGAAAGGTTTTTTGGCTCGGGCGAAATAGGCTTAATAAAAGCATAACGGATGCATAGGTTCCCAAAGATCCAATGGTTAGCACAGTTTCACATAAGAGAGATGCTCGAAAGATAGCTTCTGTGAAATAGTGAAATGACATGGTGTTCCGGGCAAGTAGTCCAGTTGGTTGTGATGGCAAGTAAGATGGATCCACGTGGCAGAAGGTCAAAGTAGTCAGCAAGTCGGATCTAAGGATTGAAAGGTGGGTCCAAGAGGATGAGTCATGTCACGGGGTGTGAAATGACTTGGCAGATCCACATGGCAAGGATGAAGTGGAATCTGGTGTTTTCTCTCCATGAATAGAAGGATGGCATGTCAGTTCGGGAATGATTAGACACTAGGTGGATAGAGCTGAGTTAGAGGGCCCACATCTGCCGAACCTTAGTAGGTTGTTAAGCATCGAGCAAGTTATCTCTAATCTAGTAGTCCACATGAGTTCACAAAGGTAAAGTGCTCATGCTTTAAAGCCTATGAAATAGCAAAAGGTTTTTGGGGCCTAAAGAATAGGTAAAGCATGAAGGTAAAATGGGATTAACTCCAAAAAGAGCCAAGGGCTCACGTTGTTTCATGGCTACGAATTAATCGAATGTTAAGGCCTACGAAATGGCAAAAGAGAAAAGAAAGTTCTTCCTGGCATAAAGCTCAATGGTGACATGTCAATTGACACGTGGTTTCAAAAGGGATTGAGGGCACCAAGGTGTAACCAGTGTTTATAAGGGAAATACGACACGTGGCTGACCCTAAACTAAACTCGAAGAGTTTTCCAAGGCTAATGCCTGAGTGCCATGTGGTATTTGGTAACTAGTGGAAGAGCAGGGTAAGTGAAGAAAGCATAAAGGTATCACTTAAAGGATGGTCATCTCAAGATTGATCCAACGCTTCATGTTGTTTCATGACCCAAAGTTGAAAGAAGGTTAAGCTATGCAAAATAGCAAAAATCCATTAGCCATCAGGATGAGGCACGGTTAGTGAAAAAACTGACGGTCCTGGTAAGAGTTAAAGGTCGGGTAGTTAGAGTCCCATCTAACGCTTGGCGTGGCTTTGCGAAAGAAAAGTGCTCAGGAGATAAAGTCCACGAAATGGTGAAAAGGAAGTAGGGCCTAATGCAAAGGCAGAGATGTTAAGATAGTGTAAAGGCTGATCAAGTTTCATTTGATCGGACGGCAGGCATGATTTCGTTAAACAAAATTGCTAAGACGTTATGCTCTATGAAATGGCGAAAGAGTGAAGAGGAAAATGAAAAGGCACATTGTGACCCATTGGAGCAAAAGTTTCAAATTCTTCTATGAATTCAATTCTAAAGGGAAGGCCGAAGCATGCGGTATCAATGTCACAGTTAAGAGCCTGAATACCATATATGATCTCGTATCAATTGAATGAAGGTATCATTCTAAGGAATAGTTACAGTGAAGTGGTTGCAGAGCTAATTTCTTCAATTGTAGAGCTAATTTCTTTAGTCGTAGAGAAAGTTTCTTCGAGCAAAAAATAGGTTCTCTTATACTCTTGTTTGGCAATCACTTAATAGTGTGTTTAAATTAAGGTCTTGATTTGTCATAGAAAAATTGGGGGTAATAGTTAGATTGCTTGCATAGTTTTTAAAGATGGCACCTAACAGAGAATTCTTAGGAAAAGGTAATTACCAAGAGAGGGCCATCTATGATGACTTCCTTGAACAGTTTACATTGTTAACTAATGTGGCCGCAAATATAAAAGAACTTGTGCCAAGAACTCCTCACCTAAAAATAGGAGAGGGATTATATGATAAGGGTAACTAGCTAAGAGACCCTCAAATTGGGTTGTTTGGGCTGGGATTGTTTAAAGTTGGATTTGGCATGAGAAACTCCTTAGCCCCGTAGAATAGTATCTGGGAGTTGGATGTAGGAAAATTGGTAGTCCCTGGAGTATTCATGGATGTGGATCTCCTAACCCAAATTGCACACAACTATGACCCAATTACAAGAAGTGTCAAGGATATCAGTGGGAAAACCCTCATTGAAATAAATAATGAGGAATTCAGAAGTGCTTTTGGGCTTAGTGAATTCACCAATTTTCTAAAGCCTATTAATTTTAAATCACTAGCTCAGGCATATAGTGTGGAGAGGAACCACCTTAGAAATGGGCCCCTCAAAGAATTCTTTGTGAAGATAGGTGGGTTGATAGTTGTAGGACCCAATACTGAAGAGCCCTTCTCATTAAATCTGTTCACCCTTAGGGCCAAGGGATTAGACTGGTCGGTTTGCCAAATTCTAGGAGAAGATGCTGAGGAAAATATGCCAACCCATTACTGTTAGCATTATGTGAACTGATATAAGGACATAATGATATTGTATGTTGTCATTGATGTCAATATGTGATATAAAATGAATTGGCATATGTGATATGTGAGAAGAGAGAACCGACATATGTGTGAACTGGTATATATGCCAAAGTGAAGCAGTGTATTTGCCCAAGGTGAACTGGCATGTAGTTATGGGAACTGGTACATGGAAGCATTGTATGGCTACTGATTGGTAGGTAGTTTCCACTTCAGGATTTCCAGTCGGAGTACCTCAAACATGTGTGACTTAATCGGTGATCTTTGTGTGATGAGTTAGCAGTATAATGGAGAATAGGTCATGTTTCCATGTAAGCTCTATACGCGTGAAGGATCTTGCATGAAGAAGACTATTCCTATCTACCTTGGGAATGTATGAAGTATTTCAAATGGTGATAATGCATGATGGGTTATCAGCTGCCATGAAATCAATGGATAATGGACGATGGAGAAGGTCTTGAGATTGATTCAAGACTGTTGCATTTAATTTAGTATGATTCAATGGTCAGGATTGAACTACTTGAATTGCTTAACCTAACAGGTTTAGGGTTTAGGGTTTTTGCTACCAACCTGTCTGTTTCCTATAAGGTCGATGTTGTGTTTCTTTCTAGGGTTGTTGGGAAAAGTTGTGTGTGTATATCCAAGGGAAGTGATACATGATTCTTGCCAGACCAAGGGAGAGGAGAGATACCTGCAAAGTGAATGTGCAAAAGGTGAAGAGGAGCCAAAATGGATCTGCATTAGCATTGAGTGCTATTACCAGATCATTGTAATTCCTGTTGATCTTTAACCACTTCAATAGTTGTCAAATCCCTTAACAGGGTAGCCTTAACTGGCTTGATACAAATCCCTTAACAGGGTAGCTTTAACCGACTTGATTCAAATCCCTTAACAAGGTAACTTGAAGTTAATGAGTTATGGGAAGCTATAGAGCTCTGAAGATCCTTTAGGTATTGAGTTCTTGAAATCCTCTAACAAGCTAACCCTAACTGGGTTTAACCCTTAACCGGGTATTGTAGCCATCCCTTAACCGGGTGATCCCTAACAGGATCGGTTCCTAGCAGAACCTATTGTAATGTCTTTAATCAGACAAGGCTCCTAATAGAGCGGACTTCTAAAGAGTTCAAAAATAAGCTTGTGGGTATTCATCACCACCGTGGTTTTTCCCAGTTGGGTTTCCACGTGACAAATATGTGTGTCATGTGTGATGCTTTGTTATTACCTGTTGAGCATATAATAGTTCTGTGTTTTATGCCTATCTACAAAACATACTGAACTAACTATTGTAAAGATCTGAGGATAGTTTACCTGTTCATGCATGAGGGTGTAATGGTACTAAAGTATTGAGATAAGAGGAAAGCTTAGTGAGTGATCAACTTATGATTGTTTTAATTATTCTAGGTCTTACCGGTTGCACTCTGTTTCAACTAGTATCACTGCTTGCCAGTCATTTGGAGTATTTCCTATCCAACCGGTTTTGGACTGTATTTTTGTTTGTACCGATTCACCCCCCCCTCTCAGTACCAGTTTGATACTATTGGTTCATCATTGAGTTATCAATTGGTATTAGAGCCCTAGGTCCTCTATGTTGTAAGCTTAACCGCTTGAGGTAAAGATCCCAGTCAAATGATGAAGAGGGAAGGTCCAAAGTTTAATAGGGAAAATTTCGATATATGGAAAGATAGGATGAAGATATTAATCAGAAGCATGGGTGGTCAACACTGGAGTTATTTTGAGAATGTCTATGTTGTCCCTATCAGTACTCTCACCGATGACCAAAAGAGAGAAATACAAGAAAATGGGCAAGTCATGGAAGCCCTCATTAGTAGTCGATGTGACATTGAGTTTATTGATGTTCAAGACAAGGTAAATCCCAAAGAGGTATGGGATGATCTTGAAAATATCTATGGTGGTGATGAACATGTGAAACAAGCTAAGGAAGAAAGCCTGAGAGAGAAGTTTGAAGATATGCAGATGGTTGAAGGTGAGACCATTCAGCAATATGGAATAAGAATCAAAATAGTTGTTGGAGAAATGAAGAGTGCAGGTGGTAAAATGGAAGATTCCACTATGGTAAGCAAAGTCCTGAGATCCCTGTTGTCGGTCTATGCAATAAGGGTTGCTACTATTCAGGAGCTAAGATCAATAGACAAGTCTAAAGAATCATTGGACTCCATCATAGCCAAGCTGACAACCTATGAGCTAAATAGTTTTGATGGTAGTGTTCAAAAGACTGAATCAGCATTTAAAGCCTCTGCTATAGCATCCAGAAAAGGAAAAGAAGCTAGCACTAGTGGTGAACCTAGTTAGAGTAGAGAAATGAATGATGAGGATATTCTGATGGCATTTGAAGCTCTCCTTTCCAAGAAGCTTCCTAAAGGAACCGGTAAATACAAAGGTAAGCTACCTTTGAAATTCTTTTCTTGTAATAGGATAAGACATATTGCTATAAACTATCCTAATGGTGATAACAAGGACAAACCAGAAAGGTTCAGGAAATTCAAAGGAGGAAACCGGAGAAACTGTTTTGTGGCAGTTAATGAAGGTGTCAAAGATGAGGAATCAAAAGATGAAGAGAATGAAGACATTATGTTTGTTGCTGTAAAGGAAGATGTGGTAGACAAGAAGGCTCTTGTCTCCCGGTTTGATAATTCCAATGAGTGGATCATTGATAGTGGTTGTTCTCACCACATGATAGGTGACCGGAGAAAGTTTCTATCCTTGGAGGAGTATGATGGTGGTGTGGTTCGCTTTGGCAATGAAGCACCATGCATGATCAAAGGTAGAGGGTCCATCTCTCTGAATGGAAAGAGCAGTGTTGACAATGTGTACTAGGTTGATGGTCTCAGACACAACCTTCTAAGTGTTTCCCAGCTAAATGATAGTGGCATCACTCTGGAATTCAAGAATGGAGTTTGCAGAATCAAAGGAAAAGATGGTAAATTGGTGGGAACCGACATGCAGACCAAAGGTAACCTATTTCATTTGAATGCAAATATAAGTACATGTCTTATGGCTAAGATTGATGATAGCTAGATATGACATAGGAGACTCTACCAAGTAAACTTTGATAACATTGTAAAGGCTACTAAGATCAAGGTAGTGAGAGGGTTCCCGGTGCTAAGCAAACCAGATAATACCTTGTGCAGAGAGTGTCAATTGGGTAAAACGTCTTCCTCAACCTTTAAAGGTAAATCTTTCACTACTGACAACTTGCTTGATCTTGTGCACACTGATTTGTGTGGTCCTATGAAAACCAGAAGTGTGCAGGGTGACAGGTACTTCATGATTCTCACTGATGATTGTTCAAGAATGATGTGGGTCACATTCTTGAAAGACAAGTCTGAAGCCTTTGTGAAATTCAAATTTTTTAGAGCATTAGTGGAGAAGGAAAGTGGTAAAAGAATCAAGTGTCTCAGAACCGATCAAGGAGTGGAATTCACTTCCGGTAAATTCAACAAGTACTATGAAGAATTTGGCATCAAAAGGCAACTGTCTACCCCCTGGACTCCATAGCAGAATGGCCTAGCAGAGAGGAATAACTGAACTATGGTTGAAGCAGCTAGAACCATGTTGATTCAAGGAAAGGTAGCTCACACCTTTTGGAGAGAAGCGATGAGCACTGCAGTCTACACTATGAACTGAGTACTCATCAAGAAAGGTAAGGAAAAAAATCCTTATGAGTATTGGACCGGTAAGACACCTGTGGTTAGCTACTGTAGGGTATTTGGTAGAAAATGTTACATCAAGAGGAGTGAACATCAGGGCAAACTTGAAGCTAAATGTGATGAGGGAATATTCCTAAGATATTCCACCAAGAGTAAAGCTTTCAAGTGTTACAACAATAGGACTCAGAGAATTATGGAAAGTATCAATGTAAGAGTTGATGAATCCTCTGAGAAAATTGAGGAAACTGGTAGTGACCAAGTTGTAAATGAGCCAGTTGCAACCTTATGGGAACCGGTTGTCAGTCAACCGGGTACCAGTAACAGTGTTCCTGAACTGGTAAATGTTGATATTGATGAAGATGAGGATGAAGAGGAAAAGCAAGAAGAACCTATCAAGACCATTCCTCGATATGTCAAGTTGAATCATGATCCTAAGCAGATCATAGGAGATAAGGATGTAGGAATCCTTACAAGGAGAAAGATCAAAGAAAACTCATGTATGGTCTCTGAATTTGAGCCTAAATCATTCAAAGAGGCTCATAAAGATGAAGATTGGATCAAGGCAATGGAAGAGGAACTTGATCAGATAGAGAAAAATGGTACATGGTCCTTGGTACCCAGACCAAAGCATAAAAATGTCATTGCACCAAATGGGTGTTCAGAAACAAGCTGAATGAGGATGGCACAGTGATTAGGGATAAAGCTAGATTGGTGTGCAAAGGATATGCTCAAGAAGAAGGAGAAGACTATGGAGAAACCTTTGCTCCTGTAGCTAGATTGGAAGGAGTTTGTATGCTTCTTGCATATCTAGTTTTTAAAAGGTTCAAAGTATATCAAATGGATGTAAAATCTGCATTCTTAAATGGTGTACATGAAGAGGAGGCATATATAGAGCAACCAGATGGGTTTTCCCTATCTGAAGACAGTGATATGGTGGGCAGTCTACATAAAGTCTTATATGGTCTAAAGCAAGCACCTACATTCCCATCTTGTGAAGATTGGATTTGAGAGAACAAGTGAAGATAGCAATATCTACTTGAAGTCTGAAGGAGATCAGATCTTGATCTGTGAGGTTTTTGTTGATGACATTATCTTTGGTGGAGATGACAAGATAAGTCATGAGTTTGCTGATGAGATGTCACTCATAGGGGAGATTAAGTTCTTCATTGGACTGCAGATCCAACAAATGAAAAATGGAATCTTTATCACTCATTCCAAATATGTCAAATAGGTGTTGAAGACCTTCGACATGGAAGATAGAAAACTGGTTGGTACACCGATGGTGACCGGTTGCAAATTGACAAAAGAGCATGATTCTGCACTAGTTGATGAGAAGGAATACCAATCAATGACTGGTAAGGTACATTATGTAGTGCATAGCAGACCAGATATTGCACATGCAGTTGGCATTACTACAAGGTTCCAGAAAAGTCCAAGAGAATCCCACTTGGTTGCAGTCAAGCGGATTCTTAGGTATCTGAAGGGAACAGTTGACTATGGATTGTGGTACCCATACACCAATGATTTCATTCTGAAAGTATTCACAGATGCTGATTGGGTAGGTAATGTGGATGACTAGAAAAGAACAACCGGTGGTGTACTCTTTCTTAGTGGTAGACTAGTCTCATGGATGAGTAAAAAGCAGAGTTGTCTCTCTCAGTCTACAGCAGAAGCAGAGTATGTTGCGGCTTTCATGAATTGCACTCAGACAATCTGGATGAAGCATGTTTTAAATGGTTTCAAAATCCCTGTATCTGAACTGGTAAGTATATTTTGTGATAACACAAGTGTTATCAATATCTCAAAGAATCCGGTTTTACATTCTAGAACCAAGCATTTTGAGCTTAAGTATCATTTCTTGAGGGAAAAGGTTCAGAATAAAGAGATTGCACTGGAACATGTTTCCAGTAAGGAGCAGTTAGCAGACATATTCACCAAGCCTCACCCTAAGACTACATTTGTGCATTTAAGAAGTGAATTGGGGGTATTGGCCCTTTAGGAGGTGAACTAATAGTATTTGTTCCACATCAGTCAGGTATTGCATAGTCAATTTTTTTTTGGTTGATTGATGTGTTGAAGGATGCTACTCCTCAGGCCCTTTAGGAGGTGAACTAATAGTATTTGTTCCACATCAGTCAGGTATTGCATAGTCAATTTTTTTTTGGTTGATTGATGTGTTGAAGGATGCTACTCCTCAGGAGGAGTAGCATAATGGAATAGGGATGCTTGTGCCTCTACTTTGGCATTGTTTTCAAAGGGGGAGAAGGAGTGAAGCAGAAAAGCTATCTGTAGCAAATGGGGGAGAAGATGTGAAGCAGAGAGATATCTTTGTATATTGCCATCAATGCCAAAGGGGGAGATAGTTGGCATTATTTGAACCGGTAAAAGGACATAATGATATTGTATGTTGTCATTGATGTCAATATGTGATATAAAGTGAACTGGCATATGTGAGAAGAGAGAACCGACATATGTGTGAATCAGTAGATATGCCAAAGTGAAGTAGTGTATTTGCTCAAGGTGAACCAGCATGTAGTTATGGGAATCGGTACATGGAAGCATTATATGGCTACCGGTTGGTAGGTAGTTTCCACTTCAGGATTTTCAATTGGAGTACCTCAAGCCTGTGTCACTCAATCGGTGATCTTTGTGTGATGAGTTAGCAGTATAACAGAGAATAGGTCGTGTTGCCATGTAAGCTCTATATGCGTGAAGGATCTTGCATGAAGAAGACTATTCCTATCTACCTCAGGAATGTGCAAAGTTTGTCAAATGGTGATAACACATGATGGGTTATCAGCCACCATGAAATCGGTGGAGAATGGATGATTCAATAGTCAGGATTGAACTGCTTGAATTGCTTAACCTAACAGGTTTAGGGTTTAGTGTTTTTGCTACCGACCTGTCTGTTTCCTATAAGGTCGATGTTGTGTTTCTTTCTAAGGTTGTTGGCAAAAGTTGTGTGTGTGTATCCAAGGGAAGTGATACATGATTCTTGCCAGACCAAGGAAGATGAGAGATACTTGCAAAGTGAATGTGCAAAAGGTGAAGAGGAGCCAAAACAGATCTGCATTAGCATTGAGTGTTGTTACCAGATCATTGTAATTCCTACTGATCTTTAACCACTTCAACAGTTATCAAATCCCTTAACAGGGTAGCCTTAACTGGCTTGATACAAATCCCTTAATAGGGTAGCTTTAACCGGCTTGATTCAAATCCCTTAATAGGGTAACTCAAAGTTAATGAGTTATGGGAAGCTATAGAGCTCTAGAGATCCTTTAGCTATTGAGTTCTTGAAATCCTCTAACAAGGTAACCCTAATTGGGCTTAACCCTTAACCAAGTATTGTAGCCATCCCTTAACCAGGTGATCTCTAACAAGATTGGTTCCTAGCAGAACCTATTGTAATGTCTTTAACTGGACAAGGCTCCTAACAGAGCGAACTTCTAAAGAGTTCAAAAAGCATCTTGTGGGTATTCATCCCCACTGTGGTTTTTCCCAGTTGGGTTTCCATGTGAAAAATATGTGTGTCATGTGTGTTGCTTTTGTCTTGTGATGCTTTGTTATTACCTGTTGAGCATATAATGGTTCCATGTTTTATGTCTGTCTACAAAACATACTGAACTAACTATTGTAAAGATCTGAGGATAGTTTACCTGTTCATGTATGAGGGTGTAATGGTACTATAGTATTGAGCTAAGAGGAAAGCTTGGTGAGTGACCGGCTTATGATTGTTTTAGTTATTCTAGGTCTTATCGGTTGCACTCTGTTTCAACTAGTATCACTGCTTGCTAATCATTTGGAGTATTTGTTGTCCAACAGGTTTTGGACTATATTTTTGCTTGTACTAATTCACCCCCCTCTCAGTACTGGTTTGATACTATTGGTTCATCATTGAGGTATTGGTTGCTCAGATTTTGAATCCTTCTCTTTTAGTGACGTTTGATTATGCTTCCTTTATCACCTGATGCTATCCATGAAGGATTAATAGGAATAAAGAAATGGAAGGTAGATAGGCCTTTTGGATGGTATTCCCTCCTCATTCATTTATTTTTATTCAAGGGTGGTGATTATTTTGCAAGTGGGATGGATATTGTGAAAGAGAAGAATGGAGAGAAGATGCCAGTGCAGTTATGGAGTACAGTGTTGTCATGGGATAGAGAAGATGCAAGCTTCTTAAAGTTTGATAAGTGTTTTGCATCTAGGATTAGGACCCTCCTCTATTCAGAGAATCCAAGAGTCCCCAAGGTTCTTTTGGAATTTATTAGGCCAAAAGAGTTTGCAGAGATTAATAAAATTGTTCACAATTGGGTTGATATTTACTTATACCCTGTCTCCATAGTTTTTAGAGTATATGGTTTCACAGGCACTCCATTTTTGTTACCCTATCAAGTCCCTCTTAAAGTGGGAATTGCAGAGATCCTTAGGCAGATTGGTGGTGTGCAGGAGGTAGAGTTAACAGGTAGAGGTAAAGGGACCATTTTCCCTACAGTTACCATAGCACACCAATTTGTGATAATTAAAGGAGGTTGGAAGTGTTCTGAATATTTCCTTCAACCATATCATTTGTCATCTGTAGTATCCAGGTGTGCTGACCCTAAAGACTTATTCAATGGCATGTTTAGAAAGAGGGCAATATATAGAGGTAAACCCCACCAATTCTAGTTTCTTGATGACCTCATTAGGAATGAGTTTGATCTAGATGAGCAAGAGTTGAGGAAGGAAAAGTGGGTGGCTTATAAAAAAGCCTTAGATTTTGTAAAACAATTTGATACTAGCTATGACCCATTGTCTAGCTTCCACCCTTTTGAGGAGAAGATAAAGTTCATAATTCTTTGTTTTGAGGATGTGATGCAGACTTTGAAAGAAAAGAGGGAGGTTGTAATTAAAAACAACCTTGAGAAAGCAAGACTAGTTCTAAGTAGGTCTGCATCCACTAGAGCAATCCCTCCTGGTGACTACATGTTGCATAAGAAGTCCAATTATAGTGTGTTGATTCCTACAATAGGGGAGCCTTCTACTTCAAAGGGGAAGAGGAAGATACAGGATGTCATTGACATTCAAGATAGCCCAAAGAAACAAAGAGTGGGAAAAGAAATACAATCTAATGAACCTTTGTACTCTTCATCTCAATCCCCTATCCATATAGGAGATGAATAGGCAGTAGCTAAGCAACTATTACAGTTAGGTAGCCTTGGAGAGATAGCATATACATATGATGAAGTGGAAGAGGGAATGCCAGAAGAGCCCCTTATTGCTGAAATGAACATCACTACTAATGAGTTCAAAGGCCAGGAATGGGACCCTGAGATCAAACAAGCTAGTGAAGATTTCTTGGCTGATGATAACTTTGTCACATCAGGAGCATTCATGCAATTTGTGTGGAAGCAGAACATTGACAAGTATAATGCAAGGTGTGAAAAGAGAAAAGATGAGCAGCCTCACAGAGATCCAGCTGTGGTGGAGGAAGAAATAAAGCAAGAAATGGCTGATGAGTTTAAGACCATCACTCCTAAGTAGGGAAGAGACATGGTGGCATAGGCTGGGGTACTCATTCTCCCCGAGTGGGAAATAGTAGATGCCTTGGTATTAAAGGCAGTAAGAAAAGAGACCAAACCTATGGACGGAGTCACTTTTAGTAAAGACAATGCTACATTGGTCATGTGGTCTCTTAAAAGAGATGAAAATAAGAGGAATAAGGACACCTCAGGGTCGAGTTACCTTCGAGGAATGATAGTAAAAAGAGTTCAGAGCACTGGGGTAGTGGAAGCTACTAGCACTGTACTAGAGACTGCAAAGTTTAGTGTTGTAGTAGTAGAAAGGGAGGCCAAGGAAAAGGCAGATCTCCTGGTTAAGTTGGAGATAGTTTTAAAAGCCTATAATAGTGCCAAGGAAGAGGTAAGGGGTAAAGACAACATCATTGCCAAGCTACAAAGCCAGTTGGTAGGACAATACCATCAAGGTGAGTCTTCAACAGTGATGATCTCCTCTTCTCCTGCAAGACCTCCACCTACCAGCCCCATCATTGAGATCCCACCATCTCTAGTACCTTCTAGCTCTGAATTGGTTGAGATTACTCCTCAAGAGTTGGAGGATTTAAAACAGCCTCAAGCCTTGTATGCAAAGAAATATGAAGAAAGAGTAAGGGCTACAATTTCAAGTTTTACTGAGACCATGGGGGCCTCATTATTGTATAACAACATGAGCAAGATTCTAGATATGTGGAATGAACTTAATGGAGATAAGGTCATTCTAATGCCTATTTTTGACAAGTGGAAGCCTAGAGAGTAGGATTTGGAGCTTTCTTGTGTATCCTATGATGAAGCAGGGGCTGCTCCTATTATCAAATCCACTTGTGATACCACAAAGGACCTAGTAAAATTAGCAGAAGGAATAGATAATGCAGATAGGAAGATCAATTTGTATAAGAAAGAGTGCACTGATCAAGTATTTGAATTAATTCTAGGGGGTTTTGCTAGCCCAATTCAATTGAAAGACGAACAAGTATGGCTTAAGGAATTAGAAGCCAAATTGTCAAATTGTCAGTTAGAATAGAAGGAATTATTAACTCAGAAGATACTTCCTTTTTTGTCATAACAATTGAAGAGATAGAGAGAATCAAATCTCATTATGGTTTTCTCAATTCAGAGGTTAACAAAATGAGGAATTCTTGGAAAAGGTTAGCCAAGGAAAAAGCAAAAGTGATTAACTTCACATGGCCAACTGATGATGTATACAATGAATGGACAAGAAAATATGCCATACAGGACGTGGAGCCATTAGAAGAGGTTGCAACTAGACAACAAGTAGAAGAAGCTGCGGAGGTTGAAAAGGACTTGTAACCGCATTTGTAATAGATTTTGTAACTTCTTCTTGAGAAGAAATGATTGTAACAAACTCTCCTAGGAAAGTCTGAAGATTTGTATGCATCCATATTGTTATAAATGGATACCAAGACTAGTAGAAAAATGATCACAAAGAATTGTAAGAAAACGCTGCAGAAATTTATCTGAGTTTTTCCAAGTTTTTAATGGAGAATATTTGAAGGTTTCTTGTAATACTTTTTTGAAGAAAATAACAATATATAGACCATTGGTTTTGAGTTAAAACTTTGTGTTGTCTTCAAATTTGTTTGTAAGTGTTTACTGTTTCATTCTAAATAATCCAGGGTTATTTCATTTGAATAGGGGTTGTAAGGCAACTTTTAGTAGATATGTTTCTTAACTTTTCTCTTCAGGAGGGGAATTAAATATGTAGGAATCACTTCTACTAGTAAATTCTTTGTGAGATATTTTGAATCTTGATGAGAATAGTTTAATTGGGTATGAATAAATTCTTATATGTGTCACGCATATGTAGGGATCTACAGAAGCCAAACTAATGGGATATGTATAGATATTTGATTGTGGGAGTATTGTTTGAATTTAGATGACTCTGTGATCTTGGATAAGGCACTGGTATAGATCTAGGTTGTCTATTACATATTTTTTAGGTCAATACTGAATATGAGTACAATTTTCATTCCTTTGTTTCTGTTAGTTTTAAGGTGATTAAATCCACTAGTTTTCTGGACTGGTTTGTTGTGGATTTATCTTTTAAAAGTGTGAATTTAGTTCACTATGGTATACCCACTTGGACTTTGAGTAGGTCCGAAGTGTAGAGGGTTAAATTAAACCTTGTCATATGTTGTCCTGGAAGTTTCCTTCTCTTTAATATCTCTTCTGCACATAGAGTTATCATATCATTATAAGGATGTTGAAGTGAATTAGATTTTGAAGACAACAGAACCCAAGTATTAGATTATTTTAATGTACATTTACTCTCTCCACATGAAGAGGATCTTAGGACCCAGGCTTAATACTTAAGGCACCCTTGAAATAAAATTTGAAACCCCTTAAAGTGATTTTCAAATTTATGTGATATATACATACTTGATGTACATTCAGGGTCTCATTACCTTCACCTCTCTACTGAAATAGGACCCCTTAAACATGACATCCTCAATCACATACATGATCCTATACTTAGACAACAATAATTTACACATGTGCACTAATTTTTTAATTTCTTTTTTCAAATTTGTGTGTGTATATGAATTGTAACTTGTGTATGTATATGAAGAGCTCTTACCCATCTTGTATCTTGTACATCATGGATAAATTTGATATTGATGAGTTTCTTAATCCACCACCTCCACCCTCTCTTGATGACCCAATTCAAGGTGCTCCACCTCCACCCCAGGCTCTAGCAACCCCTAGATCTAATGGGGCTCAAAATTGACCCATGATCAATGATAATATTGAATCCATTCAGGAAAGACTTAATGCAATCCTTAATGCACCATACATGCCCCCCCATATAGTTTTTTTTGCATCGAAGATGGAAAACATTATTGATGTAATTAGGGCCATTTATGCGGAAATAGATTCATATCCTGCATAGTAGAAACAATAGTTCTATTCTAATGACCTCTCCTATAGGGATATTATAGACTTGAAAATAACCAAAGCTGACTTATCTCCATATTTTATTGACCCCATCACAAACTACCCATTCCTCCAAACAAATCCCACATATCTGTGAGGCAGTGTGTACATAAGCCGATGACAGATAGTTTTTTTGGGAGCAGTGGTGGATGGTCTTTGACAAACCACGACAACTGACTTAAAGTGCCCTGTTTACTTTTTGAAGATATTATATTCAGAGTTTAATTTGGGTTTTAAACCCAATTATTTTGATATGAGATCATTCCAAGGTGTTGGCGATGGCATGCCAAAATAGAGGTTGGGGGCATGTGTTGAACCCAACTAACCTCTCCTCAACTATAAGGAAGTTAATTAGCGGAACAACTTCCTACACTAATATTGAGAGGAGGGTAATGCAAATTTTTTTACAGATCATTACAAGAGTTAGAGAAACTTAACATAAATTAGCATAATATCATGCATATTGTTAGACATTTCAGATAACTAGAATAGAACTGAGATGGGGGGGTGAATCAGTTGTCACCGATTATAGGAACATTCAACAATTAAAAATATAATACCAAAACCCAAAATAATATACTGGAATAGTAGTTAATCCAATTAAGCATAAATAGTAATCATAGAATAAAAGCCATCCACATAACACCAACATTTCTTCGTGGAAAACCCAGTAAAGGGAAAAAGCATGATGGGAAGCCTACCCACAATCCGATAATACTTCTGTAGTAAGTATGTGAATTACAATGAAGGGTCCTACACTATTAGGAAGATCAACAACCTAGAGATCACTTCTCATCACAAAAGGAGCCTCACTGACTACATATAAATCCCTACTACAATCTAGAGAAGTGTTGAAATGCAAAAGATAACATCTCCTATGCCTGAGTACAGTTCTGGTTAAGCTCAATACCGAAGGACTAAATCCTCTTACATAAACCCAATTCAATCTCCAATGATCGACCAACTCCTCTGCCTCAATGATATTATAGTATTCGCACATTACATTCCTTGACCATGACCTCTTACATTAACCATGATGATCTACAATGATATCTTACTTCTATTTATACAAACCCTTGACCATAAACAATCAGGCCAACCACCAGATAATAAACCAATTACATAAATACAAACCATGCCAATCTTAGGCCAAACATATAATAACAACACATAAGACATCCCAAAAATACATCAATATGTGCTATCCACATATTACATTAAAGCCAATCCATAACCTAGATCAACCAAGACTGAGTATAGGTCCACATGCTTCAGCAATGATCTCCAAACACCAAGTCTTGAACATGATCACTAGCAACATCCTGAAACTCCATCAGAAGCTGCACCAACACCACTTATGTAATTCATCAAAGATCTCCATCAAAAGCTCTGCTGGTGAAACCATTGCCGAAACCAGAAACCAATCTTCTAAGCAAGCAGGATAGCATCCAATCACCAAACCAAAACCAACTGACCAAATATGAGTATAAGTATCATGAAAAATACAATTTCATCAATAAATTAGACCAGAGCCTATCAGAGCATGCCAGATCCAAGTTAACCAGAAACTACTCAACCTACTGAGACTAGAAGGGTGTGTGTAAAGCATCCAAATAATTAGTGTTGACATCAATGACAAAACATCAATGCAACACATAATCAATTCCACTAAATGGCCAACAATCTCCCCCTTTGGCATTGATGGCAACACTAGATGTGAAAAACATCTAATTACCAAGAAATCTCAAACAAGTCTCCCCCTATGGAAGACAACCAATGCTCACTCGTAGATAACTCTGAATATCAATATATCTCCCCCTTTGACATTTATCATTTTCTTTCTTTATCTATTTTTTCACATCAATATCTCTCCCCCTTTAACTTCAATGCCATAAATTTGCCAGAAATATCAAAGCAAAAATATAAGCCTCTAAATCACAAAGCTGACTACTCCCCCTAAGCAATAGCATCCCACATCAGTGCCAGAATGAATAGTATCTCATATAATGCATTTCAGACTGATGCCTCTACTGGAAGGGTAGAAACTCCCAATTTGTCTCTCAGGTACTCAAATGATTCCTTGGATAAAGGTTTAGTGAAAATATCTGCAATCAATTCTTTAGTGTTCACTTAAGCTAGTCTAACTTCATTTGCTTCTACCTTCTCCTTCAAAAAGTTATACTTGATAGAAATGTGCTTTGTCTTAGAATGAAATACCAGATTCTTTGATATATCAATAGCAACATAGTTAACACAATGAATAACTACCAGTGCATCACAATCCACCTTTATATCCTTCAACATTTTCTTCATCCATAAAACTTGTATACAGTTAGTAGCAACAACACCATACTCAACTTCAATAGTATATAGAGAAGTATATGACCGTTTCTTGTTGATCCATGAAACCAAATTATTTCCATGAAAGAAAGATCCACGGAAAGTACTTTTCCAGTCATCAACATCTCCAGCCCAATCAGCATCTGCATATGCACATAAAGTAAAGCTATCATCCTTAGGGTACCATAAGCCATATTCTGATGTACCTTGCAAGTATCTAAAAATCTTTTTTACTGCCATGTCATGATTTTCTCTAGGATCACTCTGAAATCTTGAAACAATACAAATAGCATTCATAATGTCAAGCTTATTCTGCGTCAAATAGAGCAAACCTCCAATCATAGATTTGTATATTGTAGGATTTATCTATGTAGAAACATCTTTTCTTGTCAATTTCTCACTTTTAACCATAGGTGTACTTACCGGTTTAGAATCTCCCATACCAAATTTCTTCAACAATTCCTTAGCATATTTAGTTTGATAGATAAAAATGTCTTTGTCAATCTAAGTGATCTGCAAATATAAGAAAAATTTCATCTCACCAATCATAGACATCTCAAATTCTTTCTCCATATTTTTAGAAAATTCTATTCATAACTTATCTTCACCTCCAAAAATAATGTCATCAACAAATACTTAAACAAATGGTATATCATCATTAGTGATTTTATAATATAAATTATTGTTAGCATTATCCTTAGTAAAACCAAGCTTCAAGAGATATTTATCCAACTTTGCATACCAAGCTCTAGGTACTAGTTTTAATCCATATAAATCTTTCCTTAACCTGCAAACCATATTTGTATCATCTGATACTAAAAAACCATCAGGTTGCTCAATATAAACTTCCTCACCAAGATCCCCATTCAAAAATGCACATTTAACATCCATTTGATAAACCTTGAAGTTTTTATAAGCAACATAGGCAAGAAATAATCTTACAGCTTCAATCCTAGCCATAAGTGCAAAACTCTCTCCATAATCAATTCTTTCCTTCTTAGAATATCCTTTACAATCCAATCTAGCCTTATTCCTTATACCTTGACCATCATCATTCAATTTATTCCTAAAAATCCATTTAGTTCCAATAACATTTCTATTTTTAGGCCGAGGAACCAAAGTCCATGTGTTATTTTTCTCAATTTTATCTAATTCTTCTTCTATAGTTTTTAACCAATGTTCATCTTTACATGCTTCAATTACTGATACCGGTTCAACTTGTGAAATTAAACATACCTCATTAGTTGCCAATCTTCTTCTTCTCATCACTCCATTGCTCTTATCCCCAATGATCTGATATTCTAAATGATTCAATCTCACATACCTAGGAGTCTTCTAACTCTATGTTCCTCTTCCTTGTTCTTTAGTTAATGTAGAATTTTCTGATGTTTTTGAAGTAACCGGTTCAACTCTTTGTTCTAGTAAAGGTGCTACTAGTTCAGATATAATTATTTCATTGTCGGTTCCTTCTCATAAACTCTGATTTGACTTATGTTTAGCTCATCTACTTTGACATTAGCACTCTCCACAATTATCTATAATCTCTTGTTATAACATCTATATGCTTTGATTTCATTAGAATAACCAAGAACTATGCCTTCATCACATCTAGGATCAAATTTCCTAATATTATCATCTCTTTTGATATAACATTTATTACCAAAAATTCTGAAATACTTAACTATAGGTGTATTACCAAACCATAATTCATAGGGTGTCTTACCGGTTTCTTCTTTAATATGTACTTTGTTGAATGTATAAACTATTGTACTCACAGCTTCTCTCCAGTAGATATGAGGTATATTAGCTTCCATAATCATTGTTCTGGAAGCATCCAAGATAGTTCTTTTTTTCCTTTCCACAACTCCATTCTGCTGAGGTGTCTGGGGAGAAAAAAATTGTCTTCTTATACCATGCTTGTCACAAAAGTTATTAAACTCACTGGATGTGAATTCTCCACCATGTTCTGATCTCAAACTTTTAATCTTCAATCCTGTCTCAGTTTCCACTTTAGCCTTAAATATTTTAACTTTTCAAATGCTTCAGATTTTTCTCTCAAAAAAGTAATCCACATCATTCTAGAATAATCATCAATGATTAGAATGAAATATCTATTACCATGAAAACTTTTAAGTCTAGCAAGACCACATAAATCAGCATGAATAAGATCAAGAACATCATTTGATTTATCTTGTATACTCCTAAAAGAGGTTCTGATCTGTTTACTTATTTGACACTCTTTACATACCAAATTATAGGGCTTCATAATCTTAGCTATATCCCTAACTTCCTTAGTTGAACTGATCTTTGCAATGCAATCAAAATTCACATGACACAGCCTTTTATGCAATAGCAAAATTTCATCAATTTGTGTAATCAAGCATGTCTTCTCACTAGATTTTAAATGAATTATGATACCTTTTGTTTGTGTACCAGTTGCAATCTCCAAGCCAGATCTGTTAATGATTTTTCATTTTCCATCCTTGAATTGTTGTTGAAATCCCTTATCTACCAATTGTCCTACACTCAAAAGATTATGCTTCAAACCTTCAACATAATAAACATTGTCAGTATTTTTCTTACCATCCAATGATATAGTTCCTTTTCCTTTAATTATAAATGTCGTGTCATCTCCAAATCTAACTAGTCCACCATCAAATTCTTACAAAAATAGAAACTTTCCTTTATATCCAATCATATGATGTGAACAACCACTATCAATTACCCATTTATCCTTGTCCTCAATTTTAGCAGCAAGTGCCTTCTCCTTGGGTACATTCTCTTTTAGTATCAGATCATCTTCCTTGATAGCCAAGAACACCCATTCCTTCCCATTGTTAGATCCACTAGCAGAGTCTTCTTCCAGTTCATTATTTGAATCAGTAATGCCTTCCTCATCTGCTATGTAGCATGATTTGTCTCTATTTTTCTTATCTTTGTATTTGTTCTAATATTGAGGGTTAGGCTTAAATGATCTTTTAACTCTTTCTTCAAATCTTGAAATCCTTTCAAGACATCTAGATGCAAAATGACCAATCTTATTACATGCAAAACATTTAAAAGGTGCCTTTCCTTCATACTTACTTCCTACAAGTCCTTTCGGTGATCTTCTAGAAAATAGTGCTTCAAGTTTCTCAAACTCAACATATTCTCTCTTCATATCCTCTAACTCCTTTGCATATAAAGATCTCCAGTCTTTCTTACTAGTTACAGATGTAGATGCATGAAAAGGAGGTTTAATTTTTATAGCTCCAGAAGGTCCAAATTCCTCAAGCTCAAAATCAAATAGTTTCCCAATCAAAGTATCTTTGTTGACAGATGTATTAGCCATTGTTCTCGACTCATTAATAGCAGTAGACTTTATTTTGTAAGCCTATGGTAGGGCTAATAGTACTTTAGAAATAATTTCATCTTCGCTTAGAGTTGCACCACAACATTAAATTCTCATAACAATCTCAATTACCCTTTCCATGAATGCAGTAATCCTTTCATCTTCTTCCATCTTCAGGTTTTCATATCTCACCCAATAACTATCAAGTTTAGCAATATTCACTATAGGATCACCTTCATTAAGAGTCTTCAACTTATCCCATATAGCCTTTCTAGATGATTTGTCTATTAATCCCATTATTTGTTGATCAGAAAGTGCACACAAGAGGGCTTCTATTTCTCTACAATCATTCTCAAGCTCCTTTTCCAGGTTTTCTAGAGGAGGATTGCCAGATCCCAGATTATAGGGTGTGACACCATTCTGTGTGATCTCCCAAATCTCCTTGCCAAGGTATCTCAGATGAGTCTACATCTGAATCTTCCATACTGTGTAATTTGTTCCATCAAGCCACAAATTATCCCTTCAAAAGATAGCTCTAGAAGAACTAGATGAAATTGAACTATTAGTCTCCATATGATCTTCCTCAAGTGGTTAAGCTTTCTATAGAGAGGACCAAAGATCTGATACCAATTGTTAAATAGTTGAGATAACTAGAAGACAACTAAAAGTGGGGGTGAATCAATTGTCACAGATTACAGGAACATTCAACAATTAAAAATTTAATACCGAAACCCAAAAGAATAATATTGGAATAGTAGGTAATCCAATTAAGCATAAAAAATAATCACAAAATAAAAGCCATCCACAGAACACCAAGATTTGTACGTGGAAAACCCAGTAAAGGGAAAAACCATGGTGGGAAGCCTACCCATAGTTAGATAATACTTCTGTAGTAAGTATGTAAATTACAATGAAGGGGCCTACACTTGCAAGAAGGCCAACAACCTAGAGCATATTACCCATCACAAAAGGAGCCTCACTAACTACATATAAATCCAAACTACAATTCGGAGAAGTGTTGAACTGCAAAAGATAGCATCTCCTATGCCTAAGTACAATACTGGTTAAGCTCAATACCGGAGGACTAAATCCTCTTACATAAACCCAACTTGATCTCCAATGATCGACCAACTCCTCTACCTAAATGATACTACATTATTCACACATTACATTACTTGACCATGACCTCTTACATTAACCATGATGATCTACAATGAGCTCTTACATCTATTTATACAAACCCTCAACCATAAATAATCAGGTCGACCACCAGATAATAAACCAATTACATAATTACAAACCATGCTAGCCTTAGACCAAACAAATAATAACAACACATAAGACATCCTGAAAATACATCAATAGGTCCTATCCACGTGTTACATTAAAGTCGATCCATAACCTAGATCAACCGGGACCGAGTATAGGTCCACACGGTTCAGCAATGATCTCTAAACACCAAGTCTCGAACATAATCACCAACAACATCCTTAAACTCCATCAGAAGCTATACCAACACCACTTATGTAATTCATCAAAGATCTCCATCAAAATCTCTACCAGTGAAACCCTCGCCAGAACCAAAAAACCAGTCTTCTAAGTAAGCAGGATAGCATCCAATTACCAAAAAAAATAAACTGACCAAATATGAGTATAATTATCATGAACAAGCCAATTTCATCACCAGATTATATTGGAGCTTGTCAGATCATGCCGGATCTAAGTTAACTAGAAACCACTCAACCTACCAAGACCAAAAGGGTGTCAATAAAGCATCCAAACATCTAGTCATGACATCAATGATGAAACATTAATGCAACACATAATCAATTCCACCAAATGGCCAACACATATCATAGTACACTGACACAATGATTTACATGGAGGGTTAAAAGCACAATTTTGTGTCACTTTTATAAAGGAAGTAGCCAATACAACTAAAAGTGTTTAACTTTGACCACATAAAACTGACATTTCTACATTGAAGTTTAAAATAATGTAAGCTAGTCAAATATAGAAATATTATTGAAATTAATGTGTTATTTTTAATTTTTTTTTCTTTTTAAATTGACATTTGTTTTATTTATTCAATGACAGATTTTTTATTGCTGAAAAAATAGGGGTTCTTGTTGGCGTCACCAAACAAAATGGAAACAAAATTTGATTTTTTATTTTAATTTTCCAAAAAGAGGACATATATATACAGTGTTAAAAAGAAAATTTTAATTTTAATGTATATTTTTCTCATAATAATATTTTTAAGTCCAACATAGCTAAATTTGGTAGTTTTCATTTAGTGTTACCTTTTGTCTACAAACTTTATGATTACCAAAAAAATATTTTACACTTTTGGAGAAGATACTCTCATCGAACAAAAAATATTTTTAAATTTTTTTTCTTAATATCATTTATGTTTTTTAATTTCTAATCAACTTCTTTTTGAACTTAAAAAATCTATTGACAATGTTTAATTGAAAAAAATATTAAAATTAATTAAAATACTAAAAAAATTATATGTCTAGATTTGTGACTTTGAGCTCTACAATAGGGTATTTTGGGATTTTTGTAAAAAAATATTATGTCTAAAGAAAAATTGAGCAGAAGTGAAAAGTTTCAGAAATACACACAAAATAGGTGATTGGGCTAGCACATCACCTGCCACATAGGTGAGTCGGGCCAAAACTATTTTCAATTGTTTTCAAAAATTCTAAGCTCAAGCGCTCACAAAAATTCCAATATTGTAAACACTAGCCCGACAAAACTCTTGGTGCCATTTAGGTGCCATGCTAGCGACACATGGGGGCACATGCCCGAGAGGTAGTCCAGTTGGAATGACCAGATTTAGTCCGGCTCGTCTACCCCAAGTTAGCCCGAAGTGCAACACAACTTCATGCTTTTGCCCATGAATAACCCTTTCAAGAGAAAAATCCCACACTCCAAAAGAAGCTCAATATATTATTCAACAATGAATAACATATTATAATATACTTGCAGAGTGAGCTCTTCATAGGAGTACAACTAATTAGAGAGTCGAGGGTAACTTAATAACCATGAGATTCTTACACACAACCTCTATCTCACACACCTCATATATAGGAGATACAATACAAGAAACTATCAAATGATATTACAAAACCATGGGCTAAAACCACTAAATAAATTAGAGCCAACCTTATCTCCACTCTAGATGCCTTATGATATGTCAAAACATAGATCACCACATGTTCCTCCTTTTTATAGCTCATTTATGTGTCTCATGCAATTTAGTATTTCCTATTACAAGAGTCCAAACTTCTAGAGGCCATAACTTGTGAAGTAGGTGTCTGATTGACGAATCATTTGATGCGTCAGAAAGATCACAAAGCTATTTATCACCTCATAACCTACTAGACTGATTGTGCCCACTTTTAAGGGCATTTTGGAGGGTCTAAAGTCCTCAAAATTTAATTTAAACCTTTCATCGCACCCTTCAAAAGTGGAAACTTTAATACCTTCAAATGTAGCTATGATATTATGACAAAAACTTATCATGTAAATGCAAGGTTGAGACACCATTTTCCCAACATTCTCCCACTTGTAGAACACCTTGCAAGAGAAAAGGGAGTATCAACACAATCAATTAATTGCTAGGGGCCATGAGACCCATAGACTCTGAAAACCATCTAAAATTCTCTATGCTCACAGCCTAAGTTAAGGAACCTCCAATAGTCATCTAAGTCTTCACTTTAACCAACTTCACCCTACCATCTTCGACCATATCTCTGACAAAATGATAATGAACATCAATGTGTTTGGTCTAGGCACAAAATGTTGGGTTCTTATCTAGGAAGATCGTACTCTGACTATCACAATAAACTGTCACTGCATCTTGTTTTATTCTAATATCTAAATAGTCTCTTAAAACAAATGGCTTCTTTACAAGCATGAGTAGCTACCATACACTCTGCTTCTATAATGGACAAAGAAACCACAACCTATTACCTACTCATCCAACTAATTGCACCACCAAATAAAGTAAACATATAAGCACTCATGGATCTTCTGCCATCAATATCACCTACCCAGTCTAAATCCACATAAACATGAATATCAAGGGAAATCATGTCTCCAATAAAATTACCATGATAACACAAAGAATACTCTAAGTTACCCTTCAAATATCTGAAGACTTTTTTGATTGAATCCCAATGAACTCTACCAGGATTAGACATGTATCTGAAAAGAAATCCCACTACTTGGGCAATGTATGGTCTAGTACAGACCATAGCATATATCGAACTTCCAATTGCACTCTGGTAAGGCACTCTTATCATGTATTCCATATTTGATAGAGATGTAGGACAATTTGAAATGGATAGTTTTGTTCCAACTATAAAAGGAACATATTATGGTCTACAATCTTGCATGTTGAACCTCTATAAAACTGAATTCACATACTTACTATGGCCTAGCAATAACTTTCTTTTCACTCTATATTTTGTAATTTAAATCCCAATAATGGTTTCACTGTACCAATATCTTTCATTTCAAACTTAGCAACAAGATGAGACTTTAGTTCTGAAATCATACCTTTCCCTTTACTAAAGAATAACATATCATTAACATATAATGCAATGTACAAAAATGGTCACCATTAGATTTATAATAAACACAGTGATTTGATTTAGAATGCTCAAATCCCAAACTCAACACATATGTATAATTTTTTTTGTACCACATCCTAGGACTCTGTTTGAGGCCATATATAGATTTCTTTAGTTTATAGACCAAATTAATTTCACCTTTTACCACATAGTGCTCTAGTTGTGTCATATAGACATCCTCCTCCAAATCACTATGAAGGAAAGCAGTTTTCACATCCATTTTCTCAACCTCTAAATCATAAGCAACAACAATAGAAAGAAAAAATCTTATGGATGTCATTTTTACAATAGGAGAAAATATCTCACCATAATTGTTGAGACCTGGACCAACTAGGACTCAAACCTAGGACCTTCCATACACTGTTGGAATGCTCTACTATTGAGCTACTGGTCCCTCTTGGACCAGTCCATCATTGGCTGGAATGTGGCTTATTTCCAACTCCAACACCCCCCTTAAGTCATACCTCTTATGTGATTGGGGCTCCTAGCCTGTACTTGGCTCTGATACCATGTTGAATTGATATCATCTTGACTCATGGATGTGCCATGATATGTTATGGTAGACATTATGTGGTATAAGGTCAGTGCACATACCTTAACCTAAATATAAGAAAATTCAATATTCTCAAATTATTTTATATCCAAGGTATCGTGTGTTATGTGACAATGATATCACATGCTATGCAATATCTCTATATCACAAGATAAAGTGATATATTTCTATATCACATGTTATGTGATACATCATGTCACGAGCATATGTGACTTGATCTTTTGTATTACAAGGTCATGTAAGACATTTTACTATTGGAAATGTGATGCTATATAATTAGATGATTATTTCAATGTTTACATAGATCTCCATTTATCTTCCCTAGCTAAGAGGGAGTGTTGAAACAATGTAGCTTCGTAAGATAAATGATTGAATGTGAGATAAATGATGTCTCTCATTCAATCATCTATCCTATCGATAAATCCACATGCTAATGGTAGACATCATAATCATCTTTATCAGTATTTCTATCATCGATCGAGATATGATCGTATTTGCTATGCAATGATTTCATTTATATGTTGTGATTGTAATTAGTTTTGCATATCTATTCTAGTTGTCATATAACAACACTAATTAGTGTTGTCATATGATAACTACAATAGTTATCGTATTAACATATTTTTTCTCTTATATTGATCCATAATTGGGTTGCATTTACCATCGATTACCATGAAATAGCATTAAGAACAAATTGATTAGTGATCAGTTAATCATAACTAAAATTGCATTAGAAACTAACTGCTTCATTATTGGTTACAATGATAATCAAACCATATTAAATCATAAACTGATTTGTATCGATTATCATTTGTTATGTATTGATATTTATATTAACCGATAGTTATCAGTTTGCATTATGAAGAGGCACCACCCTTGATCAAGACATGTCTTGATCGGACATGTCATGAGACATGTTTGGTCAAGGCATGCCTTGATCTTACAAGGCAATGCCTATATATGTGCCATGAAGAATGCTGAAGAAATATTGAAAACAATAAATATTATCTACAACCACCTCATAATCATAAATAACTAGAGAGCATACATTAATAGCATTGACTATTGTCTAAGGAATTAAAAGAAAGACAAAATCCTTAACATTCCACTTTTGAACATAAATTTGAATACTTATACAATAATCAACAACCTCAACCTAAGAGTAGCCTTTTGCAACCAACCATTCTTTACACTGCTCAATGTTCCATCTGAACCAATTTTTTTATTGAACACCCATTTACAACCAATAGGATTTCGTCCTTTAGGCAGTGGTACAAGATCCCATGTATCATTCTTTTTTAAAGCTTCCATTTCTTCTTCCATAGCAATCTTCCAATATTTTGTATCATTCATACCTAATTCCTTTTTCTACAGATCTAGGCTCATCCATATCAGTAATCAATGTAAAAATACATCTCCAATCATTGGGTGAACACCTTTCAGGTGGTTTTTTATGTCTTGTAGACCTTTGAACAAGCTAAGTTGGAGGTTCTTCCTCCTCTTTGAAAGATTTAGAGCTAGATGAGACCTCCTCAACTTCTTGCCTATCAAGTGGTCTCGATTCAACTCTTTTAAGCATAGAAGGGAATTGAATAACATCTTCCTATTTAGTTTGTTTTGGCTACAATGTAACAGAAGGAGACTTAATTTCTCTAAAAATAACACTTCTACTATGAATATTATTTTGTGCAAGAGGGTTCCAAAGGTTGTATCCTTTCACACCATAACTTTAACCAATGAAGATACATTTAACAGCCTTGTTCTCCAACTTTGTTCACTTCTGCTTTGGCACATGTGCATATGCCTCGCAACCAAAAACTCTAAGATGTCTCAATGAAGGCTTTTGACCTGACCATTCTTCTATATGTGTTTTATCAACAAGAGATGATGTAGGAGGCCTATTAATCAGGTAGAAAGAAATGACAACAACTTCAGTCCAAAAATTTTATTCTAAAATAGCACCACTCAGCATACTCCTAGCCTTCTCCATTAGTGTCTTGTTAATTCTTTCTGCAACTCCATTTTGTTGTGGAGAATACAAAGTTGTCTTCTATCTATAAATGCCACAGTCTTTACAAAATCTATCAAAATCATTAGAGTAAAATTCACCTCGATTATCAATTTTCAAACTTTTAATTTTCTTTCTAGTTTGCATTTCAACCATTGCTTTAAATTGTCTCAAATGACTAAAAACTTTAGATTTACTCTTTAGAAAGTATACCTGTGTCCTTCTACTAAAATCATCATTAAATAAAATATAATATGTGGATTTTCCAATGGAAGGAACATCCATAGGACCAAATACATTATAATAAATAAGATCTAAAATACCACAAGATTTATGATAACTCAAGTAAAACTAAATGTGGTTTTGTTTTCCATAAATGCAACTCTCACAAAAGTCAAAGTCAAAATTACAATCATTCAAACCTTCAACAAGTTTTTTTATTTTTCAAGGTCCTTAGACCCTTTTTTCCAATGTAGCCAAGTTTCTGGTGACATAACATATTCTTCTCTACAGGTAACTTTGTTTCAGAAGAAAGAGTGCCCTTAGGTACCTAAAATCCATGTCCATCCATTGAAGGTCAAACCCTCAAATCTTTCGATGAAGTATCCACACATTTACTTTTTACAAAAGTTTTATTACACTCAATAATGTATGCCTCTAACTTATACAAAGTGTTGAGTCTAAAACCTCTATAAATCACCATACCACCCTTAATCATTTTACATTCTACTTCAGAAAAGACTACCTACACACCCGCATCTATTAGTTTTCTCATAGATAATAAAGTTCATTTTAATCCAGGGATATGCAATACACAAACAATCTTTTTTATTCTACAATCAGTAAACATGATCCTAACTTTACTACAACCAACAATATCTAAATGTGTGATGCAGGAGCATCCCCGGTTCACAACAATCTTGCATCAAGCAAAAACACTTTCTTTTTTATTTTATTTTTTGTTTGCAGTTTCAGTTTTCCTTTTTGTCTATCCCAGTTTTGGCTCACCAGATCCCATGGAGTTGGATTCTACTTGAATACTTGCACATATTTCTTTCTTTCAAACCACATCTCATTTGGATCACTTTCCAGTGAGATATCGCTACCAGTTTCCATGACTGTTTCTTGTTACCGGTTGTTCCTTTGTTACCGGTTGCCTGAGACCAATTCTAGTGATCTATCAGAACCCATTCCAAAGCTTTCATAGCCTTGGACATTGATCTTGATGTTTCTTGGCGTGTGGACGATATTCTAAATTTCATCCTTTGGATTTTCCAGAGGAATCTCTTGGCAGAGGCTGACCTGTTGGTATTTTGGATATGATGATATGGTTTTGTCATTGATGTCAACACCTATCATTACTTGTCAACACTTATCAGCACTTGGAGATTTTGGTTATGTTCACCAGCAAGATAGAGACTTATGCATAACACTAGTATTTGGTTCATCAGCAAATTATATTTTTCATCGGCACTTGGAATGACTTGGAAACTACTTGGTTATGTTGAAGACATTATTTGATCACTTGGTTTTGGCGATTTGGTTATTTTCTTATTTGGGTTTGCATATTTGTTGTTACCAACAAATAGGTCCAGGATAAGCACCGATAGACTTATCTATTCAAAATCAGCACGACATGTTATGGAGATGATTTATTATTATTGTTAATGCATTGAGCTGACATCATACATCAAATATTGATTTCTTTGTAATTGATTTTATTGTAAATCTTTTAGTAAGCCGACCTATTCAATTGATCTTAGGTTATGGTATATATGTAAGCTCTTATTTACAAGATCAAATATAGGAATGGGATTGTAAACGGGAAAAGGATTGCAATAAGGTATATGAGAAAATAAGTAGAGCTATACACGTAGACATAATTTGAAGGTTGAAGGAGGGTTTTGTGAAGACAATAAGAACTACACTGGTACTGAATCTAGCATATGAAGATGCTATTTTATGTAGTACATTATTATTGTATTTAACCATCCAACTGTAGTCAATGTGACTCTCATTTTGTGACTGAGCAGTGAGCTCTAGGCAGCTGGCCTTTCTGCATGTGTAGAATCCAAATTGTAAACACATACTATTTGCAGTAGTATCATTTGATTGTGGGTAAGGCTTCCCACCGTGATTTTTCCCCTTACAAGGTTTCGACGTACAAACATTGGTGTTATGTGTTGTGGATGTTATTGTCTTTCTATTTCATGCATTAATCTTTATCAGTATTGCAATTAACTATTAAGACTGTCTACCGGCATAAAGTTTGGTTTACTGGTATTAAGCACTAAGATTTGGTTAAGTTAATTTTGGTTGAATTTATTAGACAACTGATTCACCCCCCCTCTCAGTTGTCTCTGGGTCCTAACAATTGGTATCAAAGCTTAGACCTCTTTTTGTAGAAGTTTAACAACTTGAGGAGATCCAATGTCTTCAAACTATTTTAGGAAGGACAATCCAAAACTTAATGGAACTAACTATGGCATATGGAAGATCAGGATAGAAACACATTTGAATTGCATTGGAAAGGATATATGGGATGTTACAAAGAATGGCTATACTGATCCTACTCATGGTTAACCTAATCCACCTAACTTGGCTAAAGATGAAGAAAATGATTACAAAGCAAGAAAAGCACTTTTGAGTGCATTGTCAGATCAACAAGTCATGGGATTGTCAAATAGATCTATTGCTAAAGTTATTGGGACAAAATGGAAACATTGAATGAAGGAGATTCCACAGTCAAAATTGCAAAACTTGAATGCTTCCGAGTCAGGTATGAAAGTCTGAAAATGGAAGAAGATGAAAGAACTTTTGCTTTTATGGAAAGAGTAAATGAAATTGTTTTAGGTATACAATGTTGTGGAGGAACCTTAAGTGAAGATGAGATTGTTTGTAAAGTTTTAAGAGTTTGCCAATGACATATAAAATGAAAGTTATGGCTATAAATGAATTGAGAATAATGCCTAATGCTTTAGTATCTAGAGACACTTTGGTTGGAAAACTTTCAGCTTTTGAGCTTGAGGAATTTGGTCCTGTTACTACTATCAAGATAGATCTAGCTTTTAAAGCATCATCATCAACTACAGTATCATCATCATCATATGATAAATCTGATTGGAAAGCCTTCTATGCAAGAGAACTTGAAGAAAGCAGGAGAGAAAATGAAGAACTTGAAGAACTTGAAGAACTTGAAGCACTATTTGCAAGGAAAATGCCTAAAGGTCCAATTGGAAGTAAGTATGAAGGTAAAGCACCCTTAAAATGTTTTAACTGCAATAAGATTGGTCATCTGGCACCTAGATGTTCTGATAGACATGCAAGATTAAGAGAAGAAGTTAAAAGAACATATAAGCCTAACCGTGACTATCAAAAATACAAGTTTAAGAAGAATAGAGACAAATCTTGTTATTATGCTGATGAAGGAGTTACTGATGATTCTAATGAGGATCCAAAAGACAATGGATGCTCTTTTGTTGCTATAACAAAAGATCAACCGACACCTATTGTTCAACTGATAGAGCAAGCCTTGACAACTAAAGTTAAAGATAAGGATGAATGGATTATTGATTCAGGATGTTCAAATCATATGACTGAAGATAAGAGTAAATTATTAACCTTTCAAGATTACAATGGAGGTCTAGTAAGATTTGGAGATGATAAAGCTTGTTTGATCAAAGGAAAAGGCACTATATCTTTTGATGGTAAGCACAATACTGATAATATTTACTATGTTGAAGGTTTGAAGCATAATCTTTTGAATGTTGGTCAATTAGTTGAGAAAGGATTTCAGCTACAATTCAAGAATGGTAAATGCAAAATCTTAAACAGAACTGGTTTGGAAATTGCAACCGGTAATCAGACTAGAGGTAATATCTTTCCTTTGAACAACAATGTGAAAGCATGTTTGATTGCACACATTGATGAAAGTTGGTTATGGCATAAAAGAATTTGTCATGTAAATTTGGATTGCATTGTGAAAATCAATACTACTAAGGTAGTTAGAGATTTACCTAAGATTGTTAAACCTCACAATCTGGTATGTAAGGAATGTCAATTTGGAAAGCAAGTTAGAGCATCTTTCAAGAGTATTCCAGAGAAGTCTAACAATGTTCTTGATTAAATTCACACTGATTTATGTGGTCCAGCAAGAACTAGAACTATACAAGCAGATAGATACTTTATGCTAATCATTGATGACTATTCTAAAATGTGTTGGGTTACTTTTCTCAGAGAAAAATCTGAAGCATTTGGGAAATTCAAACTATTCAAGGTGATGGTAGAAAATGAAACTAGCAAGAAAATAAAATGTTTGAGATCAGATCAAGGAGCTGAATTCACATCTAAGGAATTTAATGCATTTTGTGAAGTGAATGGGATCAGAAGACAGTTGTTAGCACCTCAGACATCCCAGCAGAATGGAATTGGGGAAAAGAAAAATAGAACTATCTTTGATGTAGCCAAAAGTATGATATTAGAAGGAAATATACCTCATATATACTGGAGAGAAGCAGGCAATATAGTTGTTTATACATTCAACAGAGTTCACATCAGAGGAGAAACTGGTAAGACCCCACATGAACTATAGTTTTGTAATACTCCTACTCTTAAATATATCAGAATATTTGGAAGTAAATGTTATATTAGAAGAGATGAGTATATTAGAAAATTTGATCCTAGAAGTGATGAAGGAATATTTCTTGGTTATTCATCTAAGAGAAAGGCATATAGATGGTTTAACAAGAGATTGTAGAAAATTGTTGAGAGTGGAAATGTGAAGTTTGATAAATAGTTTAGAGGAAATTAAAGGTACACAGACTCTGTACTGCCAATAGAGATAATCACAAATGAACATATTATGGATACACCAGTACAAAATGATGATCTAGTTACACTGGCATCATCTAGAGATTCAACAGTCATTGAAGAAAAATAGCAAGCAAAAACACCTCGGTATGTAAGATTGAATCATTCTGAAGATCAAATAATTGGAAACAAATTTCAAGGAGTTGTGACTAGAGGAAGATTGGCAAATAAGGAGGTATGTCTTATTTCTGAAATTGAACCTACATCAATTAATGAGGATGTGAAGAAAAAATTGGACTAAAGCAGTGGAAGATGAATTGGAACAAATTGAAAGGAATAACACTTGGTCATTAGTTTCCTGACCTAAAGTCAAAAATGGAATTGGAACTAAATGGGTTTTTAGAAATAAACTTAATGAAGATGGCATGGTAATCAGAAACAAGGCAAGATTGGTGTGTAAGGGATATTCTCATAAAGAAGGAATTGATTACAATGAAACCTTTGCACCAGTAGCTAGAATTGAGGTAGTAAGACTTTTATTGGCATTTGCAGCACACAAGAACTATAAAGTATATCAAATGGATGTTAAATGTGCATTTCTAAATAGAGATCTTGAAGAAGAAGTTTACATTGAGAAACCTGATGGATTTTCTTTGACAGATAACAAAGACATGGTTTGCAGGTTAAGAAAGCTTTATATGGATTGAAACAAGCTCCTAGAGCTTGGTATGCAATATTGGACAAATATCTTTTAAAGCTTGGTTACACAAAAGGTAATGCAAACAACAATCTATACTACAAAGTGACTAATGATGACATCTTGGTTATTGAAGTTTTTGTTGATGATATAATCTTTGGAGGAGAAGATGGTTTGTGTAAAGACTTTTCTAATAAAATGCAGCAAGAATTTGAAATGTCTATGATTGGAGAGCTAAAATTCTTTTTAGAATTGCAAATTTCACAGACTGATAAAGGTATATTCCTATGTCAATCTAAGTACTTGAAGGAATTACTAAAGAAATTTGGCATGGAGAACTGTAAATCGGTAAGAACACCTATGACTACAAATGATAAATTATCTTTGAAGGATGAATCTACACCTGTTAATCTGACTAGATACAAATCTATGATAGGATGTTTACTGTATTTGACACAAACAAGACCTGATATTATGAATGCAATATGTATTGTTTCAATATTTCAGAGTAATCCTAAAGAAAATCATGAATCGGCAGTAAAAAGGATTTTTTGGTACTTACAAGGCACTACAAATTTTGGTTTATTGTATCCTAGAGATGAAAATTTTGACTTATGTGCATACATAGATGCTAATTGGGCAGGAGATGTGGATGATAGAAAAAGCACCATCGGCGAAGCATTTTTTTTGGCAGCAGACTAATTTCATGGTTGAGAAAGAAACAGAGTTGTACAAGTTTATCAACAGTATAATCAGAATATGTTGCAGCAACAACCAACTGTACACAGGTATTATGGATCAAGCAAATGTTGAAGGATATAAAGGTAAATTGCAAAGAACCTATAACTATTTACTATGACAATACAACAATAATTAATATATCAAAGAACCCGGTACTTCACTCTAAAACTAAACATGTTTCTATCAAACTGAACTATCTAAAAGAGAATGTTGAAGCAAAAGAAGTGAAATTGGTTTATGTGAATACTAAAGAGTAGATTGCAGATATTTTTACAAAGCCTTTGCCTAAGGAAACATTTGAGTACCTCAGAGAGAAACTTGGAGTTCTACCCCCACTGATAGAGACTTAGATAGTTGATGTTTGTCATCAACCGACAAAATTAACAAAGAAATCTTGTATTCCAGCTTTGATGAGGACAACTACTTCTCAAGGGGAGTAGTTGGTATATTGAACGAGTTGGCATTTTATATTTAGTTTTGTATTGCTTTGGCATTTAATGTCAAAGGGGGAGAGATTGATATGGAAAAACACATGGATAACACATATTATTCCTAGGGGGAGAGACTTTATCCCTTGGAGAGATTACTACTTTGTAGTGAGATATTATGTTTTTTTTTTTTTTTTTGCTGGTTAATGATCTCTTTAAGAGATTGTTGGTTTTTGGTTTTTGGCATTTCTGTTTTGGCACTTTGATGGTTTTTCCATCTTGTGTTGCCATCAATGCCAAAGGGGGAGATTGTTGGTATTTTGGATATGTTGATATGGTTTTGTCATTAATGTCAACACCTGTCATTACTTGTCAACACTTATCAGCACTTGGAGATTTTGGTTATGTTCACCGGCAAGACATAGATTTATGCATAACATTGGTATTTGGTTCATCGACATATTATATTGTTCATCGGCACTTGGAATGACTTGGAAACTACTTGGTTATGTTGAAGACATTATTCTATCACTTGGTTTTGGTGATTTGATTATTTGTTTATTTAGGTTTGCATATTTGTTGTTACCAACAAATAGGTCCAAGATAAGCACCGATAGACTTATCTATTCTAGATTAGCATGACATGTTATGGAGATGATTTATTATTATTGTAAATGCATTGATCAAACATCATGCATTGGATATTGATTTGTTTGTAACTGATTTTATTGTAAATCTTTTAGTAAGGTGGCCTATTCAATTGGTCTTAGGTTATGGTATATATGTAAAATCTTATTTACAAGATCCAATATAGGAATGGGATTGTAAATGTGAAAAGGATTGCAATAAGGTATATGCGAAAATAAGCAGAGCTATACACGTAGACATCATTCAAAGGTTGAAGAAGGGTTTTGTGAAGACAATAAAAACTATACTGGTATTGAATCCAACATATGAAGATTCTATTTTGTGTAGTACATTATTATTGGATTTAACCATCCATATGTAGTCAGCGTGACTCTCATTTTGTGACTGAGCAGTGAGCTCTAGGCAGCTGGCCTTTCTGCATGTACAAAATCCATATTGTAAACACATACTATCTGCAGTAGTGTCATTTGATTGTGGGTAGGGCTTCCCACTATGGTTTTTACCCTTATAGGGTTTCCACGTACAAACATTGGTGTTATGTGTTGTGGATGTTATTGCCTTTCCATTTCATTCATTAATCTTTACCAGTATTGCAATTAACTGTTAAGACTATCTACCAGCATAAAGTTTGGTTTACCGGTATTAAGCATTAGGATTTGGTTAAGTTAATTTTGGTTGAATTTATTTGACAGCTGATTCACCCCCTATCTCCTCTTAGTTGTCTCCAAGACCTAACATGACCTTGTTCATTTTGTACATTAGGTCTTGTTCTTTGGGTTTTGATCCTTTTTGGGCCGATCGAATCCTTTGGATCGAGATATATATTTGTAATAATTATTTAGAATGAATCAATGGGTAATCAAGAGAAGGTCAATTAGAATCAAGCAGAGTTAAACTGTGCCTAGAAGATAGATATTTCAATTCAAGGTCTTGGTGGTACCTATTCTACCAGGCCTATGTGCTGGTATGTTGTAACCTGATTGTTAATAGTTGGATGTAATCAAATTGTTGGTATATGATGAACCGGTATGATAATATTATGATAATATATGTTGTCATTGATGTCAATAAGTACAGATCAACCGGTATGAAGATTGGAAGAAGTTATTATTGATGATCAAGTTGGAGAACCACTATAAAGAGATGTAGTGAACCAGTGTTAGGATTTCACTATGTTTGACTACCAGTTGGTAGTCTTAGCTCTAGGGTTTTCCATTTAGAAATCTAGCTTGTGTGATGCAACTGATGATATTATTTGATGAGTTAGCTAAGAAACAAGGATGAGATCGAGATGCCACATAAGTTTTGTGTACGTGAAGGATTTCCTTGAGGATCTTGCATGTGAAGATCGATTGCATTAAATGTCTATGTGATGGGTTACTGATTTCTATGTGCGGTGAAGAATGGATGATGCAGAATAAATTATGATCTATTTGAGATTGTTTCATTCTATGTAATGTGTTTGGACAGTCAAGATTGGACCACTTGTAATTATAAACCTAAATACTTAGGGTTTAGGGTTTATGCTACTGACCTAATTTTTGTGTATAAGGTCAATGATGTATGTTATTGTAAGTGTTGGCAAATGTTGTGTGTGTATCCGAGTGATGAAATACTTGCTAGACCAGTGAGTGGAAAACTGCAGAGTGTGATTGTAGACTAGAGAAACTGAAATGGATCTGCCTTAGCATGGAGTGTTGTTATCAGATCAGAGTTTTACCTGTTGTCTTCTAACCATTTCAACAAAAGGAAAATCCATTTGTTGGGTATCTTTAATAGGCTTGTTGTAAATACTCTAACCAAGTGACTCAAGTTTATTGAGTTCTTTAAATTCTCTAGCAAGGTAACCTTTTACAGGATTTAAACCTTTAACAAGGTATAAAACCATCCCTTAAATGGGTGATCTTTAATAGGATTGGTTCCTAGAAGAACCTTATTGTAAAGTTCTTAACTAGACTAGGCTCCTAACAGAGCAGACTTCAAAAGAGTTCAAAACAATCTTGTGGGTATTCATCCACCATGGTTTTTTCCATTTGGGTTTCCACATGAAAAATATGTTTGTCATGAGTTGTGCATTTTTCATGTGATGATTGAGTATTCTTTGTTGAAATGATTATGCATACAGAGCTAATGGTTATGGTATTACTGATACAACACTTGCATATGTGTATTGGTGAAGTAGTTATCAAGTGTTGAAAGATATTTGAAGTATTCAGTTTTATTGGTTTAAGTTGTCTAAAAGTCTTACTGTGTTTAATCGGTATTGCCATGGTTAAGTTCAATGATGATGACAACCAGTTAGCATTGTTTTAACTTGATAATTTGTGGAAAAAAATTTGTATGTACTGATTCACCCCCCCCTCTCAATACCAGTTAGGATATTTGTTGTTTATCATTATTCATCAATTGGTATCAGAGCAACTCTAGGTCCTCGGTGATATAAGCTTAACAACTTGAGGTAAACGATCTTGCTTTAATGATGAAGAGGGAAGGTCCTAAGTTCAATAGAGATAACTTCAAAATATGGAAGGATGGAATGAAGATATATATCAAGAGTTTGGGTGCTCAACACTAGAGCTATGTTGAGAATGTCTATGTAATCCCCACTAGGACTCTAATCAATGATCATAAAAGAGAGATTCAAGAAAATGGGCAAGTCATGGAAGCCCTTATTAGTAGTTTGTCCCATATTGAGTTCATTGGTGTACAAGATAAGGACACTCCTAAGGATGTATGGGACACATTGGAAACTATTTATGGTGGTGATGAGCATGTCAAGCAAGCTAAGGAAGAGAGCCTTAGAGGAAAATTTGAAGACATGAGGATGGTTGAAGGTGAGACCATTCAACAATATGGCAGAAGGATCAAGACTATGGTTGGAGATATCAAGAGCACTGGTGGAACAATTGATGATGCCACCATTGTCAGTAAAGTTTTGAGATCACTGTTACTAGTCTATGCAATCAAAGTTGCTGCTATTCAAGAACTAAGGTTTATCGACAAATCCAAGGTTTCTTTAGACACTGTCATTGCAAAGTTGACTACATATGAGTTGAATAGCTATCATGGTTATGTTCAGAAGACTGAGTTAGCTTTTAGAGCATCTATTGCACCAACCACAAAAGGAAAAGAAGTAAGTACCAGTTATGAATCCATGCAAAGCAAAGGTATGGATGATGAAGTGATTCTAATGGAGTTTGAAGCTCTTCTTGCCAAGAGACTTCCAAAAGGCACTAGAAAATGTAGAGGTAAGCTTCCTTTAAATTTTTTTTCTTGTAATAAGATAGGACATATAGCTATTAACTATCCTAACAATGAAAATAAGGATAAGCCAGAGAGGTTTAGAAAGTATAAATGAGGAAATAGAAGAAATTGTCTTGTTGTAGTGGAAAAAAGTGTTACTGATGAAGATTATGAGGATGAAGAGAATAAGGACATAGTATTTGTAGTTGTAAAGGAAGAAGTGTCTGACAAGAAAGCACTTGTCTCTCGCATTGATAACTCTAATGAGTGGATTATTGATAGATGTTGTTCTCACCACATGACTAGTGACTGGAGAAAGTTTTTATCTCTAGAAGAATATGATGGAGGTGTTGTCTATTTTGGCAATGATGCACCATGCCTAGTAAAAGGAAAAGGATCCATCTCACGAATGGAAAGAGAAGTGCGAATGGTGTCTACTGGGTAGAAGGTCTTAAGAATAACCTTTTGAGTGTTGCTGAAATAAATGATAAAGGACTCATTCTGGAGTTCAAAGGTGGAGTCTGCAGTATAATTGGAAATAGTGGTGAAATTATTATCACTGGTAAGTAGACCAAAGGTAACTTATTTAATTTGAATGCCAAGATAAGTCAATGTCTGATGGTGAAGTTTGATGATAGTTGGATATGGCATAGGAGACTTTGTCATATGAATTTTGATAATATTATAAAGGTGAGTAAGATCAAGGCAATAAAAGGATTGCCTTTGGTGAACAAACTAGAGTATTCTTTGTGCAGAGAATGTCAACTTGGGAAGATGTCTTCCTCGACTTTCAAAGGTAAGTCTTTTTCAGTAGAGAACTTACTTGATCTTGTGCATACCGATTTGTGTGGTCCAATGAAAACTAGAAGTATTCAAGGAGATAGGTATTTCATGATTCTTACTGATGATTGCTCAAGAATGATGTGGGTCACATTCTTGAAAGACAAGTCTGAGGTGTTTGGAAAGTTCAAAGCCTTAAGAGCATTAGTAGAGAAGGAAAGTGGTCAAAAGATAAAATGCCTAAGACCTGATCAAGGAGGTGAATTCACTTCTGATGAATTCAACAAGTACTATGAAGATAATAGTATCTAGAGGTAGTTGTCTGTCCCAAGGACACCACAATAGAATGACATAGCAGAAAGGAATAATAAGACTGTAGTTGAAGCAAATAGAACAATGTTGATCCAAGGAAATGTTGCTCAAAGTTTTTGGAGAGAAGCGGTGAGCACTACAGTCTATACTATGAGCTGGGTTCTCATCAAGAAAGGTAAAGATAAAACCCCTTATGAGTATTGGACCGGGAAGACTCCCACTATGAGTTATTTTAAAGTATTTGGTAGTAAGTGTTACATCAAGAGAGGTGAGCATCTGAGAAAGGTTGATGCTAAATGTGATGAAGGAAAATTTCTAGGATATTCCACTAAGAGCAAAGCTCTCAAGTGCTACAACAATAGATCACAAATAATTGTTGAGAGTATCAATGTCAGGGTTGATAAATCCCCTGAGGAACCTAAGGAAACTTGCAACAAGCAAGTGGAAGATGAACCGGGTGTAGCCTTCTGGGAACCGGTGTAGAAAAAAACAAGTAAAGACCTTAGTGTTCTTGTATCGGTAGAAGCTGTAGTAGGTGAAGAAGAAGAAGTAAGTGAAGAAGAAGAGGAAAAGCAAGCAGAACCAACTAGAGTCATTCCTAGATATGTGAAACTACATCATGATCCAAAGTAGATCATAAGAGATAAAGATGCAGGGATACTCACAAGAAGAAAGGTGAAAGAAAAATCTTGCATGATTTCTGAATTTGAGCCCAAGACTTCTAGAGAAGCACTTACAGATGAAGATTGGATTAAGGCAATAGAAGAAGAGCTAGATGAAATAGAAAAGAATGCAACATGGTCTTTGGTACCCAAACCAGAACACAAGAATGTCATAGGTACCAAATGGGTCTTTAGGAATAAGCTAAATGAAGAAGGAACAATTGTAAGGAACAAGGCAAGACTTGTACGCAAGGGATATGCTCAAGAAGAGGGACAAGACTATGGAGAAACCTTTGCTCTAGTGGATAGTTTGGAAGGTGTTTGAATGCTACTTGCATTTGTAGCATTTAAAGGATTTAAGGTATACTAGATGCATGTAAAGTCTGCGTTCTTGAATTGAATCCTAGAAGAAGAAGTGTATATTGAGAAACCAGATGGGTTTGCCTTATCAGAAGATAGTAACATGGTGTGTAGATTACACAATACCCTGTATGGATTGAAATAAGCACCAAGGGTATGGTATGAATGTTTACACTCTCATCCTATGAAGATAGGATTTTAGAGAACAAGTGAGGATAACAACATCTACTTGAAATATGAAGGTGATTAGATTCTGATCTGTGAAGTATTTGTAGATGACATAATCTTTGGAGGAGATGATGAAGTGAGTCATGCATTTGTAGATGAAATGAAGAAAGAGTTTGAGATGTCTCTGATTGGAGAGATAAAGTTCTTCAATGGTGTATAGATTCAACAAATGAAAGAGGGTATCTTTATTACCCAGTCTAAATATGTCAAAGAGGTATTGAAGACCTTTGGCATGGAGTAAAGAAAACTAGTTGGTACACCGATGGTGACCGGATGTAAATTGACTAAGGAAGATGATTCAGTGTTGGTGAGTGAGAAGAAGTACTGGTCAATGATCGGTAAGCTGCACTATGTGGTGCACAATAGACCAGATATTGCTCATGCAGTGGGCATAGTAGCTAATTTTCAGAAAAGTCCAAGAGAATCCCACTTGGTAGCAGTCAAGAGGATTCTTAGATACCTGAAAGGGATAGTTGATTATGGATTGTGGTATCCATATAATGGTAATTTTAATCTCGAGATATTTACCGATGTAGATTGGGGAGGTAATATGGATGACTAGAAAATTACAACCGGTGGACCATTCTTTCTTAGTGGAAGACTAGTCTTATGGATGAGCAAGAAGCAGAGTTGTACTTCTTAGTCTGTAGCTGAAGCAAAGTATGTGGCAGCATTTATGAACTGCACTCAGGAAATTTGGATGAAACATATATTGGATGGTTTCAAAGTACCTATATCTGAACCGGTGAGTATATTTTGTGACAATACTAGTGCAATCAATATTTCAAAGAATCCGGTATTGCATCCTAGAACTAAGCACATTGAGCTCAAGTATGATTTCTTGAGAGAGAAGGTTCAAAGTAGAGAGGTCATACTACAACATGTTTCTAGTAAGGAGCAACTAGCAGACATATTCACTAAGCCCTTACCAAAGACTACATTTACCTATTTGAGAGGTGAATTAGGGGTTTTGCCTCTTCATGAAGTAAACTAAAGATGTGTGCTCCACATCAACCAGATATTATAGTGGCAAATCTTTCAAGATTGATGTGTTGAAGGATGCTACTCCATAGGGGGAGTAGTATAGTGGAGTATGGGAGCTTGTGCATCCACTTTGGCATTGTTGTCAAAGGGGGAGAAGATATCTCATGTATGATATGGGAGAAGATATCTGATGAAGAATATTTATTTGCACTGGTCTATGATGTTTTTAGTTGCAATGCTACACTGACTATTGCCATCAATGCCAAAGGGAGAGATTGTTGGTGTATGATGACCTGGTATGATAATATGATGATAATATATGTTGTCATTGATGTCAATAAGTACAGGTCAACTGATATGAAGTTGGAAGAAGTTGTTATGGATGATCAAGTTGGAGAACCAGTATGAAGAGATGTAGTGAACCAGTGTCAGGGTTTCACTAAGTGTGACTACTGATTGGTAGTCTCACCTCTACAGTTTCCAGTTTGGCAATCTAGCTTGTGCGATGCAACCAGTAATATTCTATGATGAGTTAGCTAATAAATAAGGATGAGATCAAGATGCCATGTCAGTTTTGTGCACGTGAAGGATTTCCTTGAGGATCTTGCATGTGAAGATTGATTGCATTAAATGTTTACCTCGAGAATGAATATTCTTCTTAGTGGTATGAGAAGAAAGCATGATGGGTTACTAATTTCTATGTGTGGTGAAGAATGGATGATGTAGAATGACTTGTGATCTATTTGAGATTGTTTCATTCTATGTAATGTGTTTGGATGGTTAGGATTGGAATGCTTGTAATTGTAAACCTAAATACCTAGGGTTTAGGATTTATTCTACCGACCTAATTGTTGTCTATAAGGTCAATGATGTATGTTATTGTAAGTGTTGGCAAATGTTGTGTGTGTATCTGAGTGATGAGATACTTGCCATACCAGTGAGTGGAAAAATAGAGAGTATGATTGCAGAGTAGAGGAACTGAAAAAGGATCTACCTTAGCATGTAGTGTTGTTATCATATCAGAGTTTTACCTATTGTCTTCTAACCATTTCAACAAAAGGAAAATCCCTTTGTCGTGTAGCTTTAATAGGCTTGTTGTAAATCCTCTAACCAGGTGACTCAAGTTCATTGAGTTCTCTAACTCCTCTCGCAAGGTAACCTTTAACAGGGTTTCAACCTTTAACAGGGTATATAGCCATCCCTTAACTGGGTGATCTTTAAGAGGATCGGTTCCTAGCAGAACCTTATTGTAAAGTCTTTAATTGGACTAGGCTCCTAATAGAGCGGACTTGAAAAGAGTTGAAAACAAGCTTATGGGTATTCATCCCCACCATGGTTTTTCTCATTTGGGTTTCCGCATGGAAAATCTATGTCATGAGTTGTGTATTTTTTATTTGATGATTGAGTATTCATTGTTTAAGTGATTATGCATGTAGAGGTAATGGTTATGGTATTACTAATACAACACTTGCATATGTGTATTGGTGAAGTAGTTATCAAGTGTTGAATGATATTTGAAGTATTCAGTTTTACTGGTTTAAGTTGTCTGAAGTCTTATTATGTTTAACTAGTCTTGCCATGGTTAAGTTCAGTGATAAAGACAACCAGTTAGCATTGTTTTAACTTGATAAGTTATGCAGAAGTTTTTGTATGTACTAATTCACCCCCTCTCTCAATACTAGCTAGGATATTTGTTGTTCGTCATTATTCATCACAAATTTCATGTAATAAAACTATATGTTTTGCATTGCCTCCATTATATCTATGTGTTTCTATTGTGTTTACTCTTACTACCTAGTTTGGACTGATCTTCTTGAAGTCCCTCCTCACCAATGACTGTTTCAAGTGGTATCAAAGCCAAGTTTCATTTCGGAGATTGCATGTCCTGAAATTTTCTTGTAGGGTGGTGGATTGCAGATCCAACTTGCAGTTGCAGAGGACTAGTATGAATCAATGGTGCAAAGAGGAACTAGGAATGGTGGAGTGCATGGGAATGTAGAACATGTTGTAATGGAGATCTTGTGAGGAATACCAGCCTGATTAGAAGCCATGGAGACAACCCAGGGAAGAGGCTGAAATATTGAGGATGTAAGTGAAAATGAAGGAGAAGAAGCCCCGACAGAAGAAGTGAACCTACTGGTAGTTGATTCAGATGTAGAAAGGTTTTTAAGGGTGTTGAGTAGGGCGAACAATAAACCTCATTTGACCCCATTGAAATATGATGGGAAGTTAGATTTAGATGAATTAATGGATTGGATCTCAGAGATGGAGAATTGTTTTGATTTTGAAAACACTATAGAAGAGAGGAAGGTAAAATATGACTATACCCAGTTGAAAGGTCATGCATCTATTTGGTGGGAGCATTCGTAAGTTGATAGGAAAAGAAGATGTAAAGAAAAAATTAAGACATGGGATAGGATGATTTTTAAGTTAAAATCAAAGTTAGTCCTAATGAATTATCTAGTGGATTTGTTCTAGAAATTACAGAATCTAAGACAGAAAGAATATAGTGTGAAGGAGTACATCAAATAATTTCAAAAATTGAACATCAGATCTAGACATGTTGATGATGAATTTGAACAAAATGCAATATATTTGAACGGATTGCAGATGTCTATACAAGATGAACTCAGTATGATAAAATTGGAAAGTGTTGAAGAGGCTTACCAATATGCAATAAAGGCTGAAGAGAAATTGAATAAAAGACATGAGTAGAGAAAGAGATTTAGAGGTGGAAGGTTTACTAGAGGAAGAGGAATTAGTACAAATCAAAACAAGGACAAGGAAGTGAGCAAATAAGGTAATTCATACTAGAAGTATGATAGAAATTTCTACTTGAGGAGAGAACCGAATGGATACCAGAATGAGAACTTTGGAAGACAAGAGAAGAGGACATTTAGAGGAACCTGCTTTAAATGTGGAGGAGAAGAACACTGTGCATTTGAATGCAAGAAGACAAAGACTATAGGAAGAGAAATAGTGGTGGAAGAAAACCCCACCAGATCAAACAATAAATTGGAATATGGAGAACTATTGATGATGAGGAGAACTTTGTGTCATACCAGAGGAGATGAAGAACCCTTGCAGAGGAAGAACCTATTCAAGAACAGATGTAAGGTATCTAATAAGTGTTATAAAGTTGTTATTGATAGTGGTAGTTCAGATAATCTTGTTTCAGAAGAGATAGTGAATAAGTTGAAATTGGAGAGATTGAAACACCTTAAGCCTTATCAGATAGCATGGATTTAGGATGAACATAAGTTGTTAGTAAGTGAATAGTGTTTAGTAAAATTGAAAATTGGGAATTATCATGAAGAATTTTTGTGTGATGTTATGCCTATGGATATTTGTCACCCTTTGTTGGGAAGACCTTGGCAATTTGATAGACAAGCAATACATGATGCGAGGAAGAATACGTACACTAGTGTGGCCAATGGGATGAAGAAAACCTTATTACCTTTGGAAGAACCTTTGAAGAATGAAGTCTGTATGAATGCAAAAATCTATTTAGTAGATGGAAGGAAATTCATGGATGGACTGAGACATGAGAATGCATGTTTTTCCTTAATTCCTAAGAAGACTAAGGGACCAAAACTGGAAGGAGAACACCTGGTAGAGATAAGATATTTGCTGATAGAATATGAGGATATCATTTCAGATAATGTACCTAATGGATTTCCACCTATTATAAGTATTATTCATTGAATGGACTTGGTTCCCAGAGCTAGTTTGCCTAACAAAGCTGCACACCAGTTGACACTGACAAAGAATGAAGAAATGAATATACAAGTGCAGGAGTTGTTGGAGAAAGGTTTGCTCAAGGAAAGTTTGAGCCCTTGTGCAATGCCAACAATATAAGCACCTTAGAAGAATAGAGAATGGAGGATGTTTACCAATTCAAGAGTGATAAACAAGATCATAGTGAAATACCAAATTCCTTTGCCTAGGATGGATGACATAATGGACTATTTGAGTGGAGTAAAATACTTTACAAAGATAGATTTGAAGAGTGGATATCATCAGATCCGGATCAAATAAGGTGATGAGAGAAATATAGCATTTAAGACAAATCAAAGGACTATATGAATGGTTGCTAATGCTTTTTGGATTGACGAGTGAGGTATTGAAGAAATTCTTGGGTAAGTTTGTTATTATGTATTCGATGACATTCTGATTTTTAGTAGAACAAAAGAGGAGCATTTGTTGCAGTTAAGACAAGTTTTGTAGAGGTTGAGAGTGTTGGAAAATGTACACTTCAATGAGAAATTGTATGTGATTGAAGATATTGTCATTGATGGAAACCTTGCAATGCCATGGCACTGGTAGGCACCAGCACAGGCATCAGCAGCGACAAAGATGATTACCGACACCCCAACAAACATGATTTTGTTTATTATATTTTGTATTTAATTATAAAATCTTTTTCTAAAGCCAACAAGGCAAATTGTAATAGGACTCATATAAGTATGAGATCTTGTAGATCATTTGTGTAAGGAAGTAAGGAATGTAATAGGTAGATGTGAATATTAAGGTAGATTTTGGAATAAGGTTTATGGAAGTTGTATGAGCTTAAACCAGTACTAAACCTAGCATAGCAGATGCTAAACCAAAACACTACATGATATTGGATTTGCATAATCCATTTTTGTAAGTTAGTGAGACTTCCCTTTTGTATTTAAAGTAGTGAGGTTTAGGATGTTGGCCTTCCTACATGTGTAGGCCCCTTATTGTAAGTAATATTCATTTATTAGCCAGTCAGTGAATATTATAGGTCACAAATCCCACTGTGGTTTTTCCCACACTCGATTTCCTTGTTAAAAATATTATGTTATGGTGTGTTTTCTATGTTGTGGTTTTTAATCTTATTTACTGCATTATTTTTGGTTTACCAGTATATTGTTTTGGAATGCAATTGGTTTAATAATATAAGAAAATCTGTTAACCGAAAAGATACTGATTCAACCCCCCCCCTCTCAGTATCTTTGGGAATACTAACAATTGGTAATAGAGCTTGGTCCTCTATTTTCAAAATCCTAACAAATTGAAGAATAATTTGACACTAGTACAAATAGAAAACCTAAGAAAGCAATTGGAAACAACTCATGTAGATTATGATGCAGAAAAGTTGAAAAATATGAAACTTGAAGATGATCTGAAGGCTGTATAGGAAATCATTGAAGGACTTCAAGAAAATCTCACTATTGCTAGGAATAAAAGAAGAGAACTTCATGAGAAGATAAAAAGTGATGATGATGAAAAAGAAACTCTTAATGATATTGTAAGCAAGATGAAGCAGGAAAACATGACCTTGAGGAATGAGATGCAAGATATGACTATGAGGTTTTATAAAGACATTGAAGATCGAAAGAAGAATGAAGATGACTTGACTAGGAGAATCAATGATGCTAGAAATGAAAATCTAAGACTCAGTCATGAAAATGATATGTTGAAGATAGATATAATTCACTTGGAGCATGATAAAACTGAACTCATGAGACATAAAGATTTCTTAGAAAATGAGTTGGCTACTGCAAATCAACACAAGGAGAAATTTAAGAAAAGTTCAAAAGAAATTGACGACATGCTGAAAAATTAGAAACCTAATGGAGATGCTAATGGTCTCGAATTTGAAGTTGGTGAAAGCTCCGGTACTGCAAACAATCATGATCACAGTCATAAACTGGTAAGACAACCTAATGCCTACAAATTTAATGGAAAATGATTTAACTGTAACAAGTATGGTCATAGGGAAAATCAGTGTAGATCTAGAAATCATTAGAACACCAATGCACCCACCCATCAATGTTCTAAATGCAACAAAGTTGGTCATAAGTAAGAAAATTGTAGAATGAATGTAAGATGTTATGTTTGTGGAAGATTTGGACACTTATCTAATCAATGCAGAACACATACTGGCATAGGATATGGAAAAGCTATTAAAAAAATAATGTGACTTGTTATGCTTGTAACAAGATTGGACATATTGTAAAATTTTGTAGAAGTAAGGCATCATCGGCAAATAACAAAGGACCCACTTTGAAAGGTAAAGAGAAGGTTGAAGAAGTAAAGCAAGAATTGTCAAAACAATGGATTAGAAAGTTAGATCAGAATGTAATGAAGCTATTCCTTCACTAGTAAAATAGAGTATCACTCCACTAGTAGGAGATTCTTTATCTACTTGAAAAAAAATCCTTTTGGGGGTAAAACAATGAATTGGAGAACATGCTAGTGTACCCTCGATTGATGGTGAGAAGTTGAATTACTTCTTTACTAGTAGATGTGTTAAGTTTCACTTAACCGACAGGCATTTAATGTGGTAGGTGAGGGAAATGAAATTATAAAGAAAATGTTTCTCACTCTTTTTCATTCATCGAGCATTCAAATTTCCTTAGAGCATAAAAAACTCGAGCGAAGGCATCCACAACGAGAAGTGAAGCAAATCATTCAAGAATTCAAACCTAAAGGAAGATTAAGGTATTTATACAATGGCTTCCTCCTCTGCACTTGAATTCATTGCAAACCCTATTGTAATTGAATTGATTAAATGCCCTAGGTCCATATTTAAAATCATTCTCAAAGTAGTGAAGAAGGATGATAACCTAGGAGTATTTTCAAAAATACCCAAAGGAGTTGCATATGCTGAAGATCCTAGAATTTACATACATTGTCATATTGAAGAACTAGGTGCTGATAAAACTATGAACATGTATAGGATAGTAATATGTGATGAAAATGGTAGTGTAAAACCAAAACATGAGATAATTGAAACCCTAGGTTTTGTGGAGATACTTAGCATTCTTGATTTTCCCAAATAAGTTATAAGGATTGTATTAAGCAGAGTTCATGGGGAGTTCTTTTGGCTAGATTCCATTCATAAGATAACAAAAGAAGCAGTTAGGGTAGTGATAGGCTTACCTTCCACTGGTAGTAGGCTTGACAAGACTAAAAAGGTTCCAAATGACACGGTAATGACCCTAACAAGTGCAACCTATGATAAGAGATCCCTAAGAGTCAATGATATAAAGGATATCAATGTATGATTCATTAGCATGATTCTTGGATACAAAGCTAAACATGCCAATAGATTAAACTTTGTTTCTAGTTTATGTATCAAGAGTGCTTATGACTTAGTAAACAGTAATGCAAAGATTGACATATGCGAATGGTTAAAAGATGTGCTACTAGACAATCTGAAGAAACTTAAGGGTGACAAGAAAGGCACATTTAGATTTGGCAACTTACTTGTATGTCTATTGCTGTATATCACCAAGGAAGTTCTTGGTATTGGTAGAAAGGATTTTGGATTTGAAATTCTAGTAGGAAAACAAATTTTGGATATTCTTAATAACATGGGAGATGACATGGAGATGAACATAATTGAACACTTTTAGGCACTGAAGGCTAGAATGAAAATTAGGGAAAGATTATCACAATCCATAGTTGATAAATACCCAAAAGAGATATGTTTTGTTATAAAGAAGGATGAAATTTGGATGGAGTCAATGGTTCTAAGGATAGTCTGGGTTACAAAGATGGGTTATGAGGTTGATGAGAACATAATAGAAACATATGCCAAAGCCCTTCTAAAAGCCCCTAGAAAACCAACATAAGAAATATTTGGAAATGTGGAAACCATTGAAAGAAAAGTTCAATCTTAGAAATGAATAAAGAAAACAAAACAAACAATCAAGAAAGCAACAAGATAGGCAAAAGAAATCAAGGAAGATATTTTGAATATGACTGGTATTAAGGAAAGTGACTTGGAAGGATTACAATTGGAAACACATCTTTCATCGGTTGGTACCTCCTTTGATAGTGAAATACCAGTATAGTTTCAGAGAGTAGTAAGGAAAAGGAAACCTTCAGTAGTACCCACTCCTACACGAAAGACAACAAGAGAAAAACAACAAGCAGTAAGGCTTCCAGCAAAGAAAATGACCCCAAGGAAGAAAAAGGAAAAACAAGTTATCCCCCCTCTTGATAATCTTCTAAATGAAAATACTAAAGATGGTAACTTCTCAAATATTAGCAAGTTGTATAACACTTTTAGCAATGAAGAAGAGGAAAGCATAGAAAATAGTGTTATCTTACACTTAGATATTTATAAGAAATTTTTGATAGAAGTTGTAGATGAATTCCCAAGTGATTTGTATAGAAGGTTAGATGCAAAAAGGTTAGCAATTGTGGAACTGGACAAGAAGATTAAGGTAGAAAACTTACTTGCAATTCACCTAGTGAAAACAATAGAAGAAATTGATGAACTGATAAGTGAAGCTAATAGGACTTTATTTTCCACCTGTCACCAGCATGTAGCATTAATGACTAGTAGAGTAAATGAGATCACTGAAGAGACAACAGACAAATGGGATATCTTCTTTGTAGAAAAGGAAAAGCAAGAAGATCTTAAACGACAAAAGACTTTTAAAGTCTATCAAAAGGAAAAGGATAAAGGTAAAGGTAAGGTAGGTGGTCCTCTGAGCATAAAGATAGTAGATAACTTGCCCCCACCTTCTTCTGATACTCCACTGGTTGTAAATATTGATACACCACCGATAATAGATAGTGTTGAGAGTATGGATACAACACATGAAGATACTGATCCTGATTCAGAGGTGTTGTATACCATGAATATTGACACACAAGAAGTCAAAATTGTGGTTGATAAGGAAACAACTGAGAAGAGAGATGTGACAACTAAGCCACCAATAGTAAACATTGCAGTTGAGACAAATGTTGAGGATATAGTTGGAAATGTTGAGATTGGGATTGAAACACATACTGAACAATCAAATGATCCCTTAGATACTGATAAGACACATACCATTGATGTACACACTAAGAAACCTACTGAGCAACTGACTACTAATAAATCTGTTGAGATACCAACAGTAGATAGTTCAGAGGTACATACAAAAAAACCGGTAGTTAACACTGAGACACAATCAAAGAAACCGATAGTGGAAAGCACAGAGAAACCAACAAAGGTACATTCTGAGAAACAAGAAGAAGAAAAGGTTTAGACAGAGACAGTGCCACCAACAACAAATGAGAAACCCAAACCTTTTCTAGTAGAAATGCAAACTCAAACTGATCAAGCAGAGGTCAACATAGGCAAAGAGGTTACTCACACTAACGAATTGCAGATCATTAAGGAAGTTGGAAAATCATTCGGTTCCTCCTTAACATAATTTAGATTGGCAAATGTAACAGAGGTATTATTAGATTCCATCAATAAAATTATAGAGTGTAATGCACAAGCATATAAGGCTATTGATGACACTATTCCTTTATTGAAATTGATTGCACCCAAGTGCAATGTGGTAAATAAAGATTCTTTGAGTCAACTAGACACATTGTCTAAGTACATCACCGACAATCTTTTGACAGTTGATCAAATTAATGAGGAGACATTCAGTGAGAAAATGAACAAGGAAAAAGAAAAATTCTTTGAAGAGACAATAAAGAAGTGCATGGAACACATTGACACCCTTCTACCAGCACTAAAAAAAACTTTAATGGAATTTAAGGAGTTGTATAGAGACACCTGCAAGACTGATCTTCTGACAGTGGATATTGACAAGGAAATCAACATAGCACAAAAGGAAATAAATGATATAGCTAACAATCTCACTGGTTCATCAGAACCCATATCAGTTATAGATCAATAGATGGTAGGTTTTGAGAAGAAACTTGAAAAATTGGAAAAGGAGAAGCAAAGAATAAAATACAAGGCTAAGGAACTCAAATGCAAACTTGGTCCAAAACTAGACATCCTCATCTCTTTGAGAAAAGAGATTTCTGAGGCTCTTGTTCTAGGACTTAAGACACTGGAAGAGAAAATTCACATACTCACCAATACCATCCAAAGGATAGAAGAAGCATTGAAGGATAATGAGAGGTTCACTAATAGCTTGAATTTTGCATTAGCGGATCTATATTAGATTGTAATCCATTGGTTACAAAGATCCTGAGAAGAACTACACTCAATTGACATCAATTGACAACCTTTGTCATTGATGCCAAAGGGGGAGTAGTAGAATGAGAAATATGTCTACAACCTACTCCAATGTAGGATAATGCTGCAAATCAATGACCTACTACTGAATCAGCTCTCGGATATAGTGCATATGGATCTCGATGTGTTTGGTCTGCTAGTGTTGGATCGGGTTCTTCGAGATTGCAATAACACTCTAATTGTCACATGTAGAACTATTGGTTGTGGAGTGGTGAACCCAAACTCTATGAGAATCTGCTAAAGCCAAATGGTCTTAGTTGCTAAGTTAACAGCTCCTCGATACTCATCCTCAATCAAAGAAAGAGCAATAAAATGTTGCTTCTTTCTCTGCCAACAAATGGGGCTTGAACCAGGGTGAAAAATATAACATGAAGTAGACTTACGATCATCAAGATTGCCAGCCTAATCAGAGTCTGTTTAACCAACCAAGCGAAGTACTATGCTTGTTGCATAGTGAATCTCATAGTGATTAGTGATTTGTACCCTGGATGTAATGAAGGATGCATTTGGTGGCTTTCCAATGAAGCTTATGTGGTTCCAGCATGAAGCGGGAAACCATGCCAACTACAAATGAAATATCAGGGTGTGTGTGAGTCAAGTAGATGAGACTACCCACAAGCTAACGATACAGTGTGGCATCAACTGGTGGAAAAGAACACTGAGCCTCAAGCTTGACTCTTGAAATAAAGGGAGTCGGTGCAGGCTTAGAATTAGCCATATGAAAGCATGCAAGTAGATCAATTGCATACTTAGGCTGCAATAGTGTAATCCTAAAAGGTGATTGTGAAATCTCTATCCCAATAAAGTAATGCAAAAGACCCAAGTCAGTTATAGAAAATCAATCATGCAAAGAAGATTTGACCCTACTAATGATGGATGCGGTGCTCCCTGTAATGATCAAGTCATCAACATAGGGCACAAGTATCAAGTGAGAGTCATCCTGGTGCAAAATGTAGACATTTGGATCAGAATGACACCATGTGAACCATGTTGAGAGAAGAAAGGAATCCATCTCAATGTACCAAGCCCTGGGGGCCTCCTTAAGGACATAGAGAGATTTCCTTAGTCTGCAAACCAAGGAATTATCCTAGATGAAACCCTATGGCTGCTCCATATAAATCTTTTCATCAAGGTCACCATGAAGAAACATACTCTTCACATCCATCTGATGTACAAACCAACCATGAGCTGCAACATTAGTAAGTGTCAAGTGAATGGAGTTAATCTTGGCTATGGGCACAAAGGTCTCAGTATAGTCAACACCTAGAACCTGAGGGCAAGCTTTTGCAACAACCTGAGCCTTATACTTATCTACACTACCATCCATTGCAAACTTGGCCTCATAGATCCACTTACATCAAACCATCTTTCTCCCCTTAGGGAGATGGACTAAATCCCATGTGTTGTTCTTCATCAAGGAACTATACTCTTCCTCCATAGTGTGGTCCCATTCAGGAACCCCTGATGCTTCCCAAAATGTCTATGGATTGGAAGAGGTAGCAATGAATGCATGTGGAAGGTCTTGATGCTGTGATCGAGTCCTCCATGTATCTAAAGGGTCCCCAACAAGAGAACCTGCTGACTCAAGTGTTTGTCGATCCCAACAAGGTCTAGGTGGAGGTGGAGAATGAGGCTCCTCAACTGCAAGTGGACCCTACAGAGGTGTAACCCTGCGAGTCGGAGTTGAAGAAGTCTCAGCATCTTAATCACTAGCATCACTATCCAGAATGGAAGAAGGTGGAGGAGGTAGAGAGCCTAAGCTAGGAGAGATTTCCTCAAATTGAACACTCCTCTCAATGAACACCTCATGTGTCTCAGGATCCATCAATCTATATGTCTTAACACCCTCAGGATATCCAAAAAATATGCATGGATGACTCTAAGGTTCCGATGCCTTGCATTTCTACCAAGGTATGCAAGCCCATGTTGGACACCCAAAGACTCTGAAATGTCTCACAATTAGTTTCCTACCAGCCCAAGCTTAAAAAGGAGTAATACCTTGCAAAGCTTTGTGAGGAACTTGATTTTGGATGTGTGTGTTACAACTGATAGCCTCTTCCCAAAAGGCGGGATCAAGAGAATGTGCATGTATCATACAATTAGCCATTTCTTTGAGAGTTTGAGTCTTGCGCTCTGCAACTCTGTTCTTCTGTGGAGTGTATGCAATAGAATGCTAAAGATCAATCCCCTCAAATATACAAATCCTCAAGTTGCGTGCTCACATATTCCCTTCCATGATTTGTATGAAGAATCTTGACCACTTTCCCGAACTGCTTCTCCACATGAGTCTTGATGTCCTGAAATCTATCAAATACTTCACTCTTATGAATGAGAAAGTAGACCCAAGTGAAGTGGGAGTAGTCATCAATGAAGGTGAGGACATAGCGAGCCTTGCTAAATGAAGGTGCTGGAAATAGAACTAATACATCACTATGAACAAGTTGAAGAATTTCCAAAGCTCTCCAAGCTTTCCCTTTATCAAACTTCTCCGAGATGCTTGCCCATGAAACAATCTGAACATACACCCTCTGAAAAACTAATTCAAGGTAGACCTATGATCATGTCTTTAGTGCTGAGCTATTGAAGATAGTGGTAGTTGAGGAGACCCAACCGCTCATGCCATAGCTTACTTTCTAAATTTGAATGAGTAAGCAAGGCCCTATAAGGAGAACTTGGAACAAAGTGGGAGAATGAATAAAGCTCTGAGTTGTCATTGACTTGTCCCACTTCTACCAAGGTATCATCATCAAGTTCCTTTACCACAACTGAATTAGGTGTAAACTCAACATTTTTCCCATTCCAATAGTGAGTGATTTGGTAGATAGAGAGAAGGTTGGTAAACAAGTTAGGAACATAAAGAACATTTTGAAATGTTTCATCATCCATGTCAACTAAACCTTTCCCTTCAACCTGTACTTGTGTATCATCACCTATGTAAATGTGAGGTACCTTAGATGGCTCCAATGAAGAAAATTGCTCCTTTGTAGAACCCTTGTGATAAGAGGCACCCGAGTCAAGTATCCACTACTGTGAAGAACCTGTTGTTGCCACAAATGCTTGCACTTTTCCCTTATACTGTGAGGAAGAGGAAGGAGATGAATCCTTATTTGTATAGGTGGATGACAAGTTGATGTTGTTTTTCTTAAGAAGATTTGTCAACTCATCAACTTGCTTGGTGTGGCATCGATGCTCATCATGACCATACTTCTTGCAATATGAAAAAGTTGGTTTATCCTTCTTAGGTGGAGTCCCCTTCTTGGAAGAGGATGAAAAATCACCTTGTGATGGAGAGGATAATTTTCCTTGTTCCTATTGTGGCTTTGACTTAGATTGCTTCTTCTTCTTGTTGGAATCTTTGCCTTGACCTCCTTGATTCCCTTGATTAGCCACCAAAGCCTTGGACTTTGAAGACTTGAGAAGCCCCATGTTCAACAACTTAGATTGTTCCAATATCAATATTTCTATGAAATAATCAAATGAAGGCATGATGTAGGAATAACCCACTATGAAATGACGAGTTTGGAAGCTAGACACAAATGCTGCATATTTTGGTGCAAGCTTGTCCAACAAGTTGAATATCAACTAAGCATCATTTTTGTCAATTCCACAATCCTTAAGGTTTTATGTTAGCTCATTTTATTTGGTGACATAATCTTGGATTGTATCAAAACTCTTTGGATCCAAGTTTGTGAGCTCATTTTCAATCTTGTAACCTTTGATTTCATCAACTTGACCATACAATTTTTGAAACATATCCCAAGCCTCTTTGATTGGTGTACACTTCTCAATGTGAAAAATGATGTCATCTGATACATAATCATGCAAATTTCCAAGAGCCATGCAATTCTTAGTGAGCAATTCTAAATGGTCATTAGGATTAGGTGGTGCTGCTATTGTCCATCTATGTAATGTGTGAGACCTTTTTCCATTAATTTGCTCCATACTTTAATTTTCCATGATGCATAATTATGTGGAGTTAAAGGTGGAAATTTATGAGGAATCATTGCAACAAAAATGAAAGAGCACAAGGAAAGAGAGGCACAATCACACAAGACACCCCCCCTAAATTCACTCAATCAAAGAACCCCCCCAAAAAATAATGATGATTTGGCAATTTATACTTAGTCCATGTACAATTTGCCACTTGCAAAAAAAGGCAAAGTGGACTTCTGATTTCAACTTTACAACTACCTTAATAAGGCCAAAGAAGACTCAAAATAATAATGCAAGAGATCTAAACTAAGATCCAAGCAAATTACAAGTACCAAGTAGGCCAAATAAGACCAATATCTGAAAGTACAATTTCCACTGAAAATCTCTAAAATATGATAATAGATTATGAAAGTACATGACAAAATATGCACTTTCAAAAAAAATGGCACAAAGGAAATCGTATGAGCTCAAATGAAGCCTTTCAAGTTGCAAAATTGAGGATTAGATAGGTACAGCTGAGAGAATCCAAACATTCTGAAAAACCTGTGCACCAAAATCATAAAATAACCACACCACTGCGAAGAGAAAGAAAAATTAGCCCAAATAAAAAAAAATTGCACCAAAAAAATGAGCAAAATTGAGTAAGATATGGGCCTCCAAATTTGACCCAAAAATCCAAACTGCTCAATGGAGAGGGATCTAAATTTTTTTCAAAAAATGCTGACTGAGCGGCTGAGTGTGCGCTGCTGACTGGGCAGAAGGTATGGACCCACAAAAAATATATATATACATACATACATATATATATATATATATATATATATATATATATATATATATATATATATATATATATATATATATATATATATATATATATATATATATATATATATTTCAAAAAAAACATTTTAAAAATTGGAAAAAAAATTTCAGAACTTTTTTTTTTCGAGATCCAAAAATTCCGTATGTACCGCCCGAATTGGGTAAGAAATCCTCCAACACCCAAAATTTGATTTTCGCCAATAATGGTCAATTTTATACTTGATTTTTATGGAAATGGCCTCCCAGATGCAAAGGTGAGGTAAAAAATGCTCTAAGATGCCTCCAAAAAGCGCTATTCCTCAAACCTGAAAAATAAAAGCCTTCAAAGATGTCTCCAAAAACCAATCAATGAAGCCCCAATGGCTCTGATACCATGGGATATTTTTCCAAGATCAAGGCACAATGAAAAGTACAAAAGAGAGACAAAATAATGATAAGAACAAACTATATTCTCATCAATATGCAAATGATCAATTGGATTCACCAATGCAATGAATATAGGCCTGCTTATATAGGCAAGGCCATATGGATATACGAGAACACAATCATGACATATGGCTCAATGAGAAACAAGGGCAGGTAAGAAATACTAGGGGTAGGTAGGAGAAATAATATAATATTCCACAAGAGGTGGATGACCCACTGAATGTGGAGTGTAACAACAAAATAAGACCACAAAAGGTGGAATTTCTCCTACAAGATATATCCCTATGTGCACACTTCCCTAAGTGTCTCAAATCCAAACTACAAAGAGATGCATTATCCTAAGTTAACTTAAGTAAAGTGTAATAATATCCATAATGAATATTTATTCATACTAGAACCCAGTTATAAAGCTACCCAGAAAATAATAAGATTCTTGTATATCAATCGCAAGATCTTATTAAAACATAGGACATTCCTACACCATTTTTGTCACTATTTATGTGGTTGTGGGACATAGTTTGATGAAGAAATTTTGCAAGGATGTGCTTTTCAACAAAGAGATGCTTTATCACAGCAAACAAACAATAGTGGTAAAATCAACAAAGCATATCTTCCTAAACCAATAATCACTTATTGACTTGTCCTTTGAAAACTTCAGAAGTTTTGAAACATTCACATGCCAGTTTGGACTAGAGCTCAATCCGAACAACTTAGAAAACAACAAAAAAAATGGAGGAAGAAGGTAATCTGATATTCCAAACTTTTGGGTATACCACTATTGATGAAGAAGCAGTCAATAACACCATTAGAGACCTTGAGAAAGATTTCAAATTTGATAAACTAATGGAAAAATTATTGGCAAAACAAAAAGAGAAATGTCATTTGATGTTGGCAAAATCAGGAGCTAAATTACCATAATACTTTAACATAAAAAGCTTGAAACAAGATGCGGAGGCAAGTAACACCCAAAACACAGAAGATCCAAACAATGAAGATGTAAACAAAGAAAGTCATGAAGAGACAAGAAATGAATGGGATAACACAAGAAAAGAGCATAGTGATAAAAGAACTTACAAAGAAATAAGGAGAAACTATATGGATAATTAGTTGTTATACCTCACTCAACAAATGAAAACTCTACAACAATAGATACAAGATATGCAAAATGGAACAAGCTCCAGGAAGTATTCATTAGAAGATATCTTTCCATATCCTTTCGATAAAAATTTGAATATGGCACCATTTCCATAGCATTGCGAGATCCCTAAATATGACAAATATGATGGAAAATCTGATCCTTGGGATCACATTAGGGAGTTTTGTACTATGAGTATGGAATTTGTGCATGATGAAACTTACTTGATGCATCTTTTTCCTAGGAGTTCAAATGGGTAATCAATGGAATGATTTACAAGATTACCATCCGGAATCAAATCTTTTGAAGAACTCGTGAATAGATTTATTTCATAGTATTCTTACAATGTAAGGATTGAGATAACAATGTTGGATCTATACAATGTTAAACAAAATAATGGTGAATATTTTATGATCTTCTTGCAATGATGGAAACAAATGTTTAATAGGTATCTAGGAGATGTACCTGATCAAGAAAAGATGGACATATTCATTGATAATCTTATCAATGAAATGAGTTATCAACTAAAAATGCAATGTCCTCCCTCCTTCATCAAGATGATTGAGAATGGTCTGAAAATAGAAGATACAATGGTAAAGAAAGGAGAGCTAAAAATTTACAATAATTCTTACAACAACAACAACAACAATGACAAACCCAAATTCTAGTCAAAGAATAGGAATGCCATCAATGGAGGAAATGACGACAATAGTGCTACGAAACAACAACCAATTTTTAATCTATCAAGTCAAATCCCAAACAATAACAATCAAGAAAGAAATAAAACCAAGTCTTTCTTCTCCAATACTCATAGGAAATTCACAAACATTGGAGAACCATTGGAATCAGCTTTAGAAACTCTTCTTGCAAACAAACTAATTGTTTTACCAGAAGCAAGAAGTTATGAACCACAAGTCAAGCCTAATTGGTAGAATGACAATCATTTTTGTAATTACCATTAGAATAAAGGACACCAAACAAATGATTGTCAGAGATTGAAACACCTTATCCAGGATCTAATCGATAATGGAACTATCACAATGGATATCCATAACACAAATGAATCACACCTTGCTTTCAAAACTCCACTTCCGAATTATGACAAAGGTGAACCATCCTAATTAAAAGATGACAAAGGAAAAGCCAAAGTAAACTACACTTATACATATGATGTAAATGTCATCATTCTTAAAGATAATGCACCTTTAGAGCCAATCAATGTCATTATGAGAAGCAAAGAAAAGGTCATCTTTTTGGGTATAAAAAAATACTCAACATCCAATTCACAAAAATACAATTTAGTAGAGCAATCACAAAGAATACCTACTCAAATATCAATTTTGGAACTTCTCAAAGTTTCATCTATGCATAAGGAAATTTTGGAAAAAGCTTTAGTGGAAACAACAGTTCCAAAAGACTTGGATGTAGATCAGTTCCAAAACATGGTTGGACAACTTATAGCCCCTCATTGGTTATCATTTTTTGAAAATGATGACGCATCCTTGCAACATCCTCACAATGCTCCTTTATATGTTGAAGTCACCATTAATCAAACTCGTGTCAAATGCGTACTCATAGATGGTGGAGCGAGCTTAAACATTTATGCATTAAGTTTAATAAAAGCTTTGGGATATTCAGAAAATGTAGTAGATCCGAAGAAGAAAATAACTATTAAGGCTTATGATGAAGAAAAGCATTCTTGTAAAGGAACTGTGTTGTTGCCAATCAAAATAGGACCTGTGGAAAGGAATACATTATGTCAGGTTTTAGATTTGAACCTCTTTTACAACATTATTCTAGGAAGACCATGGATTCACACCATGCAAGAAGTTCCTTCTGAATACATTATGTGTAAAATTTCCTCATGAAGGACAAGAGGTCACTATAATTGCAGAGTCTAGCCAATATTGCAATAATTTGAAGCCAACACAAGATACAAGAGTTCAATATAACAAAGAATCAATATATCCTACTAGAGAAATTCAAGAAAAGTTATGGGAAACCTTTGAGGAAAAGCTCAAATTGAATGATGAAGGAATGGGAAAATATTCTTTGCACAATTTTCCACTTTCACCTGAGTCATATGGAAAGCCTACAAATATCCAATCAAAGACCTTGGAGAAATCAAAAGATATGTTTAATGGAGCATTTATTATAGCTGGAACCCTTGAAGAAGAAACCAAAGACAACGACATTCTTGGTTGGTTGTACAAAGATGAAAATGAAAATATAGCAACAGTTGCAAAAATCAATATTCCCATAGAACAATATGGCAATGGTTATAAAATCATACAAAAAATAGGATATGAAGGAAAAGGACCAATTGGTAAGCAACATCAAGGTATTTCAGAACCTATTTGTCCCCACTCACAATCTAAAGAAGATAAATCAGGGCTTGGATATCTAAAATCAAATCAAAAGCAACATAATCATAAACAACCAAAGTGGAGAAAGAAACCAGTCTCTGAAGAAGAACAATGGCAAGAAAAGCTACATCAAGCAATAGAAATAGTAGCCAATAAGAAGAAACAAGAAGAAGAGATTGAAATAAAAAGAAAAGAAGAATCTTATCAAAAAGTTCAAGGAATATGAGCAAGTGCAAAATCTGAACAAGATATTCCAAAAGCAATGAAAATCAAGATGGCAGAAACCATAGAACTTTTTGTACCATATAACATTTCTATGTGGTATAGTGGTATAGTCCTAGATAATGGTTCAAAGATAGATTCAAATGAATATGAATGGGGTATATATGTCTCATCTAGTATATCAAGTGAAGAAAGAAATGAAGAGCAAGAAGCTATCACAAAGGAAGATTTGTTTATTACAAAACAAAAGATGGAGTTAGAAAGAAGACAAGAAGAAATCAGAATCCAGAGAAAAGAGGCATATACAAGAAAACAAAAGAAAGGGGATGACAAAGACAAAGAAATAACGCCACAAGAAGAAAAAGTAGATATAGATCAAGCATTTGCAAATATCAGATTTTTATCAAATAAAGAACAAGATGTACCAAGGTATGGCAAAACCATAGGACTAAGAGATAGTCAAGTAGAATTGACTATTACTCTAGAAGAAGCTGAGTTTGAAAGAAGACAAATGCTAGCAAAAGAATTCTCTATATCATGTGCACTAGTATGTCAACTTCAAAATGCAAATGAATTTATTAAAAATAATCAAGAAGGAACTTGTAGTACTAAAGACGTGTGTGTTGATATAATCCATTCATTTAAGGGACAAATGTCAGATGAAGATCCATTTGAGTGTGAACCACAAAATGCTAATACTAATTTTGTTAGAAACAATTGGAGAATACTTGGGAGATATAATCTTCAAGATCATTCTATCTATGACATTACCTACTCTACGCCAAATTATGACCATTATGTCATGAACTTTGAAGCATCTAACGATGACAATGATTATGGCTTACCTCTTCTTCATCCTAAATTAATTGATTGGGATAATCTAGAAAACCCTGAATTACATGTCTTTTCTAATGATCATGACTTATCTAGGTATCTTAATGTTGTCAAACCCATAACACCTAAGATATCTTCTTACAAAATCAAGTAACATTTCTCGCAGGAAGGAGAATGCCAAAATTTCTAGTCGCAAAATTGAAATAAAACAAGGAAAGAGAACTACTATTAAAAAATAGTTAAGGGCAACACTAGATCAATCAAAAGGGAAAATAAAGGATGTATCTGACAATGAAAAACCTCTTGGAGGCTCTAGAAGATGGAAAGTTTGACATCCTCCATGCATATTTTCAGGAGAGATCTGCTATTCTAATAGAACCAACAGAACCAATAAACATTGGAACATCAAAGGATTCCAAGATACTTCATTCTATTTCCTCATTATCAAATAAAGAGAGGAAAGATTACATGGAATTCTACAGACAAAGACAAATAAATTTTGCTTGGTCCTATGCTGACATGCCAAGATTTAATCCAGATCTTATAATGCATCATCTCAATATGGATTTACAAGCAAAACCAATTAAGAAAAAGCTAAGGAAGATGCATCCACACATTGATCTTCTTGTAAAAGTTGAGCTAAAGAAACTATTAGATGTGGGTTTCATAAGACCTATTGCCTATCCAAAATGGGTTTCAAGCATTGTACCAGTGTCAAAGCTAGATAAAACCATAAGAGTCTGCACTGATTTCAGATATTTGAACAAATCATATCCCAAAGATGATTTTCCACTACCCAAAATTGATATAATTGTGGACTTATCAATAGAGCATGAGATGTTTTCATTAATGGATGGCTTCTTAGGATACAATCAAATAAGAATTGCCCCTGAAGATCAAGAAAAGACAACATTCACCTATGCATGGGGTACTTATTACTAGAATGTTATGCCATTTGGCCTTAAAAATGCAGGAGTGACTTATCAAAGGGCTATGATGATAATTTTCCATGATATGATGCATACATTTATGGAAGATTATGTAGATGATATACTTGCAAAATCTCATACAAGACAAGAACATTTGAACATCTTAATAAAGATATTTGATAGGCTGGAAAGATATCATTTAAGATTAAATCCAAAGAAATGTGCATTTGGAGTAACCTCTGGAAAACGTCTTGGCTCCATTATATCAGCCCATGGAATTGAAGTAGATCCTGAAAAGGTAAAATCCATCATGGAGATGGAGTCACCTAGGAACATAAGTCAATTGTGATCTTTACAAGGAAGAATGCAATCAATCAAAATATGTCTCTCAATTAGCAGATAGATGTCATCCATTCACTCATATTTTACATAAGAATGTTCCATTCAAATGGGATCATAAATGTGAAATTTTTTTTATGCAAATCAAAGAACATCTCATGAATCCTCCAGTACTGGTATCACCAATCAAAGAAAAACCATTGTTTCTCTATATCTCAGTGATAAACATATCATTAGGTACTCTCCTAGCTCAACATGATGAAGGAAAAGAAAGAGCAGTGTATTACATCAATAGAATAGTTGTCGGCTATGAACTGAATTATACATCAATAGAGAAGACATGTATAGTAGTTGTATTTGCAACTTGGAAGCTACGACATTATATGCTGACTCATTCTATGAAGCTAATAGCAAAGATAGATCCAGTAAATTATTTACTGAACAAGTCAACTTTGATAGGTAGATTAGCCAAATGGGTTATGATACTGAGTGAATTTGATATAGAGTATGTTGATTGAAAATATATCAAAGGATAGGTCATTGTTGATCAATTAGCTAAAGCTCCTTTACAAAATAACATACCATTGCACATTGAATTTCTTGATGTAGACATTCTGAGAGTAAGTACAAAATTTTGGGAATTGTACTTTGATGGTTCTTATACACAATATGGATCAAGCATGGGAATTTTATTCATCACACCTCAGGGACACACAATTCCAAAATCATATAAACTATGATTTCCATGCACAAACAATACTGAAGAATATGAAGCATTGACTATTGGGCTCAAAATGGCTATTGAATGGAATACCAAGGAATTACATGTTTATGGTGATTCACAACTTATCATAAACTAAATAAATGATGATTATCAAACTAAGGATGACAAGCTCAAGCCCTACAAATAGCTGGTAGAAGAGTTTAAAGAACACTTTGCAGAAATGTCATTTAATCAAATCCCAAGAAATGAGAATAAAGCAACAAATGCAATGGCTACAATAGCATCTCTCTTGTAGAATCGGGAGAATCAACAACATTAAGAATTCCTCATGGAAGATATCTTAACCCCTACCATTCAATCCTAGCATACCTAAATGATTTGTCAAATATCAAGGATCAGTCAATCCTTATATGACCAAACCTATCAGTACTTAAAAGAGAATATCCTTCCTCCTAACCTATCCTGTAATCAAAGAAGAAATTTTATCCATCATTCATCCCTCTATACTATTATTGTTGATACGTTATATAGGTGAGGTCCAAATAGTACTTTATTAAGATGTCTTGAACAAGAAGAATCTAAGAAAGTTCTTAATGAAGTTCATGCAGGTATTTGTGGCACACACTCAAGTGGATTAACACTAGCTAAGAAATTTCTTCATATGGGTTAGTATTGGCTTACTATGGAGAGAGATTCATTCGCATATGCCAAAAAATGCAAACAATTTTAGATCCATGGGAATATCATTCACACACCAACACAAGAATTGTATCCTATGGCTAGATCATGGCCATTTTCTCAATGGGGCCTTGATTTGGCAGGAAAGATAAATCCTTCATCTTCTAATGGACATATGTTCATTCTGACTACTATTGAATATTTCACTAAATGGATTGAAGCAGTGCCTCTGACAAAAGTGATAGGAAAACAAATATCATCATTCATCTTGAATTATATAATCTGTCGCTATGGAGTTCCTATGACCATTATCACTGACAATGGATGACCATTTAAGAATAAAGATATGAAGGAACTATGTGAGCAATTTCATATCCAACATAGGTTTTATACTCTGTATTATCCACAAGGAAATGGTCAAGCTGAGGCATAAAACAAAACTATCTTGAAAATCTTAAAGAAAATAGTCAATGAAGCTTGAAAAGACTGGCACATTCAGCTAAATCCTTCTCTTTGGGCATACCAAACCAGCATCCGCACACCAATGGGGGAAAGTCCATATTGCCTAGTCTATGAATCAAAAGCCATATTATAATTAGAAGTAGAGATACCTTCTCTACGAGTTTCCTTGAAAGGTCTTATACTAGAAGAAGAACAACGAGTCTCTAGACTCCAAGAACGTCACCAAAATGCAGCAGACCATTTGAAAGTGTATCAACAGATAATGGCAAGAAGTTATAATCATAGAGTCAAGCCACACATTTTCAAATTGGGGATATAGTTCTAAGGGAGAATCCAAGAAATCAGCAAGACCAAGAAAAGAAGGGTAAATTTGAACCAAATTGGCTAGGACCTTTTGTCATAGTAGCAGCATGTGGCTCGGGAGCATACAAGTTATCTACCCCTAAAGGTGATTGGTTTTATGAACCTATCAATTCCATCCATCTCAAGAAATTATATGCTTGAGATATAAAGTCCTGGAAAAAATTAATAAAAAACATATAAAGTCTTGAAGAAATCAGTAAAAATCAGAAAAACAAAAAATCTCTCAAAAGCATAAAACAGTGAAAAATGTAAAAAAAAAAAAAAAAAAAAGAGAGGAAAAAATGCAATAAATTTAGATGGTGAAAACCTGGTAAATAGGCGCTATCTAAAAGGTAAGGTCCTCCATCTATGAGATCTCTTTGTGCACCTATCCACTCCATCATATCTAATCTATCACTTCCTAGCTTATCTATTTCATCTTTTGCATCCATTGCTCTGAACCGTTAGCAAACAATATGCAGCTTAGCAATAGTTATCAATCTTTGGCATACTTGTTGTAGTCACCATCTTAGATTTTATTAGAATCAATCAATTTGCATTTGTATCCTGCCATGGTTTGGATCTTGATCAATTCATACATCCATAAATAAAAATTTGTTTCTGTTGGGGGCAAAATCCTAATTCCTTTTGCTAAGGTGATCTTTTGAATCTTTGAAAATCCAAAACATTCAGAAAACTTAGAAAAACCAAAAACACCTAGGGTTTTGAAATAGATAATGAGCAAAAAAGCAGCGACGATCAAGGCATCTTATGACAACTGAATCGTGAAACTCAGAAAATGAAGAATCAACCAGCAATTAATAAAGGATTATCCAAGATCATTTATTAAGATGATTATATCAGTTAATGACCATTAGAACATATGAATGAAATGTGAGATTTAGTGTTTATATCTTGATTTTATTGCTAATCATGTACTCTATGTGACTCAAGGATGTCCATGAGTAGAGAAGCTATGATGGGCATGATTATTTTTCTTTGATTGTTTTCTATGGTTTATCTCTTACTAAAGTATGTACTTGTCTAAGGATATGATCGACAAAGGATCAAGGAGGACATTCCAAGTCATGCATGAAAGGAGATAATCCCTATCTGTTTTGAAAGCAATAGTCAGGTCAACTTGATTCATTATATCAAGTTGCCTGTATTAACTTGCTATATCAAAATCCATGTAAGAAATACTCAAGTAATCTTGGATCATTATGTCAAGTTGCTTGTATTTTCTTACAACATTTTAAAGATTAATGATGAAATATTGCACTATTACAAGATAACATATGAAGAATGGTAGTATCATTTTTAGTTAGATCATTTTAGATTAGCTCATTATTCATCTGCATTATAAGAATTCAATGTCAGTTGCATTATAATCATTTCTTTTCATTCACAGATCAATGGTCATGAATAAAAATTGAGTATACTTGGACAAACAAAAACAATTTTTATTTGATCATTGTAGGTGCATTCATTTTTAGAATTATTTTAGTCATCATCCATTTTATTTAGTTGCATTTAAATCAATGCATTAGTTTGCATTCAATTAAGTGCATTTCATTAATCATGTAGTGTATCATCATTATTATTTGCATTATCATTTCATTAAAGATCATTTAGTTACATCTTTGCATTTAGATTCATAATCATTATAAGCATTACAAATAAAAAATCAAAAAGATTTGAATAACATAATGCATAATCATTCATTTGAATTTTCATATAAATCATTGCATTTGCATCATTTAAGTACAACATATCATTTAATTTAGTAATAATTTTCATTTGCATCCAAGGTTATCAAAATCAAAAATCAAAAACATTTATCATTGCATCATCATATAAAACATCATCACAATGAAGAGAAAAGATCATAACATCATCCATATAATCAATGCATATAGATCATCATAAAATATAGTAACATGCATAATAAATATCATCATCATATAGAGTCCATGTTTGTATATAGATCATCATAAAACAATAAAAGTCCAAGTATACAATGATATAAAATCAAAAGTACAAATGCCTCATCAATACAAAGTCAAGTCAAGGCTGTCCTGTACCACTACCACCTGACTTTGTCTATCTCTATTCCTATGGGCGAGAAGATCCTCCAGATGTCCATCTCACATGATCACCACTCCTCTGAGGAGGCCCCATGACTCCACCGCTACTAGTATCCATCCTCATAGTGGTATGATAACTACTTGCTCTCTGGCTTTCTACAACTAAATCCTCATATAGTCATCACCAATGGGAAGTCTCCTTCCAAGCCTGAACTAGTGCTCTAAGAGTATCAGTTGAGAGAATGCTAGAGCCAACCTGATGAATGTGATCAAGGAGGCCCTGAGTATCCCGTTGTCTCCTAATAGTTGCTTCTCTCTCTGTCATGAGTGTTTTTACCTGTGCTCTAAGCTAATCTATCTATGTTTTGAGACTATCCATGGTCTCCTACTCTGGCACATCCTACTTTAGCACATCCTTCTCTAGCACATTCTGCTCTGGCACATGAACCCCAATATCCTCATCTCCACCTCCTTGTCCACTTGTTGGAATCTTAGTCCGAGTAGCTCTCAGAACCCATCATCTAATGAGTGGAACATGATCCTCTAGATCCTCATCCTCTCCACCATGCACTACAATAAACCTAGGGTCTGGCTGAATTTGACCAAAATCAATGCCTCTCACAACCCCCATCTAGTCCAGTCATCCCGCCTCCTCCTGTGGATGGCAACCCTCTTAGTGATCTCATTTGTGCCTTGCCAGTATCCCTCCCAATCCATCCAACCTCTCTCCCACCCATAGGAAGTGGTCTCCCAATCCTGCCAACTAGTCCAAATGGTCCTCCAAGGACTCACACTCGACCTCCTCTCCATCTAGGTCTCCTACCACCACCACGTCCATCTCCTCCCTCATCTCCATCCCCTCCGACCTCTTGAGCATTTCTAAGATCTCATCTCTATCTTCATCTCCTGATAACTGGATCATCAGAATCATCATCCTCATCTCCTAAGCTAGGAGGAGGATCTGTTGGATCAGTAATATGAGGAAACAGGTGTGCCAATATGTACTGAGCATAATCTGCAGTAACCCTAGGATCTAGAATGTGTAATCTCATATCATAAGCTACCCTAAGAGTAGATAGAAACTCTACATGTGCTAACTCAAATGACAAATAAGGTCCCCAATCTCACCTATCTTTGTACCATCATGCATATATTGTGACACCAGTAGGCATAGGCTGAATGATACCAAACTATCTCAAAATCTGACTAATCAACTATCTCTCAACAAGGAATGGAGTCCGACCAATGAGATATCTACTCTCAATAATAAATGGTAATGTTTGTGCATCATCCATCCATGGATCACAATCAATATAAGGTCTCCAAATAACACTATCCATTAAATCAAGAACCAAAAGCCAATACTCCATCTTACCCAGCTTATGTTGAGTAAGGATACCTGCATATAGATAAACATATGGCTGTCTCTCACCACGAACTCTATGATGAATAGGCCGAGTAATAGCAATATGCTCCCAGCACCAGATCTGAAAAAGTGTGCAACCTGTCGACAAACTAGCACCCTCATTGAAAACAACCTGATGAAGAGCATGATACAAATGAGAAAGCATACAAACTCCCCATGGATATCACGTCCGATGCTGCATCATGCTCTGAATAATCTCACCCCAACCAACAACAAAACCTCAAGATCTCCTATTTGGAAAAATGAATCCTGCAATTAAACCTGCAAGAATCAAAAGGAGAGTCTCGTAATACATAATCATATCCTCCCATCGGATCTCTCCTCTTTAAATGCTCTCATCACCAAATATGGCTCTACATCTCTATCCCTCCATGATCCTGAAAATCATACTAAACTAACTCACTAGTCACTGGATGTGGAGAATTCTATAGACATCCTCAAGTGTCACACTAATCTCACCCGTGGGCAGGTGGAAAGTGTTATGCATTCTATTCCATCTCTTGGATAACATTGTCAACAATCCCCTATTATGGGTAATATCAAGAATGTATAACAAGTGGCATAATCTGCAGGCATCTATATGTCTCACCTCTAACTATGTAAGCTCTAACACTAAGTGTCACATCACCACGAATATCTCCCGACACTGGAGACCATCAAATTTCTCCTATTTACCAAGAGAATTCGATCATCAATCATCTATGTATCAAACCAAAGAGATCACTAATGTCTAGCATCAATAATTAATAAATATTTTCATATGAAGCAAATCATGGTATCAAATCAATTTAAACCTATCAATCATGGTTTTCTATCAATCACTGAGTTCAATCAAACTTTGTTATGCTCTTCATCATAAATTAAATTGGTTTCTTAGAGCTAATCTATCCAATCATATCAAATCAATCAATCTTTTATCCTATCAATCAACATTATCAAATCAAACAATCAAGTACCTACTCATCACAATTGTGCATCAAAATGCCTAAATCTAATCATCAAAGTGATTATTTTACTATGCAATACATCAAACATATTTATCAGAAGCAAAAGTGCTAATTCTTTTTAAAAAAATGCTATTCTATTGAACGCATGCGCTAAATAATACATATGTGTGAACCTTTTTAACAAAAGCACTAAAACTTTGAGCATATGCGTGAAACGATCAAAAGCGTTGTTTTAAGCATCAAAAGCACAAACACTAAGAGAAAAATCATTGACCAAGAAAAGTGCTAATAGACATCACACATGCGCTAACAAAATGAGCACATGAACTAATAAAATGAGCACATGCGCTAAGAAAATGAGCACATGCGCTAAACTTATCAAATGCGCTAACTTTAAATACAAAAGCGCTAAAAAAGAAAGCAAAAATGCTAAACATACTTGTTGAAAATTAAAAAAAATATCAAAATAACAAAAAACATGCTAAACAAATATGAAAAATCAAATGACACTTTGCGAGAAATTTGGGATAAGATACATACCAGATACCCATACTTAGGAGGTCACTGATATCGTTGAACATGCTCAAATCGATGGTTCCCCAATGGGATCACCATTTTGCCACCTCACCAAGACAATTTCTTCACAAAGCTGACAAGGATGCAAATGAAAATAAAATTAACTTTGCTTAATTTTATATTTACTATTTGGAAGGGTAATTAATGTTTTTCAATGGGGCAATTATATTTATTTTTCCTAAATAAATTTAATTGCAAGACCTTTTCAATTATCGTGAGATCAATCGCTTATCAAAATGTTCAACAAATTCACGATCAATCTCCCAAGGGGGAACACAATCAGGATTTTTTATCTTCACCAAGCGCACTATCAAGACTTGATTTAATATTTGAAACAATGTTGTCTTGACATCATTTCAAAGAGGGGCAAAATGTATACACATAAAAATTGGCTATGAGAAATTAAATAAATATTTTATATTTATTTAATATTTATTCTTCTATTAAATAGTTAATTTGAAAAGATTAATTTATTTAATTCATTTCGTATCTTTATATTAATTAATTTAATTGAAATATTTTATTAATTAATTCATCTATCCTATTCCTCTAAATAATTAAATATCTAATATTAAATTATTCTTCTAATCAATTAATTAAATATCTAGTATTTAATTATTTCCTCCAATCATTTGAATGTCTAATATCTAATGGTTATTCTTCTATCCTATAGTCTCAAATATTAAATTATTTGTTAAATTATTTAATTTCATTTCCAACTCACCTTCCATCTCCCCTTCATCTTTCCTTTGCCAACTCATCCATCATGTGGCTAAATTAATTCAACAAATTAAAATATATAAAATATTTATTAGCCACTTATCTTCAACTTCCAAATTTAATGAAATATTGTGTATGTACACATATTTCATAACCTTCTTCTATATTCCCTCCAACATCCCTACATCTTAGGAAGGACTTGAGTCCACTTGTCCTCTCATGCCTAAATTTTTTCCAACCATCCCTAGATTTCCTCAGTCAGCAATCTAGTCAAGGTGAGATGAGTCACGATTGTCTTCTCCTTCCCCCTTTCTCTCAACCTTCATATTTTCTCATAGCCATCCAAATCTACAGATCTGATCATGACCGTTGATCTAGACCACATCATGTTGTTCTCTCAAGGTCTATAAAATTAGGAGCTTGAGTTGAGAGAGAGTTAGTCTTCAAGTTAGTCTTCAATTGATTTTTCAAGCTAATCATTTGTGAAACTTATGCATCCGTGAGTTTTAATCTTGATCATTTAACATAGTCATTTAGCATTGCATATCATAGCACTAGTTAACTATCATTTATCAATCCATTCTTAATATTCCATCTTGGAAGCTATCAGTGCTTGTCTGAGAGAACACCATCGATAACCAAGAACAATGGAGTTAGGACATAATGAGACTTAAATCATGAAGGTAATAATAGTACTTTTATTTTATATGTATTTCATGTAGTTTCATTGGTTGAGTTTGGATTTCCTGTAGCATTTCCTTTGTATTTTGTGAAACTAACATGTTGCAGGTAGTATTCTGATGATGAAATTCAAATCAACACACTTTCTAGTACATAACATCATACTGAACAACCATAGTAGGATCTATAGGTCTTGAGACATTCACATCAATAGCATCTCATATATCTCGATCTATTAGCATATCTTTCATCTTTAGCTTCCACAACTAAAAAGTTAATTCCATTAAATTTCTCCACCTCTATTCTCCCTAACAAACTTTCCATCTGAAAAATTCTTGCAACAAGATCAAAAAGTGTCTACACAAGCTCCCACTAAAATTTGGATTAGTTCAAAAAACCCAACAACCCACAACTAGAACCAAAGGTGATCAGTCTTTGATACCACTTGTAAGGAAGGTAAGTAGAAAAACAAGTTCCTAAACTAATCTTGAGAAGAGGTTAATGCAATTTTTATTATAGATCATTACAATAGTTATAGAAACTTAATATAAATAAATATAATATCATGCATACCACATCACAACAACACAATGATTTACATAGAGAAAACCCTTATCTACAAAGGTTATGGGATAAATTGCAAACTCTGAATGAAGGTGACCCTACTATCAAAATTGTTAAAATTGATGATTACTAGGTAAGATATGAGAACTTGAAAATGGAAGATAATGAAAGAATTGCTACATTTATGGAAAGAGTAAATGAGATTGTCATGGGAATTCAATGTTGTGGAGGATCTCTGAGTGAAGATGAAATAGTTTCTAAAGTTTTGAGAGCCCTACCACCAACTTACAAGATGCAGGCTACTGCAATTAATGAATTGAGAACAATGGGAAACACTTCAGTTAATAGAGACATTCTGATTAGGAAATTATATGCTTTTGAGCTTGAAGAATTTGGACCCTCTAGAGCTACAAAGTTTGAACTTTCTTTTCATGCATCATCATCTACTGACAAAAGTGATTGGAAATACCTATATGCAAAAGATTTAGAAGATATGAGGAAAGAGGATGAAGAATTTGAGCAACTTGAAGCCTTATTTTTTAGAAAAGTACCTAAAGGGTCGACAGGAAGTAAGTATGAAGGAAAAACACCTTTTAAATGTTTTGGATGTAATAAGATTGGTCACTTTGCATCTAGATGTCCTGAAATGGATGCAAGATTTGAAGAAAGAGTTAAGAAATCATTTAATCCTAATAAGAACAAATATAGATCTTCAAGAAAAATAAACTATGCTACATAGCAAATGAGGAAGGAGTAAGTGATGACCCAAATGATGAACCGACGGGAGACTCTACTAGTGGATCTAAAAATGGAAAGGAATGGGTGTTCTATGCTTTAAACAAAGATGAACCGAAATCGGCTATCAAGAATGAAGAAAAGGCCCTAGAAACAAAAGTTGAAGATAAGGATGAATGGGTAATTGATAGTGGATTCTCACATAATATGACTAGAGATAAAAGAAAATTTATGTCCCTATAAGAATACAATGGTGGTCAAGTCAGATTTGGGGATGACAAAGAATGTATGATCAAAGGTAGAGGTATTATTTCTCTGGATGTCAAGCATAATACTGATAATGTCTATTATGTAGAAGGTTTAAAGCATAATATCTTAAGTGTTGGTCAATTGGTGGATAAGGGATTACAACTTCAATTCAAAGATAGAAAATTCAAATGATTAACATGAATGGTTTGGAGATTGCAACCAGTACTGAGACTGGAGGTAATATCTTTCACTTGAACACTGGTAATAAGACATGTTTGATTGCTCATATAGATGAGAGTTGGTTATGGCATAAGAGGTTGTGTCATGTTAATTTTGATTGTATTGTTAGGATCAATTCAACAAAGGAAGTTAGATGGACGCCAAATTACCTCACATCTACTGGAGAGAAGCATTGAGTACAACAGTCTACACATTCAACGGAGTTCATATCAAAGGTGAAATTGATAGGACTCCTTATCAATTATGGTTTGGACATACACCTACTATTAAATATTTCAGAATTTTTGGAAGTAAATGTTATATCAAAAGGGATTATTCAATTGGGAAGTTTGATTCGAGATGTGATGAAGGGGTATTTTTTGGATATTCAGTTTAGAGAAAAGCATATAGATGTTATAACAAAAGATTGCAGAAAATTGTGGAGAGTGAAAATGTGAAAGTGGATGAGCAATACAGAGATCAATCTCTATCATATGACAGAGAACTGGAAATGGAAATGATCATAACTAAACTAGCAATGCCTCAATTGGTATAAGACATTCAGATAGTTACACCGATACAATCAGAAAATTCAACTATGACTGATGATCAGAATAGAGAACTTGAAGTTCAAAAGACACCATGGTATGTAAGATTAAATCATTTTGAAGATCAAATCATTCAAGATAGGAACAACGGAGTTATGAAAAGAAGAAGACTGGCAAATGAAGAGGTGTGTCTTATTTCTAAAATTGAACCAGCATCTATTATTGAAGCTTGTAAAGATAAACATTGGTTAAAGGCTATGGAAGATGAATTAGATCAAATAAAGAAGAATAAGACTTGGACTTTAGTTCTCCGGCCTAAAAATAAGAATGTTATTGGAACTAAATGGGTTTTTAGATATAAACTAAATGAGGATGGTCAAGTTCTAAGAAACAAGGCTAGACTTGTTTGTAAAGGATATTCTCAAATCGAAGGAATTGATTAGGGTGAGACATTTGCACCTATAGATAGAATTGAAGTTGTTAGACTATTTCTTGCCTATGTAGCATACGCGAACTATAATGTCTATTAAATGGATGTTAAATGTACATTTTTGAATGGTGAACTTGAGGAAGAAGTATACATTGAGTATCTTGATGGATTTTCACTGACATATGACAAAGATATAGTTTGTGGGTTAAGGAAAGCATTATATGGATTGAAACAAGCTCCTAGAGATTGGTATGTAAGGTTGGATAAATATCTTTTGAAGATTGGTTTTACTAAAGGTAGTGTTGACAGTAATTTATATTACAAGATCACTAATGATGATATTCTGATTATTGATGTATTTGTTGATGATATCATTTTTGGAGGTGAAGATAAATTATGCATGGAACTCTCTAATAATATGAAGAATGAATTTGAAATGTCTATGATTGGTGAGATGAGATTTTTCTTAGGGTTGTAGATTACTCAAACTGACAAAGGCATGTTTATCTATCAAACTAAGTATCTAAGGGAATTGTTGAAGAAGTTTGGTACAGATAATTCCAAACTGGTAAGTACTCCTATGATGACAAGTGAGAAATTATCTATCAAATACACATCTGCACTGGTAAATTCGACAAGGTATAAGTCTATGATTGGTGTCTTGTTATATGTAGCTCAGACTAGAATGGATATTATGAAAGCAGTAAGTATTGTTTCAAGATATCAAAGTATTCCTAAAGAAAATCATGAATGTGCAGTAAAGAGAATATTCTAGTATTTGTAAGGAACAATAGAATATGGCTTATGGTATTCTAGAGATGATAATCACTTTATGTGCATATACAGATACAGATTGGGCAAGAGATACTGATGACATGAAGAGCACTTCTAGTGGAGATTTCTTTCTTGGAAAGAAAATGGTTTCATGGATCAGCAAAAAATACTTATGTATTTCTTTATCTACTGTAGAAGCTGAATATGTTGCAGCAACAACTAATTGCACTCAAGTCTTGTGGATGAAGAAAATGTTGAAGGATATCAAGGTAAATTGCAATGAACTGGTAGCTATCTATTGTGATAACTCTACAACTACTGACATATCTAAGAATTTGGTATTTCACTCTAAGACTAAGCATATTTCAATAAAATATAACTTTCTAAAGGAAAAGGTGGAAGAAAAGGAAGTCAAATTGGTTTATGTGAACACTAAAGAATAGATTGCAGATATATTCACTAAACCATTGTCTAAGGAATTGTTTGAATATTTGAGAGATAGGTTAGGGGTATCTACCCCTCCAACAAAAAATTAACTGATGGAGTAGAGAATCAATTTGGTATGCATCATCAGCTTTATCTTTTGCTCTGGATTGATGTAGTGGTGCTACTACTCAGGGGGAGTAGTAAGCTTTGAGATTCACAGGATTTTGATATCTATGTCATATCTTTGGCATTGATGTCAAAGTGGGAGAGTTATATGTGAAAAATAATATCATAATATGTCATATGGGAGTGAGATTCAGATCAGTTTCAAATTGGACTGTACTCCTTAGGAGGAGGTGCTAGCATTTTTTAGCTTTTCATTGTTATATCTTCTCTGAGAAAAATTTGGGATTTCTTAGCACTTAGATGTTTTATTTTTCACATCTAGTGTTGCCATCAATACCAAAGGGGGAGATTGTTGGCAATATGAAGGAATTGATTATGTGTTGTATTTATTGGGAGATTGTTGGCAATATGAAGGAATTGATTATGTGTTGTATTTATGTCAACACTAATTGTTATGATTGGTTACCGATGGACAAATTTTGGTTACCGGTAGAAGAACTAGTGTTACCAGCAGAAGGGACTATCAGTTGGATACTATCATGTTTGGATCAATGGAATATGTTTGGTTTGATGTTTCTAGAGTATGTTTTGGTCATTTGATATTGACTTGATGATCAGATGCTATCATACACTCTAGTAAGCCTATACTGATAAGGGTTTAACGTTTAATAGGTAGATCTTTTACTGAGAATCCTTGAGAAGATGCATAAGTGGTGTTGGTGTGGCTTCTAGATAGAATTCGGGATGCAAAAGGTGGTCCTTGATCGCACCTCAACTGATTGGAGAAATCACTTTGGTGTGGTGGACCCAAATTAGGTCTGGTACCTATCTAGGTTATTGACCAGTATCATGTTACGTGTTCTCTACATGTTACCAGGATGATTTGTGGATTGGTTAATATTGTTTTGGTCTAAAGCCAACATGGCATATCATTGTAATATGGATGTATGTAATGATCTTATTGTAATATCTTCTAGGTGGCCAACCTAATTGGTTTAGGCCTTAGGGTTTGTATAAATTGATGTAAGATATCATTGTAGATCATGGTCATGGTCATGGAATGAAAAATCAAATGCAAAGGAGATTTGGTCGATCATAGGTGATCAAATTGGGTTTATGTAAGAGGTCAAAGGTCTTTGGTATTGAGCTTAACCAGGATTGTAATCAAGCATGGTATATTCTATCATTGATAATTCATTCTTCTAGATTTTTGTCCAATTATATTGAGGTGGTTATAACATCTTTGTAGTCAGTGAGACTCCTTTGTAATGAGCAATAAGCTCTAAGCAGTGTGCCTTCCTGCATGTGCAGGCCCCTTATTATATCACATACTTTCTAGAGAAGTATTATCTAATCGTGGGTAGGCTTCCCACTGTGGTTTTTCCCTTTACCAGGTTTTCCATGTACAAATCATGGTGTTATGTGGTATGGTTGCATTGTGTTAATTCTTTGCTTTGTTCTTAAGTTTTATTGCTTATCGGTATCTGTTTCTGTTATTTCGATATTTAGTGTTTATGTGCTCCAGTTAAAGGTTATAAAGTGGTTTGATTAATATAATCTATTGACAACTGATTCAATCCCCCCTCTCAGTTGTCCACTAGTTATTCTAACATAGGTTCTCTGAAAACTATGGGTTGGTGTCCTAAAACATATTGTAAATTTTTATTTAGTGTGAGGCTTGATTGGAGTAGTAGACTCTAGCAACTATTCTCATCGAGTTTTTTCCCACATTGGGTTTTCCTTGTATATCTAGTGTTATGTGATGTTCTCTTGTGTGTGTGTATGTTTGCATTACATTTCTAAAATATGCACAGTGAACTTTAAGTTTTAAAATGCATCGATTCATTCCACCCTCTTAGTGTCCATTTGTGTTCAACAGTATCCTAAATGGGATCAAGTTTGTAAAAAATTGAAATTTTGGCCCGATTTCCCCTTCAGATTTTGGTTTGGGAAATGGCTTGGAGTGCTGACCCTTTTCCTTAGACGTGGTTTGACCTACAACTTGAAGGCCAAATCAATCTCCATATAAAATAATGACATTGGATGTATATCTAAACATCAAATTTTAAGATTTTTTTTAAATAATGAAAACCCATTGCAATAGAGACTGTCATGATTCCAAAAAAGTAATTTAAAAAAAATTGGATTAATTTTTTTTATAAATAATTTCTAATGAAAGAGGTCCATAAACTTAAAATATCAGGGTTTTTTTAGTTTTTTAATAAAAAAAATTTCTTTTAAGTTTTTTGGAAAATATATTATATGGCATCAAACTAGAGACAATTATATACAATTTTAAAAAATAAAAATACAAAAAAATGTTGAGTTTAGGTCAAATTATGCTTGTCATATATGAGGGTTTGTCAAAACAACAATTGTGCCTAACAAAAAAATAACAAATAACAAAATATGCAGATAAAAATGTACAAAAAAAAATCCTCATCAAAAGTGAGTTACAAATATTTTCTTAAAAGGATTTAGAAAAATACTTTCATTTAAGTCATCTTATTCTTGTTGTACACAGGCACGATATGGTCCTGAAAACATGACTTTTAAACTATAGGGTTTAGTAATGCCTATTAAAACTTAATTTGTATCATTTTGGTATTAAATAAAATACATATTTGGAAACTATACTTTGATAACTACATTTTCTAGTCCCAAATTTTTTCAAGACTCATTCTTTAAGTGCTTCAAATTTTTAGGTCAAACAGGATGAAATCTTAAAAATTGGGAAAACACTTCTACTTTTTGGCCAAAAAGTGGACTCAACTTTTTTTAGGCACCCTACAAGGTTAAAATATTTGTAAGGGTGCACACCATGTCAGTACACCTTCCAATCATCATCAAAAATCTTTTCACACAACTGTTTGAATAAATATACATAAGCTAGTACAAACTGATCTGGTAAATCCAAAATGTCTTAACTCAGACCCAAAAATGGAATAAGTTGTCCACCATAAAAGAAGTACAACACCATAGGAATATAAATATTTGATCTACATGATCATCTAAATCATATCTGATACAAGAATACATTCTGGAACATAATATATATGACTAGAGTCATCACCAAAGATAACAAAATCACATCTAGACGAGGTAAGAAACACTAGACTTTTGGAAACACACTAAATCATCATTCCATATCCTCTGATCAACACCACGTGAATCTGCAATCAATTTGGTAGTATAACATCATACAAACAGACATTCAAATCATCAACTGGATACACCATACACCCAAACATTAGGACCATGAACATACTTCCACTAAGCATATTATTCAAATACATATCTGGATCACCATTAGTAACCAAACAACACAATCTGACATCATATTGACATCAATGACAATAATGCCATTCATATGTGCAACAATCTTCCCCTTTTTCATTGATGGAAAAATAAAAAACTTCCTCAAAAATATTTTTCCTTCTATTAGCAATATAAACTTCCTATCAACATTTCTCCCTCTTTGACAAATATGATAAAAGGTAAGCCCTTAAACTAAAACATCCTACTCAGAAAAATTGCAACTCCTAACAGAAATCTCCAAAAATTATAGGAAAATACGAATACCTATCAAATATTTCCTGGCCAAATATCCATGTATTGTTTCTTCAATCCAACAAAAGAAGAGTTCCATGAATGAATAGAAGTAGACACAATTCTACTTTGACACTCATAATCAATACATAAATTCACTGAAAGATCAAAGACATCAGTTTAAACCACACTCTGCTCAACTTTTTCTGCATCAGACAATAATTTAAGAAAAGTACACAATTTTAATTCCATGGTAGCTTTGAGTCCACAAAACAACTTCACATATTCTTCCCTATGCTTCTATCACAATGATAACTATTAATGGAGATTCATAGCCTTGGATCTCATTACACCATTAGCATCTTTGTAAATATTTAAGGATTGGGATAACTCCATAAGATGAGACTCAATGGAGCCTATTTCATCTTTAAACTATTATTTTTAGCCACAACCCACCTCAAACAATACCTATACAATTATGTTGCATTATCCATCATTTTTCTGAAATTAATCAAATTCAACTTAAGATCATGATGTGCCCTTAGGCATTTTTTTGTCATCTTCTTGGTCACATTTCCTTCTATACAAGGTTCACTCGAATCATTATCATCACTAGAAATAGTAGCGATGTGCTCAATTAACAACTCTATCAATACTTGTGGAAGAACATCAACAACATTTATGGGAACAGGATGGTTTTGAAGAAAATACATTACACAAGCCTATTCAATGGTATCTTGATCATAAGAGAGAATATTGAGATACAACTCACCCACACTTTTTAATCCATCTAGTCTCCCAAGTGTCTAAACCCTTATTCCCTAAACTGGCATACTTTGCCTTAAGTCTATGTATCATCCACTAGACGAATCATCTTAAAATCATTAAGCTTGTGGTGATCATACTCTTCCAAAGAAACATGAATGTAGCTTAAAATATCTACTTTACATACCACATTGTTAGGAACAACAAAAAATGTACCACCAACATTGTTCATTGCCAACATTAATGGTTGAATCTCATAACTAGGTCTTGCCTCACTGTTAACAATAATGATTTTAATATTTGCCATTAAAAAATATCACAAACAAGAGAAATAACTTTGATCGATCTCCTTCACCTCTCTTCACACTCTTTATCTCCCTGATTGAATTTACACAAATGTATTCCAAATAGGTAATATATATATAATCATCACCTAGGGTTTTCTTAGAAAGCTAACACATTGTATACCCGAAGTCACTGAAAATGTTTAAAACCATCAAACACACTTAATTATCCACCAAAAATATCTTTCACACTTCTTCCATGCCAAGAACAACTCAACACCAAACCAAGAGGGGAAAATCGATATGTATTATGCTCTCCCCCTAAAACACAATTATCTGAGCTAGTTGTCAGAAGATGGGCCTACACCCGCAGAAGATGCAAATCCATCCTCGATATTTTCTCTAGTTTTCTCATCTGATTTATTTACCCATTTGATCTTCATCTTCTCCTTTTCTTCATTGATATTGATTTTATTTTCCAAATCATTAGGTTTCTCAGTTTTGCTTGTGCAATATCTCGCAATGAGTCCCATTGTGTCATATATTATTATAACACACTAGATATTTCTGAGTTTTATTGTTATTCATTATACTATTTCTAAATCTCTAATTTATTCGGGAATCAATGGATGTGTGCCCGCTTTGTGCCCATAGCTATTTCAATAATAACAAGTTTCATTGAAATATTGAACCTCTTCAAGAATTTTGTTTTCTATCCCAGTTCATCCTACTTCTACACTCACTTGTCTTATGACAAAATTTGTTATAGTAATGGCATCTTCTATTAAAAGGTTTCTTTTTTCATTTAGCAGCTCTATGCCCAAATTTATTACTCAAAAAATAGTTACCATTAAAAGATGAATACCTAGTAGGAACAAAAACAAGTCTAGATTTTTCTTGAATTTCTTAAGCTTCTATTTGGAACAATTTTTAAAAATTTTTTACTAGAGTTCTCATTGATCTTGTCTTTTCCTTTGTCCATTTTCTAACATTCACTTTCTTCAAAGAAAATTATTCTCTTGTCTTTATTCTATTTCTAATAATTGAGAACAACATCTAACATTTCACTACCACCTTTGAGTTTCAATGCATTATAAATCTGATCCTTTTCGGCTTTCAGTTCCTCCTTAAGTTTTCCAATTTAATCTTCAAGCCTTGAAGACTCTTTAGTCTTCTCATAAAGCTTTGTTTAAAATTCATTAATGACCTTCTTTCCTTTATCAAGTAAACTTTTTAAAAAAAAAATTATCAACTACCTTTTTATATTTTTCTCTACTATCATCTAGGTCTACCAATGCAAATCTCAATTCACCTTCCATATCAACAATTCCCTCCACATCATCCCAATCATTCCAATACATATCACCCATATCATTCAATACTTCTTCAAAAATAGTATTCAAAATCTAAAATCTACCTCAACTGTTAAGCCGTCTCTTTAGGAGCCAAAATCTAAAATCTAACACTATTGGGAGCTGGGAGGGGTGATGTGAATCAACAAATACAAAAACTTGATCACATTAAGTTACTTAAACCATAACATTCATTCAAACACTTATGAATTAAATAAAATAACTCAATCATCAAAAACATCCACACACAAACACCAAGATTTTAATGTGGGAAACCCAAACCGAGAGAAATCACAGTGAAAAACTAACTCACAATATAAAGTAATTGTTTATAATGAATATGGCTTCCTTCCAAAGAGTTCACTACTTCTTTCTTGCAAACTAAGGTCCACAACCTTAGTCAAGATACAATATTAGGACTTTCTCAATTGAAGATCACTTCTTTAGGGAGCTTGATAAAAACTATTGTGTAGATACAATAGAAACAATAGATTGAACTATATATAAAAATAGCATCTATCAGAATGTGACTAGCAATTCACAATTTGTACTCATCTATATGCTTTGCATAACCTCCAAACCTTAGATATGCTTCTTACTTCCTTCATATCATCATAGCACACTATTTTCCATCCATCATTTACACATGCATATTCCAAACACAACCAATTTGCCTAATATATACCAATTAGATTAGAATAAACTTTACTAGGTTGGCCAAAGGAAAATGTAATGTGTACATAGCATTGACCCAAAAATATATCTTCTGGAAGGTAAAAGGACCTCATGAGAAGTTTCACACCAGGTTGACATGCCTTCCACTCATTATCAAAAAACTTTGCATGCAATCGATTGAACCAATATGCATAAAATAGTTCAAACTGATTTGGTAAATCCAAAATGTCTTAACCTAGACCCAAAAATAGAATAATTGATCCACCATAAAAGAATTGCATCACGTTAATAATGATAATATTTGATCTACATGATCATCTTAAGCATAACTAGTACAAGCATACATTCTGGAACATAACATAGTTTACTAGAGTAGTCACAAAGGATAACAAAATCACTTCTAGAATAGGTAAGGAACACCAAACTTTAAAAAAAACACTAAATCATCATCCCATATTCTTTGATCAACACCACATGAATCTGTAATTAATTTTGTAGCATAATTTCATGGAAATAGGAATGCAAACCATCAACTAGATACACCATACACCCAAACATTTGTAACATAAACATACTTCCACTAAACATATTCATCAAAATACATATCTAGATCACCATCAATAATCAAACCATAGAGACTGACATCAGTTTGACTATAATGACATCTCAATGACAATCATATGTGCAACGATTATACTACCAAACTAATGTCATATTATGTGTTGGTGTAAATAATTATTCATCATGTATATTATTACACCTTACTTAAGTTTACTTAGGAAATGCATTTCATAGTATTTTGGGTATGAGACACTTGGGTGTTTGTGCCACATTGGGATAGTGTGTGTAGGAGAATTTCCACTTTTTATGGTGTTGATCTTGTTACTAGTTTATCAAATCCACTTATTGTGGAGTGATAATTCCACCTTCGGTGGGTGATCCACCACATGTGAATTTTTTTATTGTTTCTCCTACCTACCACACCTATTTCCTACCTAACCTTGTTTCTTATTGAGCCACATGTCATGTTTGTGTGCTCACATATCCATATAGCCTTGCCTATATATGCATGCTCATATTCATTGTATGTAATAACTATTGATCTTTTGATCATCTATCTATTGATGAGAATACAGTTTATTCTTGTCCTATATTTTGTCTCTATTTTGTACATTTCATTGAGCTCTTGATCTTGGAAAAATCTCACATGGTATCAAAGCCATTAGAGTGTTATTGATTCATCTTTGAGAGGCATTCTTGTGATGTCAAGAGGAAGATCTAAGGAGCAATATCTTTTGGAGGTATCCTAGACCAGATCCAACCTCACCATTGCATCCGTGTGGTCATTTCCATTAATTTTGAGTATAAATTTGGCCTATTTTGGTGAAAATTAGATTTTGGGCTTGGAGGAAAAATTTTGCCCAATTTGGGTGGTACGGTACAAATTTCAAAAGAAAAATATTTTTCTGCAAAAACAAAAAATTCATTTCCATAGAAAAGAATTTTTTTTAAAAAAATTCGGATTTATTTTTAAAAAATTCGGATTTATTTTTAAAAATAAATAAATAAATAAATAATAAAAAACATTTTTGGGGGTATCCACAGACCCCCCCCCCCCTGTGATCCCCATACTGCACATTGATTCTGCAAGTTGTCTGGCCACCCGTACACTCCACTGTGTCATTGCTGCCCACAAACCCCATACCTCCTCCAACTCCCACCACCAACAACTTGTCCCACTACCCCCAACCACCTACTGGGCCCCATGCTGCTAATTGACACCTCCCTACTAGACCATCGACAACTCTTTGCACTGATGACAACTCTCTAGCCCGTCGTCAAGCCCAACCCCACCACCCATCGGCCCTAGTCCCATCATAGATAACCATCCTATTGGGCCCCTCTGCCACCTCGGTTGCCATGTGGGCCACCCTATCACGTGTCAGCATGACACATGGACCCTACCACATCAGCGTATGGTCTAACAAGTCATTATTTCTACCAACCAGTTTGAACCACGTCATTATGTTCGTACCGTAGAGACGCAATGCAAGAAGGAGGTGAAGTTTTTTTGATGACAAGACAAGCATCAAATTTAAGCCCATCATTTTCTAACGTCAGCAGTATTTGGATAATTTTCTAACCCCCTCTCATTGAGCTTTTCAGTTTTGCAATTCAACTTTGGAATGTCATATCTTGCTCATTTTTGCTCTTTTTTTGGTGCAACTTTTTTTGAAATGGGCTATAATTTCATGTACTTTCTTGTGGTGGAATTTTTTCTAATTTTTATGAATAGATGTTTCATAAATCTCAGTTTTTGGTGAATATACCTATGCAATCCTCATTTCTACAACTTTGGGACTCTGTTGGGGCTCATACAAACTCTTTTTCATGTGTTGTTTATTTTGAAAGTGCATGATTTTTTGTCTACTATCATAGTATGCTATCAGTTTGCAACAATTTTGGGCAAAAATTATAGTTTCAACATATGGTCTTTTTTGGCCAATTTGGCACTTGTATTGCATAGATCTATCTTGTTGGTCTTTTGCTTTGTAGTTCTTAGCCTATTGGGGCAGTTTTAAAACAAAATCAGAAGTCTACCTTACTATTGTTTGCAAGTGGACTATTGTATACACACTACATATAAAGTGCCAAAATTATCATTTTTTTTGTGGGGGGGGGGGGGGTCGGTGGGGGTACTTTGATTGATTGAATTTGGGGGGGTGTCTCTTGTTCTTTCATGCTCTTATGTTCCTTTCTTTTTTTTTCTATGGGTTCTTCTAATTTTCCTCTCTCAAGTCCTCATAATTATGCTACTTGGAAAATTGATGCATGGAGTAAACTTATGAAAAAAGGACTAACTCATTATATTGATGGAATTATTGTTGCTCCCATTGATCCTAAGGCTGATCTAGTTGGTCATTTGGATTGGCTCACTAAAAATATCATGGAAATTGGTACCTTAAGAAAGTATGTATCAAAGGATCTCATTTTTTATATTGAGAAATGTACTCTAATCAAGGATTCTTGGTAAAAGTTTCAAGACTTGTATGGTCAAGTTGATGAGATTAGGGGATATCAGATTGATAGTGATCTCACCATGTTATATCCCAATAAATTTGATACTATACAATATTATTTCACTAAGGCGAAAGAGTTGAGGGCACAACTCAAGGATTGTGGCATTGATAAGAAGGATACTCAATTGATCTTCAATTTGATGAGCAATCTTCCACAAGAATATCAAGCATTTGTTTCAAGTTTCCAAACCCATAGGATGACTATGGGTTCAAGCTACATAATGCCTACATTTTATGCTTTCTCTGAAATGTTGATGATGAAACAAACTAAGTTGGTAAGCATGGGAATTCTTAAGACTTCTAAGTCTCAAGCATTAGTGGCAAATCAAGGGAACAAAGGAAATCAAGGTAAGGACAACTCAAACAAGAAGAAATGGCAATAAAAGTCTAAGGACAAAGCATCACCTTCTCCACAACAAGGAGATTCATCCCCTTCCAAGAGGGACAATTCACCAAAGAGGGAGAGACCTACTTGTGCCTATTGTAAAATTTTTGGTCATGAGGAGCATCGTTGCTATTCTATGAAGATTGATGAGCTCACGCATATCCTCAAAAAGCATAACATTGATTTGCCTAATGCCTACAAGAAGGATGATTCATCAACTTCCACTTCCTCACATTCAAAAGGGAAAGGGAAAGCATTCATGGCTTCTACAAGTGGGAAGAATCACTTTTTTGGGATAAGAAAAGGAAAAGCTCTTTGTGCGACTACAAGTCATGATTCAAGCCGATGGCTTCTAGATTTAGGGGCTTCTCATCATATGGCATCTTTGTAGTCTATGTTATCTTCATTTGAGCCTTGCACCATGCCACAAATTTTGATGGGAAATCACACATACATGGATGTGACTGGGAAAGGAACTATTGCCATTGTGAATAACTCCTTCAATAATGTGTTGTGTGTACCCCACTTGACAAAAAATCTCCTTTCCATCTATCAAATCGCACATGTGATAACTCAATGACGAACCAATAGTACCAAACCGGTACTGAGACGGGGGGTGAATCAGTACAAACACAAACACATTCCAAAACCGGTTTGACACTAAATACTCCAAATGACTGGCAAGCAGTGATACTAGTTGAAACAGAGTGCAACCAGTAAAACCCAAAATAACTAAAACAATCATAAACCGGTCACTTATTAAGCTTTCCTCTTAGCTCAATACTATCATACCATTACACCCTCATGCATGAATAGGTAAACTATCATCTGATCTTCACAACAGTTATTTCAATATGTTTTATAGATAGACATAAAACACAGAACCATCATATGCTCAACAGGTAATAACAAAGCATCACAAGATAAAAGCATCACACATGACACACATATTTTTCATGTGGAAACCCAACTAAGAAAAACCACGATGGGGATGAATACCCACAATCTACTTTTGAACTCTTTAGAAGTCCGCTTTGTTAGGAGCCTTGTCCGATTAAAGACATTACAATAGGTTCTGCTAGGAACCAATCCTATTAGGGATCACCTAGTTAAGCGATGGCTACAATACCCGGTTAAGGGTTAAACCTGCTTGGGTTTACCTTGTTAGAGGATTTCAAGAACTCAATAGCTAAAGGATCTCCAGAGCTCTATAGCTTCCCAGAACTCATTAACTTTGAGTTACCCGGTTAAGGGATTTGAATCAAGCCAGTTAAAGCTACCTTGTTAAGGGATTTGTATCAAGCTAGTTAAGGCTACCCTATTAAGGGATCTCACAACTGCTGAAGTGGTTAAAGATCAACAAGAATTACAGTGATCTGGTAACAACACTCAATGCTAATGCAGATCCTTTTTGGCTCCTCTTCACCTTCTGTACATTCACTTTGCAGGTATTTCTTCTCTCCTTTGGTCTGGCAAGAATCACGTATCACTTCCCTTGGATACACACTCACATTTTTTGCCAACAACCTTAGAAAGAAACACAACATCGACCTTATAGGAAATAGACAGGTCGGTAGCAAAAACCCTAAACCCTAAAATTTTTAGGTTAAGCAATTCAAGTGGTTCAATCCTAACTGTTGAATCATACTGCATTAAATGCAACAATCTTGAATCAATCTCAAGACATTCTCCATTGTCCATTATCCACCGGTTTCATGGCGGCTGATAACCCAACACACATTATCACTATTTGACAAACTTCGCACATTCCTGAGGTAGATAGGAATAGTCCTCTTCATGCAAGATCCTTCATGCTCACAGAGCTTATGTGGCAACATGACCTGTTCTCCATTATACTGTTAACTCATCACACAAAGATCACCGATTGAGTCACATAGGCTTGAGGTACTCCAACCGGAAATCTTGAAGTGGAAACTACCTACCAACCAGTAGTCACATAGTGCTTCCATGTACTGGTTCATCTTGAACAAATATACCACTTCACTTTGGCATATATACCGGCTCACACATATGCCGGTTCTCTCTTCTCACATAACACATATGCTGGTTCACTTCGTATCATATATTGACATCAATGACAACATACAATATCATTATGTCCTTATACCGGTCCACACAATGTCAACTATCTCCCCCTTTGGCATTGATGGCAATATACAAAGATATCTCTTCACTTCACATCTTCTCCCCCATTTGCTGCAAATATCTTTTCTACTTCACTCCTTCTCCCCCTTTGACAACAATGCCAAAGTGGAGGCACAAGCATCCTTATTCCATTATGCTACTCCCCCTGAGGAGTAGCATCCTTCAACACATCAATCAATAAAAAATATGACTATGCAATACCTGACTGATGTGAAACAAATACTTTTAGTTCACCTCCTGAAGGGGTAGTACCCCCAATTCACCTCTTAAATGCACAAATGTAGTCTTTGGGAGAGGCTTGGTGAATATGTCTGCTAACTACTCCTTACTGGAAACATGTTCCAGTGCAATCTCTTTATTCTGAACCTTTTCCCTCAAGAAATGATACTTAAGCTCAAAATGCTTGGTTCTAGAATGTAAAACCAGATTCTTTGAAATATTGATAGCACTTGTGTTATCATAGAATATACTTACCGATTTAGATACAGGTATTTTGAAGCCATCTAGTACATGCTTCATCCAAATTGTCTGAGTGCAATTCATGAAAGTTGCAACATACTTCGCTTCCACTGTAGACTGAGAGATACAACTTTTCTTTTTACTCATCCATGAGACCAGTCTACCATCGAGAAAGAATGCACCACCGGTTGTGCTTTTCCGATCATCCACATTACCTTCCCAATCAGCATCTATGAACACTTTTAGATTGAAATCATTGTTGTATGGGTACCACAATCCATAGTCAACTGTTCCCTTCAAATACCTAAGAATCCACTTGACTGCAATCAAGTGGGATTCTCTTGGAATTTTTTGGAACCTTGCAGTAATGCCAACTGCATGTGCAATATCCGTTCTACTATGCACTACATAATGTAACTTACCAATCATTGACCGGTATTCCTTCTCATGAACCAGTGCAGAATCATCCTCTTTTGTCAATTTGCAACTGGCCACCATCGGTGTACCAACTAGTTTTCTATCTTCAATGCCAAAAGTCTTCAACACCTCTTTGACATTTTTGGACTAAGTGATAAAGATTCCATCTTTTATCTACTAGATCTATAGTCCAATGAAGAACTTAATCTCCCCTATGAGTGACATCTCAAACTCTTTCTTCATCTCATCAGCAAACTCATGAATCATCTTGTCATCTCCACTTAAGATAATGTCATCAAGGAAAACCTCACAGATTAGGATCTGATCTCCTTCAAACTTCAAGTAGATATTGCTATCTTCACTTGTTCTCTCAAATCCAATCTTCACAAGATGGGAATGTAGGCACTCATACCATGCCCTAGGTGCTGGCTTTAGACCATATAAGGCTTTATGTAGCCTGCACACCATATCACTGTCTTCAAATAGGGAAAACCCATCTGGTTTCTCAATATATACCTCCTCTTCAAGTACACCATTTAGGAATGCAGATTTTACATCTATTTGATATACTTTGAACCTTTTAAAAGTTGAATAAGCAAGAAGCATACGAACTCCTTCCAATCTGGCTACAAGAGCAAAAATTTCTCCATAGTCTTCTCCTTCTTCTTGAGCATATCCTTTGCACACCAATCTGGCTTTATTCCTAATCACTGTGCCATCCTCATTCAACTTGTTTCTGAACACCCATTTGGTGCCAATGACATTTTTATGCTCCGGTCTGGGTACCAAGGACCATGTACCATTCTTCTCTATCTGATCAAGTTCCTCTTCCATTGCCTTGATCCAGTCTTCATCTTTATGAGCCTCTTTGAATGATTTGGGCTCAAATTCAGAGATCATACATGAGTTTTCTCTGACCTTTCTTCTTGTAAGGATTCTTGCATCCTTATCTCCTATGATCTACTTAGGATCATTATTCAGCTTGACATACCGAGGAATTGTCTTGACTGGTTCTTCTTGCTTTTACTCTTCATCCTCATCTTCATTAGTATTAGCATTCACCGGTTCAGGAACATTGTTACTAGTACTTGGTTGATTGACAACCGGTTCCCAGAAGGTTGCAATCGGTTCTTTTACAGCTTGCTCACTATCGGTTTCCTCAATTTTCTCAGAGGATTCATCAACTCTTACATTGAAACTTTCCATAATTCTCTGAGTCCTATTGTTGTAACACTTGAAAGCTTTACTCTTGGTGGAATATCCTAGGAATATTCCCTCATCACATTTAGCTTCAAATTTGCTACCAAATACCCTAAAGTAGTTGACCATAGGTGTCTTACAGGTCCAATACTCATTAGGAGTTTTGTCCTTACCTTTCTTGATGAGTACCTGGTTCATAGTTTAGACTACAGTGCTCACCACTTCTCTCCAAAAGGTGTGACCTACCTTTCCTTGAATCAACATGGTTCTAGCTACTTCAACCATAGTCTGGTTATTCCTCTCTGCTAGGCCATTCTGCTATGGAGTCTGGGGAGCAGATAGTTGCCTTTTGATGCCAAATTCTTCACAGTACTTATTGAATTCACTAGAAGTGAATTCCCCTCCTTAATCGGTTTTGAGACACTTGATTCTTTTACCACTTTCCTTCTCCACTAATGCTCTGAAAGCCTTTAATTTCACAAAGGCTTCAAACTTTTCTTTCAAGAATGTGACCCACATCATTCTTTGAGTAATCATTAGTGAGAATCATGAAGTACCTATCACCCTACACACTTCTAGTTTTCATAGGACCACACAAATCAGTATGTACAAGATCAAGCAAGTTGTCAGCAGTGAAAGATTTGCCTTTAAAGGTTGAGGAAGACATTTTCCCCAATTGACACTCTCTGCACAAGGTATTATCTAGTTTGCTTAGCACTAGCAACCCTCTAACTGCTTTGATCTTACTAGCCTTCACAATGTTATCAAAGTTTACATGGCAGAGTCTCCTTTGCCATATCTAGCTATCATCAAATTTGGCCATAAGACATGTACTTATATTTGCAGTCAGATGAAATAGGTTACCTTTGGTCTGCATGCCAGTGGCCACCAATTTACCATCTTTTCCTTTGATTCTGCAAACTCCATTCTTGAATTCCAGAGTGAGGCCACTGTCATTTAGCTAGGCAACACTCAGAAGGTTGTGTCTGAGACCATCAACCTAGTACACATTGTCAGCACTGCTCTTTCCATTCAGAGAGATGGACCCTCTGCCTTTGACCATGCATGGTGCATCATTGCCAAAGTGAATCACACCACCATCATACTCCTCCAAGGATAGAAACTTGCTCTGATCACCTGTCATATGGTGAGAACAGCCACTGTCAATGATCCACTCATTGGAATTATCAAACCAGGAGATAAGAGCCTTCTTGTCTACCACATCTTCCTTTATAGCAACAAACACAATGTCTTCATTCTCTTCATCTTCTGATTCCTCATCTGTGACACCTTCATCAACTGCCACAAAACAGTTTCTTCAGTTTCCTCCTTTGAATTTCCTGAACCTTTCTGGTTTGTCCTTGTTGTCACCATTAGGATATTTTATAACAATATGTCCTATCCGGTTACAAGAAAAGAATTTCAAAGGTAGCTTACCTTTGTATTTACTAGTTCCTTTAGGAAGCTTCCTAGCAAGGAGAGCTTCAAATGCCATCAAAATCTCCTCATCATTCAGTTCTCTGCTCTGACTAGGTTCACCACTAGTGCTAGTTTCTTTTCCTTTTTTGGATGGTATAGAAGAGGCTTTAAATGTTGATTCAGTCTTTTGAACACTGCCATCAAAACTATTTAGCTCATAGGTTGTCAACTTGGCTATGATGGATTCCAAGGATACCTTAGACTTGTCTATTGATCTCAGCTCCTGGATAGCAACAACCCTTATTGCATAGACCGGCAATAGGGATCTCAGGACGTTTCTTACCATAGTGGAATCTTCTATTTTACCACCTGCACTCTTGATTTCTCCAACAACTATTTTGATTTTTATTCCATACTACTGAATGGTCTCACCTTCAACCATCCGCATATCTTCAAACTTTCCTCTCAGGCTTTCTTCCTTAGCCTGTTTTACATGTTCATCACCACCATAGATATTTTCAAGAGCATCCCATACCTCTTTGGGATTTACCTTATCTTGAACATCAATAAACTCAACATCTGATAGACTACTAATGAGGGCTTCCATGACTTGCCCATTTTCTTGTATTTCTCTCTTTTGGTCATCAGTGAGAGTATCGATAGGGACAACATAGACATTCTCAACATAACTCCAGTGTTGAGCACCCATGCTTCTAATCAATATCTTCATCCTATCTTTCCATATGCCAAAATTTTCCTTGTTAAACTTTGGACCTTCCCTCTTCATCATTTGATTGGGATCTTTACCTCAAGCAGTTAAGCTTAAAACACAGAGGACCTAGAGGATGCTTTGATACCAATTGATAACTCAATGATGAACCAATAGTACCAAACCGATACTGAGAGGGGGGGGTGAATCAGTACAAACACAAACATAGTCCAAAACTGGTTTGATAGCAAATACTCCAAATGACTGGCAAGCAGTGATACTAGTTGAAACAGAGTGCAACTGGTAAAACCTAGAATAACTAAAACAATCATAAACCTGTCACTTATTAAGCTTTCCTCTTAGCTCAATACTATCGTACCATTACACCCTCATGCATGAATAGGTAAACTATCATCTAATCTTCACAACAGTTAGTTGAATATGTTTTATAGGTAGACATAAAACATAGAACCATTATATGCTCAACAGGTAATAACAAAGCATCACAAGATAAAAGCATCACACATGACACACATATTTTTCATGTGGAAACCCAATTGGGAAAAAACATGGTGGGGATGAATACCCACAATCTATTTTTGAACTCTTTAGAAGTCCACTCTATTAGGAGCCTTGTTCAGTTAAAGACATTATAAGAGGTTCTGCTAGGAACCGATCCTGTTACGGATCACTCGGTTAAGGGATGGCTACAATACCCAGTTAAGGGTTAAACCTAGTTGGGGTTACCTTGTTAGAGGATTTCAAGAGCTCAATAGCTAAAGGATCTCCAGAGCTCTATAGCTTCCCAAAACTCATTAACTTCGAGTTACCCGGTTAAGGGATTTGAATCAAGCCGGTTAAAGCTACCCTGTTAAGGGATTTTTATCAAGCTAGTTAAGGCTACCCTGTTAAGGGATTTCACAACTATTGAAGTGGTTAAACATCAAAAAGAATTACAATGATTTGGAAACAACACTCAATGCTAATGCAGATCCATTTTGGCTCCTCTTCACCTTCTGCACATTCATTTTGCAGGTATCTCTTCCCTCCTTTGGTCTGGCAAGAATCACGTATCACTTCCCTTGGATACACACTCACAACTTTTGCCAACAACCTTAGAAAGAAACACAACATTGACCTTATAGGAAACAAATAGGTTGGTAGCAAAAACCCTAAACCCTAAATCTGTTAGGTTAAGCAATTCAAGTGATTCAATCCTGACTGTTGAATCATACTGCATTAAATGCAATAATCTTGAATCGATCTCAAGACATTCTCCATTGTCCATTATCCACTGATTTCATGGCGACTGATAACCCATCACATGTTATCACCATTTGACAAACTTCTCACATTCCCGAGGTAGATAGGAATAGTCTTCTTCATGCAAGATCCTTCACGCACACAGAGCTTACGTGGCAAGATGACCTATTCTCTATTATACTGTTAACTCATCACACAAAGATCACCAATTGAGTCACACACGCTTGAGGTACTCCAACCAAAAATCCTGAAGTTGAAACTACCTACCAATCGGTAGTCACATAGTGCTTCCATGTGCCGGTTCATCTTGAACAAATATACCACTTCACTTTGGCATATATACCGGTTCACACATATGTCGGTTCTCTCTTGTCACATAACACATATGCTAGTTCACTTCATATCACATATTGACATCAATGACAACATACAATATCATTATGTCCTTATACTAGTTCATATAATGTCAACAACATGGAGCAACTAAGAGAATTGTGGAGTTCACACCTGAGTCAGTTTTCATTCGAGACTTGGAGACTAGAGCTATCATTGCAACTAGGGTAGTTGATCATGCATCTCAGCTATACTCCTTTTCAGATTTTGTTGATGATAATGATTTCACATATGATGATTCTTCACATGATGATCACACTTCTTGTAATAGTTCAGATTTTGAGAACTTTGGGTACTTGAACTTGGGGATTCTCACATGTGACCCTATTCTTGAGCCTTGTGTTTGATCTCCTCCTATTGATATTGTTGTTCTCAAAATCTGATTCCCCTTCAATGCCCTTAATAATACAATCTAAAATGGGTGCTGAGAAGACATCAAGGATAAAGGGATTCTAGAGACAACATATGACAAGGTTTGGTTAGACCTTCTACACTTCGGGCTTTTCTTTGAGCCCAGGTGGGTATACCCTTTGTGAATTAACTTCACACTCTTAAGCAACAAACCCACAGCAAACCAGTCCAGAAAACCAATGGGTGTATTCACCTTGAAAACAACTGAAAACAAAGAATGAAACAATACTCAACTTCAGCATATTTGATCAACAAAGCATGCAATAAACAGCTTCGATTAGTACCAGTGCTTTATCCAAGGCTACAGAGTCACTCAAACTCAAATAAAACTCCTGAAACAAAATATCTCTATACTTCCCATCAACTTGGTTTCCATTAATCCTTGCGAATGCCTAACACCAACAAGAATTCAATCACTTCAAACTAAACGATGGTCCTCAAAATTCAAAGTTTCTCCCAAAGTATTTACTGGTAAGAATGATCATGCATATTTAATTTCCCTCCTAAAGAGAAAAGCTAAAAACACCCATACTGAGATTGCCTTACAATTTCAATCAAACAGAAAATCCTAGATTATTCAGAATGAAAATAGTAAATAAACTTAAGGATAAGTTTGAAGACGACACAAAGCTTCACTCAAAACTGACGGCCTGTATATTGATATTCATTTGAAAAGATTTTACAAAAGTCTGATTCTCCATTAAACTTTTGGAAAAGCTCAGATAATATTTCTGCAGCGTTTTCTTACAAAATTTTTTGTGATCCCTCTCTCTCTAGTCCTGGTATCCATTTATAACAATATGGATGCACAAAGCTTCGGACTTCTCGAGGAAAGTTTGTTACAATTATTTCAAAAATTGAAGAGGTTACAATTTTTTACGTGAATCAGTTATGCGCTCTTCTCAGATTCCCCAGCAGTCTGTTCAACGGGTTGTTCAGTTGTAACCTCTTCTGGCTCTTCAGGGGCGCCCTCCAACTGCTCCGGATCTCGAGTGGAATATTTAACTCCCCACTCACTATATGTCTCTTCTGTCGGCCATACAAAACTAATCACATCATTCTTAACTTTAGTCAACCTTTTCCAAGAATTCCTCAGTTTGTTGACTTCTGAGTTAAGAAAACTATAGTGTGATTTAATTCTTTCTATTTCCTGTATGGTTATAACAAAGAAAGAGGTATCATCCAGATCAATGATTCCATTGACCCTTGCTGACAATTTGGCATTTATCTCATTGAGCCATATCTGCTTATCTTTTAGCTGATCTGGATTGGCAAAAATCCCTGGGAGCAACTCACAAACTTGATCAGTGTATTCCTTCTTAAGCAATTTAACCCTTCTTTCCACATTATCCACCTCTGTTGCCAATTGTAATAAACTCTTAGTGATATCAGAAGTGGATTTGATAATGGGATTAGCTCTTGCTTCATCATAGGAAACACACATGAACTCTAAGTCTTGCTCCCTAGGCCTCCATCTGTCAAAAATGGGTGTCAAAATGGCCTTATCTCTTCTTAATTCAGTCCATATCTCCATGACCTTTCCTACACTATTGTGAAGGAGTGAGGCATTTATAGTGTCTGCAAAACTAGAGATTGTGGCTTTTATCTTCTCCTCATACTTCCCCGCATAATAGGCCTGAGTCTGCTTTAGATTCTTCAATTCTTGGGGAGTTATCTCAATCATTTGAGAGCTGGAAGGCGCAGGAGACGGTGGGAGCTCAATGATGGGGCTAGTAGGTGGAGGTCTTGCAGGAGAAGAGGTGATCATTAATGTTGAAGACTCACCTTGTTGGTGTTGTCCTGCTAGCTGGCTCTGCAATTTAGCAATAATGCTATCTTTGCCTCTTATCTCCTCCTTAGCACTATCCTAAGCCTTCAAAATTGTTTCCAATTTAAGCTAGAGGGCCTCCTTTTCTTTGGCTTCCTTTTCAGCCACTGCAACACTAAATTTGGTAGTCTCTAGCACAGTGCTAGCAACCTCTACTACCCATGTACTCTCTACTCTCTTGATCATCAATCCACCAATGTGACTTGTCCCTGAGGTGTCCTTACCTTTCTTATCCTCATTTCTTTTAAGGGACCACATGACTAGTGTAGCATTGTCCTTACTGAATGTAACCCCTTCCATGGGTTTGGTCTCCTTTCTTACTGCATCCAGCACTAGAGCATCAGCAATATTCCATTCTGGTAAAATGAGCACTCCAGCTTGTGCTACTAGATCCCTTCCCTGTTTAGGAGTGAAGGTTTTGAATTCTTCCATCATCTCCTGTTTTATTTCTTCCTCCACTGAGGCTGGGTCTTTATTAGGCTATTCTGCCTTTATTGCTTCACATCTAGCATTATATTTAACTATATGCTGCTTCCAGATAAATTGCATGAATGCTTCAGATGTGACAAAGCTATCATCAGCTAGAAAGGCACTAGTGGCCTTCTTTATCTCAGGATCCCACTCCTGGCCTTTGAGTTCAGTTGAAGTGATGTCCATCTGTGCTTCAGTGGGCTCTTCTGGCATCCCTTCTTCTACTTCATCATAGGTATATGCGATTTCCCCCGAGCTGCCCAACTGAGAGAGGTATTTAGTTGCTGCTTGCTCATCTCCTATGTGAAGAGGGGATTGGGATGGGGAATAGAGGGGTGTATCTGATTGCACTTCCTTCCCCACCCTCTGCTTCTTTGGGCTGTCCTGGATGTCAATGATTTCTTGTGCCTTCCTCTTTCCTTTGGATGAAGAAGGCTCCCCTGTTGTAGACACTAGCACACTATAACCTAGTTTCTTATGCAGGGTGTAATCACCAGGAGGGATTGCTTTAGTGGGAGCTGATTTTCCCAAAATCATTCTTGCTTTCTCAGGGTTATTCTTGATTACAACTTCCCTCTTCTCCTTTATTTTTTGCATTACATCCTCAAAGCAAATAATAAAAAATTTTATCTTCTCTTCCAATGGGTCATAGCTAGCATCAAATTGATGCACAAAATCCAGGGCCTTCCTATAAGCCACCCACTTTTCCTTCCTCAACTCCTGTTCATCTAAATCAAATTCATTCCTGATGAGGTCTTCAGGAAAGTGGAATTGATGAGTTCTACCTCTGCATGCTACTTTCTTCCGGAACACACCATTGTAAAAGTCCTCTGGATCAGCACATCTAGACACTGCAGTGGACAAATGGTAGGGTTTGAGGAAATCCTCAAAACATTTCCAGCCTCCCTTGGTGATTACAAATTGGTGGGCTACTGTAGCTACAGGGAAAATAGTCCCTTTACCTCTGCTTGTTAACTCTACCTCTTGCAGGTCACCAATTTGTCTGAGAATCTCAGCTATTCCCACTTTGAGGGGGACCTGGTATGGTAACAAAAATGGGGTGCCTCTAAAACCAAGGACTCTAAAAACTATAGAGACTAGATATAAGTACATATCACCCCAGTTATGAACTATCTTGATATTCTCTGCGAATTCTTTTGGTCTTAAGAACTCCAGAAGAACCTTGGGGACTCTTGGGTTGTCAGAGCAAAGGAGAGTCCTTATTTTGGATGCAAAATATTTATCAAATTTTAGAAAACTAGCATCCTCTCTGTCCCATGACAACACAGTACTCCATAGTTGTATCGACATCTTCTCTCCCTCCTTTTCTTTTACCAGGTCCATACCACTAGTGAAATAATCACCACCTTTGAAGAGAAAGAGGTGCATCAAGAGTTAATACCACCCAAATGGCCTATCCACCTTTCCATTATTTATCCCTATCAACCCTCCATGGATAGCATCGGCAATATAAGAAGCATAATCAAATGTAATAGCAAGAGAAGGATTCAAAATTTGAACAATCATTAGCAAGTAATGGTTTGACATATTCGATTCAGCATCCTCTCCTAGAACTTGGCAAAGTGCCCAATACATCCCTTTTGCCCTCAAGGTAAACGTACTTAATGAAAAAGGCTCTTGTGTGTTGGGCCCTACAACTGCTAACCCTCCTACTTTCAGAAAAAGTTCTTTGAGAGGCCCATTCCTAAGATGACTCCTCTGTGCCCTATACACCTGAGCTAATTGTGTGAAGTTTATGGGTTCCAAGAAGCTTGTAAACTCACTGAGCCCAAACGCTGTTCTCAACTCTTCTGCATTGATTTCCACGAGGGTTCTCCCATTTACATCCCGGATGCACCTTGTGATTGAATCATAGTTTAATACCATTTGGGTTAACAAGTCTGTATCCATAAATACTCCTGGGACTACTAATTTCCCAACATCTAGTTCCCAAACACTGTTTTGAGGAGCAGGAGAATTTCTCATTCCAAATCCGACTCTAAACAGCCCCAACCCGGACATTCCAACCTGTGAGTCTCTCAACCAATTACCTTTGTCATACAATCCTTCTCCAATCTTCAGACGAGGAGCCCTGGGTAATAACTCTTTGGCCTTAGATGCCTGGTTAGTTGACAGCGTCAACTGCTCTAAAAAGTCATCACATACACTTCTTTCTAAATAATTAACCTTGGCAGAAAATTCCCTTTTAGGAGCCATTTGAAAATGCAACAAGATGAATATCACTTCTTAAACAATCCTGTAACACAAGAATAATTTCACTTATTACACCACACAAAAATAGCTGCAAAATAAGAAAGAACCTGATGCTTGCTTGAAGGAATTCGCTCTGCAACTGATTCACCTTCTCTGTATTTGCAAAAGATAACTCTGCGTTACTCTTCTGCAAAATCCTTTTAAAAGATCTCTATACTTGGTTGTTAGGAAATCAAATGCTTGTACTCTGGGCCTTAACTATAACATTGATTCCGCATGCTTCGGCCGTCCCTTCAAAATCGAATTCATACGAGAATTCATATTTTAACTCCAACGGGTCGCAGCCTTCCTGCAAGTGTCTCATTGTGAATTGCATTTTGACGGCTTTGTCTTTAGTCTGGGTCCCATCTTCCTATTGGCTACATAATACCACGCGGCATCTGATCATTGGCTTAGAAAATCCCTTTACATTCTGTTTTGATACTGGCCGAATGTATCCCTTTATATTGTGGCGGGCCCATGTTTTTCCCTTTTGGCCATGTCATCGTCATGCCACATGGACGGCTAATATTCATTCTCGCTATTTCATGGCCTTAAAGGGCAAGCACTTAACCCTTGCGAAATAGCACCGACCGTTGGATCTTCTCTGCAGTCGATCGGTGTTTAACCCCTTGAGAAAGCTCTCAGAGATGGTGGGCCCACGGATACGCCATGGACACCTGGCGCCTTGTCACTTTCGGAGCTGACCTGTCAATTTTTCATTCGTCAAGCAGGAACCATAAGGACCCACAGTTTCCTTTTGGACCGCGTGTCATCAAGACACATGGACGGTCCTGGTTAACTCTCGCTATTTCGCGGCCTTAAGAAGTGGGCATCTTACCCCTGCGAAATAGCGCGAGCCATTAGATCATATCTCAACTTGCTCAGCATTTAAACCCTGTTAGAAGCTTTCAGGAAAGGCGGGCCCACGGACACGCCATGGACACCTGGCACCTTGTCATTTTCGGAGCTGACCTGTCACTTTTTCATTCGTCGGAAGGAGCCACGGGGTCTCAATGAATTGTAAGAGCTATCCCTGCCAGGTCATCTCCACCTGTGAACTGACTCATCTTTAGGGCCCACTTTTGAACTTTAATCTTAACCCGCTGACTATGGCGACTTGTGCCACGTGCCGCCGTCTAATACGCCAGAAGAAAACCACAGAGGGGGCGGCCTACCTTCTTTGACGGCCACATCATTTACTTCCTCAGCATGACACATGGACAGCTGATATTCATTCTCGCTATTTCACAGCCTTAAAGGGCGAGCACTTAACCCTTGTGAAACAGCGCCGACCGTCGGATCTTTCCTCAAGTTGATCGGCGTTTACTGGGCCCGACACTTTAGAAGGAAATAAAACAGGGTGAAATTTTTTCAAATAATCAACATAACCGCCTAGGTAAATAGCAAGGGGGGGACACTTCCTATGACCCCGTGACCCATGACTTAAGTGGAATAAAGTAACGACAGAAAAGAAACCAGGGGATCTAACACAAAGGATAAAGTAAAACTTGAAAAACCCATAAACCCTCTAGGTTTAGAACAAAGCTGAAGCACTTGGGACCACACCCTATTCGAATATTTTCAAAGTACCATAGCCAATTATGGGGAAGGTAGAACCCAATTTTAAAACAGTGATAACAGCTGCTCTGACTGGGGATGGTTGATTGCAAGATCAACACAAGAAAACTTAGAAACTCTGGAGAAACAGACCCACAAACAGACCAAAACCAAGAAAACAAGAAACAAAACAAAATATATACAAACAAAGGACCCACAGTGCATGGATATTAAGAGAAATAATGCTTCAGGAATTGTCCATGCACTGGAAATTCCTGCATCTCATCATTCATATTCTTCAAAAAATATGAATCCTTACCATTCAAGTCACTAATTACAAAAGGGCCAATCCAAAGTGATTCAAATTTCTTATGCTTTCCTTTATCCTTCCCTTTTGCATTCCACTGAAGAACCATATCATCAATTTGAAACTTCCTTAACGATGTCCTTTTATCAAAAAGATATTTTGACTGTAACTGGAGCTTCTGATTTTTCTTATGAGCAGAAGTTCTAAGCTCTTCCACTTCTACAATTTGGATCATTCTGTTCTCCATTGGTTCAGATATTTCCATGTCCTCTTCCTGCAAAAACTTATACACTGGGAGAAGGTTATTTACCGGTAATTTGGCTTGGGTACCATAAACCAACTCAAAAGGTGACATTCCAATAGATTTTTTAACTATTATTCTATCCACCCACAGAGCTAATTTCAACTTTTGATCCCAAGACCTTTTGTTCTCTTCTAGGATCTTCTTGATGATATTTAGCAAGCTTTTGTTGCTAGATTCTGCTTGTCCATTCCCCTGAGGGTGATAAGGCGATGAGTATGACATGAGTATACCATGACTATTGCAAAAACCTAGAAATTTTTCTGATCTAAAACACAGCATTATCCATTACCAATTTTGCAGGTGTTCCAAATCTAGTCACAATATTATCCATCAGGAAATCAATGACAATTTTACTAGTAGCTCTTCTTGTGGGAATAGCTTCTATCCATTTGGTAAAATAATCTGTAGCCACTATAATCCATCCATGGCCCCTTCCTGACTTCTCAGCAATTTCTCCAATAAAATCAATGCCCCATTGGACAAAAGGAGCTTCTACAGAAACTGGATTTAGTGGTAAGGCTCCTTCATACTTGAGCTTAGAAGAAAATCTCTGACATGAATCACATCTTCGAACATATGCATGGGTATCTTTAAACAAAGTAGGCCAATAATACCCAGCCCGTATTATCTTACCAGCCGTAGTCTTAGCAGAGTAATGACCTCCACATACTCCATCATGCATTTCATTCAACATCTGTTTAGCTTGAAATTCATCCAAACACAGTAGTAACTCCCCATCTCTTTTTCTCCAAAAAAGATCACCCTGAATGAGGACATACTTTTGGGACTTGAGCTTTAAAGTTCTCTTCTGGTTGTGTGTCATTCCCTCTGGCAGCATATTACCCCTCAATACTTGTATTATCTCTGTGTACCATGGTTGTCTCTCAATACTAGTAACCAAAGTATCTTTAACCTCAACATTGTGTACTTCAACATTCATGAGATTTGACTCAGTCATGAGCTTAGCCAAACCTAACCCTCTCACCAATTTAGTAATCTTTATCTCTAAATTGAATTCTTGAATTCTATTGATTCACCTACATCTCTTCCCAGTAACCTCAGACTGAGACAAAATATCTTTAACTGCAGCATGTGGAACATAGGCAGTGACATTTGCATTCACCAGATATGGCCTAAAGGCTTTAACAGCTTTAACCAAGGCATAAGCTTGTTTCTCCATGGTTTCATATTTTAATTCTGCCGCTTGCAAAGATTTGCTATAGAAAGCTATGGGATGTTCATATCCCTCGTTATCCTTTTGCAATAATACTGCAGCCACTGTGTGATATGAAGCAAAAGAAAACAGAGAAAAAGGCTTACCATAATCTGGGGACTTCAACACTGGTGCTTCCTGGATTGCTTTCTTAATCTCATTAAAAGCTTTTGAGGCTTCCTGATCCCAGTGAAACTTTGCGTCCTTCTTGAGCAACTTGACAATAGGCTTCACTATCTCAGCAAAGTTTGCAATGAATCTCCTGACAAAATTCACTTTGCCTAAAAAGGACTGGATTCCTTTCACATTCTTTGGTTCAGACACCCTGTTGATTGCTTCAATTCTCTCGGGGTCTATTCTTATCCCTTCCTTGGAAACTATATGTCCCAATAACTTTCCTTTAGTGACCCCAAAGTGACATTTCTTGGGATTCAGTGATACACCAAATTTCAAAGCCTTATCAAACACCTTCTCTAAATGTCCATAGTGATCATCAGCTTTCTTTGAGAAACAAGTTAAATCATCTTGGTAAACCACCATAATAATATTAATGAATTCCTTAAAAGCCACATCCATAGCTCTCTGAAATGTAGCCCCTGCATTCTTTAGTCCAAATGGCATTCTCACATATACATAAGTCCCCCATGGGGTAGTAAAAGTTGTTTTAAACTATTCTGACTCCTTTACTAGCACTTGATTGTATCCTGAGAAACCATCCATCATGGATAAAAGATCACATCCTGTCACTCTTTGTAGCATTGCTTCCATATTTGGGGATGAATAATTATCTTTTAAAGAGGCAACATTAAGATTCCTAAAATCAACACACAATCTGATGTCTCCATTTTTCTTTCTTACTGGGACCAAATTAGAGACCCATGAAGAATGTCTGATTGGTTTGATAATCCCCCCTTCTCTCAATTTAGTCAACTCTTGTTGCATTTTTGTTTCTAACAAGGGGTTAATAGGTCTCTGTTTCTATCTGAATGGCTTAGCATCTGGAAGTAAAGGAACTTCATGCTAAAAAAGATCTTGTCTATATGCCTTTAGGTCTTCATAAGACCAAGCAAAAACATGTTTATACCTTTTCAGTAAACTGATTAGGTTAGTCCTAACATGAGGAGGTAGCTTCTTTCCAATATATACCAACTTGGGGGATGATTCTATCCCCAAGTTGACCTCCTCTAATTCTTCTAACTTGGTGGTAGATTGCTGGTGTAAATGACTATCATTATAACTAAACATACTTTCTAACTCCACCAACCCTTTAGGTATCTCATTGGTTTCCAACTGGACAATATCATTTCCAAACACTGTCTCTCTGTCATCCACCACTTCCACCAATGCATTACAATCAATCTTTTGTCCATCATAATCATCGACACATTGGATGAACCTAAGAATATCTTCATCATCAGCAAAAACTTGCCAATTATATACATTATCAGGAATAGCAGGCCTAGCTTTTATTTCCATAGTGGAAATACCAATTAGTGTTGCATCATCATTTTTTAAAGCAACATTAGCTAGGAAATCTGCCATAATATTTCTTGTTCGCTCTATCCAGTTGATAGAAAAGGCATCAAAGTATTCAATAACATCCCAAACAGCATGCTTATATTGCTTCAATTTATCATTTTTGGATGTATATTTAAATCTTACCTGAGAGACAACCAACTCTGAATCGCCCATCACTTTCAATAATCGGATTCCATGCCTTTTTGCAACCTCAAGTCCTAATAACAGGGCTTCATACTTTGCAGTATTATTTGTGCACTGGAATGCCAATAAGAATGAATATTTAAAGGTTATACCTGATGGGGATACAAAAAGGACCCCTGCTCCAGACCCTTCTTTGGAACAAGCTCCGTCAAAATACATTTGCCACAATCCATACTGTTGTGCTTGTAGTTCAACTACAATTGGGTCAGTGTTCTTCAATTGAGGTGATACTGGCTGAATTCTGAAGTTATCTAAATCCACATCAATCATACAATTAAGCATATTAGGGTCCACATTTTCAACTACCTTAGGAGCTCGTGGCTCCCTGTATAGTTTGACCTTATTGCCACCAACAGGAATAGTAGCATAAGACAAATCCAATTGAACATTTCCCCCCACTGCTGCTGCCCACTGCCTAGAAAGTAACATGCCATAGTGGGGTTTAGTATCTGTGACAATAACATCCATTTTATAAGTAGCTTCAGGAAATGCAGCTATTTTTACTTCTACATCTTTCATTGTACCTATCACAGGCACTTCTCTATTATCCATGGCATAACATTTACCATACACAGTAGTCACTGACAACCCTAATTCTTTCATAACACCATAGGGTATTACATTAGCAACTGCTCCTGAATCTATCATGCAATTTTTAATTAACCGGTTATTAACTAGCAGGGTAACATAGAAGGGATCCACTTGAGAAGGCTCCTGAGTAATAGTGGTTCCAACATATACCTCTGGAGTTTGGAACTCTTGATCCTTTCCAATTCTATCTAAACCAGTGGGTAATACTGAGTCACCATCAGATATACTAGAAAATAGAGACAAAGCTGCATCCTTGTGTTCTTTAATCTTTAGTAACTCTACTAATGGGACAGTGACCTTCATTTGAGTTAAAGCTTGGGCCATATCAAATGTAGAATAATTACATTTTTCAGTATTAGCCTTGACCTTTTCTACTTTGAGTTGATTGGCCTTTTTTACTATTTCTGCCTTTTGTACATCACCAACAATTTTGGCATCTATGGTTCTAGGTAAGTCTTTAACTTGTTCCTCTTTTTCTTGACTAGCTTTAACAGTAGCAGTAACACTGTTTGATGCCCCTTTCTTAGTGACTTCTTTTACAAACATAGAACTTGGCTCACCTTGATCAGTATCTCTCTTGGTGCTTCTCAGGTTGTAATTATGTTTTGCTTTGGCAATTGCAGCCTTAGTGAGATTTTTAACTTCCTCTTCACTAGGCCTCCTAAGATGAACTTCTTCATCTTCAATTGTTACCACATTCAATGTAGGGTGCCAACCTAAGGCTAATTGCCCTTGCACTAATCTTTCATTATCTAGCACATCACTGCATTCACTTTGCATAGATTCCTCATCACTTTCTATGATAGTTTCAAACATATTAATATCAAGCTCTGTTTCTGGTCTCATGGATTCTTCCAGAGCTTGAGCCACTGCACACTGATGAGGAGAATGTGGTCCATCACAAGCAATACACCAGGGAGTATTTTCTATATTATTAACAGTTTTCCCTTTCAAAGGATCTGGTGTGTCTTGGCTTTGGGCAATTTTAGGCTTCTCAGCTTGGGGCTTACCATCCTTCCAATTTGTATTGTATGGCATATCATGTAACCTAGGAGGTCTATCCTGCCAATTATAGTGAGGCTTATCATTTTTGTTGACCTTAGCAGTCAAATCTTTCATAGCAGTAACTAGTTTTTCTATTTTATCCTCCTCTTTAGCAACTTTGTTAAGTTGCTGTTTGGTTTCATGCCATAATCTTCCATCTATCCTTCTTCCTAATTTTCCAGATGTTTTTCTATTACTTTCTACATTTATGGCAATTCTAAAGGCATCCCTCAGGTTATGAGGATTTTTATCTCTTAGGATATAAGTCATTTTGGAATCAAATGCATTGTAATATGTATTAAGGCACATATTGTCATCTAGCCTCATTACCTGATACAACCTATGCATAGCTTTTTGGAACCTAGCATTAAAATCAGTGACTATTTCATTTTCAGATTTTCTAATGTTATTGAACTCATTTAGCATGAAACTCACATTAGTTTTATCACCATACTATTCTTGAAAGCAATTTTTGAATTCTTCCCATGAACCTATGCTAGCTACTGGGAGGCCTCTGTACCAATCTCTTGCATCATCGACCAGGGATTGAACAAACAGTTTCATAATAACATCTTCATCAACTATCTCATAATCATTTATCAAATCCCCGAAAGATTTGAGATGTTCCTCAGCACTGACTGCATTGTTCCCAGCAAATTTATGGAGTTTGTCTCTTAACTCAGTGGGAACATGATTTGGATATCCTGGGATCCCATCAAAAAACAATTGCCTATATTGTTCTAGATTAATCGGCCTTCTCTGAAAAGGGGAAACAGTACTATTATTCCCCATGATCATTTTAGCTTTTAGGATTGGGGATTGAGATGTTTGGGTGTACTGTTTATTTGAAGGTATGTGGCTTGCTGAGGCAATGTTAGTGTGTACTGCTGGTTGGATATTAACCTGAGGAAGAGAGATATGTTGGGGATTAGGCTTGCTAAGATCTTCCGATGGGAATATAATAGGGGGAGCTTTTAGGTAGTTAATCTTTCTTTTAACTTCCTAATTTGCAGCTTCTAACTCATCCTTTTCCAACTCCATTTGGAGATCTTCCTTTTCCTTCCTCATCCTTTCCATCTCTTTCTCATGTGCTAGGATCCTATGAGAAATCCCTTCTGCAGTTTTAGACTCTACTTCATCATCTACCCATATCTGTTTCCCTTTGTCTACATTAACTTTAGGAAGCTGGGAGTCATTAAAAACTTCCTTACTTGGCTGGGCTACTGACTTAGAAACTGGTCTAATCTTAGGGATTAAGATCTCCCTAATCACTGGGCCTTCCTCATCACCCTTTTCTTTTTCCTTGGCAAGCACTTCAAGATCAGCTATCTGTCTAAGAAGCCTATCTCTCTCCATTATTTTGGCTTTAACTTCCTTTTCCTTATCTGCCTCCTTTTGGGCCCTCAAGGATATTAAATGATGAACTCTTTTATTTAATTCTTCAATCTCTTGAGACATTTTATCCTCATTAGGATAGTTTTCTTCAAAATCTGATGCATTAATTTGATCTATATCAATCAAACTAATGTTCCCATCTATTGTCCTAGGAACAGAGTGCCTAATTGCATTTGAGCTAGTTCTATCTTTTGTAGAAACACTAACATGTGATAAATCTTGACTTAAAGTAGGCACATCATCAATATTTTCAAACAATCCTGAATGAAAACCTAAAATATCATGCTCTAAATCTCTTGAAGATGAATTTGACTTTGCATAAACAGGTCGGTCAGGCATCTTACCAGTATTGTTGTTTTTCTGCACCCATGCAGCATTTGATGGTTCGTGCATCACAGATCTCTTCTGTCCTCTTCGTGATTGCTCTGGCAGACCTTCTTGCAAGGTTTCACGAGGATGTTTCTTCATGAATGACCTTGTGTGCCTATTTCCTTGCATCTTGTTTGTCTTTATTTTAGAAAGTTTATGTCTCACAAGGACTGGTTCAAAAGTAACAGAGTCGCCACCCACAAAACTATGGGAAAGATAAAGAACAAGCAGTCTTACTCACAAATACAACGATACTCTCCATAAGTCTCGGCGCAGATTTATATCTTTATCTTTATTATAACTCTCCCCAGCAGAGTTGCCACTTTTGTTGTTCTCAAAATCTGATTCCCCTTCAATGCCCTTAATAATACAATCTAAAATGGGTGTCGAGAAGACATCAAGGATAAAGGGATTCTAGAGACAACATATGACAAGGTTTGGTTAGACCTTCTACACTTCGGGCTTTTCTTTGAGCCCAGGTGGGTATACCCTTTGTGAATTAACTTCACACTCTTAAGCAACAAACCCACAGCAAACCAGTCCAGAAAACCAATGGGTGTATTCACCTTGAAAACAACTAAAAACAAAGAATGAAACAATACTCAACTTCAGCATACTTGATCAACAAAGCATGCAATAAACAGCTTCGATTAGTACCAGTGCTTTATCCAAGGCTACAGAGTCACTCAAACTCAAATAAAACTCCTGAAACAAAATATCTCTATACTTCCCATCAACTTGGTTTCCATTAATCCTTGCAAATGCCTAACACCAACAAGAATTCAATCACTTCAAACTAAACTATGGTCCTCAAAATTCAAAGTTTCTCCCAAAGTATTTACTGGTAAGAATGATCATGCATATTTAATTTCCCTCCTAAAGAGAAAAGCTAAAAAACACCCATACTGAGATTGCCTTACAATTTCAATCAAACAAAAAATCCTAGATTATTCAGAATGAAAACAGTAAATAAACTTAAGGACAAGTTTGAAGACGACACAAAGCTTCACTCAAAACTGACGGCCTGTATATTGATATTCATTTGAAAAGATTTTACAAAAGTCTGATTCTCCATTAAACTTTTGGAAAAGCTCAGATAATATTTCTGCAGCGTTTTCTTACAAAAATTTTTGTGATCCCTCTCTCTCTAGTCCTGGTATCCATTTATAACAATATGGATGCACAAAGCTTCGGACTTCTCGAGGAAAGTTTGTTACAATTATTTCAAAAATTGAAGAGGTTACAATTTTTTACGTGAATCAGTTATGCGCTCTTCTCAGATTCCCCAACAGTCTATTCAATGGGTTGTTCAGTTGTAACCTCTTCTGGCTCTTCAGGGGCACCCTCCAACTGCTCCGGATCTCGAGTGGAATATTTAACTCCCCACTCACTATATGTCTCCTCTGTCGGCCATACAAAACTAATCACATCATTCTTAACTTTAGTCAACCTTTTCCAAGAATTCCTCAGTTTGTTGACTTCTGAGTTAAGAAAACTATAGTGTGATTTAATTCTTTCTATTTCTTGTATGGTTATAACAAAGAAAGAGGTATCATCCAGATCAATGATTCCCTTGACCCTTGCTGACAATTTGGCATTTATCTCATTGAGCCATATCTGCTTATCTTTCAGCTGATCTGGATTGGCAAAAATCCCTGGGAGCAACTCACAAACTTGATCAGTGTATTCCTTTTTAAGCAATTTAACCCTTCTTTCCACATTATCCACCTCTATTGCCAATTGTAATAAACTCTTAGTGATATCAGAAGTGGATTTGATAATGGGATTAGCTCTTGCTTCATCACAGGAAACACACATGAACTCTAAGTCTTGCTCCCTAGGCCTCCATCTGTCAAAAATGGGTGTCAAAATGGCCTTATCTCTTCTTAATTCAGTCCATATCTCCATGACCTTTCCTACACTATTGTGAAGGAGTGAGGCATTTATAGTGTCTGCAAAACTGGAGATTGTGGCTTTTATCTTCTCCTCATACTTCCCCGCATAATAGGCCTGAGTCTGCTTTAGATTCTCCAATTCTTGGGGAGTTATCTCAATCATTTGAGAGCTGGAAGGCGCAGGAGACGGTGGGAGCTCAATGATGGGGCTAGTAGGTGGAGGTCTTGCAGGAGAAGAGGTGATCATTAATGTTGAAGACTCACCTTGTTGGTGTTGTCCTGCTAGCTGGCTCTGCAATTTAGCAATAATGCTATCTTTGCCTCTTATCTCCTCCTTAGCACTATCATAAGCCTTCAAAACTGTTTCCAATTTAAGCTGGAGGGCCTCCTTTTCTTTGGCTTCCTTTTCAGCCACTGCAACACTAAATTTGGCAGTCTCTAGCACAGTGCTAGCAGCCTCTACTACACCTGTACTCTCTACTCTCTTGATCATCAATCCACTAATGTGACTTGTCCCTAAGGTGTCCTTACCTTTCTTATCCTCATTTCTTTTAAGGGACCACATGACTAGTGTAGCATTGTCCTTACTGAATGTAACCCCTTCCATGGGTTTGGTCTCCTTTCTTACTGCATCCAGCATCAGAGCATCAGCAATATTCCATTCTGGTAAAATGAGTACTCCAGCTTGTGCTACTAGATCCCTTCCCTATTTAGGAGTGATGGTTTTGAATTCTTCCATCATCTCCTGTTTTATTTCTTCCTCCACTGAGGCTGGGTCTTTATTAGGCTGTTCTGCCTTTCTTGCTTCACATCTAGCATTATATTTATCTATATGCTGCTTCCAGATAAATTGCATGAATGCTTCAGATGTGCATCCCTTCTTCTACTTCATCATAGGTATATGCGATTTCCCCCGAGCTGCCCAACTGAGAGAGGTATTCAGTTGCTGCTTTCTCATCTCCTATGTGGAGAGGGGATTGGGATGGGGAATACAGGGGTGTATCTGATTGCACTTCCTTCCCCACCCTCTGCTTCTTTGGGCTGTCCTGGATGTCAATGATTTCTTGTGCCTTCCTCTTTCCTTTGGATGAAGAAGGCTCCCCTGTTGTAGACACCAGCACACTATAACCTGCTTTCTTATGCAGGGTGTAATCACCAGGAGGGATTGCTTTAGTGGGAGCTGATTTTCCCAAAATCATTCTTGCTTTCTCAGGGTTATTCTTGATTACAACTTCCCTCTTCTCCTTTATTGTTTGCATTACATCCTCAAAGCAAATAATCAAAAATTTTATCTTCTCTTCCAATGGGAAGAAGCTAGACAATGGGTCATAGCTAGCATCAAATTGATGCACAAAATCTAGGGCCTTCCTGTAAGCCACCCACTTTTCCTTCCTCAACTCCTATTCATCTAAATCAAATTCATTCCTGATGAGGTCTTCAGGAAAGTGGAATTGATGATGCCTACCTCTGCATTCTACTTTCTTCTGAAACACACCATTGTAAAAGTCCTCTGGATCAGCACATCTAGACACTGTAGTGGACAAATGGTAGGGTTTGAGGAAATCCTCAAAACATTTCCAGCCTCCCTTGGTGATTACAAATTGGTGGGCTACTGTAGCTGCAGGGAAAATAGTCCCTTTACCTCTGCCTGTTAACTCTGCCTCTTGCAGGTCACCAATTTGTCTGAGAATCTCAGCTATTCCCACTTTGAGGGGGACCTGGTATGGTAACAAAAATGGGGTGCCTCTGAAACCAAAGACTCTAAAAACTGTAGAGATTGGATATAAGTACATATCACCCCAGTTATGAACTATCTTGATATTCTCTGCGAATTCTTTTGGTCTTAAGAACTCCAGAAGAACCTTGGGGACTCTTGGGTTGTCAAAGCAAAGGAGAGTCCTTATTTTGGATGCAAAATATTTATCAAATTTTAGAAAACTAGCATCCTCTCTGTCCCATGACAACACAGTACTCCATAGTTGTACCGGCATCTTCTCCCTCCTTTTCTTTTACCAGGTCCATACCACTGGCGAAATAATCACCACCTTTGAAGAGAAAGAGGTGCATCAAGAGTGAATACCACCCAAATGGCCTATCCACCTTTCCATTCTTTATCCCTATCAACCCTCCATGGATAGCATCGGCAATATAAGAAGCATAATCAAATGTAATAGCAAGAGAAGGATTCAAAATTTGAACAATCATTAGCAAGTAATGGTTTGGCATATTCGATTCAGCATCCTCTCCTAGAACTTGGCAAAGTGCCCAATACATCCCTTTTGCCCTCAAGGTAAACATACTTAATGAAAAAGGCTCTTGTGTGCTGGTCCCTACAACTGCTAACCCTCCTACTTTCAGAAAAAGTTCTTTGAGAGGCCCATTCCTAAGATGACTCCTCTGTGCCCTGTACACCTGAGCTAATTATTTGAAGTTTATGGGTTCCAAGAAGCTTGTAAACTCACTGAGCCCAAACGCTATTCTCAACTCTTCTGCATTGATTTCCACGAGGGTTTTCCCATTTACATCCCGGATGCACCTTGTGATTGAATCATAGTTTAATGCCATTTGGGTTAACAAGTCTGTATCCATAAATACTCCTGGGACTACTAATTTCCCAACATCTAGTTCCCAAACACTATTTTGAGGAGCAGGAGAATTTCTCATTCCAAATCCGACTCTAAACAGCCCCAACCCAGACATTCCAACCTGTGAGTCTCTCAACCAATTACCTTTGTCATACAATCCTTCTCCAATCTTCAGACGGGGAGCCCTGGGTACTAACTCTTTGGCCTTAGATATCTGGTTAGTTGACAGCGTCAACTGCTCTAAAAAGTCATCACATACACTTCTTTCTAAATAATTAACCTTGCCAAAAAATTCCCTTTTAGGAGCCATTTGAAAATGCAACAAGATGAATATCACTTCTTAAACAATCCTGTAACACGAGAATAATTTCACTTATTACACCACACAAAAATAGCTGCAAAATAAGAAAGAACCTGATGCTTTCTTGAAGAAATTCGCTCTGCAACTGATTCACCTTCTCTATATTTGCAAAAGATAACTCTACGTTACTCTTCTGCAAAATCCTTTTAAAAGATCTCTATACTTGGTTGTTAGGAAATCAAATGCTTGTACTCTAGGCCTTAACTATAACATTGATTATGCATGCTTCGGCTGTCCCTTCAAAATCGAATTCATACGAGAATTCATATTTTAACTCCAACGGGTCGCAGCCTTCCTGCAAGTGTCTCATTGTGAATTCCATTTTGACGACTTTGTCTTTAGTCTGGGTCCCATCTTCCTATTGGCTACATAATACCACGCGGCATCTGATCATTGGCTTAGAAAATCCCTTTACATTTTGGTTTGATACTGGCCGAATGTATCCCTTTATACTATGGCGGGCCCATGTTTTTCCCTTTTGGCCATGTCATCATCATGCCACATGGACGGCTAATATTCATTCTCGCTATTTCGCGGCCTTAAAGGGCGAGCACTTAACCCTTGCGAAATAGCACCGACCGTCGGATCTTCTCTGCAGTCGATCGGTGTTTAACCCCTTGAGAAGGCTCTCAGAGATGGTGGGCCCACGGACATGCCATGGACACCTGGCGCCTTTTCACTTTCGGAGCTGACCTGTCAATTTTTCATTCGTCAAGCAGGAACCATAAGGACCCACAGTTTCCTTTTGGACCGCGTGTCATCAAGACACGTGTACGGTCCTGGTTAACTCTTGCTATTTCGCGGCCTTAAGAAGTGGGCATCTTACCCCTGCGAAATAGTGCAAGCCGTTAGATCATATCTCAACTTGCTCAACATTTAAACCCTGTTAGAAGCTTTCAGGAAAGGCGGGCCCACGGACACGCCATGGACACCTGGCGCCTTGTCATTTTCAGAGCTGACCTGTCACTTTTTCATTTGTCGGAAGGAGCCATGGGGTCTCAATGAATTGTAAGAGCTGTCTCTGCCAGGTCATCTCCACCTGTGAACTGACTCATCTTTAGGGCCCACTTTTGAACTTTAATCTTAACCCGCTGACTATGGCGACTTGTGCCACGTGCCGCCGTCTAATACGCCAGAAGAAAACCACAGAGGGGGGGGCCTACCTTCTTTTACGGCCACATCATTTACTTCCTCAGCATGACACATGGATGGCTGATATTCATTCTCACTATTTCACGGCCTTAAAGGGCGAGCACTTAACCCTTGCGAAACAGCGCCGACCGTCGGATCTTTCCTCAAGTTGATCGACGTTTACTGGGCCCGACACTTTAGAAGGAAATAAAACAGGGCAAAATTTTTTCAAATAATCAACATAACCGCCTAGGTAAATAGCAAGGGGGGGACACTTCCTACGACCCCGCGACCCATGACTTAAGTGGAATAAAGTAATGACATAAAAGAAACCAGGGGATCTAACACAAAGGATAAAGTAAAACTTGAAAAACCCATAAACCCTCTAGGTTTAGAACAAAGCTGAAGCACTTGGGACCACACCCTATTCGAATATTTTCAAAGTACCATAGCCAATTATGGGGAAGGTAGAACCCAATTTTACAACAGTGATAACAGATATCACATTACTTATTGCAGCTGATGATGCAGACAGTGTGACTATTTTTACTTCTTGTGATTTTATGCAACACGATATTCCATGTCTTCCAGCTTCAGTTTCATGGGATGATTACTTGACAGACATTGCAGGTTTGTTTGTGGAATCCTACATTGTAGATTTGGGAGACATCATTGATGATATTCATCTTTTTTTTGATGGAGATGATCCTTCTTTGATTTTTGCAAGGGAACACTCTAAACCTCTTGTTCATTATCTACATGATCATTCTTTCGAGGTTGACATGATTGTGGATACTTATGCATAGTAGTTGGAGGAGGTCTCTTTATCCTTTGAGGAGATATGTGATTCTTCAGACATTGTTTTACATTCATCTCCACTATATCTTGGAGTGCCTTTTTCAGTAGTGTGGATCAGTTTACCACCTTTGGAGGGGGTATCTTCCAGCATCGACATGGGGAAACTTGAGCAATTTTCAGAAATTTCTTTCATCATGGGTATTTTTCATACATCTTCCCTTCATGGTTGGGGAGACTTCATGGATCCACCTTTGGTTTTGTTTGTTCCTAAGGGGAGGAATGTTGTTCGATGTCTATGGAGCATTTTCTTCATTCATTCTTGAGCTTCTATCACTGGTGCAAATTCTCCATTGAGGGGGGGATACCTAGCTTCTCTTCTTCTCTCATATGTGGGGGACTTTTTCCTCACATGGGGTTTTAATCCTCACATTCTTCTATGAGAGTTCTCTTGTATAGTTTTCATCTCTCTTTTGGGGGAGGTTTTTTCCCATTGGGTTTTTCTCTCTTTCCCTACTTTCTGAGAGATTTCATTGCATTGGTTTACATGCATTTGTATTTGTACATGGGTACCTAACATGGCCTCATAGCTGGGACCCATCTTGTGTTTCTTATTTGCATTGTATACTTAAGTGCATTCCCCTAAGTTGCACTTAAGGGGGGCTATTGGTGTAAATAGTTATTCATCATGGATATTATTACACCTTACTTAAGTTTACTTAGGAAATGCATTTCATAATAGTCTAGTTATGAGACACTTGGGTGTTTGTGCCACATTGGGTAAGTGTGTGTAGGATTATTTCCACCTTTTATGGTGTTGATATTTTTACTACTTTATCATATCCACTTATTGTGGAGTGATAATTCCACCTTTAGTTGATGATCCACCTCATATGGAATATTTTATTGTTTCTCCTACCTACCACACCTATTTCCTACCTACCCTTGTTTCTTATTGAGCCATATGTCATGTTTGTGTGCTTAAATATCTATATAGCCTTGCCTATATATGCATTCTCATATTCATTGTATGTAACAACTATTGATCTTTTGATCATCTATCTATTGATGAGAATACAATTTATTCTTGTCCTATATTTTGTCTCTATTTTGTACATTTCATTGAGCTCTTGATCTTGGCAAAATCTCATAGTCTGCATGGTGATTGTAACCTTTACCTTTGACTGAGTACACCTTATGCATATCTTCTTCACCTTATTTTAGGATGACAAGGGCATTTATAATGACCTTTTCCTAGACAAGGATACTTGGGGCATCCTAGTCCATAAAAATGTGCCCAATTTTGAATATGTTGATGCATAATTCCTACCAGTTGGTTGTTGATCTTGATGCCTCAATATGACCTTTGGAGGTTTGCTGAATTTATGAAATACCTTGAGAACCCTATATGAGAACATTATTTCCATTCATTTTAATCCATGCATATTTGTTATCATCTACTAAGATCCATCAAGCATCAATATGAAATTTTATACCACCAAGCCCTTGAAAGTGTTCTTTAGACATAAGCATTATGGAAGAACATGTTACAACAATCTTCATGCAAAGATGTTTTTATAATTGATTAATTTATGTATTGGCATGTCATCATGTTATTGTATAAATAATTGTGATCACATTGAAAGACCGTCACATCATCAACCATAATCAACTTCAGCAATCTTGAGGTATAACATTCAAAATTTTACTTCAGAGCTTTACTTTCAACTTTAAATATAACGTTAATTCTAAATACATTATTTGACCTCTGCAAACACATATTAACAATACCATTTTCCTCCTTTTGTATGTGTAGGTGACAAGATCTAGAGGCAACATTTATAAATAGGCAAACCCAAGTGACATTGTCTAGCATTTATGAATTCGTATTTCAAACACAAGTTCTTCTATGCATGTATGTCATATCTTATCTAGGACTACATATGCATATTTATTCTTTTCAATTTCACTTCTCTAGCTCTAGATATTACATTCAAATTGCATCTTTCTATAGTTCATTTTAAACTCAATCGAAGAGGGAGTGGAATTAAATCAACATTCAACCTTTTTCAAATAATTTGGGGTTGAATCTATTAATTTAATTTCCCTTTCATGTAATGTTAATTGCAAATGAGTTGGTTCCTTGTTTACATAATTAGAGTAGTGAACACCCATATTTCCACCCATAGAAAACTCAATAACACATGGATCGCATTTATCTATTATTAATAGAATCATGAAGGGTGTAGGATTCACAATAAAACATAATTAAGCCTCAAAACACCAAGATTATGAAATGATTGATTTGAAAATAAGATCAATTTAGTTTGATATTAGAATAAATATCCTAATAGAATTTAGAAAATGCATAAATATAAAACCAAAAGATAATCAAAGGGTGGTTGGTTAGGGTAAGATGTAAAATATATGAATATGCGAGTAGAATGACTAGTCAATAAATATGAGTGTAAAGGAAGATTAAATCTTAGAATGAAGTGGAAATTAGGAAAAAACATAATGTTTTTTAAACGAAACTTAGAGACAAACAAGGTTGTGTAGAATCAATTCGGTTCAAAATATTGTATGAAAGTATAAATGTAAATACTTAAGTGTCATCTAGACTATGCCAGTGAAATGCATACACATAAACATAATTAACTTGGATTAAATAATTATAAGATGCGATCTGGGCATTAAAATGATAACAAGTGTGGGGAATATATAATTAAAAGAAGACATACTTGATTCAATAACCATAGAATTGAATTAAATTTTTAAGAACACAAATCTAGTAAACCTTGGGACCCAGAATAATGGATGGTAGATTGGTAATCATTTTAGGTTTGAAATCCTTTATTAAGTCTATGCAAGGATGAAATCAATGTTTTGAGACTAATCTGCAATTATAAAGGTGTTTTCCATTCATGAATCAATTCGATATTTAATGTAGACTTTTTATTTTATTTTATTTCATGAAAATTTTCTTCTTATTTTCACTCTAATATCTAATGGAGTGATGTGGTCATATTTATCAATAGATTTGTTGGATTAGTAGTATGTTATTAGGGTACATGCTATCGATTCAACCTTCATCAATACTATAAAAAATAGAAATAATAATATTTAATCAACCAAATGTTTCTATAAGTTTTATGTATAATAGTTAGATTTATTTTAGTGATTCAATTGAAGAAAGTGATATTAGTGATTTACAAATATTGCATGACAGTTGCAAATTAATTCTTGCAAGAGTGAATGGATTGGATTATTTTAACAACAATAACATAGCAACACATCACAAATTTATATTTATTAAATTGGAGGAAAGAACTGTAATGTTTAGAAGTTAATCATATTTGAATTAAAATTTATAAATCAAGGCAAGGTGATTCATTGTCTACAAAAACAATCTAATCCTAGGAATGAAAATGAGAAAAATCCACATGGTAAACATAGGCATGAAAAATATACACCTCATAATATGCTTCAAATAATTCTCCCTCAACATTTCCTACTAGTCACAACTATTGTGAGGTGGGAATGAGGAGTGGAATTTTGAACTTCATTCTAGGCGGGAAACCCTACGCAAGCCCTACAATCCATGAAACTAGCAGAAAGGAATGATAACAAGATGCTCCTGAGACTGCAGATCCTCGAGCGAATGGCAAGGACCCAATTATCAGGGACCCACAGGGGGGTGAAAAACCCTTGGGTCCGAGTGGAGGGGGATCAACACGTGCTATAGAAATCACAAGATAGGGACCCAATTGGGTGGACACGTGTCACCCTTGGTCCTCTTTGTTTGGAATTAAACCATGCGCGAAGTATTGTCTTCTTGAGGTACATAATATTTTTGACCTTGAGAAAGTGATATTTGCAATTGAAGTCTCGGATCTAGTGATTGAGCATAATATCACTTTGATGGCCCTGACTCTAGTCAATAAATTCCTGGGTCCTAGACCTATTATTGATGTTGTTAGGGAGTATGCTAGAAAAAAGTGGGTTCTTAAGGGACAGGTTGAAATTACTGCTATGCCAAAAGGGGCTCTTTCTCTTAACTTATCTTGTAAGGAAGATATGATTAAGACTCTTTGCGGTGGTCCTTGAGTTATTGGGGCGACTGTGTTGGTGCTTTAGAAGTGGTCGCCATTGTTGGATTTCAATGCACCCTTCTTTGCTCAAGCTCCTATTTGGGTAAGACTCAAGGTTCTTCCCTTAGAATTATGGCTCGAAGATGTCTTTAATGGTCTGGCCAAATCCTTTGGTGAACTCCTATCCATTGATCTGATAACTACAACTAGACAATGACTTACCTTTACAAGAATTTGTGTGGGTGTTTCACAAGGAACATATATTCCTCTCTCAATAGAGATTAACTCTAGGCTTGGGAAATGGATCCAATCGCTGGAATACGAGAGTGTTCCTTTTGCATGTTTCCATTATAAAAAAGTTGGACATATTACAAAGAAATGCCCATTACAGGATAAAAAGGAAAAACCCAAAAAAGAAAGGAAGTTGCAGTGGAAAGATAAAAACACCAATAAGAAGGAGTAAGTTTTGGGCCCTTTTATCTAGAGGCATTGCCCTCTTTTGGAACCTTCAACATTTATAGGGGAATATTAGTTGGCTTGAAAATAATATGATGTTTGTTAGATTTCATCACATTAAAGAAGGGACTACTTGGCTCTTATCTAATATCTATGCCCCAAATTCAAAACAAGGGAGAAGCAGATTCTAGAATAAGATATATTTTATCAGGGCTCAATTTAAGACTAAAGGATGGATCGTTATGGGAGACTTTAGCATGCCTCTCAAGGAGAATGAAAAATTTGGGGTGATTCCTTCTCAGCTTAAGAGTATAATGGATCTAATGAGCTTCATTGATAATTAGGCACTTCATGATGTGGATCTACAGGGTGCTAATTATACTTAGACTAATAGATTAACTGGATCCGATCTTATATAGGTTAAATCATTACATGTGTTCCTTAAATGCTCTTTCTCATATTGGATTGGATCACTATCCAATCTCTTTTGTGGTGGACCTTATCTCCAGGAGGAGAAATTTCCCGTTAAGATTTGAGAAAATGTGGATGTACTACCCTAAGCTTGAGGAGGCTATTAAAGATTGGTAGAATATCTCAGTGGAGGGTTCTACCATGTTTCATGTGGCTAGAAAGCTATGGAATGTGAAGGATAAAGTGAAGAGATGGAATAAGGAAGTCTATGGTGATATTTTTTCCTCTAAATCTGCGATCCAGTTTGATCTCAAGGATATTTAGGCTAAAATCCAAGCTAATGGGTATGATGAGGTCTATATTACCTCTGAGAATGAGATTGTATCCAAATATGATGATATCATTAAAATAAGAAATATTCTAGAAATAATGCTCCCAAACTTTGTGGCTTAAGGAGGGAGATAAGAATACTAGATTCTTTCATATGACTTCCATGAAACATAAGGCGACCAATAGAATCTCAAAAATGTCTATACAGGGGACCTTGTTCTCTAAGGAAGAGGAAATAAGAAAGGAAGCTAGATCCTATTTCTCGTCTCTTTTGTTAGCTGACTGCAATCTGGATAAAAGAGCCCAAAACTTACTCATGGATGCTATCCCTAACATGATAGGATGAGACCAAAATCATTTTCTCTTTTCTATTCCATCTGAAGCTGAGATGAAGATAGCAGTCTTTTCCTTTGAAGGCAACAAAGCCCCAAATCTAGATGGCTTCATGATCTTCTTCTTTCAGTTGTTTTGGTAATTATAAGTCACGACTATTGCGAAGCATTGGGACAAATGATAAACTGGATGAAAATATCCCTCTTCTTCCTCAACACACTGGAAGATAGGGAAGGGATAATTGCTAGAATTTTGGATTGTCAGATTAGTTTACTCCCCTCTATCTACTTGTGTCTCCCTCTATGCAGAAAGCTACTTGAGAAATTTTAGAGTATCTTGGTGAATAGATTCCACAAAAAAATAGTAGGCTAGAAGGGTTCCCTTATGAGTCAAGCTAGGAAGATTCAATTATTAATATCCTCCCTCCAAATTTTACCTATGTATGCATTAAGTGTATTTATAATCCCGACCAAGTTTGTTGATGCTATTGATAAGATTCAAAAGTCTTTACTTTGGTTAGGGGTTGAGGAAAAGAAAAGGATTTTTTTGATCACTTGGGAAAAAGTTTGTAGACATAAAAATATGGGTCGTCTTGCTCTGAGAAATATTAAAACCATTAATAAAGCCCTTCTTGCTAAAAAAATCTAGAGATTGTTTGGGAAAACTAGTGAATGGAATTCAATTTGGAAAGCTAAATACATGTAGCCTCAGATATCTCTTGCAAATTCTTAATTCCTTTGAAGCCCCCTCTAGTTCTACAATTTGGAATAATGTTGCTCAATATAAAATTGTTGTTGGAATAGGTAAAATATGGACTATTGGTAATGGTAGAAAAGTTGATTTCTAGGAGAATATTTGGCTATTGGAGATCCCCCTCTCCAACAATGATTGTTTTTATCCCTTTATCTCTATGTGAAAGGATAGATTTGGAACAAAGGTGGCTCATTATTGGAAGGACAAGCAATGGGTGAATCTGAATACCATAGACCCATCCCTTAACCCTATCATGGTCCTTCTTAATTCTATTTTGGTGGACCCTTTTCTTGAGGATAGATGATTTGGGCTAGCACTTCTTCTAGTAGTTATTTGGTGGCTTTGACTATCCTTTTGTTGTCCCATTCTCTTGAACGTTTGGTGCAAGAGCACCTACCTATGAAGACATGAAACAAGAACAAGATGATTTTCTATTAGCCTAGAAGGAATTTAGTAAGATCCTATGAGTCCTTTTTGTAATTCAATGTCCTAGGAGTGTGACAAGTTTGTCCATGTTTCGAACAAATTATCATCTAGGGTCTAGTAGAGAAAATTGAGTTAATAAGGGTCACAATGGTCTAAATTGAGGGATCAAGTGACCACAAGTCTATTTGAGTCATTTTTTATGCTTTAGAATCAAATGTAATCATTTAGGAGGACTATGATAGTCTAGAGTCTAAGTTGGTTGAATTATGCAAAAGTTGTCATATTGTCAATTTGTTCTCATGAAAATTTTGAACTTTTTGTAAGTTATGATTCTCCAACGATCAATTAAATTTGAAAAATATTTGGGGGAGGTTGTAGTTGCTTGGGAGATATCTTCAAAGGCCACAAACATCAAAGGATGTATGTTGGTTGATTTCGAAAGGAAATCAAAGCATCAAGAACTGTTGGAAACTTGAAAAGCTATCTAATTTATGTTGATTGCATATCGAAGGTGGATTGGAAATAATTCTCATGGCATAGTTCCTGTAACTAGATTTTTTTACCTTTTTTTTTCTTTTAGTGTAAAGTATTGAAGTTATTTCTACCTCATTCTACAAGCAAAACTCTACCGGGTAGTCTAAACCCTTAAACCCCTAGTGTTTGACTACAATAATGGGTTTTGGCCTATCAATCCTTAACTAAACACTCTTCTGTTATAGGAGATGATAGGCCACTGTATCATATAGAAATCCCAAAAGACATTAATAAGATATAACAGGGCAAAGAGGATGGAGAACTAACCCTAGGTCTAGCATCTTTATGTGACAGACTAGTTTGATGAGTGCAGTGCATGAGAATTGAGTGGTAGAGCACTAGAAAGGGGTTTGAATCTATTTTCCTAGATTCTCAGTGTGTCAAAAGTTATCACCCGATTCCTTCAAATGGAGGCCTAATATAAACCGGTTCAATTTGTGGGCGAGTGAGTCAAAATTGATGTTCTGGTTGATCTAAACCATGAAATCCTATTTCATTTGTGTTAAGGTATTGTGAGAACACCCCTCCAAGGATCATTGTATTGAATTGGTCAAGTGGGCCATTCAAACCCTAAAGCCTAGTTGTAGCCCACTCATGTACGCAAGGGTGTGGGTAGTCACACAAGAACTTGAGAAGTGTTAGTTGTTTGTAAGTGAACATAGTGGAGCCTCTGGGTCTTCCAAGGTGTTGTTTGGTTCCATTGAACCATTGCTTGACTTGGTGTTGTGTAAGGATCTTTAGATTTAGGGATTATCGATTGAGTTTGTGAGCCTTAGAGGTTGGTTGGTTCAAGGTTATCCTTCTAGTCTATTGCCTCCTCATCAGATTGGTATCAGAGTAGGATTTTGAAGATCACTTGGGTGGTGTGGTCTTAGTGTATGTCAGAGGAAGAGATTGAAATAGGTGTTGACAAAATGCCTCCTAAGAGTATCTCACAAGATGCAATGAAGAAGTTGAGTGAAGAGATGCTTGAGTCCAAGCTTGAAGAATTTAAAAATACTAAGGATAAGGAAGATGGAAGTGACATTGATGAAGAAGGGGATAAAGAAGATGGGGAATCCTCTAAGAGGGTAGAGGAGATACCTAAAGATCAGAGGGCATTTATAGATTCCTTGAGGTCAGTCAATACGGACACCATTGATGGGTTGCCTATATATAGTGGAAGTATGGAAGCAAAAGAAGTGATAGACTAAATTGAGGCATTGACTTGTCATTTTGAATACAAAGAAATCTTTGAAGATAATAGAGTCAAGTTGGAAAAAGCAGGGTTGAAGGGGTCTTCTCTTACATGGTCGAACTAAGTACAAGGGCAAAGAGTTAAGGAGAGAAAGAGTATGATAACCTCCTGTGAAAGGATGAAGGATCAATTCAAGGCACAATGGATGCCCATTGAATATGAAGTGCAAATATATGAAAAATTGTAGAACCTCATATAGATAGACCTTGATGTGAATGCATGTATGGAGGAGTTTCATAAAATCAGTCTCAAATCAAAGAGAGTGGAAGAGAAGTCATAGAAAGTGACCAGGTACTTGAATGACCTAAGGATGAACATCCAAGATGAGATCAACATCTTGGCACCGAAGAGAGTGAACATGTGTTTTCAATTGGCCCCAAGCACAAAATAGAAACTAAAAATAATAAATGAGCAGGGTAATAGAGGTAAAGAAGGGAGAAGTTTTAGAGGTAGAGGCAGTTTTGGAGGAAGAAGACATAACCAAAGGTCTAGTGGTGAGTCTAGCCAAGGAGATAAATTTGGGGACTCAAGTAGCAGAGGAGGCTACCATGGGAGAAGACCTAATGGAAGAGGTGGGATAAATAGATCAGCAAGAGGATCCAAGCTCTCTAGTATGAGATGCTCTAACTACAATCAGATGGGGCACCCGACCTACAAGTGTCCAGAGAAGGACTCAACTTATTATGGTGATGAGAGGACAACCACTTTGATTCAAGAAGATGCAAGGAGTGTGACATCTCCTAAAGTAAATTTGACATCAGAGATGGGAGAGAACCTAATGGTCAAGAGCACACTGCTCAAGGAACCAGTGAAGACTGAGCGACCCCAAAGAAAGGCTTTGTTTAAAGTTACCTGCAAGATTCAAGGTAAGGTTTATAAAGTTGTCAAGGATTTAGGGTCTACTGATAACACTGTATATTTGGAAGTAGTAAACAAGTTGAAGTTGGTAAGGATACCCCATAGTTGTCAATATAGGGTCAATTGGTTGAACAAAGGGCAAGACATACTCATCAATTAACAAGCATGGGTAGAGTTCAGTATTGGGGGGTAGAAGGATAAAATTTTGTGTGACATCCTTCCAATGGATTCTTGCCATCTTTTTCTTGGTAGACCATGGCAGTTTAATAGAAAGGCTCATCATGATGGAGAAAATAATGCTTACTCTTTCCAAAAGGATGGTGTGACTTATAGGATACAGTCAATGGTAGAAGGGGATCCAAAACATGTAGGATCTAGTGTGATGATGGTAGGGGAAAAATAATTCCTTGATACACTAAGGGAGGAAGGTGGAGTAGGTTTTTCTTTGATTGTGAAGCCCAAGGAAAAAAGGAAGAATGGTGTAAGTGAGGTAGGACCTAAGGAGGCCAGGGAGCTACTAAAGAGGTACAAAGGAGTGGTTGCAAAAGACATACCAGACTCCTTGTCACCTATCAGAGATATTTGTCATCAGATTGACCTCATACTAGGAGAAGTACTTCCTAACAAAAAAACATATAAAATGACCCCACAACAAAATGAAGAGACATCTAGCCAAATTCAAGAACTCCTAGATAAAGGGTTGGTGAGAAAGAGCCTTATCCCATGTGCAGTACCTACTATTTTTGCCTCAAAGAAGGATGGTAAATGGAGGCTTTGTACTAATTCTAGGGCTATCAATAGGATAACCATCACATATAGGTTTCCTATTCCAAGCATAGAGGACGTAATGGATTATTTAGGGAGAGCTACCTATTTCTCCAAGATTCACCTCAAGAGTGGGTACCATCAAATAAGGATAAGAGAGGGGGATGAATGGAAGTCCACATTTAAAACCAATGAAGGTTTGTATGAGTAGCTTGTGATGCCTTTTGGTCTTTAAAATGCCCATAGAATATTTATGAGACTGGTGAATGAAGTATTGCAGAAGTTTATAGGGAAATTTGTGGTAGTCTACCTTGATGACATATTGGTATTCAGTAAGAGCAAGGTGGAGCACTTGAAACACTTGGAGGTAGTCTTGAAGTGGTTGTAGGAATAGAAGTTGATGACAAATTTAGAAAAGTGTGACTTCATGAAGCAAAGTTGGTGTACTTAGGAGTTTTCATCTCTAAGGGTGACTTCAAGATAGATTCATCCAAGGCAGAGGCTATTTTGAACTGGCCTACATGTAAGATAGTCGGAGAGGTAAGAAGTTTTCATGGTTGGGAAACATTTTATAGGAATTTCATTATAATTACAGTGATATTTGTGCACCTATGTTAGAAACCATCAAGGGTGGTGGTAAGGTGAAGTTTATGTGGACCCAAGAAGAAGATAAGAGTTTTGAATGTTTAAAATAGAAAGTTGCCAAGTACCCAATCCTAGTATGGCCTTATTTAGTAAGGTCTTCAAAATAGAAAGTAGCCATGTAACCAATCCTAGTATGGCCTTATTTCAGTAAGGTCTTCACCATTGAATATGATGGAAGTGGATTGATAATTATTGAGCCAAGAGGGGAGATTGGTGGCCTTTTTTAGTGAAAAAATAAATGAAGCAAAGAGGAAGTATTCCTCATATGATTTAGAGCTAGACATCTTGGTATAAACTTTGAAAAAGTGGAGGAATTACTTTCTTCCTAAGGAGTTTATTTATGTATACTGACAATCATGATCTTAGTTTTTGTAATGGACGGGAGAAGCTCACTCATAGGCATATGAAATGGGTTAAAAGTCTTCAAGCATACATCTTCATCATCAAGAACAAGAAAGGGGTAGCCAATAAGGTTCTAGATGCCCTTAGTAGGAGGGTGTTGATAGTGTAAGAAGTCTAGTTGTAGAGTATGGGTGTTGAAGCACTCAAAGGATTGTATGAAGAGGATCAAGATTTCAAGGAAATATAAAGGTATGTTGTGAGTTTGCAATGCTTTTCATGGAGAGTTTTCAGACTACACGTGTAGGATGCTCTTTTGTTCAAGGGATGTCAATTATGTATGCCTAGGTGTTCAATGGGGGATAATGTAGTAAAGGAGAAACATAGTGGTGCTTTAGGAGGTCACTTTGGGCTAAATAAGACTTTGGACCTAGTTAGGAGATTTCAATTTTGGCAAAAAATGCAAACTGATATCAGAAAGTTTGTAGAGAGTTGTATTGTGTGTCAGAGAGAAAAGTGGGTCTCAACCAATGTAGGGTTGTACCAACCTTTGTCAATACCAAGTAGACCATGAGAAAGTTTTAGTATGGACTTTGTGATGGGATAAGCCAAGAAAAAGATAGGTCATGATAGTGTAGTTGTTGTGGTAGACAGGTTAAGTAAGATGGCTCACTTTATTCCTTGTAAAACCACTAATGATGCTAGCTATATTGTAGGATCATTTTTCAGAGAAATTGTTACATTCCATGGGTTGCCTTTGAGTATTGTATCTGACTGGGACAACAAGTTTGTAGAGAATTTTAGAAGAACCCTATGGAAAATGTTGGGTACAACTTTGTCTTTTATCTCAACCTATCACCCTCAAACCAATGGCCAAACTCAGGTTGTGAATATGTCATTGGGAAATTTTTTTAGGTATTTGACAAAGGATCATGGCAATAGTTGGGATGTGGTGATACCTCAGGAAGAGTATGCCTATAATGATTGAACAAAAATAAATACAGGTTTGTGTCCTTTTGAGATTGTGTATGGTCATCATCCAAGAGGAGTTTTTGAATTGAGAGATGTCCAGGGGTTTGACAAGAGGAGTGGACATGTTGATGAATATGTAGAGGCTATGAAAGAGGTGCACCAACAAGTTAGAGATACCTCACAACAAAATAGTCAAAATGTTAAAGAAAGAGTGGATCATAGAAGGAGAGATGTGCAGTACCAAGTGGGTGACATGGTCATGGTTCATCTTAGCAAGGATAGGTTACCCAAGGGAAGCCATAGAAAGTTGATGATGAGAAGGATCGGACCTTGTAATAGTTTGGCTAAATATGGTCCTAATGCTTACAAAATTGAAGTCCTTGATGATATTGCTATTTCACCTATATTTAATGTGTCTGATCTAACATTGTATAGGAGTCCTACTACAGGAGAATGTGTAGGTGAATTTGTTTAGGAAAGTGAAGAATGGATAAAGCACTTACCACCTAAGGAGCCGCCTAAGATGGAGTGCATTTTGGATAGCAGGAAAGAAAATAAAATAAGGCACATGACCTATTTTGAGCACTTAGTTAAATGGTAGGGCCTTCCTGACTCAAAAGCTACTTGGATGCTAGAGGAAGATATCAAAAAGTAGGGTGGTGATTTGCAACAATTGGTCTCTAAGATGACTTCAGACAAATTTCACTTGGGGAGTATGGTGCAGGAGCACATACCTATGAAGGCATGAGCCAAGAATAAGATAATTTTATATTAGCCTAGAAGGAATGTACTAAGACCCTATGGGTCCTTTTTGTAATTCAATTTCCTAGAAGTGTGACAAGTTTGTTTATGTTTGGGTCAAATTGTCATCTAGGGTCTGGTAGAGCAAATTGAGTGAATAAGTGTCACAACGGTCTAAATTAAGGGATCAAGTGACCACGAGTCTATTTGAGTAATTTTTGATGTTTTAGAATAAAATGTAATAATTTTGGGGGACTATGATAGTCTGGAGTCTAAGTTGGTTGAATTATGCAAAAATTATCATATTGTTAATTTGTCACTAGTACATTCAAGACTAAATTTTGACAACTGATTGTCGGAATTGTGACTAATTTTTGTCAGATTGCCAACAAAAGTAGCCATTGAAAACTCATCATCAGACTTGTCAACGATGCCTCTGATCGTCGGAAATATGACAATCCCATGGACTCTACCAACGGTGGGCATGATCACTCTTTCGGTGAAAAAAGTTGTCGGACATGCACCATCCCCATCGGATGCTTGTGTAGAATTTGTCAGAAAGTCAATGGAAGTTTGGAACTTTGCACCAATGGTGATGCTATTTATCCAATGGTTTTTTCATCGGTCCGTTAATATGCATTGACGACCATTCGACTACAAAGTATTGTCGCATGTACAACATCCTCGTCGGATGTTTGTGTAGTTTGAGTCGGAAGTGCGATGACTCTAGAACCTTTGCACTGATGAGAATGCTATATGTCTGTCAATTTCATCATTAGTGGAAAGCTTGGTATCTGTCGTAATTCTAATGATAACAATATTTTTTTCAAAAAAAATTATTATTATCCAATCATTGATATGTACAGCGAATGATATTCTCACTCGCTACCAATAGGGGGCATAGTTTTGAGTCTAATATGAGGTGCACTGGTTTCAAGCTAATATGATTAGGCGCACCATGGTTGAGATGGTCCAACTCCTAAGAGGACTGTATGAACCACTGAGTACTAGTAAACCTATTAAAAATAGTGTTGATAGGGAATTAGCTAACCCAAATATAAGAGCCTTTAAAGCCAATCAGGGAGATGAAATGACTTTATCTACCTTATCTAAGTTAGTTGTTCTTGGGAGCTACCAAAACTTATCTACTATATATATACATGAAATGAATTTATCTACTATATATGCACCTATTTCTTATAAGTATTTCCCAAATTGATAATCTTGTATAAAGTGTCATCCTATGTCAATGCATGACATATACCTATTGAATGACATGTATATATCTCATACTAAGTAGTCACTTGTTATTATAGCTTCAACATATATTCAAAGATGATAATCATGCATTCCGGACTACATGAATATCCTCTTTAATACAATACATCACATGTACAAGGTTATTGGGTTGATTGAGTCCAATAGGTAAAGATAGTGTATATATATCTCCTACTAAGTAGTCACTCATTATTATATATTCAACATATATTCAAAGATGGTAATCATGCATTCCAGACTACATGAATATCCTCTTTCATAAAATAAATCGTATGTACAAGGTTATTGGGTTGATCGAGTCCAATAGCAAAGTACAATAGGTAAAGATAGTACTCAAAATAATGTTACTAGCATCTTAAAAGAAAACATAAATGCATTATGACCACCCACAAAACACTTGATATAAAATATTTCCAAAATTTATTTTTTTTAAGTCTACCCGACCACATGGAACCCTTAGGTCCACCCCATCATGCTTGTGGAGATAGTTACAAATAGTCGATCAAAGTATACAAGGGGGATGATAGGCTCACACATGCCATACACAATGCATACATGACACAAATGGAACAATAGAGTGCAACATCAATAGAGAAGGATGATACCAAGTCATGAATCCACATAGGGTCACTACTTTAAAACTACACAGGGCATTATATTCTAGAGTGTAGTGGAGGAAGTGTCATCGTATGTCTCTTCGCACAAGTCCCAATGCTCCATGTGCGGGCTTAGCTTTCATTGTATGTGTTCATGGGGATGCACCATATGGACAAGAATGAAAATCATATGATCCTTATGCTATATGAGCAGGTATGTCTCTTTGCACAAGTCCCAATGCTCCATGTGTAGGCATGCCTTTCATCGTATGTGCTACATGGGGACGGACCATATGGAACCAAGCATTTTCTCATGTGAACAAGAATAATGATCACATAATCCTTGTGTGAGTGGGCATGCCTCTTCGCACAAGTCCTAATGCTCCATGTGTGAGCATGCCTTCCCAAAACACCCTTGGTGTTGTGATAGCCCTCAAGGTATGCTCAAGGAACCAATTTTCTTGTTATTTGTTTTAATTCCCATGTCTATTGTTATGTTATCAATTGATGACAAAACTCCCCAAATTGGAATGCCAAGCATACCAGGTACATTGATGGATGAGGGACAGGAGTGGGAGCCACTCCCTAGTCTCACTCTAGGATTAAGCTCATGCCATATCTAAATGAAAGACATGTCAAATACATCATCGATGGAAAGCTGTAAAATGCCATTTTCATACATAAGAAAGACATACTCAATTGGGCACAATCACCAAGAGAATGGTAAAATGTGTGTTTGAGATCATTGTCCTAATTGTGGTGTGGTCACCAAGAGATCACTATAAATTTGTCAACCTTTCCTTCATTTAAACCAGGTAAACCTTTATGTATATGTGTATGTATATGTATATGTATATGCATATGCATATGCATATGTATATTTATATGTATATGTATATGCATATGTATATAGTTTTATGTATTCATTAAAGATTTTCATTTAATTTTAAGCATTTTGTGGATGGTATAATCAAGAAACATATCATCACCCTCACCAATTATGCTGAACTGATTTAAGTACAACCATTTGATTGTTAATAATTTTTAAATCAAGGGAGTACTTTTCAAAATAGAATTGTTGAATCATTGATTTTTTTATATATATAATAGTATAATCCTTTTATGGATGGTATAATTAAGAAACACACCATCACCTACACCAATTATGCTCAATTGATTGAACTACAACCCTTTGGTTGTTAATAATATTTAAAGGAATGAATTACTTCTCAAAATAAAATTGTTGGATTATTGAATTAGTATATATAATAGTAAGCTTTCTATATTCATAAAAGATTTTTATTGAATTTTGAGTATTTTGTGGATGGTATAATCAAGAAACATACCATCACCCTCACCAATTATGCTCAACCAATTAAGCTACAACCCTTTGGTTGTAAGTATTTTTTAAAATAAAGAAGTACTTGTCAAAATAGAATTGTTGAACTAACATGAATTAGTATACATGGCAATACGTTTTGTATATTTATAATAAAATTTCTTTTTGTTTTAATCTTTGTATATTTGAACAAGATTCATACATAAGAAAGACATACTCAACTAGGAATAATCACCAAGAGAATGGTAAAAAGTGTGTTTGAGATCATTGTCCTAATTGTGGTGTGGTCACCAAGAGATCACCGTAAATTTGTCAATGCAACTTTTGTTGCAAAGTTGTAAAAAGTGTGTTAGTTTTGTTTCAATGTTTTTTAATACATAAGAATAGGTTATGGAAATTTGAGGGTTGATGAGACACATAAATATCCTTGTTTAATCGACCATAGGATCAGTTGTTGGAGGTATCAAAGGAAAAGTCAATAAAATTTGGAGTTTTTCTGTAATTTTCACTGTTTTTCAGAACATTACAGTCTATTTTCCGTCATTGTTTTGTTGTGAAATTATTTTTGTTGGTATTATAAACCTATTGTGAATGAGAGAACAATTAATCCATGAAATTTTTTCTTTAGTTTTATTTAATTTCATTTTGATTTGAGCAAGTTATCATAGTTTTTCTAAAAACTATCATAAACCCTTGTTAGGGTATCGAGTCATAAAAATAAATGTATAAATCATATCCCCACTAGTGAAAAGTCACCCCAATGGGTTGGAACATGTATATTGGTATTATCTTTCATGTTTCATGCTTTGTAGGTCTCCAAGATTCATTGGAATGTGCAAATGGTGACTATTGGTATGATATTGGTCATGTATCAGACCTAGTGCAACATCGAGGGTAGATTTGAAGTTGTAAGTGAGAGATAGACCCCCTTGGTGTTTGGAGGAAGGTAGTGAGGGGTGAAAAGGGTTAGTGCAGACCCTTTAAAAGCTATTGTGGCCCTTGGGTAGGGAAAATCATCAAGAACTTGATGATTGTCCCTAGATAGTGTGTGGCTGTCCTAGTGAACAAATGAAGACTAAGATTTGGGGAGTATGATGAAATGAATAATCTTATTATGTGGTGGAAATCTGAGATAGGGTTGTAGTGATCCTTGGAAACTATTAAAGGGGTTTGGAGGCCCTAATAAGTGGAAACAAATAATATCTTTCTGATTGTCCTAAGTGGCTTGGTTGTCATAGTCATTGTTGTCAATCATTTGTATGTTGCAAATGGGGTTCACATAAAAGTCTTGTATTATTTAGAGACTAGTATAAAGGGTATGTAAACCTTGTGAAATTTTCTCCTAACAAATCCTAAGGATTTTAGGGCTTTAGGAAATATTTTGTGGTGTCTTTTATCCATCAAATGGGCAGTATAGTTTGCTAGGGATTGATTTGTTTCAAGTAAGAGCAAGTGAGAACTTTGGGATTACAAAGTTGATTTTGTGGCATTGTCTCATGTTCTCAAAATAATGTAATCAACATATCCAAGGTGATATCCAAGGTCCAAGGGATTTTCAAACCTATTTGTGAGGGCTCAAACTTGTAGTGGTTTAGGATGGAGACTAGTAAGTATGCCCTAGTGAGTTGTTGTGTATGTTGAGTTTTCCATTGTGAATTACCCCCTACCTTTGCATCATGCTATCATGGTTATGCTAGTTTAAAGAGCAACCCAAATTTCATGAATTAAAGAAAACATCAAGAAACAATTGAGAAATCTACAGTCTTTGCTATGGTATTACTTTTTATCATTTGATTTTATGCATAGGTCTTAGGTTTTATTGGATGAGTGTGAATGTGAATTTGGATCTTGGACTGCATTTTATCCACTTTATTTAGATTCATATCTTCATCCTTCACAAGTATGAAGACAAGTATGATTAATTGTACCTAGATTTGAAATAAGTTTTCAATGGTAGAATTTTAACACTAACAACCATGAGCTTATCTATCCTTAACAACAAATTTGTCCCCCTTTTACATGCACTTAGTGACCCTCATTGTTCCTTTATGGGTATGTCATATTTTATGACTGTTACAGGTCTAGGGTTTCAAGAAATGAAAGAAAACCCTTTCTAAAATTTGTAATACACTAATATCCAAAAATTGTACCCCAAGCATGTTCAATATATTTGTAATCTTATTAGAGGTTTCATGCTTTGTAGGTCTCCAAGATTCATTGGCACGTGCAAATGGTGGCTATTGGTATGATATTGGTCATGTATCAGATCTAGTGCAACATTGAGGGCAGATTTGAAGTTGTAAGTGAAAGATAGACCCCCTTGGTGATTTGGAGGAAGGTAGTGAGGGGTGCAGAGGGTTAGTGCAAACCCTTTACAAGCTACCATGGCCCTTGGGTAGGGAAACTCATCAAGAACTTTATGATTGTCCCTAGATAGTGTGTGGTTGCCCTAGTGAACAAATGAAGACTGATTTTTTGGGAGTATGATGAAATGAATAATCTTATTATGTGGTGGACATCTGAGATAAGGTTGTAGTGATCCTTTGCAAATTTTAAAGGGGTTTGGAGGCCCTAATAAGTTGAAACAAATCATATCTCCAATTGTCCTAAGTGACTTGGCTATCACAGTCATTGTTGTCAATCATCTGTGAATTCTCCCAACACTATTATACAACCTTCATGCACTGCCATACATTCTCAAAATAATGTTACACAACCTTCACTATAATTTTTCACTTGAGAAAGTCTCTCACCAATGAATTTAGGGATTCTTGGACTATTAAGGTTTAACAATTTTTTGATAGTTTTTGAAAGCAATTCCTACAATCCTTTGTGTAGAAACAACAACGTTCTATATGTCCATTCATCAATGAGAGAGGTTTAGGATTTTCATTTAGTAACATGATTGATAGAGATACCAAGAATTAAATTGCAAGGAAGATCTAATATTTATGAATGAAATTGTAAATCAATCGAAGTTAGATGTTTGATATCTTACTTATATCATGGCAACATAAAATGTATATATGCACTCAACAGACCTCTTTGCTTGTTTATTTGATAATGTTGCTAGGAATAAATAGGTGAATGATACATTGATCTACACATGAATCACTTGTACTTTCTTGATACTTTCATGCCTTGGTCAAGGCCGCATATCCCCTTACACTTGAATATTGTTTCTACTCTCATGATGACTTGAAGTCCATTCTCAAATCACACTAAATGACAAAAGTTAGTACAAAATAGTGACTATAGCCAAGGAAGCCCAAATTTACTCATACTCAATATAATAGGAAATAACTAAATCATCTAGACCATTATTCATAACATAACCTCTTTTTCACATCATGGAAGGCCAAAATTACAAGGATCACGCTTCTTCGAAGGAGCCATTGTTTAGAGCCACCAAACTATCAACAAGAGTAGAAGCTATTAGGCTCATATAATTTTAGGACATATAAAGAGTTGAATCAGAAGCAAGATCATGAAGCATACAATAGAGAGGTATTCATTGAATAGACATCTAAAAACATCTCATTCATGAAGTAACAAAATGCTAAAGAAAATGAAAAGTAATTAAAAAACATACAAGGATGAGGCATATTCATAACTTTTGTACTCCCGCCTTGGATATCAACACTAGAAGCAACTCATATTGTTCATGTACATACAAGATAGTATGGGAGTTCATTATACCTAGCAACTTGTGGTGTTGTTGTCCGTGTTGACTTTGTCGGACCTTGCAATTAAGATTCAATATACATTATTCAATAAAATTAACTATACAACATAATGAAATATTGAAAAGTGTGTTATCTTACACTTGGTTTTGAGAATACTTTAATATTCTCTACTTAATAGGGCCAACCACGTGAAGGTGGAAGCTAATTTGGCCCCTTCCCCCCTAACATCACTCAAAATTCCCCGTTAACATCTTATAACATGCATTCATTCATTCTTTCTATCATTAATAAAATATAGCATTCATTCATTAATATCACATAATGTTCATTAACACATAACATTGATTAACATTAATTAACATGCAACATTCATCAATATTAATTAACACATATCATCCATAACCATTAATTAGCACATAATTACATTCACTAACACATAAAAATCAGTCATTATCAAATAAGTTAGATTACAATCATTTATTTTTTTGTTTTTTCTTTGAAGTTATGAAAATACTAAGTGGAACATCAGTTTCTTCATCATTTCCCCCCTCTATAGATGTTTTGTCAACTGCTCGTGATCTTGATGTATGCCTAGTCCTCGTGATCTCGATGTATGCCTAGTCCTCGTGATCTCGATGTATGCCTAGTCCTATACTAAGGATGAGGACACTGAAGTGAAGGGGGGTCCTCTACAATAACAAAGAAATGGGTTAAATTCAAAACATTTTTTATTATTGTTACAAGTATTTCATTAATTTAGAGAGCATAACTGTTGTGCTCTTTACTTGATGTGGCCACATCATTTTGTCTAGCCTCAACCTTAACATGTTGAACACCCTCTAGATCATCTGTAGTTGAATAATAAAGGTTACATTAATGCTAACCACCAATTGCAATTATATTTGTTTAAAGGAATAATAGTGGTCCTCCTTACCTGAGTGGGGAATATCACATTCCTGATGTTGTGTACCTAGATCATGCTCCACTTGGTCACCACTAACTACATGCTCTAAAATATTAACAAAAAAGGTTACATTAATTACTACTCTAATTACAAATTAAGATGTTTAATTGTATTAATAGCTAAATGAATAAATTTGAATAGAAAATGAATACCTCCACTACTGGGATGCACATCCAGACCTTCATTACAGGTGGTGTTTCATGATTAGCAAGCTGCATTCTAATGTCATGCACATTGTTATAATTGCTTGCTTATTTAAAACACATATTGTCACTTTATGTTGGAACACAACATCAATTAGATTATTGGTAAAGTATTCAATTTAAAACAATTTTCATTTAGCATATTTACCTGTGTGATGGATGCACTCGAATATTGTGTGTGCCCACTCAATTCTCATAGTCGAACAACCACGATTGAATAGCCTTGCTGGTAGGCAATTCTCTTGTCATCTTCTGTGGGCGCTCTATTGAATTTAGAGCCTTGCATTTTTTCTTGGTATAGTGAATTTTGCTTGCATTGTTTGATAAAAATAAATCATTTGCAATTTATTAATATTTTGAATCAATATTTTGTTTACATGAGATACTTACAATTCGTGCAGCAAGTTTCATATAACCACTAGAGTCAAGTTTGTGTTGCCTATGTTTTTCTTGTCTTGCCTTGGTTTCCTTTGACGTGTCACTCAGTCTATAAAAAGTTTGAAATATGTTAGATTATATAAATATAAAGAGTAATTAATTAGTAAATAATTACATTCTTAATAGTATCATGTACCTTCTTCTAGTGTCTAGTGGTGTATTTCCTTTTTTCCTTTCAATTTATTTACTTGGCATCCAAAATCAAGTCCTTCCACTCCCTCTCTAGAATCATGGGGGCATGCTCGTACTTTAGGTTCCTCTCTAAATGGATCCTTTATTGGTCCCTCACATACTTTAGATATGTGCCAGCCTTTTCAAGGAGCTTGGTTTTGTCAAAGGTGTCATTTCCAAACCACTCAACCATTTGGTTTGTCAATTCATCTTTTAACCTTTTTTCTTGGTCATTCCACCTTTTAAAGCAAAAATAAACCTATTAGATTTAGAAATGAACTGAAGCTACATTTATTACAGTTCAAGAAATAGATCAAAAGAAAACTATTCTAGCAATGATATGAAATCAAAATAGTGGATTAGGGTTAGTTCACATATGATGTACCACCTTTTACGTATGGTGGGCAAAAAAGTAATGGGATCATTAGTCCAAAATGAGTGATCATAAAGTAAATTACAATTAGAGTATATATAATAATAATTATAAAGTACTTGGAACCTTTTGTATCTTTAAGGGAATCATTTCTTCATCGCTCACCACCAATGTGGCCTGCAACATTCCCGTACTATCAATACGAGAAGATCCAAGAAATGATGGTATGTTATCAGCAGTAGTCGCCTTTGGCACATCCTCATGTGCATCTCCTCCTACAAAAAATGCATCCACTATGAAATGCCCCCAAGAAAGAACGCTTGAAGGGAAATAAACACATAACACAAGATAGAGAAAACCAAAAGTGGGCAGGCCAATATGACGTGCAGTAGAGGATGTATGCATGCTACATGTTGCAGACATTACAGTTAGCAATATAGGTGAGGCTAACCTTTGAGGAGGTGTTAACGGTATTTGCACAGGAACAATGACAACACCTAAAGAATAATACATTAAATATATCAAACATTAAATATATAAAAAGTGCAAGAATTGTAAACAAGGATCAAACTTTATTTTGAAGATTGATAGTATCAAGTATGATGTGTTATGGTACTCAGAGTGATAAGCCAAGCAAGCGATAATACAAAAAAATCGTCATCACCTGAAGAACCTACAACACCCTGATCATGGCAACGACTTTCATGAAGGCAGATAAATTGTTGTAAAAACAATACGTACATATTTTAGTTAATGGCATAAAAGAGAATAAAATATAAACCATTATTGAACTTTTGTTATAATTAAAACTTTTATTACTGCTTACTTGCAATTTTTCTACTATTTGAATCAATAATTCCACCCTCTCTCGTATCTCATCAGTAATAGGATGCATGGCTTCCAAAGCAACAATCTCTTTAGTAATTTTTCTAGGAGACTTTTTTATGAATTCCATAGGGTGTGTGAAATCTTTAGGGTCATCATTGCTTAACCCTATTGATTCTACATCCCTAAAGAGGTGCTCACATACTGTAGCTCCCTTTCCCTTTCCCCGAACATCTGTCTGTGTCAAGATCAATATCATTAATGATTACAAAATTAGTCTAAATAACTAAAAAAGGAAACATAATAATGTAACAATTTGCTTCTATCTAATTTGTACAATTACAATGAGGTTTACCTGCTCGGTAGAAGTGTTGCAACCTATATCCCTATCTACGATATGTGATGGATCCATGTCACCCTATGACTAAGAAACAATTATAAAAAATGTTAGCGAAATTAAACCAATAGACTTAGCAAAAAAACTTCATAATAAAATGGTATATTGGATTCAATAATTGGAGGTTGGTTAATTTAAATGGTATCTAGTACGTACCAACCCCATGATATTAAATTTGTTTGTATCTATATGATTCAAACTGTAATCAATTAGAAGCTCTTCACTTTCATTTATTGATTATATCGCACATACAAATACATGATTTCCCTCGCACGCCTCAAATATGCAATTGGGTTGTTTATTAGTTGACCCATGTCACGTACTATTTATAAAACCTACAATATTCCCTATTGCTTTTGGCCGACCATCAATGTATACAGCCACTCATTTACTTTGATCAGTATCTTTTTGTTGTATATAATTTGCTCACAGTGCATACCTACTCATACTTTTTTATATTTAACAATCTGCATCCAATTATTGTAATTGTAACAAGGTCCAACAAACTCCATCAATTCAACAACTTTGTTGTAATAGACCTTTATGCTGTCCATGGAAAATAAGCCTAAACCATGTAACGACAAAGGTGCTATGCGATATATCCTATCATTAACACAAAAATTGGTGTTTACTGGAGGGGCACCCATCGTTTCTATAGATGTTTGTACCTCAGTGGCACCTCAATGTCGCCTTTGGTCTCATCATCATAATAACATGACCCCCCTTGAGAAATGAAAAATTTCATGCGTTTATTGAATTTTCTTCTAATCTTTTCACCTCTTGTTGATCTCCCTATTGTAGACCTACTACATGTGTCACTTTCATTTTCTATTCCTGTGGGAAATCAAATTTTTCGTATGACTTCTTTTATAGCATTTCTTTGCTGGTCCATTAATAACCAAGGAAGCTCACTTATATTAATTTGGTCTCCATGGCTATTTGATTGAATGACATTTATCATTGCATGATCGGAATCTTGAATGTCACTACATATTTTGACAATTTTTTCTTTGTCGCGCCTTCCATCCAATATTTTTCATAATGTCTCTATTATATTCTTTCCAATATGCATAGTATCAAACAAATGAACAATTTTTAATTTCTCATATTAGGGCAACCTACTAAATTGTTAGGGATAACTTTTTAGTCCCTTAGGAAGGTGGTCATTTATGCCTTCACGACCTTCATGATCATCAATCACATCATCAGTAAACAAAACAAAATAGAAAAGATGTTTTATGACAAACCAATAGATGGAATGGCATTACCTTGATGATTAATTCTATTATATTCCAACTTCTACAAGTGAGGTGTCATTCTTCATGGCTTTGATGTATTCTCTTCTTTCCCATTGAAAATATGTTTGTCAATATTTCGATACTTGTGATTTTTGTGGAGAAAGTGCCTATACTCATCAAACACCCGCTTTCCTAAAATTTTTGAATGACGAGATTTCATCTTTGGACCACAAATAGGACATGCAAATTTTCCCTTTGTTTGAAGACCTACAAGATAATGTATAACTGGATTAAATATGATAATTTTTTGAATTATAATGTTCATGCACAAATTAAACACTATAACATACCACAAAAATGTGTTAGCCCTGGGGCATCGTGTATTATCCATACAAGCATCGCATGGAATTGAAATTGTCTTTGTCCTATTGGTTTAGAGACATCATACATAGTGACATGATTCTATAACTCCAGCAACTCGTCAATAAGAGGCTCGATATATACATTCATATCTTTAATTTGGTACTTACATAATCGAATGAACAAAAACATTACATAATTATTATGACTATTTTACTGCAATATTTATAATTAAATTTAGATGACTATATTTAAATGATAAAATACCTGGAACAATCATTGCCAACATTATGTGCTCCCTCTTTATTGACATCCATGGAGGAATGTTATTGTTGATAACAAAAATAGGACACAGTGAGTAAAAAGATCTCATCTCTCCAAATGGATTGACACCATCCATTGCTAATGAAAACCTGAGATTACGAGGTTCTTCATTAAAGTGTGGCCACTTTTCCTCTATGTCCATAAATGTTGAACCATCAGTAGGCATTCGAATAATGTCATCTTGACTTCTATTGCATGCATGGTAATCCATAAATTGTGCCGAGCTAGTGCACTTGAATAATCGTTGCATACATGGAATAATGGGAATATAGCGAAGAACCTTGCGAGGAACCCTTTTTGTTATTTGATCTGTTCAATATCTACTGATATGACATTCAGGGCATTAAGTTCAAAATTTATGTTGTTTTTGATATATAATATGATCATTAGGACAAGCATCTATTGCTTGATAATCCATTCCAATATCTTTCATAATGGTAGATAATTCTTGGTATGAGCGACATAGAATATTTGATGGTGGTAACAAAAACTCACCTATTGATGGGTTGGTGCTTGGGATAGACTAGCCTAGTCTATGCTCTTGGATCCTTTCCTTGGATCACCTCCACTAATACTAAGAGGGGGTGATGAATTAGTATGCCAAAAATTATTGCACTAAAACACTTACACAGTCTAAAGATAAACCAGTAAAGTAGTCTGACCGTCAAACTGGTTACCACACATGCAAACCAAAATGCAAATAGAGCATTCACCCACAAAAGAAATACAACCATAACACGAGATATTTGACATGGAAACCCAACTGGGAAAAAACCATGGTGAGATGGAACTCATAAGTCACTATCTATAGAATAGAAACCAAACCGGTTAAGGTCAAACCGGTTAAGGTCAAACCGGTTAAGGTCAAACCGGTTAAGGTCTTACAATGTTCTTCACTAGAACAGATCCTGTTAGGAATCTCAATCTCTGTTAGGAGATAAGTTCGATTATAGACTACCTTGTTAGAGGATTTTTTATTCACATGTGTGAACCACCTTGTTAGAGGATTTTAAAAAGGCTTTGAGGCCTACCTGGTTAAGGGCTACATACTTGTCAAAGATGTGAGTAATCAACAAGTGTTTGATCTATCTAATAGCACAAATTGCTTGGTTAGATCCAGTATTGCTCATAGCTAATGCATTCTAGCATTACTTTAGTCTTCTCTCTCTCTCATAGTTACAACTTGATCTTCTCAGGTAAGATCATTCTCACAACAACTCAACTTCCACCTCAAACCCTAGCTCAACATTAACCCTTTCAGCAACAACTTAAAACCCTAGACATGATGTCCTTTTTAAAGGAATCTGATTTCATGTCGGTCCAATAGGATTACATTACAATTTCCTAGGTTCAATGAATCTAGACATACTCAGTAACACGACACAAGAATCACTGTCAATGTGTCAGCACTATCAAACAATCGATGGATTGGTAACTCATCATAAAATTCTGGTTGATAACTCATCACAGAGTATTACCGGTTCCTACAAAATATCAGTTGCCAGTTTGTCAAAAATGAAGACTGGTAAGAATGTGTTGTGCCACTTTCCTCCCTCATACTATTTGAGATCTACAAACCGCTTGGGGTCGACATGTCGCTTCAGACTGGGAAACACATTCTGCAAAATCACTAGTCTAGAGACTAGTATACAACATACTGGTTGCAACAAATACCGGTTGAGCACAAGCTCATACATATAAAGGGGATCTCAATACAAGTGTGTGTCCATCAATGACAATCACAACATAAACATAAAAAATGCCAACAATCTCCCCCTTTGGCATTGATGGCAACACTTAGGAAAATAAAATTTTGACATCTAAGTGTTTTACAACAAAAACTTGCCATTAACAAAATTGCTCCCCCTAAGCATATACACTATCCCTTAATCAACACAGTGTATAGCAATTTTGCATACAAAGCATAATCATCAGAGCATCTAACATATATCACAACATATATCAAAATTTCAAAACAGATACATCTCCCCCTGATATACTTCTCCCCCATATGACAGAAGATCAAAATTTTAAAACAAAAAACAAAAAACCAGATATACTTCTCCCCCTTTGCCAATAATGACAAAGTATCGCTAAAAATCCCTATTTCCATATACATAAAAGAGTTTATGACAATGATGAATAATACTTGTCAAAAACTACTTTATAGTCTTGCAAAAATTGTTTCATGGATAGGGACCACAACTCACATAGGGAGGTTGCCACTTCCTTCTTTGTTTGCATCTGGGATACCTGTTCCTCCATGGGATCTATTGTGCTCAGTTCTTGTGTGATTGTCAAGGCATCCAGGTTCAGATAACACTTCTGAAGAATTTGTAGTCATGGAAGTAATACCAGTTGAAGCTCCTACAAATCCCTAGACTATGTACTGATCTCTTGCTCCATCTTGGCTAACTGGACCTGGAACCGGTGAACGATTTGCCCATATGCTACAAAGGAATCATAAGGAGTCTTGAATGTGCCCAAGTAGGACTATAATTCCATTTGAAGCTATTGCTTCTTGGCTAGCACATCATCACATAATAGATGAGGTTGACATATTTTGCTAAGTAGCAAGTTTCCCTCATCCAAGGAATTCCTTATGTCCTTTTGATCCTTTAGTAGTTTAGTCCTAAGCTCATTTAACTTCTTCACTAGAGCAACATTAAGAGCCTTTTGGTGCTCTTTCTTTACATTGGCCTCTATTGCTTCTTCTAGACTTTGCACCTAATCATCCACTACAGTACACAGAAGTTTGAATTGTGCTAGTGATGATTCAGTGTCAGGAAGATTAGTACCAGGGATTAAACCGGTAAGCATGTCTACAACCACCTGAATAATATCTTTTTCTCTTTTCTTGCGAATGCCTTCAAGGAACTCTTGGGAAACCTTGATGCTCTGCATAAGCTTAGACTCACTTGCAGATTAGAGATCAATGGGGCTCAAGATAGCAGTCGGTTTGGCTTGGCTACTGGTTGCCTTAGGAGTTTCCATCTGTGTGGTCTTCATTGCTTCAATTGTCTTGTCTGTTTCTTCCTTCTTTTTCTTCTCCTTCTCTTCCTTTTGTTTCTCTTCTCTCTTTTTCTTCTCTTCCTCTTCCATCTTCTTCTTGTCTTCTTCTTCTTTCTACTTTTGCTCTACTTCTACCTTCTTCTTTTTTTCTTCCTCTTCCTTCTTCTTCTTCTCTTCTTCTTCCTTCTTCTTCTATTCTTCCTCTTCCTTCTTCTTCTCTTCCACTTCCTTCTTCTTCTTCTCTTTCTCTTCCTTCCTTTTCTTTTCCTCTTCTTCCTTCTTTCTCTTTTCTTCCTTATCCTCTTGTTTTTCTTTTTTTCCTATCATCTTCTTGCTTCTTCTTTTCTTCATCTTTCTGTGTCTCCTCTTCCTCTCGTCTCTTCTCTTCCTCTTTCTTCTATTTCTCATCTTCATCCTTCTTCTTTTTCTCTTCCTATTCCTTTGCCATTTGCTGTGTGTCCTCAGCTTGTTCACCACCCTGATCGGCCTATTACCCTTGTTTTGCTCCCCTAGAAGGTATGTCCTGAGTGACATCTTCTACATCCAGGGCATCGACATCAATGGTGTTGATTGGTTCTTCCACCAGGTTTCCTTCCTCATCAAAGACCTCATCCAATTTGGAAATAACCGGTTCCTTTTCTGCTTGGAGGTTGGCCATTTGTGATTTGTGAGAGCTAATGGCATGGGCAATATGCTGATGTCTATCTTTTTCTACATCATCAACTCTCCCCTCCAACAACCAGAGTCTTCTTCTCCTTGTAAAGAAGAGACCTTTATTTTGATCTAGGGCATCAAACAATTTTGAATTTGAGAGTTTGGGGAAGTACTGCGCAAATAATTTCTCCCTAATCTCTTGTTCCTTTTCAATGGCAATGCGCCATTTATTATCCAATGCTTTAAATAATGAATCCGGTGTCTAAGATTTAATCTTTGATGGTGACCGGTCATTTTTACATAAATAAAGAATGATTTCCTGTAGTACTTCATCTTTTTCCTCACTATTGAGTTCATCATAATAATCTATTAAATCATGAAGTAACTTTCTCCTAATATTTTTTACTGTTCTTTGACAATGTGTCAAAGGTTTGTATGAGGAGATGTCTATATTTACCAGTGCGGATGTTGCCGGTTCATTCTTCTTCATCTTCTTTGTCTGTCTTGCCTTCTTTGGCTACTCATCAAACTCAATTTCTTCAGAGTCTAGTTCATTTTCCATATTCTTCCTCTTTCTTTCGAAGACTTTTTCTAGTGTTACCTTTGGTTTCATCTTTGCTGGTGACCACTTGGTCACTCTTGGAGTTGTAGTGGTAGCCAGTGCAGATGCTGCTGGCACTGCCTTAGCTTTCTTAGCTATCGGTTCTTTTCCTTTCTTTACCGATGGTTCTTCAACTGATGTAATCCTCTCCAAGTAGGTTTCGGTCTTCTTAGCCTTTGGATCAAGAGGCGAGGCAATAAGGGTTGAAGCATACCCTTCCAACATGTCAAACATGACTTCAGAGCCCATAGGCTCCACTTCCTCCATTCTAGGCTCAACAGCCTCCATTAGACATTTGTCCACCTGAATAGTGAAACAAATGTCATCTTTGTATTTCTTCACTATGTCACCAGAAATTCTTACCCTCTAACTCATCTTTCTTCTGAACTCATCAAAATATTTGTTCAGTACCTCAGGGTAGCCGTTTCCAATGGCTTGCACACTTTCCTTTATCTGCTTGGTTACTAGTTGGTCAGGTGACCACTGGACATAAAAGAACAACCCTACCAATAGTTGTCCAAACTTAAACCTCAATGAGTTGTCCTGCTTGATTTCCTTAAGATTTAGTAAGAGTTGCCTCTGCATGCCGGTGCATAAGTTAAAAGATGCATCCTCTTTTATCATTCGATAAGTGGCATTTACCACTATAGCAGATACATAATTAATCCTGCTGGCTGAGAATGTTCTGTATCCAATCACCATGCATGCGTATTTCACCAGATCATCCTTGATAGGATTGACTGTCATGCCTTGTGAATCACTTGTTGAACCGGTGAGCTTGGTCATTTCCATTTTGCTCACTTTTCTCAGGGCTGGCACTTCCCTTATGTTGCAGAAACCAGTGACTGCATGAATTTCCTGAGGTGTGATATCATGCGTCCTCTCCAGGTACATCTTGTCACCATGGACTCTGCTCAAGATGATCCTGATGTGATCCTCTATGAAGTCTTGAAGGAAATATATTGCATTGTAGAATTTCTTCTTCTCTATGACACTAAATTCCAGTTTGATCCTTTTGTCCTTTCCACAAAATAGACCTAACTGAGTATGAATGGCTAAAGACCCTAGGTCTTCTATTTTGCAATCAATATAATCAAAAATTCCTTCTTTGACTATGACTCTAGTTGGAACTTGTGATAAAGCATTATACTTGGACTTCCTCTAAATGAAACTTTCTGACTGAATGGATGTACTTGAACTAGTATGAGATGCAGAAGCCATTGAAGAATATTTCAAGAACACAAAAAATACCTTTCAAACACAAATTTAGGGTTTCTTGATTCTGCTTCACTTGACTCTCCATCAGATGCCAAATCACCACTTTGTGTTCTGCACTACCGCTTGCAAACTAGATTTGAATCTCTTTCAAGGTTATCCAATTTCTTGAAATCTAAGCTCAAATCGCCTTTTCTTCGCTCTGCACTTGAAAAATTTTCTTCGCTTGAAAACAGATAGTGAGAAATGATTTGAAAAATGCATTTATACATGTCTCTCACCTACCATCATTAATGCTCCTCTATTAGGGCATAAACCCTAATTTGCCTTTTTACTATTTCTGGTCTTCTGCCAAGCAACAAGTATTGCATACTGGTTAAGGACTTTTATCAGTGTCAGCCGAGGGTTTGAAAGCATTTTTCTCTTTGCCCCCCTAAGCCTTTGAGGCTTAGTTTGTTGGTTTCGATATTTCCACACTAGGTGCAGAAACTAGTTCCTCTTCTGACAATATTGGTTTCTTCTTCCATATTTTCTTCATGTCTCCTTGAACTTTTTCAACATCTATTTCTCCTTCCTAAGTGACTAGTATATCATCAGATATACTTTTTCTACTTCTGCAGAATCTTGCAATGTGACTCAGTTTGCTACAGTGATAGCAAACAAGTCCAAGTGCTCTCCAAGGTCCATTGTACATGTTTCCATTCTTCCTTCTGCATGTTGTAGCAATGTGACCATGACCATGATAGATCATACAACTTTCTCTCCATCCGGTTGCCACTTGATGGCCACCGCTTCTTGATTGATGATTGAAGACATTAAACCGGTTATGGTTCCAGTTCATAAAAGGTTTAGGACTAGTTCCTTGGGTCCTCTGAGGATATCTTCCAGTGTTATCCATTACAGACCTGCATTCAAATGCTCTATGCCCAAACTTGTTGCATGCATAACAATGATCATTGAACTTGTTGGATCTAGGTACATTGTTGATAAAATAAGGAAAATTATTGTAGGCTTTGCTCCTACATACATTGGTAGTTTGTCCATCTTTAAGACAGTTAAAGAAAACAAGTTTGAATTTTTGCTTACCTTTTCCTTTGAGTGCCAATTGCTTCTTTGATGCTTCAACATTTGTTCCTAAGGATTCTCCTTCCTCATGTCCAGAAAAACCAAGACCATTGGTATTCTTTGCCGGTCTAGATGACTCAAGCTTTTTCTCTAGCTTGACAATACTTTTGCCAAACTTAGCAAGTATTTCCTTTGACTTAAAGAGTTCTTTGGAAATAGCAGTGTTTGTCTCCATTAGACTTGCATTTTCAGAGATGGCAATGTTCAGTTCTCCTTGCATGTCTTCTCTTTCCATTCTACTCTCATGAAGGCGAGCAGTCAGTGCACTAATCTCATGTTTCAACTTGGAGATTTCATGATCTCTATCCTTTACTAGATCTTCAGCTTTTCTCCAGTTCTCAAGCTCTTGACTAAACCAAATAGTCAGTCCTTCCAACTCCTTTCTCAGATTGGAGTTTGAATCATTCAGCTTATTCACTTCAACAATCATGGCTTCCATGTTCGCTTCATCTTCAGAAATAGTTTCAGATAGTTCCATCAGCCTCTCTGCATGTTCTCTCCTTTTTGCTTGAGATGCCTTGTATTTGACCATAAGATCATCATAGGCTTGCTCAGACTTAGTGAGTCACTGAGTAAGTTCCCTCAAGGTGTATTCCCCCATATCTCTTTCCAAGTGGTTAAACTTATACAAAGGTAGGCTCTGATACTAATTGATGAATACTAAGAGGGGGGGTGAATTAGTATGCCAAAAATTACTGCACTAAAACACTTACATAGTCTAAAGATAAACCGGTAAAGCAGTCTGACAGTCAAACCGGTTACCACACATGCAAACCAAAATGCAAATAAAGCATTCACCCAAAAAAGTAATACAACCATAACACAAGATATTTGATGTGGAAACCCAACTAGAAAAAACCACGGTGAGATGGAACTCACAAGTCACTATCTACAGAATAGAAACCGGACCGGTTAAGGTCTTACAATGTTCTTCACCAGAATAGATCTTGTTAGGAATCTCAATCTCTGTTAGGAGATAAGTATGATTAAAGACTACCTTGTTAGAGGATTTTTGATTCACATGAGTGAACCACCTTGTTAGAGGATTTTACAAAGGCTTTGAGGCCTACCCGGTTAAGGGCTACAGACTTGTCAAAGATGTGAATAATCAACAAGCGTTTGATCTATCTAATAGCACAAACTGCTTGGTTAGATCTAGTATTGCTCATAGCTAATGCATTCCAGCATTACTTCAGTCTTCTCTCTCTCTCACACAGTTACAACTTGATCTTCTTAGATAAGATCGTTCTCACAACAAATCAACTTCCACCTCAAACCCTAGCTCAACATTAACCCTTTCAGCAACAACTTAAAACCCTAGAGATGATGTCCTTTTTAAAGGAATCTAATTTCATGTCGGTCCAATAGGATTACATTACAATTTCCTAGGTTCAATGAATCTAGACATACTCAGTAACATGACACAAGAATCACCGCCAATGTGTCAGCTCCGTCAAACAATTGGTGGATTGGTAACTCTTCACAAAATGTCAGTTGATAACTCATCATAGAGTATTACTGGTTCCTACAAAATACCAGTTGCCAGTTTGTCAAAAATGAAGACTGGTAAGAATGTGTTGTGCCACTTTGCTCCCTCATACCGCTTGGGGTCGACATGCCGCTTCAGACCAAGAAACACTTTTTGCAAAATCACTAGTCTAGAGACTAGTATACAACATACTAGTTGCAACAAATATTGGTTGAGCACAAGCTCATACATATAAAGGGGATCTCAATACAAGTGTGTGTCCATCAATGACAATCACAACATAAACATCAAAAATGCCAACACACCTAGTGTTCTCCTCACACCCTAGGGTCTCTAGGAATTCCTTTGCTTGAGGAATCCCCTGACCTTGCCCAATCCACCCACCAATGAGTTGCTATGCTTTTCCTAAGGTCTCACCTACTCATGAGACTCAAACCCCTTACTATGGCTAATAAGGGCTAGGCTTGTTCCACACCTTCCAAGGTCTTAGCAAGGTTATACAGGTCTATTTCATGGTCTTCCCACCCATTCATGTGCCCCCAAGAGGTTTCAAGCCTTCAACCCCTTACCGATTTCACCATTTTGTGTTTTTGCCTTCAAATAGGGCTACAAGGATTAGGACCAATTAGAACTCCTACCTGGTCTTTTAGGGCTCCCTCTCACAAATGATGCACAAACAACCCTAACTCCCAAAATGGACTACCATTCATTTGGCAAGGACTCAAGGATTTTCTAGGTTTGAGGCCTCCAAGTGTCCGTACACTGTCCTAGGTGGATTTTAAGGTTTTCAAGGGTTTTTGTGAGGGTTTTTGGGGTCTGCCTAGGTCACAATGAAGGTTTTGTGTTTTAGCCACCTTTTTGGATTGATGGAGGCTCCTCCTTCACACACTCCTCTGCACCTCCTCCAAAGGGTGAACTCTCCTCTGACCAACCTTGCTCTCCAAGACCTCTGTAATTTTACCTCTCCTAACCAGGCACTGTCTAGTCTCGCCTAGGAGTGGGTCTTTGCTTGGCCTTCCTACATTATTAAGGGCCTTTCTTGCATGGGAATATAGTATAGGGTCTTCACTTCCATTCCCCATGGTTTCATGGTGATTCCACAATGGGGAATGGAGTTATGACTTCATTTGTACAACCAGTCCAAAACTGGACAGTGAGACTGCAAATTACAAACTATTTACAAACACACTCAACCGGTAAACAAAAACCTCAAATAATCACTCACAATGAAATTATTTACACCATAGAAGACATTTCACATAGTTTTGCATGCAGTTCAATCCATTTACTTGCCCGGTAACTTCATTCAATCTGACTGGTAACCAATAAACATTTACAGTCAAGCTCTTCCTGCTTGGGTCATACAATCTCTGACATCCAACCCATTCATTTATAGTTTGAAAATACTTATACCACCTTGGCCTTAGTCTATGTGCCCATATTAGGGTTGTCCATGCAAAACTAAGGGTTTTGACCTCCTGGTGGAAAAGTTGCTTGACAACTTTTAAAAGTTGTCATGCAACTTTTGCAACTTTTAAGCAACTTTCTCAATGTTGCTTTTCATGACTCCTGAACCCACATTGGGCCAACCCAAGGACACCACCATGTTATAAAGGACCCCTAAACACCACAAAGACACACATACCCTCCATTTTCAAGAAAATCACAATCTTTACTTATGACCCCTAAGATCTCCACTAGGACCCTAACTAGGACCTATGAGCACATAGCTCATTGTTTTATGTACAATGGCTTCATAAGAAGAATAACACCAACAAAACAATAAGGAGGGAGAGATTGAAAGGGTGCTCCTTCACCATACTCCCCCTCTGCACATAAATAAGAAAGAGGAGAAGAAATGAGAGTCGGGTTTACTCCAAGTGTCTTGAACCTACTCTCCTCCACCCATGTAGCTTTAGATACTGGTTGATCTGCCCATTTCACTAAGTGCTCCATGTAGACCTGGTGTCTAGTAGACTTCTTCACCCTTGATTCCAAGATCTCCTCTACTTTAGGCTTCTTCACTTGTGGTAAAGTATTTACATCCAAGTCTTGTAATACCTTAGCTTGGTTCTCAGTCTGCCCTGCTATCTCTCCCTTGTACATTACCAGATCAACAACATTAAAGACTGGTGAAATGGCCAAGTCTAAAGGTAAATCAACCTTATAGGCATTCTCACCATATTTTGTTAGAATTTGACAAGGTCCTACTATCTTCATCTATATTTTGGTAGGCTTACCACTTTGCATCTTGGCTTTGCTCAAATGTACCATCACATAGTCACCCACCTTGAACTGAACTTCTCTCCTTCTCTCATCCACTTTGGCCTTCATTTTTTGAGTGGATTCAAGGATGGCCTTCTTAACTTTCTCTTGAACTTCCTTGATGGTTTGAGTGAAGTCCTCTACTTGCCTGCTCTTCATCTCCAAAGTACTAAGGTCTCTCAACTCACATACTCCCCTTGGATGTCTGCCATACACAACCTCAAAAGGGCTTCTACCAGTGGTCCTATTCACACTATCATTATATGCATACTCTACTTGAGGAATGATTAGGTCCCATGTCTGACAATATTCCTTAGTTAGACACCTCAACAAATTGCCTAACACCCTATTGATGACTTCAGTTTGACCATTTGTTTGTGGATGTTAAGCTGAGCTAAATGACAAGTTAGTTCCTAGTCTCCTCCATAATGTTTGCCAAAAATGACCCATGAACTTGTTGTCCTTGTCTAAAACAATTCTTAAAGGGAGTCCATGAATCCTAACAATCTCTTTGAAGAAGAGATGTGCAACATAGCCAGCATCATGTGTAGTCTTACATGGTATGAAATGACTCATCTTGGAAAATCTATCTACTACTACATAGATGCTATCCATACCTATTTTAGTCTTGGGAAGTCCTACTACAAAGTCCATGCTTATACATTCCCAAGGTCTATTAGGGACCGGTAATGGTTGATAAAGACCAGCATTGCTTGATCCTCCTTTTGCTCTTTGACACACTCCACATTGCTCTACATACCTCTTTACATCTCTTGGCAACTTTGGCCAATAATAGTACCTCTGTACTAAATCCAAGGTTTTGTTGACTCCAAAGTGTCCACTTAAACTGCCATTATGTTTTTCTTGGATGAGGTTCTCCCTCATGGATCCTCTAGGTACACACAACTAGTTACCCTTGAACAAGAGACCATTTTGGAGAGTGTAATTTGCATACTCACCATGGAAATGGTTCTCAAACTCTTTGCAAACCTTGTAAGCTGATGAGAAGTCTTCATCTCCTTCATAGAGGTCTTTGAAACCTTCTATGCCTATGCTCTACAACTGTAACTCTTGAACTATCAACAAATTCCTACTTAAGGCATCTGCCACCTTATTAAGTTGCCCCTTCTTATGCTTGATGATGAAGGTGAAGGATTGGAGGTATTCCATCCATTTCAGATGTCTATTGCTAAGCTTCTCTTGAGTGTTAATGTAAGTCAATGCCTAGTTGTCTATGAACACTATAAATTCCTTTGGGAGTAGGTAATGCCTCCATTTATTTAGTGACTGCACTAATGCATACAACTCTAGGTCATAGGCTGAGTACTTCTTCTTTTCTTCATTAATCTTCTCACTAAAAAATGCCACATGTCTTCCCTCTTGACTCAACACACCACCTACTGTAATTCCACTTGCATCACACTCCAAAGTGAATAGCTTATCAAACGTAGGTAGGAGAAGGATAGGTTTTGTGGCTACTTCCTGTTTCAACAATTGAAATGCTTTATCAGCCTACTCACTCCATTTAAACTTAGTTATTAGGCCTCCTTTGATGGTGTCAAGGACTGGTACACATATGCCACTAAAGTTCCTCACAAATTTCCTATAGAACTAAGCTAATCCATGGAAACTTCTAACCTTAGTCCCTGTTTTAGGTGCAGGCCATTTCAAGATTGCCTCCACTTTCCTTGGATCCATCTTCAAGGTTCCTTTAGACACCACAAATCCTAAGTAGACCAGCTCTTACTTCAAGAAGTCACACTTCTCTAGGTTGATGGATAGCTTCTCCTCATGCAACCTCTCTAAGACTAACCTCAAATGCTCAAGGTGCTCCTCTTTGGTTCTACTATAGATGAGAATGTCATCTAGGTACACCACCACAAATCTACCTATGAAACCCTTCAGCGCTTTATTCATCAACCTCATGAAGGTTCTCGGAGCATTGGTGAGTCCAAATGGCATCACAAGCCATTCATATAATCCTTCTGTGGTTTTAAAAGTAGTCTTCCACTCATCACCCTCCTTAATTATTATCTGGTGATAACCACTATTAAGGTCTAGCTTGGTGAAATACATAGCCCCTCCTAAATAGTCCATTAGATCATCTATTCTAGTAATAGGAAACCTATACCTTATGGTAATCCTATTGATTGCTCTTGAGTCAGTGTAAAGTCTCCACTTACCTCCTTTTTTTTATGCTAGCACTATCGGGACTGCACATGGGTTGATGCTCTCCTTAATCAGTCCTTGTTCCAATAACTCCTGCACTTGCCTTGCTACCTCCTTATTTTGATTAGGTGTAAGCTTATATGTAGCCTTGTTAGGTAAGGATGCACCAGGAACAAAGTCTATTTGATGACTTATAGACCTTCTTGGTGGGAGTGTTGCAGGTGCTCCATCACTCACTATGTCCTTATACTCTTGCAACAGGTGCTTCACCTCCTTGGGTATCTCTGCCTACAACTTGTCTTCTCCCTCCTTTGGCTTCACAAAGATGGCACACTTCACTATCTCCTCCTCATGTAGAAAGTTTAAAAACTCTTTAACTGTAGCCAATAAAACACTAGGTGTTCTTGAAGTTCCCTCTTCATTCTATGTCAAAGGCTGAATCTTGAAGGGCTTGCTATCCTTCTTAAAGGAAATGGAGTTCTCCTCTCCATCATAGATCACCTTCCTATCAAATTGCCAGGGTCTTCCTAGAAATAAGTGACATGCATCCATAGGTAACACATCACAAAGGATCTTATCCTTGTATCCTCCAATAGAAAACTCTACCCAAGTCTGCTCATTGACTAGTACACTCTGCTCATGATTCAACCATGTCACCTTGTATGGGTTAGTGTGGGGTATCCTTGTGAGGTTCAACTGCCTCTTTTGATATGATATTGTCAGTTGAGCCTGAATCAACTATCACCTTGCAAACTTTACCAAGAATCTTGCGCCTCACCCTAAACAATGCTCTCCTATGCTTGGGTTCATTCTTCTCTGGCTGTCTTATCAAGACCCTATTGAACATCAAATTTTCTCCAATCTCTAATTCAATATGGTCCACCTCAGGTGTCTTGCTACTTGAAGAGTCTTCATGTGCATATGCAACCCTCTTTCCACTGTTTGATGATGTAGGCTTGTCAGGGCATCTATATGTCGGGTGTCCCAATTGTCCACAATTGTAACACTTCATTGTTGCAAAATAGGAGTTACCTCTGCCGGTACCTCTACCCCTATTTGGACCACCTTGTGCACCTCTTCCTCTAGAATGTCCTCCTCTGAGATTGGCTTCACTGCCATGCTCAGACAACTTGGTTTCTCCTTGGTTCCTTGGCTCATTTGCCTTTCTTTAGTAACCACCTTGGTGATTCACTTGATCTCTAACTCTGCCTCTACCCCTGTTATTGGAGTCTCCTTTCCTTTTGTTCCTCTCTTCTACATTGGCAGCAAGATGATGACATTTTTTGATAGTAGTAGGAGTCCATAGGCTTATCTCCTCTTGAATGTTCCACTTTAGGCCGCTTAGATACCTAGCCACCTTAATAGATTCATCTTCTTGGACTTTGGATCTAAGACATAGCTTTTGAAACTCCTTTGTCTAGGAGGTCACATCAAGATCCTTCTGCTTCAATCCTTGTCTCTTCTTATGAAGTTGGACTTCATAATCCTCTGGTAAGTGGTTCTCCTTCATCTTACTCACCATAGCTTTCCAATTTGCAATAGGTAGCTTTCCCATACTAACTCTTTCTTCTTGCAAGTACTTCCACCATGTCAAAGCTGCTCCCCTTAATCTTGATTTGGCAACTTTAACCTTTTGAGCCTCTGTCACTCCCTCACACTCAAAGTGGTTTTCCATGCCCTTAATCCATTCCATAACAGTGTCTATGTCCATTCTTCCACTAAAATGTGGCAATCCTTCAAAGGCTTTGGTGTTCAAGGCCTTAATAGCCTTCACAAAAGGTTCTTCATTGAACAAGGGATCTAGTTCAGGGATAATGTCATCTATGTCTATAGTCTTCTTGCCTTTACCCTTGGTGTGTTCATCCCAAGGTCCTTGTGTCCTCTCATCCACCACTTCTTGTAGCTTATCTCTTATCTCGCTCATAGCTTCTTCAAGGAGTCTATACTTCTTCTATTCTTCCACCTCTCTAGCTAGCTCTACATTAGTGACCATTCTACTCTCCCCTACTAATTCACCAGTATATAAAGACATACATAGTCCAACAAGTCTTTAACTTGCTCTGATACCAATCTGATGGGTTGGTGCTTGGGATAGACTAGCCTAGTCTATGCTCTTGGATCCTTTCCTTGGATCACCTGGTGTTCTCCTCACACCCTAGGGTCTCTAGGAATTCCTTTGCTTGAGGAATCCCCTGACCTTGCCCAATCCACCCACCAATGATTTGCTATGCTGCTCCTAAGGTCTCACCTACTCATGAGACTCAAAACCCCTTACTATGGCTAATAAGGGCTAGGCTTGTTCCACACCTTCCAAGGTCTTAGGGAGGTTATACAGGTCTATTTCATGGTCTTCCCACCCATTCATGTGCCCCCAAGAGGTTTCAAGCCTTCAACCCCTTACCGATTGTTGTAACTAAAATCTGATTCCCTTCAATGTCCTTAGAGTAATATGATTTAAACTGGGTGCAGAGGAGACATCAAAAGATAAGGAAATTTCAGAGACAACATATGACAAGGTTTGATTAAATCTTCTACACTTCAGGCTTCCTTAGAGCCCAGGTGGGTATGCCTTTGTGAAATAACTTCACACTTTTAAACAATAAACCCACAGCAAACCAGTCCAGAAGACCAGTGGATTTATTCACCTTGAAATCAACTAAAAACAAAGAATAGAACGATACTTAACTTCAGCATTTTGATCAACAAAGCATGCAATAAACAACTTCGATTAATACCAGTGCTTTATCCAAGGTTACAGAGTCACCTAAATTCAAATAAAACTCCTGAAACAATATATCTTTATGCTTCCCATCAGCTTGGCTTCCACTAATCCTTGCATATGCCTGACACGTACAAGAATTCAATCATTTCAAACTAAACTATGGTCCTCAAAATTCAAAGTTCTTTCCAAAGAATTTACTAGTATGAGTGATCCTGCGTATTTAATTTCCCTCCTAAAGAGAAAAGCTAACAAATATTTCTACTGAGATTGCTTTGCAATTCCATTCAAATAGAAAAATCCTGGATTATTCAGAATGAAAATAGTAAATAAATTTGTGAACAAACTTGAAGACAACACAAAGCTTTACTCAAAACCGATGGCCTGTATATTGATATTCATTTGAAGAGATGTTACAAGAAAGTCTGATTCTCCATTAAACTTTGGAAAAGTCCAGATAAATTTCTGCAGCGTTTTCTTACAAAAATTTTGTGATCTCTTTCCCTCTAGTCCTGGTATCCATTTATAACAACATGGATGCAAAAAGCTTCGGACTTCTCGAGGAGAGTTTGTTACAATTATTTCAAAAATTGAAGAGGTTACAATTTTTACGTAAAACAGTTATGCACTCTTTTCAGCCTCTGTAGTCTGTTCAATAGGTTGTTTGGTTGCAACCTCTTCTGGCTTTTCAGGGGCGCTCTCCAACTGCTCCGGATCATGGGTGGAATATTTAACTCCCCACTCATTATATGTCTCTTCTGTCGGCCATGAAAAATTAATCACATCATTTTTAACTTTAGTCAACCTTTTCCAAGAATTTCTCAGTTTGTTGACTTTTGAGTTAAGAAAACTATAATGTGATTTAATTCTTTCTATTTCCTATATTGTTATAACAAAGAAAGAGGTATCATCAAGATCAATGATTCCCTTAATCCTTGCTGACAATTTGACTTCTATCTCTTTGAGCCATATTTGCTTATCTTTTAGCTGATCCGGATTGCCAAAAATTCCTGGGAGCAACTCAAAAACCTGATCAGTGTATTCCTTCTTACATAGATTGACCTTCCTATCCACATTATCTACATCTGCAGCCAATTGCATTAAAACTTTAGTGACATCAGAGGTAGATTTGATAATGGGATTGGCCCTTACTTCATCACAGGATACAAACATGAACTCTAGATCTTGCTCCCTAGGCCTCCATCTATCAAAAATGGGTGTCAAAATGGCCTTATCTCTCCTCAATTCATTCCATATCTCCATGAATTTTCCCACACGGTTGTAAAGCAGTGAGCCATTTATCGTATCTGCAAAACTGGAGATTGTGGCCTTTACTTTCTCCTCATATTTCCCCGCATAAAAGGCCTGAGCCTGCTTCAGGTTCTCTAGTTCTTGGGGAGTAATTTCAATCATTTGGAAGCTGGAAGGTGTAGGAGATGGTGGAAGCTCAATAATGGGGCTAGTAGGCGGAGGTCTTGTAGGAGAAGAGGAAATCATCAATGTTGAAGACTCACCTTGTTGGTGTTGTCCCATCAGCTGGCTCTGCAATTTGGCAATGATGCTATCTTTACCTCTTACCTCCTCCTTGGCACTATTATAGGCCTTCAAAACTATTTCCAACTTAATTTGGAGGGCCTCCTTTTCTTTAGCTTCCTTCTCAGCCACTGCAACACTGAATTTTGTAGTTTCTAGCACAGTGCTAGCAGCCTCTACCACCCCTGTACTCTGCACTCTTTTTACCATCAATCCACCAAGGTGACTTGACCCTGGAGTGTCTTTGCCCTTTTTGCCCTCATTTCTCTTAAGGGACCACATAACTAGTGTAGCATTATCCTTACTGAATGTAACCCCTTCCATGGGTTTAGTTTCTTTTCTTACTACATCCAGTACCAGAGCATCAGCAATATTCCATTCTGGCAAGATGAGCACTCCAGCTTGTGCTACTAGAACTCTTCCTTGTTCAGGAGTGATGGTTTTGAATTCTTCCATCATCTCCTATTTTATTTCTTCCCCCACTGAGGTTGCATCTTTGTTGGGTTGCTCTACCTTTCTTGTCTCACATCTAGCATTATATCTATCTATATGCTGCTTCCAAATGAATTGCATGAATGCTTCAGATGTGACAAAGTTGTCATCAGCTAAAAAGGCACTACTTGCCTTTTTTATCTCAGAATCCCACTCCTGGCCTTTAAGTTCAGTTGAGGTAATGTCCATTTCAGCTTCAATGGGCTCTTCTGGCATCCCTTCTTCCACTTCATCATAAGTGTATGCAATCTCCCCCAAGCTGCCCAACTGCAAGAGGTGTGCAGCTGCTGCTTGTTCATCTCCTATGTGGATGGGGGATTGGGATAGGGAATACAAGGGTGTATCTGATTGCACTTCCTTCCCCATCCTTTGCTTCTTTGGGCTGTCTTGGATGTCAATGACATCTTGTACTTTCCTCTTTCCTTTGGATGATGAGGGCTCCCTTGTTGTAGGCACCACCACAGTGTAACCTGGTTTCTTATGCAGGGTGTAGTCACTAGGAGGGATTGCTTTGGTGGAAGCTGACTTGCCCAAGATCATTCTAGCCTTTTCAGGGTTACTCTTAATCACAACTTCCCTCTTCTCCTTCAGTATTTGCATTACATCTTCAAAGCAAACAATCAAAAATTTTATTTTTTCTTCCAATGGGAAGAAGCTAGATAATGGGTCATAGCTAGCATCAAATTGATGCACAAAATCCAAGGCTTTCTTGTAAGCCACCCACTTTTCTTTCCTCAACTCCTGCTCATCTAAATCAAATTCATTCCTGATGAGGTCTTCAGGAAATTGGAATTGATGAGACCTACCTCTACATGCTACCTTCTTCCTGAACACATCATTGAAGAAGTCCTCTGGATCAGCACATCTGGACACTGCAGTGGATAAATGGTAGGGTTTGAGGAAATCCTCAAAACAATTCCAGCCTCCCTTTGTAATTACGAATTGGTGGGCCATGGTAGCTGTAGGGAAAATGGTCCCTTTTTCTCTGCCTGTTAACTCTGCCTCTTGTAGGCCACCAATTTGTCTAAGGATCTCAGCTATTCCCACTTTGAGAGGGACCTGGTAAGGTAACAAAAATGGGGTACCCTTGAAACCAAAAACTCTGAAAACTGTGGAGACTGGATATAAGTACATGTCACCCCAGTTATGAACAATTTTGATGTTCTCTGCGAATTCTTTTGGCCTTAGGAATTCTAGAAGAACCTTGGGGACTCTTGGGTTATCAGAGCAAAGGAGAGTCCTTATTTTAGATGCAAAATATTTATCGAACTTTAGGAAACTAGCATCCTCTTTGTCCCATGACAACACAGTACTCCATAGTTGTACTGGCATTTTCTCTCCTTCCTTCTCTTTAACCAGGTCCAGTCTACTAGCGAAATAATCACCACCTTTGAAGAGAAAAAGGTGCATCAAAAGTGAATACCATCTGAGTGGCCTATCCACCTTTCCATTTTTTATTCCTATTAACCCTCCATGGATAGCATCGGCAATGTAAGAAGCATAATCAAATGTGATAGCAAGAGAAGGATTCAAAATCTGAACAATCATTAACAAGTAATGATTTGGCATATTTGCTTCAGCATCCTCTCTTAGAACTTGGCAAAGTGCCCAATACATTCCTTTAGCCCTCAAGGTAAACATACTCATTGAAAAAGGCTCTTGTGTGTTGGGCCCTACAACTGCTAACCCTCCTATTTTTAGAAAAAGTTCTTTAAGAGGCCCATTCCTAAGATGACTCCTCTGTGCACTGTACACTTGGGCTAATTGTGTGAAATTTATGGGTTCCAGGAAGTTTGTGAACTCATTGAGCCCAAATGTTGTTCTTAATTCTTCTGCATTAATTTCCACAAGGGTTTTCCCATTTACATCCCGGATGCTTCTTGTGACTGAATCATAGTTCAATGCCATTTGGGTTAACAAGTCTATATCCATGAATACCCCTGGGACTACTAATTTCCCAACATCTAGTTCCCAAATACTGTTTTGAGGAGCAGGAGAATTTCTCATTCCAAATCCGACTCTAAACAACCCCAACCTGGACAGTCCAACCTATGGGTCTCTCAACCAATTACCTTTGTCATACAATCCTTCTCCTATCTTCAGACGGGGAGCCCTGGGCACTAACTCTTTGGCCTTTGATGCCTGGTTAGTTGACAACATCAACTGTTCTAAAAAATCATCACATACACTTCTTTCTAGATAATCAACCTTGCCGGAAAATTCCCTTTTAGGAGCCATTTGAAAATGCAAGAAAATGAATACACTCTTAAACAATCCTGCAACACGAGAATGATTTTACTTTAAGACACCACACAAGAATTGCTACAAAATATGAAAGAACCTGATGCTTGCTCCAAGGAATTTTGCTCTGCAACTGAACCGCCTACTCTGTATTTGAAAAAGATAACTCTGTGTCGCTCTTCTACAAAATCTTTTAAAAGATATCTTCACTTGGTTGTTAGGAAATAAAATACTTGTACTCTGGGCCTTAACTATAACATTGATTCCACATGCTTCGGCCGTCCCTTCAAAATCGAATTCATACGAGAATTCATATTTTAGCTCCAATGGGTCGCAACCTTCCTGCAAGTGTCTCACTGTTACCTTTTCATTTTTTGACAGCTTTGTCTTTAGTCTGGGTCCCGTTTTTCTATTGGCTACATCATACCACGTGGCACCCAACCATTGGCCTTAAAAATCCCTTTGCATTCCACTTGATTTTGACCGCGTGTCTCTCTTTATACTGTGACGGGCCCACATTTTCTTTTTTGACCATGTCATCATCATGACATGTGGACGGCCCTCGTTAACTCTCGCTATTTCGCGGGCTTAAAGAGTGAGCATTTTACCCTTGCGAAATAGCACGAGCCGTTGGATCATCCCTCAAGTTGATCACTAATTAATCCTTTTAAAAAGTTTTTTAGGAATGGTGGGCCCATTGACTCGTCACTAACACTTGGCATCGAGTCACCTGCAGTGCTGATTTGTCGCTTTGTCACTCGCCAAAAGAAACCACGAGGGGCCCCACTTTCATCTCAATAGGTCTACCTCTCACATCATCATCATGACACATGGATGGCTCATATTAACTCTCGCTATTTCACGGGCCTAAAGGGTGAGCGTTTTACCCTTGCGAAATAGCGCCGACCGTCGGATCATCTCTACAGTTGATCGGTACTTAATCTTCTGAAAAGGCTTTCAGGGGTGGTGGGAACGTGGACTCGTCATGAACACATGGCATCCTTATCACTCGTGGAGCTGATTTGTCATTTTCTTGTTTGCCAGAAGGGAACCATAGGGACCCACATTTTCCCTCTAGACCGCGTGTCATCAAGACACGTGGACGGTTCTTGTTCATTCTTGCTATTTTGCGGGCATAAGGAGTGAGCACTTTACCCTTGCGAAATAGTGTGAGCTGTCGGATCATCTTTTAAGTTGATCGGTATTTAATCTTCTGAAAAGGCTCTCATAAAATGTGGGCCCGCTGACCCGTCATGGACATCTGGCGCCTTGTCACTTTCGGAGCTGACTTGTCACTCTGTCATTTGCTAGAAGGAGCCACAGGGTCTCAATAAATTGTTAACAGCTGTACCTGCCAGGTCATCTCCACCTACGACCTGACTCATCTTTGTGGCCCACTTTTGAATCTTTAATCCTAACCCACTGACTGTGGTGACTTGAGCCACGTGCTACCATTTAATACACCAGAAGAAAACCACAGGGCTCTAACTGTCTCTGACAGCTACACCTTTTACTTCCTCTGTCATGACACATGGACAGCTCTCGTTCATCCTCGCTATTTCGCGGGCCTAAAGGGTGAGCATCTTACCCTTGTGAAATAGCGTTGACCGTCAGATCATCTCTTAAATTGATCGGCATTTACTGGGCCTGACACTTTAGAAGGAACGCATACAAGGCGTAAAATTTTCAAATAATCAACGTAGCCGCCTAGGCCCAAAAGCAAGGGGGGACACTTTCTACGACCCCGCAACCCATAACTTAAGTGAATAAAGTAACGAAAGATTAGAAACCAAAGGGTTTAACACAAAAAGATAAGATCTAAAAAATCAAAACCCTTAAACCCCCAAGGTTTATAACAAAGCTGAAGCACTTGGGATCACACCCTATTCAAAAAATTTCAAGGTACCTTAACCAATTATGGGAAAAGAAAAACCCAATTTTAAAATAGTGATAACACCGATTTTGTTGGGAAAAATGGTGTCTCAACCTTGCATTTATGCGAGGTTACTATTTATAGTAAGTTTTCATTTGAGCACGAAATGGTGCGAAACTCTCCCTGAAGCTTCTGGTTGGTTAGATAAGCATTCCGGTAAAGTTGCGTCGCAAGGTCACAGCTAGTTTTGAAGATATTAAAGTTTTCATCTTGGAGGGGTGCAATAAAATGTTTAAACTTAATTTTGGGGACTTTAGAGGCTCCGAAACGCCCTGAAAAGTGGTCGTAACCGGCAAAGCTGGTTACGAGGTGATAGAGCACTTCGCGAGCTTTCCGACGCTTCAAACGGTTCGTCAATCGGACACCCGGTTCTCAAGTTATGGCCTCCGAAAGTTTGTACTCCTGAAATAGGAAAAATAATTTGTATCGGATACATAAATGAGCTGTAAAAGGGAGCGACACATGTTGATGTGTGCTTTAACATGTCATAGGGCATCTAGAAGGGAGATAAGGTCGGCTACACCTTATTGGGTGGTTCTAGCCCATGGTTTTGTAATACCGTTTGATGGTTTCTTGTATTGTATCTCCTATTTATGAGGTGTGTGAGATAGAGGTTGAGTGTAAGAGTCCTATGGCTATTGAGTTGCCTCTGAATCTCTGATTAGTGCTACTCCTGTGAAGAGCTTGCTCTACAAGTATGTTGTAATCTGTTTTTGATTGCTGAATAAAATATTGAGCTGCTTTTGGAGGGTGGGGTTTTTCTCCCGAAAGTGTTTTCCCCACATAAATCATTGTGTTGTGGTATGAATGTTAGTATATCTATTTCTATTTTCTATAACTGTTGTAATGATCTGAAAAAGTTTTGCATTACCCTCCTCTCAAGGTTAGTGTAGGAAGTTGTTTCCGCTACTTAACTTCCTTACAGATTTCACCATTTTGTGTTTTTGCCTTCAAATAGGGCTACAAAGATTAGGACCAATTAGGCCTTCTACATGATCTTTTAGGGCTCCCTCTCACAAATGATGCACAAACAACCCTAACTCCCAAAATGGACTACCATTAATTTGGGAAGGGCTCAAGGATTTTCTAGGTTTTAGGCCTCCAAGTGTCTGTACTCTATCCTAGGTGGATTTTAAGGTTTTCAAGGGTTTTTGTGAGGGTTTTTGGGGTCTGCCTGGGTCACAATGAAGGTTTTGTGTTTTAGCCACCTTGTTTGGATTGGTGGAGGCTTCTCCTTCACACACTCCTCTACACCTCCTCCAAAGGGTGCACTCTCCTCTGACCAACCTTTCTCTCCATGACCTCTGCAATTTTATCTCTCCTAACCGGGCACTATCTAGACTCACCTAGGAGTGGGTCTTTTCTTGGCCTTCCTGCATTTTTAAGGGCCTTTCTTGCATGGGACTATAGGATAGGGTCTTCACTTCCATTTCCCATGGTTTCATGGTGATTCCACAATGGGGAATGGAGTTATGACTTCATTTGCACAACCAATCCAAAACTGGATAGTGAGACTGCAAATTACAAACTATTTACAAACACACTCAACTGATAAACAAAAACCTAAACTAATCACTCACAATGAAATTATTTACACCATAGAAGATATTTCACATAGTTTTTCACACAGTTCAATCCATTTACTTGCTCGATAACTTCATTCAATCTGACTGGTAACCAACAAACAGTCACATTCAAGCTCTTCTTGCTTGTGCCATACAATCTCTGACATCCAACCCATTCATTTAGGGTTTTCAAATACTTATACCACCTTAGCCTTGGTCTGTGTGCCCATATTAGGGTTGTCCATGCAAAACTAAGGATTTTGACCTCCTGGTGGAAAAGTTGCTTGACAACTTTTAAAAGTTGTCATGCAACTTTTGCAACTTTTAAGCAACTTTCTCAATGTTGCTTTTCATGACTCCTAAACCCACTTTGGGCCAACTTAAGGAAACCACCATGTTATAAAGGACCCCTAAACACCACAAAGACACACATACCCTCCATTTTTCAAGAAAATCACAATCTTGACTTATGACCCCTAAGATCTCCACTAGGACCTATGAGCACATGGCTCATTATTTTATGTACAATGGCTTCATAATAAGCATAACACCAACAAAACAAGAAGGAGGAAGAGCTTGAAAGGGTGTTCCTGCACCACCTATCAATCTAGAGCAAAAAAATATAATTTTTTAATATAAAAAATATTAATGGTACATCATGATTCATAGTTTATTGTGACATATATGACATACCTTAACATACATGAGATTGTTATGTTGGATAAACCATTCATAACCTTCAAGTTCACCAACAAAAATACAGCGTAGAGAAGAGTTGTCTGTGAGCCTTCGTAAAGGGCCTCAGATGCCTTCTCAAGTAGAGGGACATCATGAACAACATTAAGGTCATCTTCATCATCATGATCAGCTACCTAAGTACTAAATGTGTCATGGATCAATGTATTTGTACCATCATCTTCAATTATGTTTTGTGGCTCATAATTATCATCTTCCATGGGATCATTATCTTCAGCTTCGATATTCACACCTCCATGTTTATCCACTTCAAAAATCATATTCTCTAGGTTGTGTTGATCCATACCATGTGCTCAGGGGTGCTTGACCTATATAAAATTGATAAACATAAATAAACCATGATCATGATCTCATCATCAAGTGATTTATTATGTATATAAATTGTTAAAATGATATAATGAAAAACTTACCAATGGATAGTAATCATGTCCACCTTCAATGTGACCATGTAGCCTGCAATTTTTCTTAGTTGTTTTGATTAGAAATCTTCTAGTCTTTAACCCCTTACAAATTTTGCAGGGACAATAACATTTTCCATCACCTTTTCTTTTCAAGTTAGACCACAATCTAGCAATTGTCTCCTTATTTTGTTGTTCGTTGATATTGTCTGACATGGTAGTTCTTCACAAGAAAGAAAATCGGGATATAGAACTAGTTATATAGAAGTTGAAATGTTAGTTATGAAGTCACATTTCAGTATAATATACCAAATTAAATTACTTGAAAATAGAAATTATCATCATTGCACCAAAACCATTTAACTCTTCTTTTTCATCTCAAAACATATCTAATGGCTTTGTGGTATGCAATCCTTGTATAATATCTTAAGTTTAATAATATCTAATTGGGGTAATCCATGAGTGTCTAATGTGAATTCAATATCTTAAACATTGGGGAGATCTTATTTGACTTTCCTAATCAATGTGGTTGTTGTCCTAATATGAAATATTGAGTTCTACCCTTGCCTCTGCATCAAACTTCTCACATCATGTTTCTTCAACAGAACACACTAATATGAATTGACCCAATACCATGAGGATAGGGTCAAGTATCATGGCAACTAATCATAATACGTGAAGACGACGTTCACACATAAGTGTTGGCTCTCAACAATGCCACACTTCCAAAATTGTCAGTCTCAAGACCTCCTATTGGGTCAGGACTCATTGATGGCCACAAGGCCAAATCAATGTATGTAGGCTTTGAACTCCTTACTCTAGGCTAGGAGGACCCTACACAAGGTCAATGAGCACTCACTTGGTATTACAATGGAAAGATCCTTCCTCTAGAACTTTGTTTGCAACATACACATCAATATTTGTAATAATTGTTATGATGGATGGTCTATTAGGACAGTAAATAAAATGCTTATTCTTTTTCCACCCTTTGAAAATACAACAAGGTATTTGACTTGGTAGGGTCCCCATGGATCACTTCAACAACAAACATTAGGAAATTCAACCTTTTGTCTTCTCAATGCAATTTTTTTGTCTTTCACTGGTTTTCTCAATCCGATACATAGGGATATCAGACCTTTCATGGCATCATCACACACGCCTTCCAATATGTAGTCCTTTAATATTTTAGGTGCCTACACACTATGTTGATATTAAATATTGATGTAGTCTTAAATTGTGTCATGAATCCATTAGATATCCACACTTGGGTTTACAAACAAAAACAATATCACTAGTAAAACTATGACTCTGACAATCAATACTCTTAGGACAGTCATAGAAATTTAATATATTTCATTTGGTTTTGATCAAGAAACCCTTCTGAAGGTTGCATAGGGTCCCCCCACCCCTCTCTCTATCATCAACCACTACAAAATACCAATCGCTTGGTCTTCCCACCAAATTCTTCACTCTTACTGCCTTTTACTGACTGATAAATAGAGATATCAGATTGTCCTCATGCCCAAACATACCAAATCTAATTTGGAGCCCTGCAAACAAAATAATATGATACATAGCATGAAAAATGTTCTTCCCACACATTTGGGTGAATTTATGTGCATGGGAGACCAAACTATTCATTATTTACTCCTCTTGATAAACACTAGGTAGGGTTTTGATATTTTTTTTGGAAAAACTACGATATCTAATTTAAAACGCAATGAAATTCAATGCCACAAAAAGAAAAAAATGAAGTTAACTCACTACTCTACCACATCCAATTGACTTCCCATCAAATTATGATGATTTTCACAATGAAAAATAAAGAGAATCAGACCGAAACATCAAAAAATGCACATACAACCCCATTTTCATTAAGAAAAACTCTTGGATGGCATGCCAAAGGCCTATTTATTCCCATCCAAGCGGGTTACAACCTCAAACGGCCATAAACTAACTTTCCAACCATATTTTTAAGAAGTTTCTACAAGAAATGCAAAAGTTATCATGGCAATATGACAACTTTTTCCCAATGGACCTCAAACTTTCACAATTAGGTCTCTATTTGTTGTTAGAAAGCGATCTATCACTAAGTATTAGAGGATCTTACTAACTTGGGTATTGTTATTTTATGCATCTCTGACATGACTCCTAGTAACTATATAAGGTTTGTACTAGTCCTAGATCTATGCCTTGTCTTTTTGATATGGTTCCTAGTGAGAATATATGAATCTTACTAGTTCTAAATGTCATAACTTTGTGTTTTTCATGCTCCATGTGTGTTACCAATGTTACTCATATTACTCACTTTGTACCTCCCTTTTATCTCAATATTGTAGATTGACAATATCATAAGTCTTGGGAGTTACCACCTTTCCAAACTTGTAGTCATATTGACTCTTCCATATCTTGGTGAAATAATATTTGGTTTCTCCATATTTTCCCAGGAGTAAATGAGCATAATTTCATACTCTTTCTTAGAGGGGGCTAAATATTGCATCATAAGTTCAATCTCTTTAAAAATATACACTAGGTTTGGACTCACTTTAGTGGTTGTGCCCTATTTATGCCCTATTGTACTTAGTTTTGACAATGTTTCCATAAATTTGGTTCATTCCCTTATTCATGATGTTCCTCATGGCTCATTTTTATAGGACTAGGGTCTTGGGAACCCTTATTTATGGAAATTGGACCTAAAATTTGAAAGATGAATGTTGGATTCGCAAATAGTAAGAAATTCCTCTTCAAATTTGGACTTTTGCAAAAGTTCAATTTGAAAAGGTGCAAGGACCATCCATATAAGGTCCATCTTGAAAATTAAATGATAATACCATCCATGCATATTAAATGATATAGTCAAGTAATAAAGAAGGAAAACCATCTCATGAAGTTTTGAAATGATTTTAAAGGTGCACAATAGTCCACTAAATTCAATTCACTAAAAAGAAAACAAAGTATGCTACAAGATAGTGGGTAAGATGCAAGGAATGAAGTTAAATAGACAAAGGAAAACCATGAATATTACCAAGTCAAAAGGAGTATCTATGACCTCCTAGGTACTTTTTCACTTGCATAAATTAGACTTCTTAAGGATAGAAACACATGTAGATAGTATTATGAAGTATTTTTGACGATTTTTGAAATAGTTGAAGGAATGACTTATTTTAGTTATATCTAACCCAAGACAACTTCAACTCAAAGTAAGGAATAAAATCACGTGTCCTATAAGTTTGGGAAGCTAATTGAGTAGCTAGATAAGGTAGATCATGACTATAGGGTAGTCTTGAGACTCTTTTAACTTAATTAGAACATGTACCAAGTATCTAGGAGCTTACAAAACCAATTCAACCATATTTCAAGTGAAAATGCAACAAAAGGAGTAAAAGCTTTGAATACACCTCAGAAACCACTCCTAGGTGGCCAAGTAGGTGGAAATAGTCTTTTCCAACATTTGTTTTATTTATAGATGCAGCCCTATATTCTCTTTATTATTTGAGATGAGATATAGGACTCCTAGGGCTTAGTTCATCTTAGTTCTTTAAGTTCTATGCCAAGTGTTGTAACTAAAAAAATTCTTACAGCAAGAGATATTATTTAATATCATTTAAGGTTGCAGTAGTGCAAGGAACACCAATATGAAAAGAGAAGGGATGAAGAAGTCAAGGATCTTGAAATTATACATCAGAACTATGATACAACTAGCTGGGATAGAATTTCCCCCTCATTGGGAAAGCCATTTGACTCCTATTAGGATAGCTAAACAAAGACAAAGAAGGTGGATAAAGACAAGGGAAAGAAGAAGGTTAATGAAGAGGGAGATGCTAAAGAGGAAGAAAAGAACTAGAAAGATCAACAAAAAGAAAATGAAGAAGATTACGATGTGTAACCTAGTTTGATGTTTTATCTAGTTTTGGACTTGAAAATTATTTATGCCTTGACAATATTTTATGTTTATGGCTCATGGAAACTCACAATCTAGTCACTATAGTATATGAAACTCACAAGAATATGAAACTCTCTCATGACAAATGAGAAGAAATAAGGAAGAAATGCCTATCTTTTTATTGCAGGAAGAAATGGGAAAGAGGACACACTTGTAAACAAGATGAAACAAAATAGGGAAAGATGTGTTTTTATGTGCAAATATCCATGGGCACCCAGGCATAAATGTAATGCAAGGAAACTTTAAAGAAATAAATTATGTTATAAATGCAAAGAAAAAGGGGAACTAGGACGTATATGTGGACGCCAACTACAAAAATAGAGGTAATCTCAGATCAAAAAGAAAAAGGAAACCTAAGAAAAAAAGAAAGATATGGTGAAGGAGACCATAAGAGAATCCCATCAAAAGAAGAGGGGACAATTGAAGAATGGAGTTTTGTGGAGGAACCAATCCAATAATCATAACACCCTCATAAATATGACAGAAGAAACCTCTTCATAGAACCTCAAGGTTTCATCGTTAAGTAAAGAGTGAATGCATTCTACTAAATAAGAAGGATCTAATAATAGTACATATATTGGCATGTGTATACTTTGTACTTGGTTCATGCTTAATGTATTTTCAAGAATGATTCTTAACAACTAAGATAATAAAAATAAATAAGAATTTATTCAAAAGAGAACATTTTTAAGGTCATAAATGTGTGGCATGCTTCTAGACAATATATGGAAAGTTTGCCCTTATTTTGTCTCATGATTACAATTGATGAGAGAAAACGTGTCTTAATATTACAAACCTTGGGAGGGGCTGATATATTTGATCATATAAACCTAAAGTTTCTTGAGGACAAGCAAATTTAGGAGGGGAGGACTGTGATACCCATGATTTGAACAACTAACATTTCTTCACGGAAGGTCCAAATGATGAAATTGTCTTACATGGTAAGACTTCACAATTTCATGGAGGAAATCATTGATTTACTACAATCAAGCTTATATGGATTAAAGACAATAAATATCAACCTTGACCATTAATCTCTAGCGATGGTGAGTATTTAAGAGTGATAACATATTAAGGGTGTGTAATAATATGAAAAGGCATGCCAGTTGTTAGGAGGAGACATCATGGTTTAGGAGGGGACACCACCACTCCAACAATCAGCCCTTATTGAGTGGTCACCACTTCTATACCCAATGAAGAGATATAAGGAGTGCACTCCCAATAGTTAGAAGATCATCAAACCGAGCACTTAATACTTGATAAGGCATTGAATATAAAACAGATTGATTAATTAATACTATTTGGTATGAATTCCTTTGTATATAATAGAATGGATGTTGGATTAATGAATATACTTCTACACACTAATAATTGAGAAATACATTATTAGCGGTTCCGTTATTACCAAGTTCAGTATCGATCTGATCTTGTTGGGGAAGCATCTTGCGATCAAACAACAAGGTCTCACTGCCGATTAGTCTACTGTTACCAAGGTTCACCCTCTAATTTGTGAAATTTCACAACTTATTTATTTTATGCTAAGTATATGTCTGATACTAGAATATTTCATACAATTGAGTACTTCCAGCCATGGTAGAAGGGACGTAGGCTTGCAAGAGTGGTATAGTGATGGCTTTATGTGGGAAAAGGGGTACAAGTGTACTGCCCTTGGGCGTAGAGGAGATGGCTTTTATGGAAACCTATTGTAACCTCTTTCCCCTGTCATGGTAAAGATTCAAATTTGAAATTCCGAAATTCCTCATCCAAATATTATGTAAATCCAAAATTCCTCATGCAAATATTATGCAAATACGAAATTCCTAATGCAATTATTATGCAAATGCGAAGATTCAATGAATGAAGGTGAAGATTAAATAATTCCTCATATTATGCAAATCCAAACTGAAGGTGAAGTTCAAAAATTCCTCATATTATCCAAATCCAAAATGAAGGTGAAGATCCTACCTTGAATAGTGAGTGTGTCGTTTGATCTTGCCAATGGTTGAGCTCAACACAGAAGCCTGTGTGGGATTGAATGCACAAATGAATTTCCCTCTTTTTTATTTTTATTTTAAGAAATGCTCATTGTCATTGAAATTTTGATGAACGCGGGCACTTTTTCAAACAAAAATCAAATTTGGTCACAATATACCTTCTCCGTCAGAAACCTAGACCAAATGTATTAGTGTGTTCTCATGACAATTTTGCACTTTTTGTAAATTGTGATTCTCCAACAGTCAGTTCAATTTGAAAAATAGCTAGGGAAGGTTGTGGTAATTTGGGAGATATCTTGAAAGGCCCCAAACATTGAAGCATGTATGTTGGTTGATTTGGAAAGGAAATCGAAGAATCAAGAACTGTTGGAAACTTAAAAACTCATTTAATTTTTGTTGATTGCAAACCAAAGGTGGATTGAAGAGAATGATCATGACATAGTTCCTATAACTAGATCATTTCACCTTTATTTTTCTTTCAATGTGAAGTGTTGAAGTGATCAATGCCCCATTCTACAACCAAAACTCTACTGGGTAGCCTAAAACCCTTAAACCCCTAGTGTTTGACTGCAATAATGGGTTTTGGCCTATCAATCCTAACTGAACACTCTGCTATTATAGGATATGATAGGCCACTGTACCATATGTCAATTCTAAACAACACTAAGAGGATACAACTGTTGGCATTATGGATGAATTGATTATGTGCTGATGTTTTTTCATTGATGTCAACACTAGGTGTTATGGTTGGTTACCGACAGACATGTTTTGGTTACTAGTAGAAGATCTAGTGTTACCGATAGAAGGGACTATCTATTTGACACTTAAGACATGTTTGGATCAATGGAGTGTGTTTGATTTTATGTGTTACATCTTCCCGGAGTATGTTTTGGTGAGTTTGTATTGACTTGGTGAATGATGCTATCATACACTCTTGTAAACCCTTACCGTCATGGGTTTAAGGTTTTACCGGTAGAGCTTTTATTGAGAATCTTGGACAGGATGCATAAGTGGTGTTGGTGTGGCTTCTAGATGGATTTTAGGATGTTGAAGATGTTCTTTGATCATGCCTCAACTGATTGAAGACATTGCTTTCGCATGGTGAACCTAGATTAGGTCCAGTACCTATCTAGGTTATGGACCGGTATCATGTTAACATGTTCTTTACATGTTATCAGGATGATTGATGGATTGGTTATTGTTATTTTGGTCTCCACCCGGCATGGCATATCATTGTAATATGGATGTATGTAATGATCTTATTGTAATATATTTTAGGTGGACAATGTAATTGGTTTAGGCCTTAGGGTTAATATAAATTGATGTAAGATCTCATTGTAGATCATGGTATGGGAATGGAAATGTAACATCATATGCGAAGGAGTTTTGGTTGATCATTGAGGATCTAATTATGTTTAAAGAAGATGTCAAAGGCCTTTGGTATTGAGCTTAACCAGGATTGTAATCAACCATGGTAGATGCTATCTCTAGCAGTTCATTCTTTTGGATTGTTGTCAAGTTATCTCGAGGTGGTTATAACCTCTTTGTAGTCAGTGAGAGTCTTTTGCAATGAGCAGTATGCTCTAGGCAGTGTGCCTTTCTGCATGTGCATGCTCCTCATTGTATCACATACTTTGTGCAGAAGTATCATTTGACTGTGGGTAGGCTTCCCACTATGGTTTTTTCCTTTCTGGGTTTTCCATGTACAAATAATCATGTTATATGGTATAGTTGCATTGTGTTGGTTATCTATTTTATTGTTAAGTTATATTGTTTACCAGTATTTGTTTCTACTGATATCTATTTCTGTTATTTTGGTACTTAATGTTTATATGCTCTAGTTAACGGTTACTAAGTGATTTGATTGAGATAATATGTTAACAACTGATTCACCCCCGCTCTCTTAGTTGTTCACCGGTAATTCTAACAACAACAAGGTGAAGAGGATGGAGAACTAACCCTAGGTCTGACATCTCTATATGACATACCGGTTTGATGAGTGAAGTGTGTGAGAATTGAGTGGTAGAACACTGGAAAGGGGTTTGAGTGTGGTAGAAGAGTACTTTGGAGGTTTACATAATATTTCATCATCAACGATGCTCACCCATTAGGAGAACCAAACAAGTTTGTGGAAGGCGTTCAGTGAAATGGGTCTAATAGCCCTATTAGGTCTGCTAGTGCAGTATTGGTTGGGATATCTATAAGTTAGTCCAGTACCAAAAATGGAGATATTTTTGATAAATCCCAAAAGGGTATCTAAAAACATAATTTTTTTTCCTAGATCCTCAGGGTGTCAAAAGTTATCACCCGATTCCTTCAAATGGAGGCCTAATAGAAATCGGTTCAATTTGTGGACAATTCAAAATTGATGTTTTGGTGGATCTAAACCATGAAATCCTATTTCATTTGTGTTAAGGTGTTTTGAGAAAACCCCTCCAAGGATCATTGTATTGAATTGGTCAAGTGGACCATTCAAACCCTAAAGCCTAGTAGTAGCCCACTCATGTATGCAAGGGTGTGGGTAGTCACACAAGAACTTGAGAAGTGTTAGTTGTTTGTAAGTGAACATAGTGGAGTCTTTGGGTCTTCCAAGGTGTTGTTTGGTGCTATTGAACCATTGCTTCACTTGGTGGTGTGTAAGGATCTTTGGTATTCAGGATTACCGGTCGAGTTTGTGATCCTTAGAGGCTAGTTGTTTCAAGGGTATCCTTCCCATCTATTGTAACCTCATCATATTGTTCTCAGAGCAGGATTTTGAAGATCATTTGGGTGGTGTGGTCTTAGTGTACGTCAAAGTTATAGATTGAAATAGGAGCTGACAAAATGTCTCCTAAGAGTATGCCACAAGATGCAGTGAAGAAGTTGATTGAAGAGATGCTTGAGTCCAAGCTTGAAGAATTGAAAAACACCAAGGATAAGGAAGATGGAAGTGACACTGATGAAGAAGGGGATAAATAAGATGGGAATCCTCTAAGCAGGTAGAGGAGATACCTATAGATTAGAGGGCATTTGTATATGCCTTAAGATTAATGAATAGGGACACTATTGATTAGTTCCATATATATAGTGGAAGTATGGAATTAGAAGAGGTGATAGACTAGATTGAAACATTGACCAGTCATTTTGAGTACAAACAAATCCCTAAAGATAATAGAGTTAAGTTGGAAAAAGCAAGTTTGAAGGGGTCTGCTCTTACATGATGGAATTATGTACATGGGCAGAGAGTTAAGGAGGGAAAGAGTATGATAACCTTCTGGGAAAGCATGAAGGCTAAAGTCAAGGCACAATTGATGCCCATTGACCATGAAGTGCAAATGTACAAAAAAATGCAAAACCTTGGACATAGAGACCTTGATGTGAATACTAATACAAAGGAGTTTCATAAAATTAGTCTCAGATGGAAGAGATGAGAAGAGGATTTAGAGAAAGTATCTAGGTACTTGAATGACCTAAGGATGAACATCCAAGATGAGATCAACATCTTGGCACTAGAGAGAGTGAACGAGTGTTTTCAATTGGTCCTAAGGGCAAAAGAGAAACTAAAAAGAAGAAGTGATCAAGGTAATAGAGGTAAAGGAGGGAGAAGCTTTAGAGGTAGAAGCAATTTTGGAGGAAGAAGTCCTAACCAAAAGTGTGGTGGTGAGTATAGCCAAGGAGAGAAAGTTGGGGACTCAAGCACCAGACGAGGCTACCATAGGAGAAGACCTAATGTAAGAGGTGGGAAAAATGGATCAGGGAGAGGATCTAAGATCTTCAATATGAGATACTATAATTGCAATTAGATGGGACACCCCGCCTACAAGTGTCCAGAGAAGGCCTCAACTTCTCATGGTGGTGAGAGGAGAACCACTTTGACTCAACAATATGCAAGGAGTGTGACATCTCTTGAAGTAAATTGGGCATCAAATATGGGAGAGAACCTAATGATCAAGAGGACACTTCTCAAGGAACCAATGAAGACTGAGCCACCCCAAATAAAGGATTTGTTTAGAGTCAACTACAAGATTCAAGGTAAGGTCTGTAAAGTTGTCATAGATTCAGGGTCTACAATTTTTTTTTAATATTTGGAAGTAGTAAACAAGTTGAACTTGGAAAGGATACCCCATAGTTTCCCATATAGGGTCGGTTGGTTGAGAAAAGGGAAACACATACTCATGACTAAACAAGCATGGGTATAGTTCAATATTGGGGGGTATAAGGATAAAATTGTGTGTGACATCCTTCCAATGGATTCTTTCCATCTTTTTTTTGGCAGACCATGGCAGTTGGACATAAAGTCTCATCATGATGGAGAAAAAATGATTACTCTTTACAAAAGGATCATGTGACTTTTAGGATACAGTCAGTGGTAAAAGGGGATCCACAACATGTAGGATCTAGTGTGATGATGCTAGGGGAAAAATAATTCCTTGATACACTAAAGGAGGAAGGATGAGTAGGTTTTGATTTTTTTGTGAAGCCCAAGGAAGAAAGGAAGTGTTGGTATTTTGGATATGTTGATATGGTTTTGTCATTGACGTAAAAACTTGTCAACACTTGTCAATCTTATCAATACTTGGAAATCTTTGGTTATGTTCATTGACATGTCAGTGACTTATGCACAGTCACCAGTATTTGGTTCACCGATAGGTTATATTATTCACCGGCACTTGGAATGACTTGGAGACTACTTGGTTATGTCGAATACATTATTTGATCACTTGGTTTTTCTGATTTGGTTATTGATCTAAGCAGGTTTGTATATTTGTGGCTACCGGCAAATAGGTCCAAGTTATGCACTGGAAAGCATATCTATTCCAGATCAGCACAACATGTTATGGAGATGATTTATTATTATTGTAAATGCATTGAGATGACATGATGCATCACATATTGATTTATTTGTAATTGATTTTATTGTAATATCTTTAGTGAGCTGACCTACTCAATTGATCTTAGGTTATGGTATAAATGTAAGATCTCATTTGTGAGATTGATGTAGGATGGAAATGGGAATGTAAGGAAGTGTGAATATGCAAAAATAAGCAAAGCTATACACGGAGACATCATTTGAAGATTGAAGGAATGTTTGAAGAATCCATATCAGAGCTTACCTGGTACTGAATCTAGCATATGAAGATTCTATTTTGTGCAGTACATTACCATTGTATTTAACCATCCAATTGTAGTTGGCGTGACTCCCATTTTGTGATTGAGAAGTGAGTTCTAGGCAGTTGGCCTTTCTACATGTGCAAACTCCATATTGTCTAGACATACTATGTGCAGTAGTATCATTTGATTGTGGGTAAGGTTTCCCATTGTGGTTTTTCCCCTTATAGGGTTTCTACGTACAAATATTTGTGTTATGTGTTGTGGATGTTATTGTCTTTCTATTTCATGCATTAATGTTTATCGGTACTACAATTAACTGATAAAACTATCTACCAGCATAAATTTGGTTTGAATTTATTAGACAACTGATTCACCCCCCCTCTCAGTTGTCTCTGAGACCTAACAATTTGTATCAGAGCCTATTTCTCTTTTTGTGGAAGTTTAACAACTTGAGGAGATCCAATGTCTTCTAACTATTTCAGGAAGGATAGTCCTAAACTTGATGGAACTAACTGTGGCATATGGAAGATCAGGATGGAGACACATTTGAATTGCATTAGAAAGGACATATGGGATGTTACAAAGTATGGTTATATTGCTCCTACTCAAGGTCAACCTAATCCACCAAACTTGGCTAAAGATGAGGAAAATGATTTCAAAGCAAGAGAAGCACTTTTGAGCGCATTATCAGATTAGCAAATCATGGGATTATAAGATAGATCTATTGCTAAAGCTATTTGGGACAAATTGGAAACATTGAATGAAGGTGATACCACAGTCAAAATAGCAAAACTTGAATGCTTCAGAGTCAAGTATGAAAATCTGAAAATGGAATAACATGAAAGGATTTTTGCTTTTATGGAAAGAGTAAATGAAATTATTTTGGGTATACAATGTTGTGGAGGAACCTTAAGTGAAGATGAGATTGTTTCTAAATTTTAAGAGCTTTTCCATCGGCATATAAAATGAAAGTTACTACTATAAATGAATTAAGAACAATGCCTAATGCATTAGTATCTAGAGACACTTTGGTTGGAAAACTTTCATCTTTTGAACTTGAAGAATTTGGTCTTGTTGCTACTATTAAGACATACTTAACTTTCAAGGTATCATCATCATCTGTAGCATCATCATTATCATCTGAGAAATCTGATTGGAAAGCCTTTTATGGAAGAGAACTTGAAGAAATTAGGAAGGAGAATGAAGAACTGGAAGAGCTTGAAGCACTATTTGCAAGGAAAATGCCTAAAGGTCTAGTTGGAAGTAAGTATGAAGGTAAAGCACCCTTTAAATATTTCAACTGCAATAAAATTAGTCATATGGCTTCTAGGTGTCCCGATAGACAAGTAAGATTAAGAGAAGAAACTAAAAGAACATATAAGCCTAACCCTAATTATCAGAGATACAAGTTTAAGAAGAATACAAACAAATCTTGTTATTATGCTGATGAAGGAGTTACTGATGATTCTGATGAGGATCCGATAGACAATGGATGGGCTTTTGTTTCTATAATAGAAGAGCAACCAGCACCTATTGTTCAATCAGTAGAGCAGGCCCTGGTAGCTAAAATTGAAGATAAGGATGAATGGATCATTGATTCCGGATGTTCACATCACATGACTGGTGATAAGAGTAAATACTTAACCTTTCAGGAATACAATGGAGGTCTAGTGAGATTTGGAGATGATAAAGCTTGTATGATCAAAGGAAAAGGAACTATATCTTTTGATGGAAAGCACAATACTGATAATGTTTACTATGTTGAAGGTTTAAAGCATAATATTTTGATTGTTGGTCAATTAGTTGAGAAAGGATTTCAGTTACAATTCAATAATGGTAAATGCAAAATCTTAAACAAAACTGGTTTAGAAATTGCAACCGGTAATCAGACTAAAGGTAATATCTTTCACTTGAATAACTATGAGAAAACATGTTTGATTTCTCATATTGATGAAAGTTAGTTATGGCATAAGAGACTTTGTCATGTAAATTTTGATTGCATTGTGAAAATCAGTACAACTAAGGCAGTGAGAGATTTACCTAAGATTGTTAAGCCTCACAATCTGGTATGTAAGGAATGTCAATTTAGAAAGAAAGTTAGAGCAACTTTCAAGAGTATTCCAGAGAAATCTAACAATGTTCTTGATTTAACTCATACTGGTTTATGTAGTCCAGCAAGAACTAGAAGTTTACAAGGAGATAGGTATTTTATGCTAATCATTGATGACTATTCTAGAATGTGTTGGGTTACTTTTCTCAGTGAGAAATAAAAAGCTTTTGGGAAATTCAAACTATTCAAGGTGATGGTAGAGAATGAAACCGACAAGAAAATAAAATGTTTGAGATCAGATCAAGGAGGTGAATTCACATCTAAGGAATTTAATGCATACTGTGAAGTGAATGGGATCAACAGATAGCTATCAGTACCCTGGACACCCCAACAAAATGGAGTTGTAGAAATGAAAAATAGAAATATTTTGGATGCAGCTAGAAGTATGATATCAAAAGAAAATATACCTCATATATATTGGAGAGAAGCAGTCAATACAACAATTTATACATTCAACATAGTTCACATCAAAGGTGAAACACGTAAGACCCCTCATGAACTATGGTTTGGTAATACTCCTACTCTTAAATATTTCAGAATATTTGGAAGTAAATGCTATATTAGAAGAGATGAGTATATTGGCAAATTTGATCCTAGAAGTGATGAAGGAATATTTCTTGGTTATTCATCTAAGAGAAAGGCATATAGATGTTTTAAGAAGAGATTGTAGAAAATTGTTGAAAGTGCAAATGTTAAGATTGATGAACAGTTTAGAGGAAACTCAAGGTACATGGACTCTGAACCAACAATAGAGATAATCACAAATCAACCTACTATGAGTACACCGATACAGAATGTCGATCCAGTTACATAGGCATCATTTGAGGATTCAACACTCACTGAAGAACAACAACTAGTAAAAACACCCTAGTATGTAAGATTGAATCACTCCAAAGATTAGATAATTGGAAACAAGTATCAAGGGGGTAAGAATAGAGGAAGATTGGTGAATGAAGAAGTATGTCTTATTTCTCAAATTGAACCTACAACTATTAATGAGGCATGTGAAGATAAATATTGGATTAAAGCTATGGAAGATGAATTAGAACAAATTGAAAGGAATAACACTTGGTCATTAGTTGCCCAGCCTAAAGACAAAAATGTAATTGGAACTAAATGGGTTTTCAGAAATAAACTTAATGAAGATGGCAAGGTAATCAGAAAAAAAGAAAGACTAGTGTGTAAGGGATATTTACAGAAAGAAGGAATCGATTACAATGAAACCTTTGCACTGGTAGATAGAATTGAGGCAGTCGGACTATTATTGGCTTTTGCAGCTCACAAGAACTATAAAGTATATCAAATGGATGTTAAATGTGCATTTCTAAATGGAGATCTTGAAGAAGAAGTTTATATTGAATAACCTGATGGATTTTCTTTGACAAATGACAAGGATATGGTTTGTAGGCTAAGGAAAGCTTTATATGGACTAAAGCAAGCTCCTAGAACTTGGTATGCTAGATTAAAAAAATATCTTTTGAAGCTTGGATACACTAAAGGTAATGCTAACAACAATCTATACTACAAAGTGACTAATGATGACATCTTGGTTATTGAAGTTTTTGTTGATGATATAATCTTTGGAGGGGAAGATGGATTGTGTAAAGACTTTTCTAATAAAATGTAGCAAGAATTTGAAATGTTTATGATTAGGGAGACAAAACTATTTTTAGGATTGCAGATTTCATAGACTGATAAAGGTATATTCTTATGTCAATATAAGTACTTGAAGGAATTACTAAAGAGATTTGGCATGGAAAAATCTAAACTGGTAAACACACCTATGACTATAACTGATAAACTATCTTTGAAGGATGAATCAGCACCTGTTAATCCGACTAGATACAAGTCTATAATAGGAGGTTTACAGTATTTGATACAAAAAAGATTTGATATTATGAATGCAGTATGTATTGTGTCAATATTTTAGAGTAATCCTAAAGAAAATCATGAATCGACAGTAAAAAGGATTTTCTAGTACCTACAAGGCACTACAAATCATGGTTTATGGTATCCTACAGATGAAAAATTTGATTTATGTGCATACAGAGATGCTAATTGGGCAGGAGATGTAGATGACAAAAAAAGCACCACTGACAGAGAATATTTTCTTGGTAGCAGATTAATTTCTTAATTGAGCAAGAAACGGAGTTGTACATCACTATCAACAGCTGAATCAGAATATATTGCAGCAACAATTAATTGTACAAAGGTATTATGGATTAAACAAATGTTGAAGGACATAAAGTTAAAATGAAAAGAACCTATAATTATTTACTGTGATAATATGGCAGCAATTGATATATCGATGAACCCGGTATTTCACTCTAAAACTAAACATGTTTCTATCAAATTTAATTTTCTGAAAGAGAATGTTGAAGCAAAAGAATTGAAATTGGTTTATGTGAATACTAAAGAACATATTGTAAATATTTTTACTAAGAGTTTGCCTAAGGAGACTTTTGAATATCTCAGAGAGCATCTTGGAGTTCTACCCCCACCGATAGAGACTTAGATAGTTGATGTTTGTCATGAACCAACAGAATTAACAGAGAAATCTTTTTATTCTAGTTTTGATGAGGAGAGCTAATTCTTAGGGGGAGTAGTTTGTATTTTGTATTTGTATTTGGTTTTGTAATTCTTTGGCATTTGATGTCAAAGGGGGAGAGATATCTACAGAAAAACACATTATCTTGTGGAGAGATTATTCCTAGGGGAGAGATATTATGTATTTTGATTTCTAGTTAATGATCTCTTTGGGAGATTGTTAGTTTTGGTTTTTGGCATTTCTGTTTTGGCACTTTAATGGGTTTTCCATCTTGTGTTGCCATCAATGCCAAAGTAGGAGATTGTTGGTATTTTGGATATGTTGATATGGTTTTGTCATTGATGTCAACACTTGTCAACCTTATCAGTACTTGGAAATCTTTGGTTATGTTCACCGACATGTTAGTGACTTATGCACAGTCACCGGTATTTGGTTCACCCGCAGGTTATATTATTCACCGACACTTGGAATGACTTGGAGACTACTTGGTTATGTCAAAGACATTATTTGATCACTTGGTTTTGGTGATTTGGTTATTGATCTAAGTGGGTTTGCATATTTGTTGTTACCGACAAATAGATCCAAGCTATGCACCAGCAAGCATATCTATTCCAGATCAGCACGACATGTTATGGAGATGATTTATTATTATTGTAAATGCATTGAGCCGAGATGATGCATCACATATTGATTTATTTATAATAGAATTTATTGTAATATTTTTAGTGAGCCGACCTACTCAATTGGTCATAGGTTATGGTATAAATGTAAGATCTCATCTGTGAGATTGATATAGGATGGAAATGGGAATGTAAGGAAGTGTGAATATGCAAAAATATGAGCTATACATGCAGACATCATTTGAAGATTGAAGGAAGGTTTGAAGAAGGCATATCAGAGCTTAACCAGTACTGAATCCAACATATGAAGATGCTATTTTGTGCAGTACATTATCATTGGATTTAACCATCCAATTGTAGTTAGTGTGACTCCCATTTTGTGATTGAGTAGTGAGCTCTAGGCAGTTGGCCTTTCTCCATGTGCAGACTCCATATTGTACACACATACTATCTACAGTAGTATGATCTGATTGTGGGTAAGGTTTCCCACCGTGGTTTTTCCCCTTACAGGGTTTCCACATACAAATATTTGTGTCATGTGTTGTGGATGCTATTGTCTTTCTATTTTATGCATTAATCTTTACTAGTACTGCAATTAACTGATAAAACTATCTACCGGCATAAAGTTTGGTTTATTGGCATTAAGAATTAAGTTTTGGTTAAGTTAATTTTGGCTTGAATTTATTAGACAACTGATTCACTCCCCCCTCCTAGTTGTCTCCGAGACCTAACAGGAAGAAGGGTATGAGTGAGGTAGGACCTAAGGAGGTCAGGGAGTTGCTAGAGATGTACAAAGGAGTGGTTACAAAAGACATACTAGACTCCCTGCCACCTATCAGAGATATTAATCATTAGATTGACCTCATACGAGGAGAAGTACTTCCTAACAATGCAGCATATAAAATGACCTCACAACAGAATGAAGAGATAGCTAGGCAAATTCAAGAACTCCTAGATAAAGGGTTGGTGAGAAAGAGCCTTATCACATGTGGAGTACCTATAGTTTTAGGCCCAAAGAAGGATGGGAAATGGAGGCTTTGTACTAATTATAGGGATATCAATAGGATAACCATTAGATATAGGTTTCCTATTCCAAGGATAGAGGACCTAATGGAGTATTTAGGGGGAGCTACCTATTTCTCCAAGATTGACCTCAAGAGTGGGTGCCATTAGATAAGGATAAGAGAGATGGATGAATGGAAGACTGCATTTAAAACCAATGAAGGGTTGTATGAGTGGCTTGTGATGCCTTTTGGTCTTTCAAATACCCCTATCACCTTTATGAGACTAATGAATGAAGTGTTGCAAGAGTTTATAAGGAAATTTGTTGCAGCCTACCTTGATCACATATTGGTGTTCAGTAAGAGTGAGGAGGAGCACTTGAAACACTTGGAGGTAGTCTTGAAGCAGCTATAGGAGTAGGATTTGATGATAAAATTAGGAAAGTGTGACTTCATGAAGTAGGATTTGGTGTACTTAGGCTTTGTCATCTCTAAGGGTGACGTGAAGATGGATTCTTCCAAGATAGAGACTATTTTGAACTGGCCTACACCTAAGACAGCCAGAGAGGTAAGAAATTTTCATGGTTTGCAAATATTTTATAGGAAATTCATTATAAATTATAGTGATATTTGTGCACCTATGTTAGAAACCATCAAGGGTGGTGGTAAGGTGATGTTTGTGTGGACCAAAGAAGAAGATAAGTGTTTTGAGTGTTGAAAATAGAAATTTGCCATGTACCCAGTCCTAGTATTGTCTTATTTCAGTAAGGTCTTCACCATTGAATGTGATGCAAGTGGATTAGCTATAGGAGAAGCATTGAGCCAAGAGGGGAGACCGGTGTCCTTTTTCAATGAAAAACTAAATGAAGCAAAGAGGAAGTATTCCTCATATGATTTAGAGTTGCATGCCATGGTACAAGCTCTAAAAAAGTGGAGGCATTACTTACTTCCTAAGGAGTTTATTGTGTATAGTGACAATCATGATCTTAGTTTTTTGAATGGATAGGAGAAGCTCAGACATAGGCATATGAAATGGGTTGAAATTCTTCAAGCATACACCTTCATCATCAAGCATAAGAAAGGGGTAGCCAATAAGGTTGCAGATGCCCTTAGTAGGAGGGTGTTAATAGTGCAAGAAGTGCAGTTGCAAAGTATGGGTGTTGAAGCACTCAAAGGATTGTATGAGGAGGACAAAGATTTCAAGGAAATATATAAGGTATGCTGTGAGTTTGAAAATTATTTTAATGGAGAGTTTTCTGACTACACCTTGCATGATGGTCTTTTGTTCAAGGGATGTCAGTTATGTATCCCTAGGTGTTCAATAAGGGATAATTTAGTAAAGGAGAAACATAGTGGTGGTTTAGGAGGTCACTTTGGGCTAGATAAGACTTTGGACCTAGTCAGGAGATTTTACTCTTGGCCAAAAATATAGACTAATATCAAAAAATTTGTAGAGTTGTACTGTTTGTCAAAGAGAAAAGTGGGTCTCAACCAATGCAAGGTTGTACCAACCTTTGCCTATACCAAGTAGACCATGGGAAATTTTGAGTATGAAATTTGTGATGGGATTACCCAAGTCAAAGACAGATCATGATAGTGTAGCTATTGTGGTAGATAGGTTCAGTAAGATGGCTCACTTTATTCCTTGTAAGGGTATGTGTAGGATCATGGTATGCCAAAACAGGCCCTTAAGTGGCAATGAAATTTAAAAAAATTAGAGTTATGCAACTTGACATGAAAATTTGAATAATTTGTGAACATTATTTTTAAAATATGTAAGAAGAGAATCTATAGAAAATTGATTTTAGTTTCTAAGCTACTAGTTGTTATTTGGAAAAAAAAATCCTATTTGATGAAAATTTCAAATTTCACAAGTCAAAGATAGATCATGACAGTGTAGTTGTTGTGGTAAACAGGTTTAGTAAGATGGCTCACTTTATTGCTTGTGAGGGTATGTGCAGGATCATGGTGTGCCAAAATAGACACTTAAGTGGCAATGAAATTTCAGAAAATTAGAGTTATGCAACTTGACATGAAAATTTGAATAAGTTGTGAACATTATTTTTAAAATGTGTAACAAGATAATCTATAGAAAATTTATTTTAGTTTCTAAGCTACTAGTTGTTTTTTGGGGAAAAAAAATCCTATTTGATGAATATTTCAAATTTCAATGCAGTGGTACTAAAGTTTCAAGAAAAAGATAAGAAGTAGACGTATGTTTGACCACCCTAATCACAATCAAATCATAATATTTTTTTATAATATTTATAATATAAGTATTAGACTCATGTTTGGATGTGACACATATTTTTTTATAAATTTTTATAAATTAAATAATCATTTATGAATTTTTTACTACATCTTTTTACAAATTCAGAAACTCCTACATTTGACCACCTTAACTTGGTCAAAACCTTATGAAATTTAATTTTTTTTAATTTTTCCCTATAGTAGATGAAGCATAGGACTATTGTCAGAATTCAATTAGAAAATAAATAATAATTATTTATTTAAGTCTAAATAAGATAAGCCTTATATTGTTGGAAAGATGAGAACATCCTTAAAAAACCTTGTTTCTTTTATCAATTTTGGCTACAAATAAAGTCATCAACCACTAGTGTAAAGTCTAGGAAATCAAGGAATATTGAAAAACATGTTTTTTCAGTTGACTTTCTAGGCTTGTCACTTCCAAGACAAATCCCAAAGCATTCCTGAGATGAAATTTGAAATTTGAAAATTTTACAACACAAATCGGATATCCGATTTTAATAAGTAAATTCACTAACTAAATTTGTAGATAATTAGTATAATGTTTATTAATATATTAATATATAATATTTTAATATATTAATTTATAAATAAATTAGTATATGATATTAGGGAGAGGGAGAGGGAGAGGGAGAGGGGGGAGTGGGGGAGAAAGAGAGAGAGAGAGAGAGAGGGAGGGGGGAAGGGAGAGAGAGATAAAGAGATTAGCAAAGAGAGAGAGAGAGAGAGAGATTAGGGGAGAGAGGGAGAGAGAGATTAAGACACAAAATTATGTTGTTGTGGATCATATGGTGTCCTAAGGGGTCGTAGGACACAATATGACCCCTTAGGACACCATAGGACCCATAGCGACCCAATATGGTATCGTAAGGGGTCATATTGTGTTATAAGGGGTCATATGATGTCTTAAAGGGGTCATATGATACAATATGACTCATTAGGACACAATATGACTCATAACGACACAATTTGGTGTCTTAAGGGGTCATATAGTGTCCTAAGGAGTCATAGGACACAATATGACCCCTTAGGACACCATAGGACCCATAACGACCCAATAGGGTGTTTTAAGGGGTCATATGGTGTCCTAAGGGGTTGTAGGACACCATATGACCCCTATGAACACCATAGGACCCCTTATGACACCATATGGTGTTGTTAGGGGTCATATGCTATCCTAAGGGGTCATATGGTGTGCTAAGGGGTCATAGGACTCAATATGACCCCTTAGGACACGATAGGACCCAAAGAGACCAAATATGGTGTCATAAGGGTCATATTGTGTCCTAAGAGGTCATATGATGTCTTAAAGGGGTCATATGACACAATATGACCCATTAGGACACAATCTGACCCATAACGAAACAATTTGGTGTCTTAAGGGGTCATATGGTGTCCTAAGGGGTCGTAGGTCACCATATGACCCTTATGGACACCATAGGACCCCTTATGACACCATATGGTGTCGTCAAGGGTCATATGGTGTCCTAAGGGGTCATATGTTGTCCCATGACCCCTTAGGACACAATTTGACCCATAACAACACAATTTGGTGTCTTAAGGGGTCATATGGTGTCCCATGACCCCTTATAAACCCTTAAGACACCATATGACCCCTAACGACACCATAGTTTGTCATAAGGGGTCATATGGTGTCCTAGGACACCATATGACCCCTTAAGACACCAAATTGTATTGTTATCATTCATATGGTGTCATAAGGGGTTGTAGGATATAATATAACCCCTGAGGAAACTATAGGACCCAAAGAGACCCAATATGGTGTCATAAGGGGTCATAAGGGTTCATGGGACACCATATTACCCTTAAGCACAACATACAACCCTTTATGACACCATATGGTGTTGTTAGGGGTCATATGGTGTCCATAGGGCTCATCTTGTATCGTTATGGGTCATATTGTGTCCTAAGGGATCATGAGACAACATATGACCCCTTAGGACACCATATGACACCTAACAACACCATATAGTGTCATAAGGGGTCCTATGATGTCCATAGGGGTCATAAGGCACAATATGACCCCTTAGGACACTATAGGACCCATTAAAACCCAACATGGTTTCTTAAGGGGCCATATGGTGTCCTAAGGGGTCATAGGATACCATATGACCCCTATGGACACCATAGGACCCATTATCATACCATATGGTGTTGTTAGGAGTCATATGGTGTCTTAAGGGGTTGTAGGGCATAATATTACCCCTTAGGACACTATAGGACTCATAATGACCCAATATGGTGTCACAACGGGTCGTTTGGTGTCTTAAGGGGTCATAAGGGTTCATGGGACACCATGCGACCCCTAAGGATAATATATGACCCCTTATTACACCATATGGTGTTGTTAAGGGTCATATGGTGTCCATATGGGTCATATGGTGTCCTAGGACACCATATGGGTCATATGGTGTCCTAGGACACCATATGGGTCATATGGTGTCCTAGGACACCATATGACCTCTTAAGACACCAAATTGTGTCCTAAGGGGTCCTATGGTGTCTTAAGGGGTGGTAGGACACAATATGACCCCTATGGACACCATATGACGCCTTATGACACCATATGGTTTTTTTAGGGGTCATATGTTGTCCGAACGGATAATAAGGGGTCATGGGACACCATATGACCCCTTAAGACACCAAATTATGTCGTTATGGGTCATATTGTGTCCTAACGGGTTATGGGACAACATATGACCCCTTAGGACACCATATGATTTGTAACGACACCATATGGTATTCTAAGGGGTCCTATGGTGTCCATAGGGGTTGTAGGACACAATATGACCCCTTTGGACATCATAGGATGCATAACGACCCAATATGGTGTCTTAAGGGGTCATATGGTGTCCTAAGGGGTCGTAGGACACCATATGACCCCTATGGACACCATAGGACCCCTTATGAGCCATAATGACACAATATGACCCATCTCTCTCTATCTCTCTCCCCTAATATCTCTCTCCCCTAATCTCTCTCCCTCTCCTCCTCCCTCTCTATCTCTCCCCTAATATCTCTCTCTCCCCCTCCCCCGATGTCTCTCTCTCTATCTACCTCTCTCCCTCTCACCTAATCTCTCTCCCTCTCTCTCTCTCTCTCTCTCTCTCTCTCTCTCTCTCTCCCTCTCCTTCTCTCTATCTCTTTGTCTCTCTTTATAAAAAATGAGTAATAAAATTAGATATCTGATTTCTGACATTGCCATTAATGTGGCAACAATTAAAAAAATGCGGCAATGGGAAAAAAATTTGCGACCACAAATTTATACATTAAAATCGGATATTCGATAAAGTCGGATATCCAATTTTTGCAAATAAAAAAGAACCTAGTGGGCAATTTTTTTGATTCCAATGGCCCACAATATGCATATTCTATTTTTTGTCGATGATCACAAGTTTTTAGACAAGTTGAGACAATTTTTTGCTTTTGGGAGATTCTTAAAGTGAAATCTTACATTGTCAATCATTTAGGAGCATCTTTGTGGAGGTAAATGAGGAGTAGTAGTCATCGGAAGTCTAAATTAAAAAGAAAACTTTCAAATGATGAAATTAAAGTGTATAGAGAAACAGATAGAGAAGGTTATAGGAGGAGAAGGCAAGGTATGTTAAATATTACTAATGTTACTTCAAGTGAAGAGGAAATTGAATTTGAAAATGTGTCACAAGTTATTGAAAATGAAAATGTAGATTTTGAAAGTGAAAATTTTGAAAATGTTGAATATGTTAAAAGTGATAATGAAAATGCTCAACATGTAGAAAATTTTGACATAGGAGGTGAAAATGTGGAAAAATTTGACATTGAAGGTGGAATTTCTCAACCAAGTGAACCATATGTAACACCTAATTACTTTAGAAATGAAAACCCTCTCATGGATGAAAGACAAATTCCAAATCCAAGACCTTCCAGAACCCCAAAGTGGTTATTTGAAATCGATGAGAACATTATTGTGAATCTTGAAGGCAAGAGGTGAACAAGAACCATTTGGTTGTGGGCTACACAACTTTTTGACCAAAATTTTAGCAATAAGACATTGACCGAGAAACGCCAACTCTTTGTTCAATTTCTAAAGATGAGACCATTTCTAAACAAATTGAAGATCCGAATGAACAAGAGGATGGAGAGAAATTATATTATTGCCAAAAATCTATTTGACACTCTCATTTATATTGGAAATAATACCAAAGAAAGAGATAAGAGAGCCACTCGAAGAGTGATTACAACCTCCTTAGTAAGCCATCAATTGAGGAAGGCTCATCAAATGAGACAAACTTGTGTTGATTTTAACATAAACCGTAAAACTTTGGATAGAGCACTTGCACGAAGACAAAGACTTGACGATCCACTTCAACAAGATACATGGGCTTTTAGGGGGAGTCTTCCACATGTTGATAGAAAGTTGACTGACAATGTGAAGGAGGAGATTCAACAATTTTGGCACTCTAATTTTAGAGTATCACCCAATGTAAAGGACATTTTGAAATTAAGAATCGGCAACCAAGACCGCACACCACATCCCAAACATTTCTTGGAATCAAGCCAAACAATGTTGTACAAAATATTTTGTGAAGTACATCCAACTTTGAAAATATCACAAAGGGCCTTTGAATCTTTGAAACCATTTTATTGTGTTCCTCTTAAGATTCACAATACTTGTTGTTACAAGTACCATGTGGAGTTTTCAATGTATACCATGAAGGGACACATTTTTGCAACACGGCTTATTATCATGCATTTGAGTTGCTTTACAATTTTTGTTATTAGACAATAGTATTTGACAATTTTTGATGATATTATTATCGCAAAACCTTTATGCTCATACAACTCTTTTTTGATGATAAACAACAGTATCACATTATGTTGTTTGTGTCAACATAGTAGGTTTTGTTGATATAATTTGAAGGGACATATTTTTATGGTATATAATCCCACCTTTTCATTTATTATCATGCATTTCAGTTGAAGTGATTATCATAAAGCCTTTATTTTCATCCGTGCATTTTATGTGTAGACTAACAATTCTTAAAAATACAGGTTCATGCTAGATCATTCACCATTGACAAGACCCTCTCTTGGTGATGGTACATATTCCTTTGTGAATTAATGAGATTAAATTTTGTGCATAAACATTAAGTCAAGTGAATGTATTTCTAATTAGAAATCACCATATCTACCATTGTCTTCAACCATGCAGAGAAATGCAGTGAGAAGTTCTTTAATCAACATGCATCTTTCTTCAAATTTATGCTTGTATACTTTGCAGGGAAACTGGTAAGTTTCGTAATTATACAATCTTGTACATCTTAAAAATGTTTCTTGTAGCACATTCATTCCACATAAAAAGGTTACTTATTTTGGTCTTCATTTATATGCAGGGATTGATGTATGTAAGCTTTTCTCGTAGGACACGAGGATGGCTGATGCAGATGAAGTGGGATGTTGTATTTGTATATGGATGTGAATTGATGTAACTTTGTTATGATGGTATACAATGTCTATGAGAAATATGGTTTAGTTATATTGATCATATACAATGTATCTATACTTGAGTACATTGGTGTAGTTGTATTGATAATGAAAAAATAATAATTTTTAGCACTTAGGGCACTGAAGGGACAGTGCCAGTAGGGTTTGACTCTGAGCATTTGACCAAGTGGGGGGGGGGGGAAATAGGAGCATGCATAGGGTAATAATGCCTAACTAGACATGTAAGAGATGGCGATTCATCATTGCAACAAGTAGAATGAGAAATTGGCCATGCATCAACATTTGATTGAATGAGGCTGACGATTTTTTTGCCAACCAAAAAAATTGCTACCCTAATAAACCCATAGGAAAACTTGAAAAACCGAGATAGGATTTTGTAGGAACCCCTCTTGTGGCCCCTTAGGTTCAAATGGATCATTTGCATGTGTCACGGATTCTGAGTTAGGGCCCATCAAAGTTTGATAATTTTTAGAACTTAGGGCACTCAAGGGACAATGCCAGTAGGGTATGACCCCGAGCGTTCGATTGAGTGGGGGGGGGGAATATGAGCATGCATAGGGTAATAATACCTAATTAGACATGTTAGAGCTGATGATTCATCATCGTGATGAGCAGAATGAGAAACTGGCCACGCGACAACATTTGATTCAATGAGACTGACGATTTTTCGCCAACCAAAAAATTGCTGCCATAATAAAATCATAGGGATAGTTGAAAAACTGAGATAGGCTTTTTTAGGGATCCCTCTCATGGCCCCATAGGCTCAAACTTATCATTCGAAGGTGCCATGGATTCAGAGTTAGGGCTCATCAAAGTTTGACAATTTTTAGCACTTAGGGCGCTCAAGGGACGACGCCAGTAGGGTATGACCCTGAGCGTTCGACCGAGTGGGGGGGAAAAATAGGACCATGAATAGGGTAATAATGTGTAACTAGACATTTCAAAGCCAATGGTTCATCATCATGATGAGAAAAATAAGAAATTGGCCATGCGACAACATTCAATTGAATGAGACTAACGATTTTTTTACCAACCGATCAAAAATTGCCGCCCTAATAAAACCATAAGGAAACTTGAAAACTGAGATAGGCTTTTGTAGGGACCCCTATCGTGGCCCTGTTGGTTCAAACGAATCATTTGCAGGTGCTAGAGATTATGAGTTAGGGCCCGTCAAAGTTTGACCATTTGTAGCACTTAGGGCGCTCAAGGGACGACGCTAATAGGGTATGACCCCGAGCGTTCGACTGAGTGGGGGGGAAAAATAGGAGCATGCATAGGGTAATAATTCCTAACTGGACATATTGGAGCTAATGGTTCATCATCGCGATGAGCAGAATGATAAATTGGGCACGCAACAACATTCGATTGAATGAGGCTGATGATTTTTTCACAAACGAAAAAATTGCTGCCCTAATAAAACCATACAGAAACTTGAAAAAATGAGATAGGATTTTTTAGGGACCCCTCTCATGGCCCCATAGGTTGAAATGGATTGTTTGCAAGTTCCATGGATTTCGAGTTAGGGCCTGTCAAAGTTTGACAATTTTTAGCACTTAGGACACTCAAGGGATGACGACGGTAGGGTATGAGCCCAAGCATTTTGTAGACACCTAAAATTGTCCTGTCTAATTAAATAAATATCTTTATTTATTTAGTTATTTTAAGCCTAATTCTTCTATTAATTAAATGAATCTTTATTTATTTAATTAATTCATTTATCCTCTTCTAGCCTTATTTCTCATTTAAATAAATACTTTTATTTATTTAATTCATCCCACTTCCTCTATTAATTAATTAGATTTTTATTTATTTAATTAATTCATTAGCCTTTTCTACCCATGACACATGTCATTCATCTCTTAATTCCTACACTATCTACCCTCTCATTATTTTCTTATTTTCTTTACCTACCCTCTACTCCTAGCTGACCATTTATCTTTTACACCTCTCAATCTTATCCCTCCATTTCTTATAGTGTCTTCTATATAAGGAGATTATTCCTTCATTATCAACCCTAATCATTCTAGTCAGCTAATCAGGCCTTCTAGCATTCAAACTTTCATATGCGATCAAGTCTACTTGCAACCGCATTTCCATTCTTTGTCGAGCTCTTGTGCACACATAAAATCTGAGAGAAAATATATCAAGCAAGATCAATGGAGATAGGAACAATGAAGATCCAAACCCTATTGGATGTGTGATGGTATAATCTTTGTGATTTCATTTGATTTGCATTGTCTTAGGTAATCTTCATATGTTATGGTGGATCTTTGTTGTTGTTAGGCTAGGGTTTTGTGGTTGAATTCATTTAGTCTTTCAATATTGTCGTTTCCACTTTCACCATTAACATTTTGGTACACCCTATGGGACATGAATTTTTGTTAGATCTGTGTTTTTTATAGGTTTTTCTAACCCTATATTGCAGTTTTGTAAAACAATTTGGAGAATAACCTTGTGTAGCTAGGGTTTTGGACATAAAATCAAGATCTTTGAGAGATTTGATCCGATCTCACAAATGGTTACAAATATTGTTACTAAATTTTGTTTTCATGTTGAAGATAATATCAAGAGCTTTCAATCCAAAATTCAGAATTTTTGGAGCACGTTTGCATTTTCCAAGAATTTGTTATGATATTTCATAAAAAAATACTTTTGAGAGCAAATTAGCGAATTTTTCTGATTTTCTTATATTTTTGGAAATCTCACTGATTTATACATGGTCTCTGTTCTCTATGATTTTAATTTTGATGCAAAATATTTCCTCAAAAATTGGATCGTTAAAAAATAGGGTTTTTCATTATTTTGATTAGATCTCACAAACAACTTTTAATTTTGGAATCAATTTTTTTTTTGTCGGTCAAAAAACATTATCAACGGTACTCAGTAAAAAACTCAGATTTTTTGGAGCATATTTGAAATTTCTATGAATTTTTAATGTATTTTCATAAAAAAATAATTTTGAGTGCAAATTAGCGAATTTTTTGGATTTTATTATATTTTGGGAGATATCTCTGATTTATACACAGGATCTGTTCTTTGTGATTTTAATTTTAATGCAAAATATTTCCTCAAAAATCGGATCTTTAAACATTAGAGTTTTGCATTATTGTGCTCATATCTCATAAATTGCTTGTAATTTTTGCAGTTTTTTTTTTATATAGGTTTGGAAGACCATCAGTAGTGTCGAGTAAAAATGTCCGATTTTTTGGATTAATTTTGTATTTTATATGAATTTTTTATGATTTTTCATTAAAAATTAATTTTTGGAGCAAATTTAGCAAATGTTTTGGATTTTCTTACATTTCTGGAAATTTCTTGAAATTTTATTGGTGGTCTTTTTTTATGATGAATCATATCTTTGAATTGGTAAAAAAAAACCCATTGTTGAAGGCCCTTATTTCACAGTCTTTTGGATCTTAAATTTACGTAACTTGTGTGCTTGCAGGAGGGGTATTATTGCAAAACTACTAACAAATCTTTGTTGTAGAATTTTGGCAAGGGTTTTTTGATCATTATTATATGCCTTGTTTTCATAGATTACCAAACACTTCAATTGGTGCACTAAAATTGAACCAGTGTCTTTTGTGTCTTGAGCAATAGACTCTTTTTGTTTAATCTCTAGAGGGCCTATCTCCCTGTGTGGTCATTAGGACTACTAGTGAGGAGAGAATGTTCCAAGTGGTAGCAAGGAAAACCCACCTCTTTTGAACCACTATAAACAACTGTATTCATGGTGAAAACCATGGGTAACATGTGCTGATTAGTTCATACCGACACGATGTCTCCCCATAAACCCGTTTGATCAAATGTATTTGATTAGTTGTAGGGTGTAACCCCTACCGGCTGGGAGCCTTCTATATTTACAAAGCTAAAAGTGCCACATGTATGGCCACACGAGCGGATGCCCTTACTAGCACCTCTTTGTTTTAGAAATCCAAAATCCTTCTAGTTGTTGAGTCAAGAGATCGAACCTCTAGAGTGACCCACACACATATGGTTCTTAGTAGAGATACAAAGTTTGTCACTGGGAGTTTTCATGGGGACTGATGCTTGGCTGCCCTAGAGAAGTGAGTGTCAAGAGTGGAGCCAGTAGGGTCAAGCATCTAAGTATCCACTCTAAATAGCATAGCCTTGGGGGAAACCCCATGTGGGATCAACAACTATTGTCCTGGCCAACCATAAGAATTGTGCTTGTCTTATTTTGAACATTCAAACATTATAAGATTAAACATCAAAAACACTATGTCTTTTATGTCTTCAAGTATATGAAAAACATTTTTACATCAAACAACACAGTTTTCTTTGAGTCATTTTGAGGCTAAACACTTGCAAACATTGAGTCTTCATCAATATTGTGCCCTCTTGTCATGAAAAATAGTCACAATTCAGATTTGGTCACAACAACAACTTCACAAATTGGAAAAATTTACAGTCCAACAAACAAGAGCAATCAGTTTCAGACTTAATGAGCTTCCTAGGTTACCTTTCTAGGTTTTCATCTAGAATTCAGCCTATTTATGGGTCTCACAAAGTTCAACATTGCTTTACACCTTGCATTACATTCAAATTTGTCTAAACTTGAGTCAAAAGGTCACTTGCTTGTCCTCATCTTACTTTGTCAACACACTACATACAACAACATTTTGCTAAGTGGTCCCTCATCAAGGTCTATCACCTTTGGCTCTCATTTGGTTTTACTTAGAGTCAAGGTCAACTTACCTCATCAAGAGAAACTATCATCTCTTTGGAAGCCACAACTACTCTACTACATACATACTTGGTCTTACACTTTGGACATTGCAAGTACACCTCAGATTCATTTACATTCCATCCAAACTCTTGGTCTGCCATACTCTTTCCATTTTTATCTAGTTTAACACACCTTAGTCAAGACCTAGTTCATGGTTGAAACTTGTTCCCAAAAATCTAGGAGAGAAGCTAAAGAGGCTCAAGAGTCCACAAACATGAGTGCCTATGAGTATGATAATGATGTCTTTTTTAATTCTGATCATACCACATTACCTGACATGGATGCTTATAGAAACATTCAAAATGTTGAGAACATGGATAACACAAGCAACAATGATACACACAATGACAATATGGATAACATTTCCATACATTCAACTGAAGTGGAAGACTCCATTATGGATCCTTGTTTCAATCGATTGGTTGAGGAAATAATGAGGAGAGATAGACAATATTTCTTACAAGTGATGGCACAAAGTGAAGCCAAGATCCCTCATGATTTTGACATGTCTCAAATAAGGGAAAATCAACCTTTGCAACAACCTCACCTCAACATGGATCAAAGGAGGCCTAATAGTGGAGGTAATAGAGGACCACATCTTGTGCCTGAATCACCATCATCTTTGTTTCAAAAACTTGAGGTCCCACATACACATGGTCAAGAATATGACACTCACCTTCACAGACCATTATGGAAGTCTTATGTAGAAAAATATACTCAATCACATACCAATGCTAAGGACCAACCACCAAATCAATTGGATATCCAAAGGCATGATCAAAATTTTGACACAAGGAAACCCCATGTCAAATTTGGGGGCAACACACTAGAACAAACTCATGACATGCCTGTAGAGTATGGTATACATGGACAAAAAATATATTTCATTCCTCATCATGAGTCTATGCCAAGTGGTCCATATACACAACATCATTATAAACCTCCTCCATATGAACATGTATATGATCAGTATCATCCATATATGCCGTATCCTCCTCCACCCGATGGCTTGGGAATGGGATATGGTCTAAGAAGTTGGTCTCCACCTAAGAACAATTTGGAACAACAAATTAAAGACTTACAAAAGAAAATGGAGGATATAAATACACCGAAGCCAACTTACACAATGAGAGACATATATCCTTATCCATTTGACAAAAGCATTCCAATGCCTCCATTTTCTACACACTTTATGACACCTAAGTTTGGTAAGTATAGAGGAAAAGGGGATCCTAAGGCACATATAAGACAATTTTTCATATCTTGCATTGAGGTAGAAGTAGAAGAGACATATTTGATGAGATTATTCCCACAAATCTTAGGTGATCAAGCTATGGAATGGTTCTCCCAACTCCCACCTAGAATTAAGTCATAGGGTGACTTAGCAGACGCATTTATCCAACATTTCTCATACAAAATAGAGATAGAGATATCAGTCACTACTTTGTGCAACACCAAACAAAGGGATGGAGAGTCCTTTTCATCATTTTTACAAAGATGGAGGAATCTAGCCAACAGATGCTCTTGTGAAATTTCACAAAAATTAATGGTAGAGATGTTCACCCACAATATCCATAGAAAAATTGGTTATGATCTAAGGAAAGCTTGTTTTTCCACCTTCAAGGGCATCATTGAAAAAGGCTTAGCAATAGAGAAGGTCCTAATTGAACAAGGAGTAATTAAGATATTCAAAGAAAACAAAGAAGAATTTAAAGGAAAAGACAAGCCAAGATTTTGGAATAAAAATAAGAACATAGTCAATGATGGTGTCATTGATGCCAATACAGTATGACCCAAAATCATTTTTTCTAGATCAAGCTCTACAAACGATCAAGTGAATACTCAAACGACTTCAAAACCAAAAAATAAATACACCCCATTGGGAGTAGCACTTGAGTCATCTTTCAAGAAGCTAGTGGCAAACAAAATAATAATAATTCCAGCTATGCCTCCATATGAGCCAAAGGTCAAACCAAATTGGTGGAATGATGATGAATACTGCAAATATCATAAAAGCAAGGGACATAAAATAGGAAATTGCCATCGGCTCAAGAACATCATTCAAGATCTTATTGATAGAGGTGACATTAAGACTGAAGGACACTCATCCAAAGCCATAGATGAGCAAACCAACTATACCAAAGAATCTTATAACTATGATTCAACTATCAATCACGTTTCGATGGACAATTATGTCTCTACCATTATCATAAAGGACAAAACACCTAAAAATTCTACCTAAAGACCCAAGGTTGTCCTAAAAGGCATTGGATCTTCTTCGGAACCTACCTTTGAATGTAATGTTACAACTCGTTGAGGTAAATTCACTTTGCAAGGTGCTCTAGCTAAAAACACCTCTTCCTCATAAACCAAACGTAAGTATGACCTTGTAGAATAGTTAGGGAAGACACCTGCACTTGTCTCCATCCTTGAACTTTTACGCATATCCCCCGCACATAAAGCCATTCTTGACAAAGCTTTGAGAGACACTTTCCTCCCTACTGATCTGAACATGGACCGGTTTCAAGCCATGGTGGGATACCTTTCTGTTCCATACTCCCTTACATTCACAGAAGCTGACGACACCTCCATGAGCCAACCACATAATGCACCTTTAAACATTGAAGCCTTCCTACACAAACATCAAATAAAATGAGTCCTGGTAGATGGTGGAGTTGGTCTCAATATATGTACTTTGAGCACTACTAAACAATTGGGATATTCTAAAAAAGTTATGAATGCTACAAATAAAATTACCATGAAAGCATATGATGACGAAGAGTGTTCATCCAAAGGCATAGTCACCTTGCCTCTTAGAGTTGGGCCAGTTACAAAGGATATGGTTTGTCAAGTCCTAGACCTAGATCTGACATACAACATATTGCTAGGGCGTCCTTGGATTCATGAAATGAGAGTTGTTCCCTCAACATATCATCACTGTATCAAGTTCCCACACAATGGAGTTGAAGTGACTGTTAAAGTTGACCCAAATCCATTCATATATTGCAATAATCTGCGACCTAGATTAGAAATAAAAATCCCAGTCAATCAAGAGGCTATTCCTTCATTGGCATATGTGGATCCAGAATCATTAAAATCTTCTACATCCAAACAAATAGAGCTAAAAGAAAAGTTCAAGATTAAAGACATGGGATGTGGTGAGTATATCTTTCATGTTGATCAACTCCCACTATCTCCTAATGTATTCAGTTGATAGGACCAACCTACAAAAAATTTGAAATACCAAGGAATTCGGTGTGAACCGTCTAATGTTGTGGGTACTAAGTCTGAATGCAAATCTCATCTAGTGGTGCAAGCAACTCTTGATATCAATAATCCTAAAAGTGGTTCCAACAAATAATCTATTGAGAATATCGCAAGCCCTCTTGAGAAATCACATCGCCTTACCATTTCATCCACTCCTTCCATTTCCCCTCTCCAAGACTTGGATCAATAAGAATCACAAAAGCACTTACTAATTGGGGATCAAAAATCAAGCCTTGAAAAGAAAAAACTAAAAGTGAAAAAATAAAGAAAAGTCTAGTAGTCCAAATCAAAATCAAAATCTATTGGACTATGCAAAAATCAAAGTCAAGGATAAAAATCCTATGAAAGAAAAAGAACAAGAGTTGATCTCCCCTAATATCAAAATAATTGGGGGCAAAAGTTCTACAATTTTAAGTCAAAAATAACACTTGTTGATCCCTAGTCTCCATCATTCTATCTTACTTTCACTTCTTTTCACAATCATAAGCCTTCATAACTCATCTACTTGTTCCAAGCATCCTTTCCCTTCTGGAGATACATCGTGGACCTTTAATGGAGCTTCCTCAAAGGACTTTGTTATCAGGGGTGCCCAAACTTCTTCAGGTGACATGCATATGGGCCTATGTAGTCCACACACTAGTAATTCTATCTCAGTTCCTTTATCAAGGAAGACAATCACTTGAGCTACATATCATTCAGTCAAGGAATGTTGCAGTTACAATCATAAGGTTAAGCCCCATACATTTGAGGTGGGTGACTTAGTTCTCAAAGAAAATCCTAAAAATCAGCAAGACAAAGAGAAGAAGGACAATTTTGAACCAAATTGGCTTGGTCCTTACATCATCACATCAACCTATGGATCTGGTGCATATCATCTTTCAACTCTAGATGACAAACCCTTGTAGGATCCTATCAACAAGATGCACCTTTGCAGGTTTTACACATAGCTCTTTAGAGTATCCTAATTCAAAATACAAAAAAAAATAAAAAATAAAAATACAAGAAAATAAAAAATTCAAAATACAAAAAGATCAAAAAATTCAAAATACAAAAAAAAAAAATCATAAAAATAAAATATTGTTACTTGGTGAAAACCTAGCAAATAGGCACCTTGTGACACAAAAAAAAATTGGAAAAAAAAAATAATTTTTTTTTCATTCAATGGTGAAAACCACTTCGATGGTGCCCTGGGAAAGTACCATGGTGAAAATTGGGTTACTGGCACCATGTGTAGAGACACTACTCCTCCCTCCTTCAGGATTCAATCTCATCCTTCACTTTGAACAGACTCACAACATATCCATCCATAATAAACCTACCCATTCCCATCATGGTTTGTTATTGATATACCTAAGATTGGTTACTCATCCATAATAATCCATCCCTTTACACCTCTTTCCATCCATAATAAATCATCTCCTATTTGTGGCTAAGGCAAATCCTACATCTAGTGATGGGTGTGTAACTAAGAGCATCACACAATTTCTTCCAGTCTATCTGTGCACAATCCACAATAAAGTAGCACTTGCATCACAAATCCACAACAAAGTTTCATCTTATTCACAATAAAGTATCAGTTTCATGGATTCGGTCAGTTTCAGGTGAGACACAATAGCAACAATGGGCTTCAACAAATCAAAGCTTTCAATAGACTTAGACAACATTATGGTTCAGTGCTATCTATCCTTTTGTGAAAGTAAACATTGTGACCACAATCAAATAAGACTTATACAAGTGACAAGAGACACTAAAATTGAGGACTATAGTGGATGTTGGTGTTGAGTATTGGTTTTCTTTTTATTTTTATCTTTTTGGTGACATGTCTTTTAGCTTTTCCGGGATGTCTCTGACTAGAGGGTTTATCTCTAGGATGTCTTTAACTAGAAAGGCGAGTATGGGTTATCATCACCTACTTTTATTTGTTGTTTGTGGATTGTCTCTTAGTAATGCTATGACTTGTCCAAAGATATGAGTACACTTTGAGTCTAGTATGAACTAGGGCATTCCTTGTTTGCAACTATCTTATCTCCATGCAAACAGGTACAATGACTTTCTTGATCGAACCTATGTCTAGATTGTCATAACCTATTTTGCCATAACAAAACTCAATGATGATCATGCACAAGAAGCTCTTTCACTTCCATATCTTCTATCTTTCATCCCCCTTTCTTGATTGACTTCCATCATCCTTCTTGAGTCTATGTATCCTGCTATCACATGACTGAGTATAATGACACACCAAAAACATTTTCATTTCATTTAGTTGCACCTACATTACCACATATTAATCATTTCATACATACATATAGCTATCACAATAGCATCACATTCTGCACACAACACATGCTAGCACATTTTACATTTTCATCATGTAAATAGTCATTTGCATTATCATATTCATATGTATTTGATACATTCACATTTGCATTTGCATAAACATATAAAACATAAAAGAACAAAATACTGCATTTCATCATGTACATAATTTCATCCATGTCAATTGCATCACATAGAATCATAGAAACATCACATAGGTACACATGCATATAGCTATCGCAAAGATGAATCATCTCATATATATATCAAAAATCATAAATGTCATGATACAATGATACCAAAATACACATGGATACAAAACCACCTGAAGGTGTTTACATCATCATACAAAATGATACAAAACTAATACATAGGGAGACCTTTAAGGCTATGATGAACTCTTTCCCTCAGAGCCGGCTAGCCTCGATAGAGTCTGAGCCCTGGAAGGACCCACCCTAGGATCATCTCTCTTGTCCCCTCTCTCTGGTGGTAGTGGAGGACCCATAACCCCACCGCTAGATGCATGTCTCCTATCTCTCCCTCTAGTGGTCGTTGCAGTATGTTATGGTCTACAGACGCTCCTAGCCTGCTGCTCTAATGGCACCGCTCCATAGTACAAGTCTCTCTAGTATGCTATCTCCACCCCTGCCCAGAAAACATAGGCATATCTGACCCCCATGTCCTCTACTACCTATCTCCCTGCCCTCAGTGTTGTCTAAGCCTCTGTATAGTACTAAATAGACTGGTCCCTCTCTCGCTCAGTGTCTCTCAACTGTCTCCCTCTCCAGATCCTGGATCTCATCTACTTGTCCCTAGAAGATCTCTCTCAAGGATAGTAGCTCATCTCCATCCCACAACCAACCCTTGTGTCACCCTATCCAAACACAGGAACCCACTGATCACTCCTTCCATCACCACTAGTAGTGCCAATCTTGTCCATGTCATGGTATCCCAAGCCACATGTCCAATCCTCATCTCTAGTCCTAGATCCTAAAACACTTGTCTTAGTGAATCCTGATCTCCCTCTTGATCATAAGGAACCAACTCCCCAACGACTGGTATCCTTAGTATCCTGTATGCATCCACTAAGGTGACTGTCATCACACCCATCGACAAATAAAATGTGCAAGTCTCTGAGTGCCATCTCCTAGCTAGCGCAGTCAGTAATCCCATGTTCACCCAAAACTCAGGCACATACAGAATATATCACAAGCCCATAGCCTGAACTGCTACTCTATCCTCGAATGTCAGCTCTGCTTGCAAATTCTGAGTTGACGGGAATTTCTCTCATGACTCCAGCATAGGTAGGTCCTCCTGTAGTCAAGAAAATCAATGGTGTCAATCCTAATGGTACTCCTTGTTCATCACAAAGTACTACATTCTATCCTAATGGCATTCCCTATTCATCACAAAGTGTTGCTCTTTTTAGTACTCCCTATTCATCACAAAGTACTACTTCTTATGCTAGTGGCATTCCCTGTTCATCACAAAGTGCTGATTTCTATCCTAGCAACATTTCCTATTCATCATAAAGTGCTTCTTTTATCCTATCTTTAGGAAACCTACTTGATTGTATCTTCTTGAGTAGCTTATCCAATTGACAATGTATGTTCTATCACAGAATTGTTAATTTCAGCCTCATCCAATTGGCAATGTATGTTCTATCATAGAATTATCAATTTCTTTGGTACTCCCTGTTCATCACAAAGTGCCTTGCTCTATCCTATCCTAGGGCCTCTACTTGAGTGTATCCTCTTGAGTAGTTTCTTGATTGGCAACGTATGTTCTATCACAATATTGTCAATCCTAGCTCTATTTGCTATTCTAGTCTTCCCTAGAGGACCTGCTTGAGTGTATCCTCTCAGTAACTTATCCAATCAATAGCATATGTTTATCACAGAACTATCGATTTGGCCTTAAAGACATAAACGTGCATTCACGATGCAGACACGTCTTCACAGTTTTACCCCGCCTGACACTTTTTGTAGACATACCTAAAGCACATTTATTACTCTACCTAGAATGCATTTATGACAACAATCAATGCAACAAAGTACAAGGAGGTTTTGTGGTACTTACCGACTCTCCTACATCTGTTGGCCTCTGAAATCGACAAACGTGATCAAATCAATGCACCAAAACCATCGATGTTGACTATTGATTGTTCTCCGCTCTCTCTACACTCTGGTCTCTTGGATGTGTAGATGAAAATGAGGATGTTTTCCCCTCGTAGTCTATCTTATAGACTACCCTAGCCCTAGTTTGCCAAGTCACTCTTCTTTATCCCATGACTCTGTCACTCTATTCAGTCAGTTCATTCTACCCTTTATTTCTTATCAAGAGTTTGTCTGCAATCTTTCTAGACATTTTCATCCAATCTCTTGAGGGGGCATGTCATTCCCATCTTGGGGTAACTTTGTATTAGTTCATATTATCTTCTTTGAAACAACTCAACAAGCTGCATTGTCTCAAAGAGGGGCAAAATGCAGACACCTAAAATTGCCCTATCTAATTAAATAAATATCTTTATTTAATTAATTAATTCATTTATCCTCTTCTAGCCTTATTTTTTATTTAAATAAATTTATTTATTTATTTAAATTCCCCTTCTCCTAAATTAAATAAATACTTTTATTTATTTAATTAATTCATTATTCTTTTCTATCCATGACACATGTCATTCATGTCTTAATTCCTACACTACCTACCCTCTCATTATTTTCTTATTTTCTTTACGTACCCTCTAATCCTAGCCGACCATTTATCTTTTACGCCTCTCAATCTTATCCCTCCATTTCTTATAGTGTCTTATATATAGGGAGATTCTTTCTTCATTATCAACCCTAATCATTCTAATCAGCTAATCAGGCCTTCTAGCATTCAAACTTTCATATGCGATCAAATCTACTTGCAACCATATTTTCGTTCTTTGTTGAGCTCTTGTGCACACATAAAATCTAAGAGAAAATATATCAAGCAAGATCAATGTAGATAGGAATAATGGCGATCCAAACCCTATTGGACATGTGATGGCATAATATTTTTGATTTCATTTGATTTGCATTGTCTTAGGTAATCTTCATATGTTTTGGTGGATCTTTGTTGTTGTTAGGCTAGGGTTTTGTGGTTGAATTCATCTAGTCTTTCAATATTGTTGTTTCCATTTTCACCATATATATGTTCAATCAAGTGGGGGGGAGAATAGGAGCATGCATAGGGTAATAATTCCTAACTTGACATGTCAGAGCCAATGGTTCATCATAGCGATGAGCAAAACGAGAAATTGGCCACGTGACAACATTCGATTGAATGAGTGACAATTTTTTTGCGAACTGAAAAATTGCTTCCCTCAAAAAATCATAGGGAAATATGAAAAAATGAGATAGGATTTTGTAGGGACCCCTCTCGTGGCCCCATAGGTTCAAATATATCATTCACAAGTGCTACGGATTCTAAGTTAGGGCCCATCAAAGTTTGATAATTTTTAGCACTTAGGGCGCTCAAGGGACGACGCTGGTAGTGCATGACCCTGTGTGTTCGATCAAGTGGGGGGGAAAATAGGACCATGCATAGGGTAATAATGCTTATCTAGACATGTCAGACCTGACAGTTCATCATCACGACAAGCAGAATGAGAAATTGGCCACGTGACAACATTCGATTGAATGAGACTAACGATTTTTTTGCCAACCAAAAAATTGCTGCCCTAATAAAACTATAGGGAAAATTGGAAAAGAGAGATAGGATTTTTTAGGGACCCCTCTCATGGCCAATAGGCTCAAACAGATCATGCGTAGGTGCTATGGATTTTGAGTTAGGGCTCGTGAAAGTTTGACAATTTTTAGCACTTAGGGCACTCAATGGATGACGTCAGTAGGGTATGACCCTGAGCATTCGACTGAGTGGGGGGAAAAATAGGACCATGAATAGGGTAATAATGCTTAATTGGACATGTAGGAGTAGATGGTTCATCATCCCAATGAGCAGAACGAGAAATTGGCCACATGTCAACATTCGATTGAATGAGACTGACGTTTTTTTGCCAACCAAAAAATTGCTGCCCTAATAAAATCATAGGGAAACTTAAAAAATTGAAATATGATTTTGTAGGGACCCCTCTCATGGCCCCATAGGTTCAAATGGATCATTGATAGGTGCCATAGATTACAAGTTAGGGCCCATCAAAGTTTGACAATTTTTAGCACTTAGGGCACTCAAGGGACGATGCCGGTAGGGTATGACCCCAAGCGTTCAACCGAGTGGGAGGGGGGAACTAGGAGCATGCATAGGGTAATAATATCTAATTAGACATGTCGGAGCTGACGGTTCATCATCGCGACAAGAAGAACGATAAATTGACCATGCGACAACATTCGATTGAATGAGATTGACGATTTTTTTCCCAACCAAAAAATTGCTGCTGTAATAAAACCATAGGGAAACTTGAAAAACTGAGATAGGATTTTTTAGGGACCTCTTTCATGGCCTTGTAGGTTCAAACAAATTGTTTGCAGGTGCCATGCATTCCAAGTTAGGACTCATCAAAGTTTGACAATTTTTAGCACTTAGGGCACTCAAGGGACGATGCCAGTAGGGTATGACCTCGAGCGTTCAACTGAGTGCGGAGGAAAAATATGACCATGCATAGGTTAATAATGAATTGTATCAAGTGTTTTTCATTAAATTAATTGTATTGCATTGTTCATTAAATGAATTATATTTGTCATTAAACGAATTGTATTGTATTGTTCATTAAATGAATTGTATTGTATTTTTCATTAAATGAATTGTATTGTATTTTTCATTAAATGAATTGTATTGTTCATTATACAAACAACACTTACGATGAAATGAAATGAACTGTATTGTTCATTAAATAACCATTATTAACCATTGTTAATTATTGGAATGAAGATTAAATATTTCCATGATAACACCATGCACAAATGAGCAACAATTTATATGATCGAATATCAACTTCTATATATATAAAAATGTCAAATGATTACAAATGTATGTCCATACACAAATATGGTATAAATGCCAACTCAAACAAAATGTATGTCTAAATACGTGAATGTATGTCCATATACAAAATATACATGCCAACTAGACATGCAAGCATCCCAAAACTATCTATAACATCCTAAGCTACTAATGGATCATCAAAATCTATCATCTTCGCCACACTGCTCAGCTCTGAAGGATCCTACACAAGAAAAACAAACCATGATTAATATTAGTTATATTATATAATTCACATTAAAAAAGTTAACATAAAAATGAACGATAATTGAACTATTCATGTTTACCTCATCTCCACATTTTCTCTTCTGCTTTGCAGTACTCTTGATGTATGTCTTCAGTAGAGGAGGTATGTTATCAATATTTTCATACACAACCTACATATGTTCAGAAACATGACATTGATACAAGTTAGCATATAATTGTCACTGATAATAAAAAATTATATCTACTAAACACAAAATAAAATAAACACACATCTACTCGAGGCATCTCTTCTTCTTCTTCTTCTTCTTCTTCTTCTTCTTCTTCTTCTTCTTCATCTTCAAGTATACTGGGTGTAGTCATCAAGGATATGAAGCCAAGAATTCTCTATACATATGCCCAACAAGTATATGAAACTATCAATCTATGTCTAGACATGTATAATCAGTATAAGTTATTTAAACTATTCATTCAATCATATTTGCATTCAATTACCTTTCCCTTGTCTCCAACTGCACTACCAGATCCTAAATCACACTGCCCCATACTCATGCTACTTGTGCCCTACAAGAGTAAAATAAGATATACATGCAAGTTACTATATTGTCTAATTAATACCAATATAAATGATGAACATGTATGTATAATAAAATACAAACGACTAGGTGCAATAATACATGTATCATCAAGCTATCAAGGCCAAATCAAATGGCTGACAAGGTGCCCTCCTGAATCTATCTCAACTCCTCAATCATCAATTGTTAAATAGACCATGTAACTAAAAATTAGTACTTAATATTATCTAGATTATAAGTATTCATTTAAAATATAGCATGAACTATGAAAATACAAATCTTACCACTACATCATCAATGTATGATGACAGTGCCTCCTCACCTCTAGAATGCGAGGACTCCCCAGGTTATCCTTTTGTCTATGTCATAACATCTGGTGCATCATGCATCTCATGCAGCTCATAATCTGCACTGTCTGCAAGTGGATCAATAGGTTGTCCAACTGGACCCAAGCATATGTGCCCACACATGACACAACTTTGGGGCACACATATGTGTGGAGCCAAGGATGATGTGTCAGCACCACCAGATGCACTACTACTATCAAAAGTAGGCTAAGCTATTGACCCAGCCTGAGAAACCAAAAGGCTACTCAAAGAGTGAATAGTTGATATGGTCCGTGAAGCCACCTCACAAATGATATCTGGATGCTACGCTAGAGGTGGGGGATCAACAAGACGAGGGGGGACATATGGGCCTTGGACTACTTTGACTACCCCAGGTCTATTTTGGGGCATACCTAAACCCACACCCTAAAAAGGTTGGATGTCAAAGTAGTTCACATGTGTTCCTAAAACAAACTCAACATATATTTTTTATATGAAGTAGAAGGGGACATCAAGATTGTTGTTGTTGGGTGGTTTGTCGAAAACCATCCACCAACGATCCCAAATTTTTTTGACAATACCATCATTTGTGCACCATTTAATAGAAAGTTTTGTTTTTTGGGGATCTATGGGTTGACCAGTGCGGGGATTCACAAACAATGAAGTGATATCAACTTTCAATATCTCAATATCCTTGATCTCTTTATATGACAAGCCATCTGCATATTATTCCCTCATAGAATCTCGCCACAAAAGGGCAAAATTTTGCTCCTCAGTCATGGTTTCCATACTCTTTATGATTGACGTGAGAGGATCAAACATTGGGTTTAGACGAGGGATCCTACGATATACATCTCCAATCCCCCTCTATTCATTAAAATTTTGTGCAATCAAGTCCTTAATTGAGGGGGTGTTTGGCAAAGGAGGGATTGGTTGTTGCGGTTGTGGTTGATCAATTTTTTCATTGTTATCCCCCATTTTTAACCTAATTGAACGTAAACAATTGAATTTAGTTAACAAATTTAAACAATTTTGTATTTGATTAAAAAAAACCTAGTTTTCATGAAAAAACCATATTTTCAATGAAAAAAAAAACATTAAAAAAAATACAAAAATTGAATGAAAATGATTGAAAACAATAAAAATCTTACCTTTTAGTCTATTTTTTAGCAATTTTTGGGCAAAAAACCAGATATCGGATGAAATCAGATATCAAATTTCTATAAAATTGCGCAGCCCATGCGTTAAAAATAACTCATGGGCTGTCACAGTTGAATTAAATTATCTCATAAAATCGGATATCTGATTTTTATACTTCAATTATTTTAAAATAACATTATATTATATAATATAATAATATATTACATAATACATATTAAATTATATTATAAAATATAATTATATATTTTATAATACATAATATAATATAATAATATATTATATACTACGAATTATATAATATATCCTTATATTATATATATTATATTGTATTATATAACATATTATTATATTATATTATAATATTATACAATATATATAATATAATATATCTTGGGTTGTGCATAATGGTAGTAAAGTTAGATTTTGGGATGATGGTTGGAATGGCTGTTGTCCTTTGGATTCCATTAGGGATTGGACCCCATTAAAGTCAATCCTTTTGGACAGATGGGGGGTTTTTTTGTTTGATTATTTTGATGTTGTACATAATGGGTAAGTGAAGATGGCTAAATGGAAATCAATTGATTGTCTGAATGTTATTCCCAACCTGAAAGCATATTTTTGTACTATCCTCAAAGATAAAATTATCATCTTGTTTGAGAGGGAAGATGAGCTTATTTGGACTAAGAGCACATCTGGCAAGTACTCTGTGAAAGATGGATATAATTCCTTTATGCCGGCTAAGGAATTTTCTTCTTGGCCTTATAAATTATTCTAGCATCCAGCTTGCCTCCCGAAGGCTAGGGCATTTGCTTGGCTTGTTGTACAAGACAGGGTTCTTACAGGGATGAGACTGGATAGGATGGGTTTGTTTGTTGTTTTCCCTTATGTTTTGTGCAATACGAAATTGGAATCGTCCTCTCACCTGTTCCTTCATTGTGATTTTGCCTTTGGATGTTGGCAATGGCTATTTGAGAAACTAGATCTGTCCTTTGTTATTGACAATGAACTTCTCTCCCACTTTAGAGCCTGGCCTATCTTGTTCTCCTCATCCTTTTATGCCTGTCTTTGGCTCATCTCTTCATCAATAATCATTTGGAACATATGGTTAGAAAGAAACAATAGGATTTTTAGAAAGTTGTCTGCTTCACTTTCTAACATTTTACTCAAGATAGAGGCTTCTATCTTGGAGGTGGCTTTGTCATACATACATAAGAATTTGGAAAATCTGACATCATTCTCTCATTGGGATGTCAAGATTACAAGGACATGGAAATCTCTTTTTGCCATCCCTTCTCATGGGTCTATTGCAAGAGGTCTCATTATTAGTAATAAGAGACTTGTTGCAAGATGGGATCCTCCTCCTCTAGGTCATTTCAAGCTTCATTTTGATGGGGCTTCTAGGGGTAACCTGGGTTTGGCTGGGGCCGGTATGGCCATTTTTGACCACAATGCAGTCCTAATAGCTGTTCAATGTCATGCCCTTGGTTCTCAGTCAAACAATTTTGTTGAATGCCAAGCTTTGTCCCTTGGGATTGATTTGGCTATTTTTTTAGGGATTATAAATCTATTAATTCAAGGGGATTCAATGGTCATCATTCAAAGTGTTTTGAGATGTAAGAGTAATTGCTAGCACTTGAAGTACATTTTAGATCATATTTTGGAGAAATTGTCCTTCTTTGATACTTTCTCATTATATCATTGTTTTAGAGAATTGAATAGGTTGGCATATTTTCTGGCTAATATGGCAATTGACACTGGTGCTCATCTTAAGATTGTGGAGGTGTGTAATATTCCTCAAGACATTCTTCTTAGGTATTTGATCTAACCCCAAGGTTTAAGGTAACTTTCTTGAGCTATTTTTCCATTATCTCTTGAGGTATACATATTATCCTCTTCTCTGATCAGATTGTATTTGTACCACATGTGTAAATAGGAGGTTTTATGTTTTTTGTTCACATATGGTGTATTCTTAGAATTTTGTATTTGGGTTAGATGTTGATGTGTGTATCTCATGAGGTGTGGGCAGGTAAACTATAGTTTGCATCTCATTCTAAAGGCTAATTTATAATCTGCTGAGGTATGGGCTCTAGGCTTCTTGATCTAACTATGGGTTTATGGCAATTCATTTCAATTTATCTGTCTCTATTACCTCTTGAGGTACGCATGTTATCTTCTTCTCAGTTCAAATTCTATTTGCACCACATGTTTAGATAGGTGGATTATGCTATTGTTTACATATGTTGTGTTCTTAAAATTTTCTTCTGGACTAGATGATGGGGTGTATATCCCATGAGGTATGGTTAGCAGGTAATTTGCAGTTTTTGTTGTATTAATGTTAATCTAAAGGTATAGTTGAATTTCTATCGAGGGTCGAGGAGAGGGTTATTCCTCAAGGTTAAGTATAAAGTAGTAGGATGCATTGTATAGGTTGATATCTGATATTGATACTGCATTTTGTCTTTATGTATTTGGCATTGATAAAGACATTTATAGGGTGGTGGCATGTGTGATTTGTGCAGTCTTTATTTTTAGTCCTTTATAGGATATGGCATGCTTGTAACTTTTCAATATTTGGTATGATCCTGGATATTTATTACTTGATGTAAGTACTATATCCTTGGCCACCTTGTGTGTGTTTCGACCTTGACAGAATTGGCTCATGGGATAATCATTGTTGAGGGTGGTGTCCTTGCTTGCTGGAGATGCATTTATGGGTGTTAGTGTAAGGGTTGTTAATTCATGTGAATTGTTCTAATCAAGTAAGCTTGCAATGGATATTTTGCATTGTCATTATGGAAAGTTAAGGGTGGTTTTTTCATTTATGTTATCTCATGCTATTGTCAATACAATTTTTATGTTATGTTTTTCATGGCTTTTTCGGAGCCCTTCCTCCTACAAATGTCTTCTTCTCTGTCCATTGGTGTTTACAGAGTGGTATTAGAAGCTCGAATATTGGGGGAAGAAAATGAGCACAATTATGTCAAGCTTGGTAAGGTTTTTAACTTGTTTACTCCTATGGTGGATTTTGAATTCCGTAAGCTTTTGGGGTGTCGGTGGTTGCAAGTTTGCCCTCAAGTTTCTTATGCTGAGCTTCTCTCTCACTTTGTTACTATTTTATTTGATGTTTTACTTGATGTGGACTTGGTCTGCCTCTTGGTTTCCACGTTTATTTTTTCGTCAGTATGCAATTGGGCATTCGTTTCTCCTGCATTGGTTGTTTATTGTTTTGATATGGGGTCTTTTTACTATGGTGGCTTTCTTCCTCATCATGAGCTTATGGATAATGGTTGGTCTAGCCAATTGCTGCATGAATTACAAACGGGTTTGATATGTGATTCCATGGAAGACACTCAGGCCTCCATGGATTTTCTGTTGTATTTGGCTCCTGATCAGTATGTGGATAGAGCTTGGGTTGTCTTTCAGGCATTACATTCATTAATCACTCTGGGCTCTTTTGCTCCTTCTTGTTTGGCTTTTCCTCTAAGGGTTATTCCACCTCCGGCCTCACCTCATGAACCTCCGTAGGAGAGCTCTAGCTCCTGGTTTTTGGATATCTAACCATTTTCTTTTTGTAGTTGGTGGAATAGTTTTTGTTGTTGCAGGATCAAAGGTTTTTTGGCTTCTATTATGCTTAGTTGATTAGCTACGGCTTTGGCAAGGAATTTTATCTCACTTATCTTCTTAGCGGTCCTTCATGGCATTTTTGATCTGCCCTTCATTTGGTGATAGTCTGGTTTTTTGGAATTATCCTATGGGACCCTTGTAAAAATTTTAGAGATAGGGGGTTGGGGGGTCTAACTGGACAAAACATATGATGTAAGGGTAGTGCCTATTTTTATCTTTTTGAAGGCTACAACTGAAGGTTTTCTTGTAGGTTCTTTCCTACCGGTATGCATTTTTTGAACTCGATGTAAACACTTTATTATTAATATATAAGTTTAGTGGATTTTCCACTTTTATTTAATATATATTGTACGTTAAGAAATAGGAAATCATCACAAACAATATAAAAATACTAATCATTAGCTCAATCACAAAAGCACTCATTGCAATGATCTATCCTAAACAACACTCAATAGAGACATGAAATGAAAGCATTCAAAAATGAAAGATTATGCAAACCATAGACATGACTTGAACACTCCTTCATGCGGCTCCATTGTTCTTCTTTCCTCTTCAAATGGTTGGATTGTGGATCTCACCTACAAGTGCACACACACAATTGAAAGCAAGTAGACAAGATTACTGATCAAGAGTACTAGAAGCATAAATTCGATAGTCTGATTACCAATTAAGAATCAAGGGATTTGATTGATGAAGATCATCCAATTTATAGAAGAATTGGAGAGATGGAAAGATTAGCATGATGCAATTCAAATGGAAATTGCAAATCAATTATGTCAATTATGACAAATTATGAAAAATTATGCACTTTCTATGCAAAATTTGTTGATTGATAATTTATGACAAAATATGACACATTCTATGTCAAAATTGATTGATTGTCAATTATGACAAATTTATGACAAATTGACATGTTATTTCCATGAATTTAGGAGAGAAATAGGAGGAAATTGAAATTAGGAATTAGAAAATAATGAAATGACGAAATTAGGAAATTTAGTGAATTAATTAATAATTTGTCATTTATTAATTAATTCACAAAGAGGAATAATTAGCCAATTAAATGAACATTTAATTGTAAAGAGAAGACTTAGGATAAATAAACAATTTATTAATCCTAAAGGAAGAAATGACACACACAAGGTTTAAATGATTAAATCACAAAACCCTAGAAGATGAATTAGCAATGCGAGAATGACAATTAGGTCTTGATTGAAGATAATTGATATCGATCATGATTCTGATTAACAAAGGACCATTATAATAAATGATTTGATTGAGATTGGTTGACAAAAATCAATGAAAAATTGACAAAATTGACATGATTGAAAAGGAAAAGGATCGATGACGAATTGATCACAATATGACAAGATTGACAAGGATAAAGATCGACCAAAATCATGACTGAAGATTGTTGTTGACAAGACCTAATTCGAGAGCGAGATGAATGAAGAATGTAGAAGAATGACTCGATGCTCGCAAATGATAAAGACCAAGTGCGAATCATAGGAGAAATGTTAATGCGACGCAAAAACCTAAAATGAGGCAATGCGCAAATGTTAAAGTATGACTCCGCAAACGTTGACCATTTTTAGGTGTCTACATTTTTCCCCTCTTTGAGACAATGCGATTTTAAGCGTTGTTTCAAAGAACAGTAATGAAAATGCCCTAGACAATGACAATGACATATGCATGCCCCCTTGAGGAATTGGCCCGAAACATGCAAAGAAGAGGCCAATTGATTGATAAAAATGATAGGATCGAACGGACTGACAATCGGAGACCGGATGCACAAAGAACAAGCAATTAAAGACACAAAAGACCATGACCAACATGAGATGGAGAGAGTGCCTGGCCATCTATGCACTGACAAAGATCTATAAATGAAGCAAAGAGAGTGAAATTTGCTCATTTGCACTAGCCCAAGAAGAGGATTTGTTGCTCTGGAAAAGGACACTTGCAAAGAGATGGCAAACATTCCAATGGAAGATCACCTCAGAGAACGTGTATGCATGCACAAATGACCAGATGATGTGGGAGTAGCGGTGTATATCTCAAAAACCCATGTTTTCAATTTCATGAATTTGACTTGCTTGCGGGACATTGCGGGGCCCACAGGGGATACAGAAACTGACTTCTGCGCTTGTGTAGGGTCTTCTGCGCTTGTGTAAGGTCTTCTGCACTTGTGTGAGGTCTTCTACGCTTGTGTAAGGGTACACAAGCGTAGGTTACATGACACAAGCGCAGGTTCCTTGACACAAGCGTAGTTGTGCATTGGGAACTCAATTTTGGTCCAAAACAACATGCAAATGATCCGAAAAGGGGGGATAAGGGTAGGATAGGTCAGAATAGATGAAAAACACCCTGAGGTGGACATGAAAATGAGGAAATGCAACCCATAGGAGCAAACCCTAAAACTGACAAAATGTGCCCCAATTGTGATGCAGAGTCGACAGTATCCGTTGATCATGCGGGAGAACCGACCTAATTGCTTCATGTTATGACATAGACTCAGAAGCACGGATAGAGATACATTAGCAGGACTTGAGACATGGTAGGGATGAGGAGGATAGAGGGAGAACCCAGTGACAGAGGCATGTGCTCCTTATGACAGACAGTGGACATTATGTAGTTTGACATTATATAGTCAGCCTGCGGGCCATACTTAGGATAGATAGTCCAATTTTGTACTCCGATATTATTTTGACATATGATATGATATGCATCGATATGATGGGATGCAATGTTTTATGACTGATGTTATTTTCCATGTATGGATGACTTATGCACTATTGATGTATGAATTGTGGAACATGTATGGATATATTTTTTTATGTGTTTTTGATGCATTGATAATATGAAATGGATAAAATGCTTGATGTAATGCAAATGTACTAACCAATGAATGCAGGATGCAGCATATGTATGAAGAAATCGGAGCACTAGACTGAACTGACTATCTGAACTGACGGAAGAAATGTTAGTAAGAAGAAATGAGACAGAGGGAAATTAGTGACGAAGAAAAACTTGCTTTCAGTAATGCACTTTGTAAGTGAGAACCTTTATTTTTATGTAGCAAAATGGATGCGTAGCATCATGGCATTGAAGGCTAGAGCTGAAATGCAACCCTTTTTGCAAAAGACAGACACATCATAGACAAACAACAATCACAATCAAAAAGGAAAGGGACCATGAGCCATCCCGGTCACTCTAAATCAGTCAGTGACATCATCGAGCAACATAGGAACATGATCGAAGATAAATCAATAAAAAGATAAGATGCACAAATTCAAGCAAATCAAACAAACATCTTGATCTTCATTGTCAAAAGTTGAAAATGCTGATAGGATGATCATGTTGTCTGGTTTTAGGAGATGTGGTACCCCGTCTAAGACAGGACACAGTCTGGTTTCGAGTATACCACACCCTATATAAGACTCATGATAGTGTGCCAAGGACAAATGATATTGATGTTGATGTTCGATTCATATGACAATTATGATCAGTTTGAATGTCTGGGTTGATTGAAAAAGTTTATCTATTAACGCATGATTCCATTAAAGCGCAGTGTTGAATTGCGAGTTGTTGGATGTATACTCGGTAATCTGTCTATGCATAGAGGGATTATTTATTTATTGCAAAATGCTTGTTTTTGGATTTTAATGTTTTTGAAATGTTTTTACAATTTTTTTTTGTTTTCATTTTTTCAGGACTTTATATGACTTTTATGGATTACTTTAGGACGTTTTTCAATTTTTTTGAATTATTTCAGGACATTTTTCAATTTTTTTTTTTATGAGATTTTGCCCCCAGTGTCTAGCAAGGCAAGGAATATGACAGGTGAATAAATAGGCTTGCTGAAATGATGGTGGATAGAGGGAAGACAAAGGCCTTTTATTATGGAGACAATACGGATGCAATTTTTCAAGGGCTATTGCATGATGGGACAAGAGACTGGATATGACAATGTAAAGCAGGAACATGGCATGAGGGACATGTCAAGAGGTTTTTGAAACCATGTTTAAATTTTGCGTCCTTATGTCAGATCAAGATCAAGGAATGAAAAAGAGTGTATGGATAGTGATAAGAAATGGATAGGATAAGCAAGACCAAGAATGGATAAGGGACATAAACTGAAGGTCAGGTTAGGCTAAGGGATAGTGGCAGAAAGTTGCAATAAGACCGGGAATATGGATGAAAGGTTGTAATAAGCAAATGGATAAATGACCAAAAGCTATGATAGACTGAAAGCTGCAAACAAGATGCATGATGCTCATGATGATCCTCAGCCTTGTCAAGATCAAAGGTGGAAAGAGGAAAATGGACATGAGGGATGATAGGATATGAATGGTAATGACAGGGGTTGGATAGGACAATGAAGGGCAATGGGATATGATAGGATAATGACAGGGGTTCGATAGGATAGTGAAGGGCAATAAGATATGAAGGAGGAAACCTGCCCCCAAGTGTGGTGTGCAAGAAGTTCATAAATTATGCATGACACCTATTTGCCAGGTTTTCATCACGGTACTTGCCCAAAGTGCCTATTTGCCACGTTTTCACCAGTGGATGAATTATTTTTCTTTATTTTTTTCTTTTTCTTTTCTTTTCTTTTCTTTTTCACTTTTTTTTGTATTTTGACATTTTCAAGAGAAGATGGACACATGATAGGGGATGGAAGAAGACTCAAGCATCTTTTTTTTTTTTGGATAGTAGCCTTAAAAAAAATTGGACTATGACCTTTAAAAGTATGCTCAAAGATGTTGGTAGGATAAGGACATGGAAAATGAGATGAAACTAAGGCAAGGATTTATGTAAAGGATTAGATCAGAGGGATCGAAGGATGGAAAATATGCATTGGATAATGGATAGGGTATTGGAAGAATTGGGCTTTAGTGGATGGAAATGAAGGCAAGATCAACATTGGCACACACCTTGAGGGGTGATGGACTGATGGAGGAAAAATGTATTTTGGATATTGAGATTTTGACAAAGGAACGACTATGGATTTTGGGACGTAAGGGCCCAAAACGGATGAAGAAGGTGGTGGAGAAATAGACTTGGAAGGTTTGGATGGAGGAACAACAATTTTAGATGCCAATTTGGGTTGTTCTTTTTGTGCTTCAAGGATCTTCTTGGGGATCCACATGGTTTTTGATTTTTCATGCTTTTGTGGTTCCTTGGAGTGCATTGCTTGCACAAGGGATTTAGGAACCCATATATATTTTGACTTTTCTTTTTGAGCAATAGGCCTTTGTGGCCTTTTGGATTGTTCCTTTTCTTTATAGATCATATTGTTCTTTGTTTTGACATGTCGATTATATTGGACATGTTGATCCTTGAATACATGTGGATTGCTAGACTTATGACTTTTATACTTGGCATCCAAATTGCTTGGAGGAGGAAAGGAATGCATGGATGGATATGAATGAAGTGGAATTATTTTGGATGGATGAAATTTACTCAAGGATGTGTGCCTTTGCTGACCTTGCATAGAGGATGAAGGGATATAAGGACCTAAGATGGATGGAAGGGATGATGGGGAAGGTGTATGTTTGGATTTTGAAGGAGGGATACCAACGTCTTGAGAGTGAGTTGTGTAGACATGACCCTTAAGATCTTCTTTAACATGAAGGGATTCTTGCTTATGAATATATTGACTTTTAGGAGACTCTTTTCTTTGGGAAGAAGACGCGAGTCCATTATGAGGTGGATATGATATGAGAGAAATAATGAGATCTTGAAGTGGATCGGATTGCACCAAAGTGGAAGAACCCATTATGCATGTCGAGGGTTCATGAACATCTTGCACTGACACGTTAGAATCATGAGGGGGATTAGGATCATGAGGGGGACTAGGATTGTGTAGTGGACATGGTTCAATGACAGGCTCTTCAAGAGATGGAATGGGAGAAATAATGGGATCATCAAAAGAAATGAGACCTTGGAGTGTATATGGAGGATTAAGATGAGGAGATGGAGGAACAAAAGGATCTTGTGGAGGATTTAAAGGAATAATTTGATCTTGACAAGGAAGAAGGTCATTGGAATCCTCTTTACAGGTGCTTTTCTCTTGACTTTCAATGGTATCATCATAAAGGATGGAAAGGATATCTTGATCTTTCTCAGGAAGTGGAATTACAATGGGATTTGAAAGGACATTGTTTTCATGAAATGGAAGGGGATCGTTTGGGATTGGATGAACTGGGATATCTTGATCTTTCTCGGGGAATGGAGTGTCAATAGGACTTTGGATAGGATGGACAAGAATAGGGGAATCATCATGAGTGTCTGGGAACATGGGGTCCTGGTCAACAATTGGATGGGATGATAAGGTTTCAGGATCTTGATCTTGATTTGCTTTAGGACTCATTTCTTCATGCTCTAAATTATCCTCTTGACATGAGGTTGGACTTTGGATATGCATGGAGGATTCTGACAAGGAATCAATGTTTGAACATGAGGAAGAGGGACTTCGAATGGGGTCCTCTAAAATAGGTAATGGCAATAAAGTGCATGGTGGCATTGGGTCTTGTATTTCTGAAACATGACAAGGATGTGCATCATGAATTGGATTATCTTGGCAATCAATTATGGATAGCTCTTGGATAATTTCATCCTTGGGTGTATTGTTTGATGGGGACAATATGGAAGGTTCTTGTGAAACTTCTAAAGGTGTAGGGATAGATGCCACTGGAGAGTCAATTTGTTTATGGGGGGATGAGGCATTGCTAGACATAAGTGTATTATCTTGATCTTCTTCAAAGAACTCACTTGGTCGTTTCCTTAAGAGCATTGCAATAAAGCCACCTTTCTTTCGAGGTTTTGACATAGTTGTATCTAGAATTTGAACTTGTTTTTGGTTTGATGTCATGTTTTGATTTCGAACTAGATGTTGATCAAATTGGTTTGACATGTTCAAAATTTTGCTTGGTGTGGGCTGCAACCTTTGTTTTTGAATGTTTGGTTGTTGTTGTTGACATTGATATTCCACCATTGGTTGAACCATTTGTTGACATTGTATAGTTGGTTGGACATATTGTTGAAATTGGACCATTGGTTGTGCTGGTTGCATTTGTTGGACAATTGGTTGAGCCATTGGTTGTATTGGTTGAAAATCTGATTGATAGTAAACACCTTCTTGTTCTTGTTGTGGAGGCACATAATGTTGAAATTGATGTTGTCTCTTTTCTTGAAATTGTTTCATCATCTCTATTTGTGAGAGGAGAGTTGGTATGTCTGATCGTTCAAGAAGAGATCTTACATCAAGTGGCTCAATCTTTAGATTTCAACTTGGAAATTTCTGAAACACTTTGGACATTTGTGATCTATTCTTCGCAATGTTTTTCACTTTTTGTTCCAATATCTCATTTTCTTGAGCTAGCTTCTCCTCTAGTTTTTGTATTTGGAGATTTGTTTCATCATAAAGAGTTTGATCAATATTGCCTTGTTGTTGGGTTGGATATAATTGTGATTGCCTTGGATTAAAATTTGATTGCATTATTGGTTGATATGTCAAACTTTGTTGCATCATTGGTGCTTGGAACCTTGTTTCAATAGACATGTCACTATGCAAATGCAATGTTTTTGGAAATTTTTTAAGGATAATGTATGATATGCAACTAAATGCAAACTAAATAGATGAAAATGCAATCTATGGCAAGAATGCAACCTATTGTTTTTGGTTATTTTTGCAGATTTTGACAAACTTTTGAAATGCAAATCTAAAAAGAGACCCTTAGGAAATTGGAATGATGTCTAGACCTCAAAGGACAAAAGGACCAAGTGACAAAGGACAAAATGGCAATGTCTCCCCTATATGCTTGGATACTAAGATAGGTTTGATGAAATGACATTGATGACAAAAGGACAAAAGGCTTGATAAGGTCTAGACCTCCTAACAATGACTTAGGGTTTATCAAAGATTTGGATTACTCAAGTATGACAAAACCTAGTTTGAGACTATATGCAAAAGGACAATTAATATGCAAATGATCTTAATATGATATGATAATGACCTAAGCTTAATGAAGAGACTTAGGGTATGCAAAGTATGACAACAGTATGACTTTAATGCAAGAGGACACATGCAAATGGATGACTTTTATTGATATGCAAAGGGAGTATGACTTAGGTGAAATATAACCTTGGTACTTGACCATGGACTTTGCAAAAATGAAAACCTAGAATGAACCTAAATCTAAGTGACATGAATGTTGAGACAAGATTCTAAAAAGTGTTTGACAACCATGTTTGAAGGTGCTTGAACTTTGTTGGATGAAATGTTCTTGTATTTAACCTTGTTTGGAATCAATTTGTCTTGTTTTGAAATGAGATACAATTTCAACTTTTGACAATCAAAGAAGACAAGATATTTCCACTTAGACTCAAGATAGTCATGCTCATTCATACATTTCTTATGGTAGGCAAAGACATTAGGTACTTGAGAGGTAGACTCATTATGGGATTCAAGGAGAATACATAGATGCTTGACCCCACGGGCTCCCCTCCACGACACTCACTTCTCACGGTAGCCAAGCATCAGTCCCCATGGAAATCTCCCCATGGAAAACTTAGTATCTCTTCCAAGTATCCGAACTTGTCCTTCTCAAGCAACTAGAAGGGTTTTTGGCCTCTAAAAACAAGGTGTTTAGTAAGGATTTCTGTTAAGCATTACTCCTTGATGTCACACAAGCATGATTGAGACATTAAGCCCATCAAGATACCAAACAAATGTAGTTGCGCAAGCATGATTTAGACCAAGAGGCCCTACTTAGATGTTGATATGAGAAAGAGTTCAAGGGTCATCACTTCCCAAGTAACTGCAATTCCCACGTAACACTTCCTTCAAAGCTTTCGCTCATCGGGTATTTTTTTATAATGAGTTAGAATGCCAAGTAATTCTAGCCATACTCACTTTGGGTCATTCCATTCTCATGATTATCACTTTCTTGCAAAAGCAAAGTGGTCGGGAAGGCAGGCCCTCTAAAGGTGACACTCAATCAAAGACACGAGCATGGTATCGAAGATCTGGATTTCTGATCACCCTAAGAAGGATGAGAGCATACTCTCCTACTCCAATGTCACACTCAACAATAAAAGAAAAAACATATTCACTCCAACCTATTTAGAAATCACTAAGTGCCTAAACATTAATTTCAAACACAAAATTTAGTTGTTTCTCCAAGGCAACCTACAAAACCCAAGTTAGAAGTTTGAGGTGTTTATTCTTTGACTATTGAATCTGCATAAACATGTTAGTAGTTTCATTCATTGTCTTTGCCATGCGTATGCCAAGATGCTGCACAAATAATTAGTACCAAACACCAAAAAATAGAAAACAGAATACAAAAACAAACAATTTTCAAGTAAAACACTGCATTTTTTTACCTCTGTTCTGGACTTTACACAGGTGCAGAAGTCATGACACAGGCGCAGAAGTCATGACACAAGCACAAAATGTCTTCAACATAGGTGCAAGTTGCTTGACACAGGCGCAGGTTGTCTTACGTAGGCACAAAAGTCTCCAGAAAGCCCTGCACGACCCTGTTTTTGGTTTTCTTGGCTTGCAAATCAACTTGAAAGAACTCAAAAACATAGTAAAAGGGATTAGAAGGTTAGTGTTCACGTCAGGTTCACCAATTAATGTATGTTAAGAAATAGGAAATCATCACAAACAATATAAAAATACTAATCATTAGCTCAATCACAAAAGCACTCATTGCAATGATCTATCCTAAACAACACTCAATAGAGACATGAAATGAAAGCATTCAAAAATGAAAGATTATGCAAACCATAGACATGACTTGAACGCTCCTTCATGTAGCTCCATTGTTCTTCTTTCCTCTTCAAATGGTTGGATTGTGGATCTCACCTACAAGTGCACACACACAATTGAAAGCAAGTAGACAAGATTACTGATCAAGAGTACTAGAAGCATAAATTCGATAGTCTGATTACCAATTAAGAATCAAGGGATTTGATTGATGAAGATCATCCAATTTATAGAAGAATTGGAGAGATGACAAGATTAGCATGATGCAATTCAAATGGAAATTGCAAATCAATTATGTCAATTATGACAAATTATGACAAATTATGCACTTTCTATGCAAAATTTGTTGATTGATAATTTATGACAAAATATGACACATTCTATGTCAAAATTGATTGATTGTCAATTATGACAAATTTATGACAAATTGACATGTTATTTCCATGAATTTAGGAGAGAAATAGGAGGAAATTGAAATTAGGAATTAGAAAATAATGAAATGATGAAATTAGGAAATTTAGTGAATTAATTAATAATTTGTCATTTATTAATTAATTCACAAAGAGGAATAATTAGCCAATTAAATGAACATTTAATTGTAATGAGAAGACTTAGGATAAATAAACAATTTATTAATCCTAAAGGAAGAAATGACACACACAAGGTTTAAATGATTAAATCACAAAACCCTAGAAGATGAATTAGCAATGTGAGAATGACAATTAGGTCTTGATTGAAGATAATTGATATCGATCATGATTCTGATTAACAAAGGACCAGTATAATAAATGATTTGATTGAGATTGGTTGATAAAAATCAATGACAAATTGACCAAATTGACATGATTGAAAAGGACAAGGATCGATGACGAATAGATCGCAATATGACAAGATTGACAAGGACAAAGATCGACCAAAATCATGACTGAAGATTGTTGTCGACAAGACCTAATTCGAGAGCGAGATGAATGAAGAATGTAGAAGAATGACTCGATGCTCGCAAATGATAAAGACCAAGTGCGAATCATAGGAGAAATGTTAATGCGACGCAAAAACCTAAAATGAGGCAATGCGCAAATGTTAAAGTATGACTCCACAAGCGTTGACCATTTTTAGGTGTCTACATATATATATATATATATATATTATCATATAATATAATATTATATCATATAATATAACATATAATATAATATAATATAATATAATATAATATATAATATATTATTATATTATATAATATAATATAATATAATATAATATAATATTTAATAATCTAATATTATATTATATATTATGTGTAAAGCGGAAAATCGCGATCGAACCCTAGTTGCTCTCCCCTCTTCCAACTCCAAGGAGAGAGAAGGGAGATTCACTAGGGTTGATGGTTTTCACTTAGGGGAGAGACTTTACATTCAAAAGAGGGGTTGAAACCCACAAGATCCAATCCCACGCAATGCAAGATTGGATGCTAAATGTGTTTCAAGGGTTAAGAAATCAAGGCTACCCTCTTTTGTAAAGAATGTTGATAGAAGAATTAAGCTAGGAATGCATAGAAAGTGAGAAAGATTCGCTTATAAACTAAGTTAGGGATATAGGATGAAGCTGCGGACCTGGAATTAGCAGTAAAATGTCGATACGGCGCTGTCCTGCAAATTTGAGCGAAAGTTGTCGGGACGATGGCCCCCGGTGCCACGGTCCTCCGAAAAATCCGCGAAACGAAGGGGGATCTGTTCGTCTCTGCACAAGGATTCCAGATCTTCAATTTCAGCCATGTACCTGCAACTTACACACAGAAAAGCGAAGACGATTGGGGGGTTAGGGATTAGGGGTTTGCCTTTAGGTCAAACCCCGGTTTTGGAATTAACCAAGAAATGAGCAAGTGCTGTAAATGTAAATGACTGTAAAACAAGTACTAATACCTTGTTCTAAGGATGTTTGTATCCTTATGTGCGAAGGTATAGATGTGGTATGTTGTATGTTGTAGCATGTAGTATGTGATCTCCTCTTCAATGGTTGAATCCTTGTCTTGAATGCAACACTTAGCCTTGAATGGAGACTTGAAATGATCAATTGCTTGAAGGAATGCTTGAATGCTTGAATGCTTAAGTATAGTTTCCACACCTTTTCCATCATATCGAATGAAAGAGGAAAATGTAGTTTATATACTTGTCAATTAGGGCTGATAGACTGATTTTCCCGACCTTAGGCCGACCAGGAAAGTTTATTTTCCAAATTGCAAACAAAAAGACCCGAAGTCCAAAGGAGACCGGGCCCAAAATAGGACCCAGGGACTAGGGCACTGGGCGCCATGGTCCTGGGGGACCAGGGCGCTGGGCACTCTGGTCCCACCCCTCGGGACAGCAGGGTGCAAGGAGGTTCAGGCCAGGGTGCTTGAAAAATGCAGTTTTCAGTGTCATAATCAGGTTTCGGGGTCTCCATTCAGGTTGCGTGTTGCGTCGCCATCGTGAAGACCGAAATGCAGTCGAAATTGCAAGTGTCACAATTTTAGGACGCTACATTTAGCCCCCACTTTAGCGGGAGTATGTATGCTCATACTTCCGGTAAAGTACAAGGAAACAACATTGAATGACTTTCACCACATCAAGGAGGCAAGACACACCAAGCCCCCAGTGGACTAAGGATCTTACGACTTCGATTGACAAAGTAAAAGGGAAGATCACGAGGGAGAACCATGACTGTCAGTAGTAAGGTTCCCTCACTATGAGTCATGCAAGAAAGATATCAAAAATTTTCAAGGCAAAGCTAAATTTGTCAAGAAATTTTCAAGTATCTTGAAAAGATATGAACGGGATGTATGCCCCCTACGTTAAAGCGATCGCACACGCCTCACCGGGGGTGATTGCTTTAAGGTAGTGATACATATAAGAATGAGAAGGGAAAGGATGTATGCCCCCCAAGTGTGAGATAAACCCAAGGATAATAGACACAAAACATAAAGCACAAGGTGACTTCGCTTTCCTTGGGGTCAGTATGCTGTATGATAATTCATGTATATATATCATATGTATGTATGCATAATTGTTCTTCATTCCCCAATCAAGGAAGGTCACCTAGAAGAAGGGAACACATGTGTCTTTCGAGTCAACATGAGAGAGATCGAGAGATCTCAATGCTTTGCATCGTCCTCAAGTAGACAACACTAAGGAAAACAAATAGAAGAATGAGAATAACATATAGAAGAAGTAACACAAGAGAGGAGGAGAGAATCTGCTATGCTAATGTAACTAGTCTAGCACGTCATCTACCCCCCGATCTTGCTGATCAATGTTTCGGGAAGGCAGGGAACACGCCAGAGGAGGAACATCCAACACAGCAGATGGAGCTATCACAAGATCCAAACAAGGGCTATGTTCATGTTCCGAGCCACATTGTTCTTGTCTAAGAGCTAGGATAAGTGCTTTAGAAAATTCATTAGATAAATGGTTATCAATATCAACAAGTTCATATTCACTATCAGAAGCAAGAGGAGGAACATTTTCATCATGAATAATATTTTAATCTATATCATCATCAAGATTTATAAAAATAGGGTCTTTAATTCGCACAGGATCAAGACCATCATGCATCTTATGTTTTGGAGATTTTGGAGAAAATGGAATAATGCTTGTTGAAGGTGTTTTTGGGGATTGCAAAGTTTGAGAAGCGGCTGCTTGAGCCCTAAGACGACGCTTTTGTCGGCGTTCACGTGCAGAACGATTACGTCTAGTCTTAGTAGGAAGTGGAGAAGATTGAGGAGGAGGAATGTTCTCATCCTTATCACTTGGGTGTTTAGGTTGTGGTCTCTTAGGCTGGATAATAGGAGAAGAAGAAGGTCTCTTCTCTCTATAGAAGGAAGGAGGAGGGACTGCTCCATACAAAGGAGGAATATTTGGTTTAGGAAGGAGACCAAGTCCATCATGACGAGGAGGTATAGGTCTACTCTTAGAAGGTTTATTAGGCATAGACATAGTCACATCCATGGGAACGGGTTGGGAATCTTCTTGAGGAAAGACATTAGTTTTATCTTTCAAAGGAAGAACTTCCTTCTCAAGAACGATAGGAATATCAAGTTTGGGTGTTCTAGGTTCACTTAGAGATAGGATCATATCTGTTTTCCACTTTTGATAAGATTTGAAAAGATGATCACTTCGCGGAGGAAGAGATTGGAATTGTTTAGGCCAAAAGTAATCAATAGGAACACTAGAAGTTCTTTCAGCTGGTTTAAAGAGACTATGATTGACAGTAACAACTTCACCATTATGGGGAAATTTCAAACACTTATGAATAGGAGAAGCAATAGCTTTCATGGAAGATAGCCAAGGATAGCCAAGCTTCACACAAAATTGTTCGGAAGATGGAATAATAGCAAAGTTCACATCAAGGGATTTGTTATGGACCTCAATAGGCAATGTAATAGAACCAATTGCAGGAGAAGAAAATGCATCAAATAGTTTCACAATCACATCTGTTTTGTCATAAATCACTTGATTCAATTGCAAAGTAAAAAGAAATTCTTTAGTAATAACATTAACCATGCACGAAGGATCAATAAGCACTCCACGGCAAGGTGTATTCTTGACTTTTGCAACTATGTATAAAGGACCATCAGGTGCCCTAATGGTTTCACTGGAATCAAATGTGATGGAAGGTTCTTTAGGGATTTCTTGCTGCTCTACAAAGTTAATCACATTCGGAGTCATAGACACAAGACCATCAGATGAGAGAGAGGAATGATTAGCCTCAATTGCATTAGAGGTATGAGAAGGTAATGGATCAGTGAAAATCTGAAGATTTTGGTTAGGAGGAGCTACAGATGTGTTGCCTTTATCATTCACTCCAGAAACAGAAATAGTATTATTATCAATCAAATCTTGAATTTTACCCTTTAAAGAAAAACATTTTTCAGTATCATGCCCAGGCTGATGATGAAATTGACAAAAGGCTTTGTTATCAAAATAAGGTGAAGTAATCTTTGCAGGATCAATTTGTCTTATAGGAGGAAGAGTAAGCACATTTTGTTCCAATAACTTATTCATAATACTATGCAATGATTCATTCAAAGGAGTATACTTTCTTTCTTTCTTGAAAAACTTAGAAATAGGAGGCACACCTGATGCTGCATTCACATTGTTGTTGATGATGTTTTCATTGAATTTAATGGACTCTCTGTTCGGTTTAAACTTCCCAAATGGTTGTTGACTACTATCACCCTTATCACTCGGAGCCATAGGATGTGATTGTTCCATTTGACTCACAGTCAGTTGATAATTGTGAAGAGTTGCACACAACTGTTGGAAAGAAGTAAACTCAGAAAACAGAAGTTTGTCTCGAATATCTTTTTGTAAATTAGAAATAAAGATTCTTTGAATATCATTGTCAGGCACTGGAAAAGAAATTTGAGCATACAAATGCTTATATCTACCAATGAAATCAGTCACTTTTTCTTTAACACCTTGTTTACAATGCATTAAATCAATCAAAGTAACTTTAGCACTTATATTGTTTTGAAATTGTTGAATGAAAGCATTTGCAAGTTGTTCGAAAGAAGTAATAGAATAAGAAGGCAATGAGCAATACCATTGTAGGGCTTTGTCTCTTAATGTTCTAGTAAACAGTTTTGCAAGCCACCTTTGGTCATAAGCAAAATTAGTACATATTGTTTGAAAAGTCTTAACATGTGTTAGAGGATCACCTTTACCATTATAAAGCTCCAAATGCGGGATTTCAACATGTTTAGGAGGGATAGCTCGAACAATGTCAAGAGAAAGTGGGCTCGCAACATCAAATGTGGGCACACTAAACTTAGATTGATTCATAGAGGCAATTTGTTGCTGTAAAGAAGAGACAGTTTGTGCAAGATTATTAATGGTCGCTTCAGTCGAAGAGTTCATATTAGATGTGTTAGATTGAGATGGAGGTGTTATGTTATTGAAAGAAGGTAAAGAGTAAGGTGGTGGGACCCTATGATAATTAGTCATAGGAGATGATTGGACAGGAGGAACACTACAAGGAGGAATGGAATGGTTAAATGAATTGCCCCCTTGTGTCATGTTCATTTGTGAAGATGTAATAGGTACACTCATTGAAGGAATGAATGAAGAAGTCGGATTAAATGAAGGAAGAGGGTTGATTGAAGAAGGGGGATTGCCCCCATGACTAGTGATCAGAGGAGGAATATCTTGTATATAAGTAGCCATTATGTTTGATGTAAAGGTAGGTATGCTAGCAATAGAAGTTGTTAAAGGAATAGAATGATTGACTTGTGTAGGAGGTTGTGTATAACCCAAAGATTCGGCACAACTCTTCATAGGCATCACATTCGAATTCACAATGTGTGAAATACCACGCAAAATATCAATTCCATTCTTATCACTTTGAAGCATATGTTTTAGACCCTCAATTAAAGGAAGAGCTTGACTATCAGGGTATTCACGAGACATCCATTGGTGAAAATCGTCAAATTGGTTATCCAATTTCGAAAGTTGTTCTTCAGAAACCTCATGGAGAGCTTCTTCATCATTAGGAGGATTAGAGGAATTACCCATGTCCTTGTTAAAAAGGCTATTCAAATTAGGTTCCATCTCCTCGGTAATTAAACCTTGGAAAGACTTAATTCTACGGCTTCGTCTAACGGGAATAGTGTAAGTAGGGCTTATTGTTGTAAAACTCATGCACTAGAGAGAGAGAGAAAGTTTTGAATTTAGAGGTAGCAATTTTCAGTAAAATCAGCCAATCTTCTCGATTTAAGCTGTTAAATGCAATCACGACAGTCTCCCGAAATTTCGGAAAAAATGTTCGGGACCGTGGCGCTCGGAGTGCAACACGGTCCTTGCAACTTTTTTCAAAATTTGCAGGGATGAAAGGTATGATGATTTTAGAGCTAATATGAAAAAATTGAGTGACTTTACGATCTGTAGATAGGCCAAATTAAAGTTGCAATCTCGAAATTGAACCCTACCAAGATTGTCGAAAAATGCAAAAATTTGAATTTTGAAAAAGAGAGGGAAACTGAAATTTTGAATTTTATGATTTTAGAGGGAATGTCAAGAGCAATGCAAATTTTGAAATTTAAAAATTGACTCAATTTCATGCAAAATTCAATTTTGAAAGTGGAAATTAAAAAAGTTGTAATTAAGCACTTAATTTCAAAAGTCACGAATAGCAAGAATTTGAATAAAGCACTGAAATTTTGAATGAATGCAAACACACTTTTCAGATTTAGGACAGTAAGAACACAATTTTGACACAAAATTTCAGTTTCAATGATTTTTGAATGATTAGAAGCGTTAATCCAAGCAATCCCTAGACCAACTTTGACTGTAATTTTGAAAGGGTTAGATTTGATAAAATCAGCCAAAATTCTAGATTTTAGCAGGAAAATACAGTAAGATCTAGCTCCCGAAATTTTGGAAAAAATGTCGGGGACAATGGCGTTCGGAGTGCACATGGTCCTCGCAACTTTTTTCCAAATTTTCAGGGATGAAAGATATTGTGATTTTATTGCGGAATCCAAAGTTACAGCTGATTTGGAGATGTTTTAATCAGTGAAATTGTCGGACAAAGGTTGAATCAAGAGGGTTTCAAAAATTAGGGTTTTGACACTTAACCACTTAATTTTCAAAATTAAAGCACAAATATGAATTGATAATTTGTAATAGAAGGGCAGATCTGAAACAAGCATTAATAATTAAACATTTCACAAGTTTAATTACTAAAAAGAAAATTTAGGGTTTTTATGCAATTAACCTCTAAAATTCTGCAAAAGATCAAACATGGAAATGTAATCAAGGAATCCAATTTTCAGATCTAACTATGAATAATCAGAAGGGATGTTCATGTCGGGTTCACCAAAATGTAAAGCAGAAAATCGCGATCGAACCCTAGTTGCTCTCCCCTCTTCCAACTCCAAGGAGAGAGAAGGGAGATTCACTAGGGTTGATGGTTTTCACTTAGGGGAGAGACTTTACATTCAAAAGAGGGGTTGAAACCCACAAGATCCAATCCCATGCAATGCAAGATTGGATGCTAAATGTGTTTCAAGGGTTAAGAAAGAAAGGCTACCCTCTTTTGTAAAGAATGTTGATAGAAGAATTAAGCTAGGAATGCATAGAAAGTGAGAAAGATTCGCTTATAAACTGAGTTAGGGATATAGGATGAAGCTGCGGACTTGGAATTAGCAGTAAAATGTCGATACAGCGCTGTCCTGCAAATTTGAGCGAAAGTTGTCGGGACGATGGCACCCGGCGCCACGGTCCTCTGAAAAATCCGCGAAACAAAGGGGGATCTGTTCGTCTCTGCACAAGGATTCCAGATCTTCAATTTCAGCCGCGTACCTGCAACCTACACACAGAAAAGCGAAGACGATTGGGGGGTTAGGGACTAGGGGTTTGCCTTTAGGTCAAACCCTGGTTTTGGAATTAACCAAGAAATGAGCAAGTGCTGTAAATGTAAATGACTGTAAAACAAGTACTAATACCTTGTTCTAAGGATGTTTGTATCCTTATGTGCGAAGGTATAGATGTGGTATGTTGTATGTTGTAGCATGTAGTATGTGATCTCCTCTTCAATGGTTGAATCCTTGTCTTGAATGCAACACTTAGCCTTGAATGGAGACTTGAAATGATCAATTGCTTGAAGGAATGCTTGAATGCTTGAATGCTTAAGTATAGTTTCCACGCCTTTTCCATCATATCAAATGAAAGAGGAAAATGTAGTTTATATACTTGTCAATTAGGGCTGATAGACTGATTTTCCCGACCTTAGGCCGACCAGGAAAGTTTATTTTCCAAATTGCAAACAAAAAGACCCGAAGTCCAAAGGAGACCGGGCCCAAAATAGGACCCAGGGACCAGGGCGCCGGGCGCCATGGTCCTAGGGGACCAGGGCGCTGGGCGCTCTGGTCCCACCTCCCGGGACAGCAGGGTGCAAGGAGGTTCAGGCCAGGGTGCTTGAAAAATGCAGTTTTTAGTGTCATAATCAGGTTTCGGGGTCTCCATTCAGGTTGCGTGTTGTGTCGCCATCGTGAAGACCGAAATGCAGTCGAAATTGCAAGTGTCACAATTTTAGGACGCTACATTATGTATTATATATTATATAATATGTGATTGTAGACACCTAAAAATGGTCAATGCTTGCGGGGTCATATTTTAACATTTGCGCATTGCCTCATTTTAGGTTTTTGCGTCGCATTAACATTTCTTCCATGTTGCGCACTTGGTTTTTATCATTTGTGAGCATCGAGTCATTCTTCTACATTCTTCATTTATCTCGCTTTCAAATTTGGTCTTGTTGACAACAATCTCCAGTCATGATTTTGGTCAATTCTATCCTGTCGCATGAATGTGCGTATTCATTTGTCATCATTTTGGACATCGTCAATCCTACTTAGGGTTTTGTCTTCTTATCAATCTTATCATCAATCTTATCATTTTGGACATTGTCAATCCTAATTAGGGTTTTGTCCTCTTTTCAATCTTATCATTTGGCGATCGGTTTATCAATCTTGTTGTTTTACGATCGATTTGTCATCGATCATTGTCATGTTCGATCTTGTCATTTTGCGATCGATTTGTCATCGATCGTGGTCATTTCCAATTTTGTCGTCTTGCAATCTATTTTGTCGTCGATCCTTGTCCTCTTGTCAGTTTTGTCATTTTGCAATCGATTTGTCATTGATCGTCGTCTTTCTCAATTATGTCAATTTGGATCAATTATTCATTGTTCCTTGTCAATTGACGCATTTATCAATCAAATCATTTATCAATTCAAATTCAAAATCAAGTCATTTATCCTTCATCACGACCTAATTTTCATTCTCGCATTTCTAATTCATCTTCTAGGGTTTCATGATTTAGTCATTTAACCTTGTTTGTCATTTTCTCTCTCTAGGATTAATAAATTATTTATTTATCCTAAGTCTTCTCATCACAATTAAATGTTCATTTAATTGGCTAATTATTCCTTTTTTTGTGAATTAATTAATAAATGACAAATTATTAATTAATTTACCTAATTTTCTAATTTCCTATTTTTCATCAATTTCTAATTCCTAATTTTCATCAATTTTAATTTTCTAATTTCTAATTCACCTAATTTCAATTCTCTCCTATTTTCCTCCTAATTTCATGGGAATGACATATAAATTTGTCATAAATTTGTCATAATTGACAATCAATCAATTCTTGACATAGAAATTTGTCATAAATTTGTCATAATTGACAATCAATCAATTCTTGACATAGAAATTTGTCATAAATTGTCATGAATTATCAATCAATCAAATTTTGCATAGAAAGTGCATAATTTGTCATAAATTGTCATAATTGACATTTTTGATTTGCAATTTCCATTTGAATTGAATCATGCTAATTTGATCTTTTTTTCCAATTTCTCTATAAATTGGATGAATTTCTTCAATCCCAACTAATCACATTCTCGAATGAATCACTTTGTCGAACTAATCAGATTATTGAATCAATCACGCTTTGAGTACTCTTGTGCCACTATCTACTTGCTTTCATCTCTGGTGTATGCACTTGAAGGTGAGATCCACAAACAAAGGCTATTTGGAGAAGAAAAAAGGACAATGGAGCCGCATGAAGGAGCATTCAGATCTACATTTGGTTTTCTTAGCTTTTAGTTTTGAATGTTTTACTTTTCATGTCTCTATTGAGTGTTTTTAGGATTGATCATTGCATTTGAGCTTTTGTGATTGAGCTAGATTAGTTTTGATATTGTTTGTGATGATTCCTAATTTCCTAGCTATAGTAATATATAATATATTTTTTAATTTAAAATTACAAATAAAAATTGGATATCCGAGATTTTATCCGATATCCAATTTTCTTAGGTAATTACCATGCCAAGGTGTATTGACACCCAGACCAAGCAAAAAATCAACATGGATTTTCACGTTTTTAAGCGAGTGGAGAAGGCTATTTTTTTCACATCGCCACTTTTTGGTCCCCATGATCCTGCACTAACCTGTAAAACCACCAATGAGGCTAGCTCTATTGCAGGATTGTTTTTCAGAGAAATTGTTAGAATCCATGGGTTGCCTTTGAGTATTGTACTGATTAGGACACCAAGTTTGTAGGGCATTTTTGGAGAACCTTGTGGAAAAGGTTGGGTACAAATTTTTCTTTTACCTCATCCTATCACCCTCAGATCGATGACCAAACTGAGGTTGTGAATAGGTTATTGGGAAATCTTCTTAGGTTTTTGACAAAGGATCATGGCAGTAGTTGGGATGTGGTGATACCTCAGACAGAGTATTCTTATAATGATTGAACAAATAGAAGTACTGGTCTGAGTCCTTTTGAGATTGTGCATGGTAGTCATCCAAGAGGATTTTTTGAATTGAGAGATGTATAGGGGTTGGACAAGAGGAGTGGACATGTTGATGAATTTGTAGAGGCTATGAAAGAGGTGCACCAACAAGTCAGAGATACCTTACAACAGAATAGTCAAAAGGTAAAAGATACCTGGATTCTAGAGGAAGATATCAAAAAGAAGGGTGGTGATTTGTAGCAGTTGGTCTCTAAGAGGACTTGAGACAAATTTCACCCGAGGAGTATGGTGCAAGAGCACCTACCTATGAAGACATGAACTAAGAACAAGATGATATTCTATAAGCCTAGAAGGAATGTAATAAGACCTTGTGGGTCCTTTTTTTAATTTAATGTCCTACGAGTGTGACAAGTTTATCCTTGTTTGGGTCAAATTGTCATCTAGGGTCTAGTAAAGAAAATTGAGTCAATAAGGGTCACAATGGTCTAAATTGAGGGATCAAGTGACCACAAGTCTATTTGAGTCATTTTTGATATTTTAGAATCAAATGGAATAATTTTGGGGGACTATGATAGTCTAGAGTCTAAGCTGGTTGAATTATGCAAAAGTTGTCATATTGTCAATTTGTTGTAATGACAATTTTGCACTTTTTGTAAGTTGTGATTCTCCAGCATTCAGTTCAATTTGAAAAAAAGTTGGGGAAGGTTGTGGTAATTTGGGAGATATATTTAAAGGCCCCAAACATCAAAGGATGTATTTTGGTTTATTGTGAAAGGAAATTGAAGCATCAAGAACTGTTGGAAACTCAAAAAACTATCCAATTTCTATTGATTGCATACCGATCGTGGATTGGAAAGAATGCACATGGCATAGTTCTTGTAACTAGATCATTTTACCTTTTTTTTCTTGCAGTGTGAAGTCTTTAAGTGATCGCTACCCCATTCTACAAGAAAAACTCTACCAGGTAGCCTAAAGCTCTTAAACCACTAGTGTTTGACTGCAATAATGGGTTTTGGCCTATCAATCCTTAACAAAACACTCTACCATTATAGGATATGATAGGCCAATGTATCAAATGTCAGTTTGAAAATCCATTAAGAGGATACAACAGGGTGAAGAGGATGGAGAACCAACCCTAGGTCTGACATCTCTATGTGATAGACCGATTTGAAGAGTTTAGTGCATGAGAATTGAGTGGTAGAGCATTGGAAAGGGGTTTGAATGTGGTCGAAGAGTAATTTGGAGGCTTGCATAACATTTTATGGTCAGTGATGGTCACCCATCAGGAGAACCAAACCATTTTGTGAAAGAAATTTAGTGAAATAGGTGTAATAGCTCTATTAGGTCTGCTAGTACAGTATTGGTTGGGATATCTGCAAGTTCGTCCAGTACCGAAAACAAAGATATTATTGAGAACTCCCAAAAGGTTATCTGAAAACATAATTTTTTTTCCTAGATCCTCAAGGTGTCAAAAGCTATCACTCATTTCCTTCAAATGGAGGCCTAATAGAAACTGGGTCAATTTGTGGGCGAGTGAGTCAAAATTGATGTTCTGGTGGATCTAAACCATGAAATCTTATTTCATTTGTGTTAAGGTGTTGTGAGAAAACCCCTCCAAGGATCTATGTATTGAATTGGTCAAATGGGCCATTCAAACCCTAACTAGTAGTAGCCCACTCATGTATGCAAGGGTGTGGGTAGTCACACAAGAACTTGAGAAGTGTTAGTTGTTTGTAAGTGAAATTAGTGGAGCCTTTGGGTCTTCCAAGGTGTTGTTTAGTGCCATTGAACCTGTTGAATACTATTTTTTAAACAAAAAAAAAGAAAAAATATAATAAAAATGAAAAAATAATACTATATGTTTCCATAAGCATCAAGACTGATGGATATTTCGGCCAGTAAGCTGTGTCGAGCACTGCAGGAGAGGTTTCATCGAAAGAGCGTTTTCATCGACACAGGGCATATAAAGCGCTAAGAAAAGGTGTTTCGGTAAGAAGTTACCTTCGATGAACGCAAGAAACCGCTCATCGATACCCCATGTTTCATCGAAAAGGCGAAAAGGCAAAAGGTGATTTCGAAGAAATGTTGTTACCGAGGAAACTCAAGAGACATTCATCGAAATGCAAGTTTCATCGATGAACGTGGCGTCGAACAAAAGAAAAACTGTTTCATCGAAAAAAAAGGATATCGATGAAAAAGGAGATATCGATGAACACTCATAAGCCTTCATCGAAGAAAGAAACTCATCGAAAGTATGGCATCGATGAAACTCGCGAGCAACTTGTTGAAAAGGGAGACTATCGATGAAAAAGTAATTTTGATGAGTCTTGAAAGCGGCCTCTCGACATAAGTTTTTCACCGAAACAGTATTATCGAAGAAAATGAGCTTTCGATGGAAGATTCAAACACTCGGCCGAAGGCAAGGGTTTCATCGATAATTTGAAACGCGCGCACTTTGAGCGGACTGTACTTCCCGCGAAGGAATTAAAGGCCCAGTTGAAAAGTGTCACATCTGCAATTAAATTTAAAACACTTGAGTAGCCGTTACAGATGCAGAACATTAACTATACGCAAGTTGCCCATTCAATTACAGTTAAGCTGAGTGAATTTTCGTAAGAATCAGATCGATGCCAAGAGATTGAAGGCTGTGAAGAACTTGCAGAGATTTGCAAACGATAACCAGAAGAGTTGAGCATTTTACCAAGTAAGTATTGTCTCTCTTATTTGCTGTAACTATGGAACTTTCGTCTTCTTCTTCTAAAAAGAGTAGGAAAGGAAAAGAGTTAAACCCTGAAGAGAAGCCCAAGAGACAGAAGAAAGAAGGGAGAGCTTTGACTCAGGACTTATTAGACCAGTGTCCATCGTCTAGTGTAAGGTCCAAAAAGATTAAAAGTGAAGAAGAAGGATTAGAGGATAAATTTGAAAATCTAGGAGACATCTGGACTGAGATACGAGGGCATGAGTTATTTTTGTTTGGTTACAAAAGAAGGGATGCACCCGAACCCATTAGTAATCTGTGGAAGAGGAACTTAGGCAAGTTAGCAGTTCCGAATGTATTTGTAGACGTAGAATTAATGAAAGCTCTGGTAAATTGCTACAACCCGAGAACTAAAACCATATGTGATTACAGAGGGAATACATTAGTAGTAATCAACAAGCAAACTATTGATATGGTCTTTGATCTAGACTGGGAAGTCGAGGAAAGCATTGATATGAAGAAACTCTCACAGGAATTCTTTAGTTTGGAGAATATCTACAGGACTTGGAGGCTACCTGTTCATAGGCCAAAAGTGGGTGGGTCATTTGTTCAGTTTGGCAAAAGTGACAAAGTGCCATTTGATGTCAACCACTTCCATCCATATTTCAAATATACATATTACACTGCAGCCCAAGTACTAGGCATAGAGGCTCATCCACTCATGGATGTTGGGATTATGGTTTTGTGTGCTGATATTCAATCAAAAGACCCTAGGTCATTTGATTTTGCTACTTATGTTGCGGATACCTTGAATCATGGGCTGGAAAAGATGAAAGGAGACCTTGTGAATGTTCACTTTTCATTATACTCCATGTTAATGCATATTCTTCTTTATTGTGGACAAGAAATTAACTTCTGGCCAGATGAGTTCAGCATCAGGTCTTATGATAAGAATGGTCTAAAGAAGCCGGTTCAGCTGTGGGTATCAGCATGGGACCAGAGGTTTATAAACAACCAATATTGGCATTTTCAAGAATACTTTGTGAAACCTCTCAGTGCAGCTTTTGGACAACGCAGGGATTATACTTTGTCCCCTGAAATTAAGAAGTTCCTCAGGCCAAAGGATTTCTCTCCAGAATCACAGATTGAACACAATTGGGGTGATTGGTATTGCCATGATAATCACACGGAGATAAGGGTATTTGGATATGAAGGGCAACCACACATGCTTCCAATTACGGTGCCAGACAGAGTGGCTAGCTTGGAGATTATAAGGCAATTGTCTATTGCCAGTGCTAAACATTTAACTGATTTTGGTAAACAATCTATTGTTCCAGGTCTATTAGTTTTCTCTGATTTCATTATCAAAAGTTCAAAGAGTTATCATTTATTACAGAATAAATTAAATTACTATGGCATGACTCTGGGTGAGCCTAGGGAGAATTTTGATCCCGAAGGATATATAAAAACTGCCAGAGCCTCACAGAAACTCAAAGCTGGGATACATATGGCCAAAATGCCAGACGACTTAATTAAGAACCTTGAGCGAGAGGAGGCCAAAGTTTTGAAAGGAAAGAGTGAATTAGTCTGGGAGGCCTACAAATGGAAAAGGGCAAGGGGAATGATAGACGGAGACCTAATTGGAAATATCCAAGATCCTCTGGAGGTGGCTAAAAGGCTACTTCAACATGAAGCTGAAATTATGCACAGAGTTCCTTCACAATTCCTTCGCTTCATCAATACTGAAAGAGACAGTCAGCCCCTAGCTCACATGTCACCAAAATCAACCGCCAGTAGTATCCCACCTGATTCTCCTCGAGAGGATTATCCTCCTGGTTTCGAAACAGAAATGAACATGGACACAGGAGAAATCAACATCAAAGATGTTGTTGACATAAGAATGACTGAGCATGAGGACTTCATTGCTGATGATGGATTCGCCTCCTCTAGGGAATTCCTCTCATTTCTATATCAATACAAAGGGGCTCATGTCAAACGAAGCATGGCTGGAAAACCAGAGGAAGAACAGATGAAGAGATTACAGGATGAAATTGATGTCCTCATGAAAGATATGACTCCTGAAAAAGGGAGGAAGTTATTAAAAGAGGCCGGTGTGATCATCTTCTCTGGTTGGGATATCAACTCAGCACTCTTATTTGATGGTTTTTTGAAAAAACAAGATTTGAATCAGCAGGTATTGCCCCAGGAGGTAGATAAACTGTTCCTAGGCTCTGGATATGATCCAGACAAAAAGGCTCTCCTACAGTGGGCACTATATCCAAAGGGGAAGAGGCCAATCATTGTGGATATAGAAGAAACCTTTGGGCACCTCATGGTTCATCAGGTTGGAAAGACCGATCCCAGGGTCACTGCGAAGCTCAACCTGGATGTTGCAAGATTAAACTTGGACCAGACAGAGTTTCTGGTCAGAGAAAACATTACATACAAGGGATTGTATGAAAAATCCAAGGAGGAAAACCAGAAGCTGCAGGCAAAGGTATTGCAATTAGAAACGGGGACTCCTATCAGCGAATACACCTCATACCCTGCAGGACGCAGCTTGGATGACGTCTCTGATGCCCTGTACTGGAAATATCAGGCAGAGAAGGCCAATAAACGCGCAGACAATATCCAGCAAAAAATGGACAAACTAGCCAATGACATCATAGGACATCGGTTTAACACCATGTTCTTACAGGTTGAACCATATTGGATAGTTTACCATGGAACCATAAAAGCGCTAACAGAGCATGAGCGGTTAAGAGCACGATTGCAGGGGGTGCTAAGCAATAACGATTCCATGACGCCAGAAGAAAAGGCTGAGGGTAACGCGTATATGGATAATCATGTCAAGCTCGAAGATATGCTGAGAAGAGATCTAAAAGAATTAGATGATGAAAGACCCGTTGGAATGCCTTCCGTCTACAAGGAAGGAGAAGTAATAACCTTGGAGGATTTGCGAAAGGAGCTTGTCAGCGTCAAGGATTGGGCCTTGTCAGAAATTGATCGGAGTAAGGATATGGCCCCCACCGTCAACCAGATGATATTCAAGTACCTGACGCTAGGGGATGAATTAAAAAGGCAAACGCCTCGAATCAGAACATTCAAAGACGATGATTACATTCATCATTTGGGACTTTTGAATCTCTTTTTGCTTAAGTTTAGAAACACTCGAGTTGACGACTAATATTTTGAAAAGTCGTGTCTCTTCATGAAAAGCTTGCGTCTTCATATATATATGAGAATGTTTTTTATAATATAGGGGGACATTATTAGATAGGATTATGAGAAAAAGAACAACAGCCTGTAAGTCTTCGCGTACGAACTTCAATGGAATACAAATTTTGATCAATTGTTTCCCTGCATATGTGTTGTGGATTATTTCATTTTCTTTTGGCAATCGTCTGTGATATTATCTGATAAAGATAGGGTTATTCATATTCTTAAGATCGAATCTATGCTTTATGTTGTAATGTTGTAACAAAAGTTTTGCTTGCGGATTGTAATTGTTCCCTGCAAAGCTTAATTGACTGGTCCCTTAAGGGTAGGGTTAAATTCATTCAAATTAGCACATAATATAAGCATTCATTTGGTTTTGAAAGAAATAGTAACTGACAGGTTCATAAGGGATGAGTTAAAAAAACTGTCTCACAGATTCGCACTATAAGCCCTGAAGAAAATTGTAATGACTCTGTAACCCATGCAATAAAGAAGGCACTGGCCTAAATCTCAAGTCATACTCATCGTTTATTTTCACAATTAGTTATTTTGACAGCTACAGGAGTAATTAAGAAACACAAAACAAAACAACAATCTTGAACTCGTCTGCAATATCTCCATTCAAGGAACTCATGCCATTTCAAGATCAGGGGATGTCAGAATAGGATGACACATCTGCTATAAAAAGCACTGTTTATTGGAGACATTCAGTGAATAGGTATACCCGCCTAGGTCCTGCAGAGCCTAAAGAGAGAGAGTTAGTAACTAATAGGTTCACTCTATAAGTTGGCCAAGTCAATTGGAGGGTTTAATCATAGGAGTTGGCATTGCCTTAGAACCCATCCAATCTGTTGATTTGAGACCCAACAGATTGGCGACTCTGCTGGGGAAATTGTAAGAACTCTGCTGTGGGAAAGAGCTCAGAAGAAATAAAAACAATTCATGTCCTCTAGACAAGAGGTGGCGACTCTGAAATAAGAATTTCAATGCACGGGACAAGATCGGTTGCGAAAGGACAATCTTTATCCCAATTAGATTTCCCTCAACGAAGGAACAAAAATAAAGAACCCATGAATGATTCCATGAGAGAAAGATACAACCAGTATAAACATGAAAGTAGCCAACACTCGCCCTCGAAGGAACAAGATAGAACAACAACTTCAAGCCCGATGAACGAAGATTTGGTTGCGGCATATAAAGCTCAAAAGGGGCGATGCCAAATTCCCCCTGGTTTTGAAAATCATGAAGCACAGTCCAGACAACATACACCACCTCCATCAAGATCAGGTATGGCAGATCCTGCAGATAGATTTACAGATTTAACCAGACAAATGATGGAGGCAGCTGCTGAAATGAGAGATTCAGGAAGGACTCAGGAATGTTTGGAACTGTGTGCCAAGTTGGGCATAAATGTTGGTGAGGATGACTTTAATAAAGATGTAAACAACTACAAGAAAACATATGCTCAGGGAGTGGGTAGAACAAAGAGCAATGATTTCAAAGCTTATGAGAACCCTCTGTTTGGTAACAAAAGGGATGATCATGTGCAATCAAGTGCACCACCAGTCCAGCAAAACTCACATGCAAGCTTTATCCCTCACAATCAGTATCCACCTCCTGGTCAATTTTATAACCAACATCCACCCCCTAATCAGTTTCAGTATCAACACCAGAATCAATACCCTCCTCCTTATCAAAACCAAATGCCCTTGTATGGTAATATGAACCAGAACTTCGTGAATCCTCATGGAGGGCATGGACTAATAAATATGGAACAAATGAGGCAGTTTGATTTTTCAGGAATGATGGTGTATCCATATCCCATCCCAAATGAGATCAGGACAGCAATACCAAAGTTCACAGGAAGTAATGCAGTTTCAGGTGAGGCTCATTGCAAAGCATTTGATGCAGTAATTGAGGATTTTGGTTTGCCATATGAGGATGTCAAAATCAGGTTGTTTATGCAGTCATTAATAGAAGATGCGAGAGACTGGTTTAGAACGTTGCCTGATGCGTCCATTAGAAATCTTGCAGAATTCAAAGAAATGTTCCTGGAACAATATGGAGACCATAATAGTCCTGAGTTTGCTTTACATGAAATCATCAGCATTAAGAAAGAGCAAAATGAATCAGTAATTGACTTTAACAAAAGATTCAATAGGGTTTTGAACAAAATCCCTAATAGGATGAAACCAGTACCTGAAGTGAGCATTCTGTACTATATCAATGCTTATGACAGCAAAACAAATTACGAGTTGAGAACCAGAAACCCAAGAGATCTCCGAGATGTTATGAAAGATGCCATTGTTATAGAGAACAATAGAAAGGCTGCTGGTAAGATTGGAAAAAGAGAGGATGCAAGATTGTACAATCCTAAAGCACCTAAGGCTAATAGGGATGAAGATAAGCTTGACAAAGTTTTAAATGCCCTGAAAGATCTATCTGTAAGAGTAAACAAAACAGAGAAGCAGCAATACTACCGTCCTGAGAGACCTAGACTACATGACATGCCTTATAACACTACATGGAAGGATGGAAAACCGGTAGAAAGGAACCACAGAGACAATCAACAAATACCAGATCCTTTAAAAAGAGCAGTAAATTACACTCAAGACGATGACATGTGGTGCTATGCTTGCAATATGCCACACGCTTCCTCTTTGTGTGCAGTAGCAAAAGGGTTGCAAGAGGAGGAGGATGGCTATGAAGATCATGTGGATGATTCAACTATTAATATGATGACATTTAGTCAGGAAGGAAGGTCGGACTCTATAAATATTGATCAGTGCTCTGTTTTACCTGTGACCACCAGCAAAAATGAAAGTGTCAAACTCAGAGTCCCTACTGAAGAAGAGAAGAGAAAAATTACAGCTTATGCTGTTGCACAAGCAAAAAGGACTTATGACTTAAGAAACAGGATGGTGAATCCAGAACAAGGTAAACCTGCTAGTCTTTTCATGAAAGAAAACAATGAAGCACTTAAGCGAATGAATAAGGCAACTAAGACTAGGCAAGATGATAATCAGAGTCCTGATGTTCAAAGGAAAGAAACGGTAAAAACTCTTTCATCACAGCAATCTACCTCGTTTGATATCTCAGCTGCACTAACACAATTGAAAGTTTCTGTCCCATTAATGGAAATCATGAGGTTTCCTGAATATAGGGAAAAAACTTTGGAAATGATTTCAAGTGTCCAAGAAGGGAAGGTTAATGAACAGAAACGAGAAGTCCCAACAGGTGGCAGTAATGAACAAATGGCTCCAGTTATATACTTAGGGTCCACTATAACTAAAAATCCAACACAAGTAGACCCATTTTACCTCACTTTGGTGATAAACAACAGAAGGGTAAGAAATTGTATGATTGATTCAGGAGCAGCCATAAACGTCATGCCTGTTGGGGTGATGAAAGAATTAGGACTGGAAGTTGATACTACCTTTGGGAAATGCTATGCCATGGACAATAGATCAGTCCCAGTGGTTGGTATCATGAAGAATGTAGAGTTCAGATTAGCAGCCTGTCCAGAAGCATCGTATAAAACAGATATCACGGTGGTAGATGTTCCACCAAACTATGGAATGTTGTTGTCTAGACAATGGTCGAATATGATTGGTGGATATGTGCAGCTGGATTTATCTTATGCTACAATTCCAATAAATGGACAGGAAATAAAAATTGACAGGGAGCCTCGGTCCACATATATCATAGAAGACATGGAAGGAACAGTGAACCAAGTGTGTTTTTTACAAACTGACATGGACAACTTCCAGGTACAGTTGACAAAACCTAAATTTAAAGAGTGGATCCCCATTGAGTCATGTCTAACTGAAAATGATGGTCAAATATGGAAGATGTTCTTTGATGGGTCTTGTAGTAAAGAAGGGAGTGGGGCTGGAATCCTTTTTATTTCACCTACAGGAGAAACTTACAAGTATTCTTTCAAGTTGTTATTTGAATGTACAAACAACATTGCTGAATATGAAGCCCTACTCACTGGTCTTAACATAGCAGTCAAACATGGAATCAAGTTGGTAAGTGTCTTTGGAGATTCAGAACTAATAGTCTCACAAGTAAAGGAGAGATATGCCTCGAAGCATTTAAGACTGAAACAATACAGAAATGCTGTATGGGATACCATGGAGCTTTTTGATGCTTTTCAGATAACCTGGATAGATAGATCAAAGAACATCATGGCAGATTTTCTAGCAAATATTGCACTAAAAGGTAATGATATAACACTAACTGGGATATCTGAAGTGGAGATGAAAGTGAGACCATCTGTTCCTGACAACTTGTATAATTGGCAAGTGTTTCAAGATGATGCAGATCTGTTGAACTTCTTGCAGTGTGCTGATCATTATCAGGCTCAAGCTATAAATTTTAATGACTTTGTGGAACAAACTGAAGGTAAGGAGACCTTATTTGGACATGAAATTATACAACTAAAGTCAAATAAATTACCAAGAGGCCTGGTAGCATTAGAGAGAACTTTTAATGCTCAAGATGTAATTGAAACCAAAGGGTCAGCTGTTAAAGAAAGTGATGTTGAACAAATCAATCTAGGAAATGAAGAAGCCCCCAAGAATGTTTTTATTGGAAAAAAATTGACTCCTACTATGAGGCAACAACTGATAATCTTGTTGAAAAGATATAAACATGTGTTTGCATGGTCTTATGAGGATCTCAAAGCTTACAGGGAAGATCTCTTTCAACATGAGATACCACTTAAGCCAGAAGCTAAGCCATTTAGGCAAAAACAGAGACCAATTAATCCTACATTGCTACCAAAAATGAGAGAAGAAATTATAAAGATGAAAGATGCAGGAATAATAGAACCATGCAGATATTCCACTTGGGTTTCTAACTTGGTACCAGTCAGGAAGAAAAATGGGGATATTAGATTATGTGTAGATTTTAGGAATTTAAACATATCGTCTTTAAAGGATAACTATCCATTGCCAAACATGGATAATATGCTGCAGAAGGTAACAGGGTGTGAGTTGCTGTCCATGATGGATGGATTTTCGGGTTACAATCAGGTGAAAGTTAGAGAAACTGAAAAATATAAAACAGCCTTCACAACTCCATGGGGCACTTATGTCTATGCACGAATGCCATTTGGATTGACCAATGCTGGAGCTACTTTTCAAAGGGCAATGGATGTGGCTTTTTCAGAATTGATTGACATAATCATGGTAGTATACCAAGATGATCTGACTGCGTACTCAAAGAAAGCTGATGATCACTGTGAACACCTTGAGAAGATATTTAAAAGAGCCTTAGAATATGGAATTTCCTTGAATCCCAAGAAATGTCACTTTGGTGTTGAAGAGGGAAAACTACTTGGACACATAGTATCCAAGGAGGGGGTGAGAATTGACCCTGAAAGGGTAGCAGCTATTAATGAGGTTCCCATCCCCCGAACTATCAAAGCAATCCAGTCATTTTTGGGACAAATTAATTTTGTGAGAAGGTTCATTTTGAATTTCGCAGACATAGTGAAACCTATAGTAAGGATGTTGAAGAAAGAGGCAAAAATTGACTGGACTGAAGATGCAATTGATTCCTTTGTGGCTATTAAAAGAGCAATTTCTGAGGCACCAGTACTAATTTCCCCAGATTTTGGCAAACCATTTATGATATTTTCATTTGCCTCTTGTCATACTATAGCAGCAGTGTTGTTACAGAAAAATTCAGAGGGGTATGAGCAGCCCATTGCATACTTTAGCAAGTCTTTAAGCCCTTCAGAAGTAAAATATGAGATAAATGAAAAACAGGCCTATGCTCTGGTCAAAGCAGTAAAACAATTCAGGCCATACCTAGTAGGGGCCGAAGTTATTGCTTATGTTCCCAATGCAGCAGTAAAAGATATCTTCAGACAAATTGAGGTCACGGGCAAAAGATGCAAATGGATCAATCAGATACAAGAATTTAACATTGAGCTTAAGATTTCACAGGTTATCAAAGGACAAGGACTGGCCAAACTCATGACAGGAACTGAAATTGAAGAGTCTGATGTGAATCAGGTTGGATGGGAAGAAGCTAATTTCAGTATTGAGAAAACATCATGGTACACTGATATCATGTATTACCTTAAGCACTTAAAGTGTCCAGATGCTATGACCGATAGTCAGAAGAGAGCTTTGAAGTTAAAATCAGCAAGGTATGTGATTATAAATGGGGACTTATACTGGAAAAATAGAGATGGGATATTGTTATTGTGTCTGGACAATTACCAGGCAGACAAGGTTCTTCATGAAATGCATGATGGGGTTTGTGGTGGCCATTTCTCAGCTAAGACTACAGCACATAAAATATTAAGAGCCGGATATTATTGGCCATGTGTCTTCAATGATTCCTATAGATATGTCAGAAAATGCGAAGCTTGTCAAAAGTTCTCAAGGAAAACAAAATATCAAGGATCACTCCCGTTGAGACCAATGGTGACTGAGGAACCATTCCAACAGTGGGGGATTGACTTTATAGGGGAAATATCAGAAAAATCTAGTGGAGGACACAGATGGATATTGGTTGCTACAGATTATTTTACCAAATGGGTGGAGGCAATACCTACCAAACAGGCCACTAGCAAGGTGGTGATAAAATTCTTAATGGAGAACATTATTACTAGGTTTGGTGTTCCTGCAAGAATCATCTCAGATAATGGCATGTCTTTTAGATCAGAGGAATTCAACAATTTCTGTGATGAATATGGCATTAAGATATCACATTCTTCTCCTTATCACCCCCAGGGGAATGGGCAAGCTGAATCAAGCAACAAGAACATCCTGAAGATCATTAAAAAGATGCTGGGGCAGAACAAAAAGGCATGGGACTCAAAGTTGAATCTTGCATTATGGGCAGACAGGATAACTGTGAAAAGATCCACAGGAAAATCCCCGTTTGAATTGGTTTATGGCAAAAGGGCCAGACTACCTTTGGATAATCTTCTACCTGTACATAGATTTATGATTCAAGAGGAAATAGATGTTGAAGATCCATCACAAGAAAGAATAATGCAGCTAGTAGAACTTGATGAAGTCAGGGCAGAAGCTCAAAGGCAAAATATCAGGATTCAAAATCAAATGAAGAGGTTGTATGACAAGAGGACATCTCACAGGAAATTTTGTGTAGGAGACTGGGTTTTAATGTGGAATGCCAGGAGTCAAGACAAAGGCAAGCACGGTAAATTTGAAGCCTTATGGATCGGCCCATATGTGATCATAGACAAAGGGGGGGAGGATTCTTATTTGCTCCAAAACGCGACAGGGGAGGTCCAAGAATTGCCAGTACATGGGCAGTTCTTAAAGAACTTCTTCTCCTGAAGCACTCCGCATCACCTGTACAGTAGGGTAGGATCCGTTTCCATTGTAAATACCATTATATCTGCAAAACCAGAGATTCTGGATTCTTGAAGGCATAGTTCAGAATGCCTTCATCCTCAGTCAGAGCCGCTGTTGAATACTATTTTTTAAACAAAAAAAAAGAAAAAATATAATAAAAATGAAAAAATAATACTATATGTTTCCATAAGCATCAAGACTGATGGATATTTCGGCCAGTAAGCTGTGTCGAGCACTGCAGGAGAGGTTTCATCGAAAGAGCGTTTTCATCGACACAGGGCATATAAAGCGCTAAGCAAAGGTGTTTCGGTAAGAAGTTACCTTCGATGAACGCAAGAAACCGCTCATCGATACCCCATGTTTCATCGAAAAGGCGAAAAGGCAAAAGGTGATTTCGAAGAAATGTTGTTACCGAGGAAACTCAAGAGACATTCATCGAAATGCAAGTTTCATCGATGAACGTGGCGTCGAACAAAAGAAAAACTGTTTCATCGAAAAAAAAGGATATCGATGAAAAAGGAGATATCGATGAACACTCATAAGCCTTCATCGAAGAAAGAAACTCATCGAAAGTATGGCATCGATGAAACTCGCGAGCAACTTGTCGAAAAGGGAGACTATCGATGAAAAAGTAATTTCGATGAGTCTTGAAAGCGGCCTCTCGACATAAGTTTTTCACCGAAACAGTATTATCGAAGAAAATGAGCTTTCGATGGAAGATTCAAACACTCGGCCGAAGGCAAGGGTTTCATCGATAATTTGAAACGCGCGCACTTTGAGCGGACTGTACTTCCCGCGAAGGAATTAAAGGCCCAGTTGAAAAGTGTCACATCTGCAATTAAATTTAAAACACTTGAGTAGCCATTACAGATGCAGAACATTAACTATACGCAAGTTGCCCATTCAATTACAGTTAAGCTGAGTGAATTTTCGTAAGAATCAGATCGATGCCAAGAGATTGAAGGCTGTGAAGAACTTGTAGAGATTTGCAAACGATAACCAGAAGAGTTGAGCATTTTACCAAGTAAGTATTGTCTCTCTTATTTGCTGTAACTATGGAACTTTCATCTTCTTCTTCTAAAAAGAGTAGGAAAGGAAAAGAGTTAAACCCTGAAGAGAAGCCCAAGAGATAAAAGAAAGAAGGGAGAGCTTTGACTCAGGACTTATTAGACCAGTGTCCATCGTCTAGTGTAAGGTCCAAAAAGATTAAAAGTGAAGAAGAAGGATTAGAGGATAAATTTGAAAATCTAGGAGACATCTGGACTGAGATACGAGGGCATGAGTTATTTTTGTTTGGTTACAAAAGAAGGGATGCACCCGAACCCATTAGTAATCTGTGGAAGAGGAACTTAGGCAAGTTAGCAGTTCCGAATGTATTTGTAGACGTAGAATTAATGAAAGCTCTGGTAAATTGCTACAACCCGAGAACTAAAACCATATGTGATTACAGAGGGAATACATTAGTAGTAATCAACAAGCAGACTATTGATATGGTCTTTGATCTAGACTGGGAAGTCGAGGAAAGCATTGATATGAAGAAACTCTCACAGGAATTCTTTAGTTTGGAGAATATCTACAGGACTTGGAGGCTACCTGTTCATAGGCCAAAAGTGGGTGGGTCATTTGTTCAGTTTGGCAAAAGTGACAAAGTGCCATTTGATGTCAACCACTTCCATCCATATTTCAAATATACATATTACACTGCAGCCCAAGTACTAGGCATAGAGGCTCATCCACTCATGGATGTTGGGATTATGGTTTTGTGTGCTGATATTCAATCAAAAGACCCTAGGTCATTTGATTTTGCTACTTATGTTGCGGATACCTTGAATCATGGGCTGGAAAAGATGAAAGGAGACCTTGTGAATGTTCACTTTTCATTATACTCCATGTTAATGCATATTCTTCTTTATTGTGGACAAGAAATTAACTTCTGGCCAGATGAGTTCAGCATCAGGTCTTATGATAAGAATGGTCTAAAGAAGCCGGTTCAGCTGTGGGTATCAGCATGGGACCAGAGGTTTATAAACAACCAATATTGGCATTTTCAAGAATACTTTGTGAAACCTCTCAGTGCAGCTTTTGGACAACGCAGGGATTATACTTTGTCCCCTGAAATTAAGAAGTTCCTCAGGCCAAAGGATTTCTCTCCAGAATCACAGATTGAACACAATTGGGGTGATTGGTATTGCCATGATAATCACATGGAGATAAGGGTATTTGGATATGAAGGGCAACCACACATGCTTCCAATTACGGTGCCAGACAGAGTGGCTAGCTTGGAGATTATAAGGCAATTGTCTATTGCCAGTGCTAAACATTTAACTGATTTTGGTAAACAATCTATTGTTCCAGGTCTATTAGTTTTCTCTGATTTCATTATCAAAAGTTCAAAGAGTTATCATTTATTACAGAATAAATTAAATTACTATGGCATGACTCTGGGTGAGCCTAGGGAGAATTTTGATCCCGAAGGATATATAAAAACTGCCAGAGCCTCACAGAAACTCAAAGCTGGGATACATATGGCCAAAATGCCAGACGACTTAATTAAGAACCTTGAGCGAGAGGAGGCCAAAGTTTTGAAAGGAAAGAGTGAATTAGTCTGGGAGGCCTACAAATGGAAAAGGGCAAGGGGAATGATAGACGGAGACCTAATTGGAAATATCCAAGATCCTCTGGAGGTGGCTAAAAGGCTACTTCAACATGAAGCTGAAATTATGCACAGAGTTCCTTCACAATTCCTTCGCTTCATCAATACTGAAAGAGACAGTCAGCCCCTAGCTCACATGTCACCAAAATCAACCGCCAGTAGTATCCCACCTGATTCTCCTCGAGAGGATTATCCTCCTGGTTTCGAAACAGAAATGAACATGGACACAGGAGAAATCAACATCAAAGATGTTGTTGACATAAGAATGACTGAGCATGAGGACTTCATTGCTGATGATGGATTCGCCTCCTCTAGGGAATTCCTCTCATTTCTATATCAATACAAAGGGGCTCATGTCAAACGAAGCATGGCTGGAAAACCAGAGGAAGAACAGATGAAGAGATTACAGGATGAAATTGATGTCCTCATGAAAGATATGACTCCTAAAAAAGGGAGGAAGTTATTAAAAGAGGCCGGTGTGATCATCTTCTCTGGTTGGGATATCAACTCAGCACTCTTATTTGATGGTTTTTTGAAAAAACAAGATTTGAATCAGCAGGTATTGCCCCAGGAGGTAGATAAACTGTTCCTAGGCTCTGGATATGATCCAGACAAAAAGGCTCTCCTACAGTGGGCACTATATCCAAAGGGGAAGAGGCCAATCATTGTGGATATAGAAGAAACCTTTGGGCACCTCATGGTTCATCAGGTTGGAAAGACCGATCCCAGGGTCACTGCGAAGCTCAACCTGGATGTTGCAAGATTAAACTTGGACCAGACAGAGTTTCTGGTCAGAGAAAACATTACATACAAGGGATTGTATGAAAAATCCAAGGAGGAAAACCAGAAGCTGCAGGCAAAGGTATTGCAATTAGAAACGGGGACTCCTATCAGCGAATACACCTCATACCCTGCAGGACGCAGCTTGGATGACGTCTCTGATGCCCTGTACTGGAAATATCAGGCAGAGAAGGCCAATAAATGCGCAGACAATATCCAGCAAAAAATGGACAAACTGGCCAATGACATCATAGGACATCGGTTTAACACCATGTTCTTACAGGTTGAACCATATTGGATAGTTTACCATGGAACCATAAAAGCGCTAACAGAGCATGAGCGGTTAAGAGCACGATTGCAGGGGGTGCTAAGCAATAACGATTCCATGACGCCAGAAGAAAAGGCTGAGGGTAACGCGTATATGGATAATCATGTCAAGCTCGAAGATATGCTGAGAAGAGATCTAAAAGAATTAGATGATGAAAGACCCGTTGGAATGCCTTCCATCTACAAGGAAGGAGAAGTAATAACCTTGGAGGATTTGCGAAAGGAGCTTGTCAGCGTCAAGGATTGGGCCTTGTCAGAAATTAATCGGAGTAAGGATATGGCCCCCACCGTCAACCAGATGATATTCAAGTACCTGACGCTAGGGGATGAATTAAAAAGGCAAACGCCTCGAATCAGAACATTCAAAGATGATGATTACATTCATCATTTGGGACTTTTGAATCTCTTTTTGCTTAAGTTTAGAAACACTCGAGTTGACGACTAATATTTTGAAAAGTCGTGTCTCTTCATGAAAAGCTTGCGTCTTCATATATATATGAGAATGTTTTTTGTAATATAGGGGGACATTATTAGATAGGATTATGAGAAAAAGAACAACAGCCTGTAAGTCTTCGCGTACGAACTTCAATGGAATACAAATTTTGATCAATTGTTTCCCTGCATATGTGTTGTGGATTATTTCATTTTCTTTTGGCAATCGTCTGTGATATTATCTGATAAAGATAGGGTTATTCATATTCTTAAGATCGAATCTATGCTTTATGTTGTAATGTTGTAACAAAAGTTTTGCTTGCGGATTGTAATTGTTCCCTGCAAAGCTTAATTGACTGGTCCCTTAAGGGTAGGGTTAAATTCATTCAAATTAGCACATAATATAAGCATTCATTTGGTTTTGAAAGAAATAGTAACTGACAGGTTCATAAGGGATGAGTTAAAAAAACTGTCTCACAGATTCGCACTATAAGCCCTGAAGAAAATTGTAATGACTCTGTAACCCATGCAATAAAGAAGGCACTGGCCTAAATCTCAAGTCATACTCATCGTTTATTTTCACAATTAGTTATTTTGACAGCTACAGGAGTAATTAAGAAACACAAAACAAAACAACAATCTTGAACTCGTCTGCAATATCTCCATTCAAGGAACTCATGCCATTTCAAGATCAGGGGATGTCAGAATAGGATGACACATCTGCTATAAAAAGCACTGTTTATTGGAGACATTCAGTGAATAGGTATACCCGCCTAGGTCCTGCAGAGCCTAAAGAGAGAGAGTTAGTAACTAATAGGTTCACTCTATAAGTTGGCCAAGTCAATTGGAGGGTTTAATCATAGGAGTTGGCATTGCCTTAGAACCCATCCAATCTGTTGATTTGAGACCCAACAGATTGGCGACTCTGCTGGGGAAATTGTAAGAACTCTGCTGTGGGAAAGAGCTCAGAAGAAATAAAAACAATTCATGTCCTCTAGACAAGAGGTGGCGACTCTGAAATAAGAATTTCAATGCACGGGACAAGATCGGTTGCGAAAGGACAATCTTTATCCCAATTAGATTTCCCTCAACGAAGGAACAAAAATAAAGAACCCATGAATGATTCCATGAGAGAAAGATACAACCAGTATAAACATGAAAGTAGCCAACACTCGCCCTCGAAGGAACAAGATAGAACAACAACTTCAAGCCCGATGAACGAAGATTTGGTTGCGGCATATAAAGCTCAAAAGGGGCGATGCCAAATTCCCCCTGGTTTTGAAAATCATGAAGCACAGTCCAGACAACATACACCACCTCCATCAAGATCAGGTATGGCAGATCCTGCAGATAGATTTACAGATTTAACCAGACAAATGATGGAGGCAGTTGCTGAAATGAGAGATTCAGGAAGGACTCAGGAATGTTTGGAACTGTGTGCCAAGTTGGGCATAAATGTTGGTGAGGATGACTTTAATAAAGATGTAAACAACTACAAGAAAACATATGCTCAGGGAGTGGGTAGAACAAAGAGCAATGATTTCAAAGCTTATGAGAACCCTCTGTTTGGTAACAAAAGGGATGATCATGTGCAATCAAGTGCACCACCAGTCCAGCAAAACTCACATGCAAGCTTTATCCCTCACAATCAGTATCCACCTCCTGGTCAATTTTATAACCAACATCCACCCCCTAATCAGTTTCAGTATCAACACCAGAATCAATACCCTCCTCCTTATCAAAACCAAATGCCCTTGTATGGTAATATGAACCAGAACTTCGTGAATCCTCATGGAGGGCATGGACTAATAAATATGGAACAAATGAGGCAGTTTGATTTTTCAGGAATGATGGTGTATCCATATCCCATCCCAAATGAGATCAGGACAGCAATACCAAAGTTCACAGGAAGTAATGCAGTTTCAGGTGAGGCTCATTGCAAAGCATTTGATGCAGTAATTGAGGATTTTGGTTTGCCATATGAGGATGTCAAAATCAGGTTGTTTATGCAGTCATTAATAGAAGATGCGAGAGACTGGTTTAGAACGTTGCCTGATGCGTCCATTAGAAATCTTGCAGAATTCAAAGAAATGTTCCTGGAACAATATGGAGACCATAATAGTCCTGAGTTTGCTTTACATGAAATCATCAACATTAAGAAAGAGCAAAATGAATCAGTAATTGACTTTAACAAAAGATTCAATAGGGTTTTGAACAAAATCCCTAATAGGATGAAACCAGTACCTAAAGTGAGCATTCTGTACTATATCAATGCTTATGACAGCAAAACAAATTACGAGTTGAGAACCAGAAACCCAAGAGATCTCCGAGATGTTATGAAAGATGCCATTGTTATAGAGAACAATAGAAAGGCTGCTGGTAAGATTGGAAAAAGAGAGGATGCAAGATTGTACAATCCTAAAGCACCTAAGGCTAATAGGGATGAAGATAAGCTTGACAAAGTTTTAAATGCCCTGAAAGATCTATCTGTAAGAGTAAACAAAACAGAGAAGCAGCAATACTACCGTCCTGAGAGACCTAGACTACATGACATGCCTTATAACACTACATGGAAGGATGGAAAACCGGTAGAAAGGAACCACAGAGACAATCAACAAATACCAGATCCTTTAAAAAGAGCAGTAAATTACACTCAAGACGATGACATGTGGTGCTATGCTTGCAATATGCCACACGCTTCCTCTTTGTGTGCAGTAGCAAAAGGGTTGCAAGAGGAGGAGGATGGCTATGAAGATCATGTGGATGATTCAACTATTAATATGATGACATTTAGTCAGGAAGGAAGGTCGGACTCTATAAATATTGATCAGTGCTCTGTTTTACCTGTGACCACCAGCAAAAATGAAAGTGTCAAACTCAGAGTCCCTACTGAAGAAGAGAAGAGAAAAATTACAGCTTATGCTGTTGCACAAGCAAAAAGGACTTATGACTTAAGAAACAGGATGGTGAATCCAGAACAAGGTAAACCTGCTAGTCTTTTCATGAAAGAAAACAATGAAGCACTTAAGCGAATGAATAAGGCAACTAAGACTAGGCAAGATGATAATCAGAGTCCTGATGTTCAAAGGAAAGAAACGGTAAAAACTCTTTCATCACAGCAATCTACCTCGTTTGATATCTCAGCTGCACTAACACAATTGAAAGTTTCTGTCCCATTAATGGAAATCATGAGGTTTCCTGAATATAGGGAAAAAACTTTGGAAATGATTTCAGGTGTCCAAGAAGGGAAGGTTAATGAACAGAAACGAGAAGTCCCAACAGGTGGCAGTAATGAACAAATGGCTCCAGTTATATACTTAGGGTCCACTATAACTAAAAATCCAACACAAGTAGACCCATTTTACCTCACTTTGGTGATAAACAACAGAAGGGTAAGAAATTGTATGATTGATTCAGGAGCAGCCATAAACGTCATGCCTATTGGGGTGATGAAAGAATTAGGACTGGAAGTTGATACTACCTTTGGGAAATGCTATGCCATGGACAATAGATCAGTCCCAGTGGTTGGTATCATGAAGAATGTAGAGTTCAGATTAGCAGCCTGTCCAGAAGCATCGTATAAAATAGATATCACGGTGGTAGATGTTCCACCAAACTATGGAATGTTGTTGTCTAGACAATGGTCGAATATGATTGGTGGATATGTGCAGCTGGATTTATCTTATGCTACAATTCCAATAAATGGACAGGAAATAAAAATTGACAGGGAGCCTCGGTCCACATATATCATAGAAGACATGGAAGGAACAGTGAACCAAGTGTGTTTTTTACAAACTGACATGGACAACTTCCAGGTACAGTTGACAAAACCTATATTTAAAGAGTGGATCCCCATTGAGTCATGTCTAACTGAAAATGATGGTCAAATATGGAAGATGTTCTTTGATGGGTCTTGTAGTAAAGAAGGGAGTGGGTCTGGAATCCTTTTTATTTCACCTACAGGAGAAACTTACAAGTATTCTTTCAAGTTGTTATTTGAATGTACAAACAACATTGCTGAATATGAAGCCCTACTCACTGGTCTTAACATAGCAGTCAAACATGGAATCAAGTTGGTAAGTGTCTTTGGAGATTCAGAACTAATAGTCTCACAAGTAAAGGAGAGATATGCCTCGAAGCATTTAAGACTGAAACAATACAGAAATGCTGTATGGGATACCATGGAGCTTTTTGATGCTTTTCAGATAACCTGGATAGATAGATCAAAGAACATCATGGCAGATTTTCTAGCAAATATTGCACTAAAAGGTAATGATATAACACTAACTGGGATATCTGAAGTGGAGATGAAAGTGAGACCATCTGTTCCTGACAACTTGTATAATTGGCAAGTGTTTCAAGATGATGCAGATCTGTTGAACTTCTTGCAGTGTGCTGATCATTATCAGGCTCAAGCTATAAATTTTAATGACTTTGTGGAACAAACTGAAGGTAAGGAGACCTTATTTGGACATGAAATTATACAACTAAAGTCAAATAAATTACCAAGAGGCCTGGTAGCATTAGAGAGAACTTTTAATGCTCAAGATGTAATTGAAACCAAAGGGTCAGCTGTTAAAGAAAGTGATGTTGAACAAATCAATCTAGGAAATGAAGAAGCCCCCAAGAATGTTTTTATTGGAAAAAAATTGACTCCTACTATGAGGCAACAACTGATAATCTTGTTGAAAAGATATAAACATGTGTTTGCATGGTCTTATGAGGATCTCAAAGCTTACAGGGAAGATCTCTTTCAACATGAGATACCACTTAAGCCAGAAGCTAAGCCATTTAGGCAAAAACAGAGACCAATTAATCCTACATTGCTACCAAAAATGAGAGAAGAAATTATAAAGATGAAAGATGCAGGAATAATAGAACCATGCAGATATTCCACTTGGGTTTCTAACTTGGTACCAGTCAGGAAGAAAAATGGGGATATTAGATTATGTGTAGATTTTAGGAATTTAAACATATCGTCTTTAAAGGATAACTATCCATTGCCAAACATGGATAATATGCTGCAGAAGGTAACAGGGTGTGAGTTGCTGTCCATGATGGATGGATTTTCGGGTTACAATCAGGTGAAAGTTAGAGAAACTGAAAAATATAAAACAGCCTTCACAACTCCATGGGGCACTTATGTCTATGCACGAATGCCATTTGGATTGACCAATGCTGGAGCTACTTTTCAAAGGGCAATGGATGTGGCTTTTTCAGAATTGATTGACATAATCATGGTAGTATACCAAGATGATCTGACTGCGTACTCAAAGAAAGCTGATGATCACTGTGAACACCTTGAGAAGATATTTAAAAGAGCCTTAGAATATGGAATTTCCTTGAATCCCAAGAAATGTCACTTTGGTGTTGAAGAGGGAAAACTACTTGGACACATAGTATCCAAGGAGGGGGTGAGAATTGACCCTGAAAGGGTAGCAGCTATTAATGAGGTTCCCATCCCCCGAACTATCAAAGCAATCCAGTCATTTTTGGGACAAATTAATTTTGTGAGAAGGTTCATTTTGAATTTCGCAGACATAGTGAAACCTATAGTAAGGATGTTGAAGAAAGAGGCAAAAATTGACTGGACTGAAGATGCAATTGATTCCTTTGTGGCTATTAAAAGAGCAATTTCTGAGGCACCAGTACTAATTTCCCCAGATTTTGGCAAACCATTTATGATATTTTCATTTGCCTCTTGTCATACTATAGCAGCAGTGTTGTTACAGAAAAATTCAGAGGGGTATGAGCAGCCCATTGCATACTTTAGCAAGTCTTTAAGCCCTTCAGAAGTAAAATATGAGATAAATGAAAAACAGGCCTATGCTCTGGTCAAAGCAGTAAAACAATTCAGGCCATACCTAGTAGGGGCCGAAGTTATTGCTTATGTTCCCAATGCAGCAGTAAAAGATATCTTCAGACAAACTGAGGTCACGGGCAAAAGATGCAAATGGATCAATCAGATACAAGAATTTAACATTGAGCTTAAGATTTCACAGGTTATCAAAGGACAAGGACTGGCCAAACTCATGACAGGAACTGAAATTGAAGAGTCTGATGTGAATCAGGTTGGATGGGAAGAAGCTAATTTCAGTATTGAGAAAACATCATGGTACACTGATATCATGTATTACCTTAAGCACTTAAAGTGTCCAGATGCTATGACCGATAGTCAGAAGAGAGCTTTGAAGTTAAAATCAGCAAGGTATGTGATTATAAATGGGGACTTATACTGGAAAAATAGAGATGGGATATTGTTATTGTGTCTGGACAATTACCAGGCAGACAAGGTTCTTCATGAAATGCATGATGGGGTTTGTGGTGGCCATTTCTCAGCTAAGACTACAGCACATAAAATATTAAGAGCCGGATATTATTGGCCATGTGTCTTCAATGATTCCTATAGATATGTCAGAAAATGCGAAGCTTGTCAAAAGTTCTCAAGGAAAACAAAATATCAAGGATCACTCCCGTTGAGACCAATGGTGACTGAGGAACCATTCCAACAGTGGGGGATTGACTTTATAGGGGAAATATCAGAAAAATCTAGTGGAGGACACAGATGGATATTGGTTGCTACAGATTATTTTACCAAATGGGTGGAGGCAATACCTACCAAACAGGCCACTAGCAAGGTGGTGATAAAATTCTTAATGGAGAACATTATTACTAGGTTTGGTGTTCCTGCAAGAATCATCTCAGATAATGGCATGTCTTTTAGATCAGAGGAATTCAACAATTTCTGTGATGAATATGGCATTAAGATATCACATTCTTCTCCTTATCACCCCCAGGGGAATGGGCAAGCTGAATCAAGCAACAAGAACATCCTGAAGATCATTAAAAAGATGCTGGGGCAGAACAAAAAGGCATGGGACTCAAAGTTGAATCTTGCATTATGGGCAGACAGGATAACTGTGAAAAGATCCACAGGAAAATCCCCGTTTGAATTGGTTTATGGCAAAAGGGCCAGACTACCTTTGGATAATCTTCTACCTGTACATAGATTTATGATTCAAGAGGAAATAGATGTTGAAGATCCATCACAAGAAAGAATAATGCAGCTAGTAGAACTTGATGAAGTCAGGGCAGAAGCTCAAAGGCAAAATATCAGGATTCAAAATCAAATGAAGAGGTTGTATGACAAGAGGACATCTCACAGGAAATTTTGTGTAGGAGACTGGGTTTTAATGTGGAATGCCAGGAGTCAAGACAAAGGCAAGCACGGTAAATTTGAAGCCTTATGGATCGGCCCATATGTGATCATAGACAAAGGGGGGGAGGATTCTTATTTGCTCCAAAACGCGACAGGGGAGGTCCAAGAATTGCCAGTACATGGGCAGTTCTTAAAGAACTTCTTCTCCTGAAGCACTCCGCATCACCTGTACAGTAGGGTAGGATCCGTTTCCATTGTAAATACCATTATATCTGCGAAACCAGAGATTCTGGATTCTTGAAGGCATAGTTCAGAATGCCTTCATCCTCAGTCAGAGCCGCTGTTGAATACTATTTTTTAAACAAAAAAAAAGAAAAAATATAATAAAAATGAAAAAATAATACTATATGTTTCCATAAGCATCAAGACTGATGGATATTTCGGCCAGTAAGCTGTGTCGAGCACTGCAGGAGAGGTTTCATCGAAAGAGCGTTTTCATCGACACAGGGCATATAAAGCGCTAAGCAAAGGTGTTTCGGTAAGAAGTTACCTTCGATGAACGCAAGAAACCGCTCATCGATACCCCATGTTTCATCGAAAAGGCGAAAAGGCAAAAGGTGATTTCGAAGAAATGTTGTTACCGAGGAAACTCAAGAGACATTCATCGAAATGCAAGTTTCATCGATGAACGTGGCGTCGAACAAAAGAAAAACTGTTTCATCGAAAAAAAAGGATATCGATGAAAAAGGAGATATCGATGAACACTCATAAGCCTTCATCGAAGAAAGAAACTCATCGAAAGTATGGCATCGATGAAACTCGCGAGCAACTTGTCGAAAAGGGAGACTATCGATGAAAAAGTAATTTCGACGAGTCTTGAAAGCGGCCTCTCGACATAAGTTTTTCACCGAAACAGTATTATCGAAGAAAATGAGCTTTCGATGGAAGATTCAAACACTCGGCCGAAGGCAAGGGTTTCATCGATAATTTGAAACGCGCGCACTTTGAGCGGACTGTACTTCCCGCGAAGGAATTAAAGGCCCAGTTGAAAAGTGTCACATCTGCAATTAAATTTAAAACACTTGAGTAGCCGTTACAGATGCAGAACATTAACTATACGCAAGTTGCCCATTCAATTACAGTTAAGCTGAGTGAATTTTCGTAAGAATCAGATCGATGCCAAGAGATTGAAGGCTGTGAAGAACTTGCAGAGATTTGCAAACGATAACCAGAAGAGTTGAGCATTTTACCAAGTAAGTATTGTCTCTCTTATTTGCTGTAACTATGGAACTTTCGTCTTCTTCTTCTAAAAAGAGTAGGAAAGGAAAAGAGTTAAACCCTGAAGAGAAGCCCAAGAGACAAAAGAAAGAAGGGAGAGCTTTGACTCAGGACTTATTAGACCAGTGTCCATCGTCTAGTGTAAGGTCCAAAAAGATTAAAAGTGAAGAAGAAGGATTAGAGGATAAATTTGAAAATCTAGGAGACATCTGGACTGAGATACGAGGGCATGAGTTATTTTTGTTTGGTTACAAAAGAAGGGATGCACCCGAACCCATTAGTAATCTGTGGAAGAGGAACTTAGGCAAGTTAGCAGTTCCGAATGTATTTGTAGACGTAGAATTAATGAAAGCTCTGGTAAATTGCTACAACCCGAGAACTAAAACCATATGTGATTACAGAGGGAATACATTAGTAGTAATCAACAAGCAGACTATTGATATGGTCTTTGATCTAGACTGGGAAGTCGAGGAAAGCATTGATATGAAGAAACTCTCACAGGAATTCTTTAGTTTGGAGAATATCTACAGGACTTGGAGGCTACCTGTTCATAGGCCAAAAGTGGGTGGGTCATTTGTTCAGTTTGGCAAAAGTGACAAAGTGCCATTTGATGTCAACCACTTCCATCCATATTTCAAATATACATATTACACTGCAGCCCAAGTACTAGGCATAGAGGCTCATCCACTCATGGATGTTGGGATTATGGTTTTGTGTGCTGATATTCAATCAAAAGACCCTAGGTCATTTGATTTTGCTACTTATGTTGCGGATACCTTGAATCATGGGCTGGAAAAGATGAAAGGAGACCTTGTGAATGTTCACTTTTCATTATACTCCATGTTAATGCATATTCTTCTTTATTGTGGACAAGAAATTAACTTCTGGCCAGATGAGTTCAGCATCAGGTCTTATGATAAGAATGGTCTAAAGAAGCCGGTTCAGCTGTGGGTATCAGCATGGGACCAGAGGTTTATAAACAACCAATATTGGCATTTTCAAGAATACTTTGTGAAACCTCTCAGTGCAGCTTTTGGACAACGCAGGGATTATACTTTGTCCCCTGAAATTAAGAAGTTCCTCAGGCCAAAGGATTTCTCTCCAGAATCACAGATTGAACACAATTGGGGTGATTGGTATTGCCATGATAATCACACGGAGATAAGGGTATTTGGATATGAAGGGCAACCACACATGCTTCCAATTACGGTGCCAGATAGAGTGGCTAGCTTGGAGATTATAAGGCAATTGTCTATTGCCAGTGCTAAACATTTAACTGATTTTGGTAAACAATCTATTGTTCCAGGTCTATTAGTTTTCTCTGATTTCATTATCAAAAGTTCAAAGAGTTATCATTTATTACAGAATAAATTAAATTACTATGGCATGACTCTGGGTGAGCCTAGGGAGAATTTTGATCCCGAAGGATATATAAAAACTGCCAGAGCCTCACAGAAACTCAAAGCTGGGATACATATGGCCAAAATGCCAGACGACTTAATTAAGAACCTTGAGCGAGAGGAGGCCAAAGTTTTGAAAGGAAAGAGTGAATTAGTCTGGGAGGCCTACAAATGGAAAAGGGCAAGGGGAATGATAGACGGAGACCTAATTGGAAATATCCAAGATCCTCTGGAGGTGGCTAAAAGGCTACTTCAACATGAAGCTGAAATTATGCACAGAGTTCCTTCACAATTCCTTCGCTTCATCAATACTGAAAGAGACAGTCAGCCCCTAGCTCACATGTCACCAAAATCAACCGCCAGTAGTATCCCACCTGATTCTCCTCGAGAGGATTATCCTCCTGGTTTCGAAACAGAAATGAACATGGACACAGGAGAAATCAACATCAAAGATGTTGTTGACATAAGAATGACTGAGCATGAGGACTTCATTGCTGATGATGGATTCGCCTCCTCTAGGGAATTCCTCTCATTTCTATATCAATACAAAGGGGCTCATGTCAAACGAAGCATGGCTGGAAAACCAGAGGAAGAACAGATGAAGAGATTACAGGATGAAATTGATGTCCTCATGAAAGATATGACTCCTGAAAAAGGGAGGAAGTTATTAAAAGAGGCCGGTGTGATCATCTTCTCTGGTTGGGATATCAACTCAGCACTCTTATTTGATGGTTTTTTGAAAAAACAAGATTTGAATCAGCAGGTATTGCCCCAGGAGGTAGATAAACTGTTCCTAGGCTCTGGATATGATCCAGACAAAAAGGCTCTCCTACAGTGGGCACTATATCCAAAGGGGAAGAGGCCAATCATTGTGGATATAGAAGAAACCTTTGGGCACCTCATGGTTCATCAGGTTGGAAAGACCGATCCCAGGGTCACTGCGAAGCTCAACCTGGATGTTGCAAGATTAAACTTGGACCAGACAGAGTTTCTGGTCAGAGAAAACATTACATACAAGGGATTGTATGAAAAATCCAAAGAGGAAAACCAGAAGCTGCAGGCAAAGGTATTGCAATTAGAAACGGGGACTCCTATCAGCGAATACACCTCATACCCTGCAGGACGCAGCTTGGATGACGTCTCTGATGCCCTGTACTGGAAATATCAGGCAGAGAAGGCCAATAAACGCGCAGACAATATCCAGCAAAAAATGGACAAACTGGCCAATGACATCATAGGACATCGGTTTAACACCATTTTCTTACAGGTTGAACCATATTGGATAGTTTACCATGGAACCATAAAAGCTCTAACAGAGCATGAGCGGTTAAGAGCACGATTGTAGGGGGTGCTAAGCAATAACGATTCCATGACGCTAGAAGAAAAGGCTGAGGGTAACGCGTATATGGATAATCATGTCAAGCTCGAAGATATGCTGAGAAGAGATCTAAAAGAATTAGATGATGAAAGACCCGTTGGAATGCCTTCCGTCTACAAGGAAGGAGAAGTAATAACCTTGGAGGATTTGCGAAAGGAGCTTGTCAGCGTCAAGGATTGGGCCTTGTCAGAAATTGATCGGAGTAAGGATATGGCCCCCACCGTCAACCAGATGATATTCAAGTACCTGACGCTAGGGGATGAATTAAAAAGGCAAACGCCTCGAATCAGAACATTCAAAGACGATGATTACATTCATCATTTGGGACTTTTGAATCTCTTTTTGCTTAAGTTTAGAAACACTCGAGTTGACGACTAATATTTTGAAAAGTCGTGTCTCTTCATGAAAAGCTTGCGTCTTCATATATATATGAGAATGTTTTTTGTAATATAGGGGGACATTATTAGATAGGATTATGAGAAAAAGAACAACAGCCTGTAAGTCTTCGCGTACGAACTTCAATGGAATACAAATTTTGATCAATTGTTTCCCTGCATATGTGTTGTGGATTATTTCATTTTCTTTTGGCAATCGTCTGTGATATTATCTGATAAAGATAGGGTTATTCATATTCTTAAGATCGAATCTATGCTTTATGTTGTAATGTTGTAACAAAAGTTTTGCTTGCGGATTGTAATTGTTCCCTGCAAAGCTTAATTGACTGGTCCCTTAAGGGTAGGGTTAAATTCATTCAAATTAGCACATAATATAAGCATTCATTTGGTTTTGAAAGAAATAGTAACTGATAGGTTCATAAGGAATGAGTTAAAAAAACTGTCTCACAGATTCGCACTATAAGCCCTGAAGAAAATTGTAATGACTCTGTAACCCATGCAATAAAGAAGGCACTGGCCTAAATCTCAAGTCATACTCATCGTTTATTTTCACAATTAGTTATTTTGATAGCTACAGGAGTAATTAAGAAACACAAAACAAAACAACAATCTTGAACTCGTCTGCAATATCTCCATTCAAGGAACTCATGCCATTTCAAGATCAGGGGATGTCAGAATAGGATGACACATCTGCTATAAAAAGCACTGTTTATTGGAGACATTCAGTGAATAGGTATACCCGCCTAGGTCCTGCAGAGCCTAAAGAGAGAGAGTTAGTAACTAATAGGTTCACTCTATAAGTTGGCCAAGTCAATTGGAGGGTTTAATCATAGGAGTTGGCATTGCCTTAGAACCCATCCAATCTATTGATTTGAGACCCAACAGATTGGCGACTCTGCTGGGGAAATTGTAAGAACTCTGCTGTGGGAAAGAGCTCAGAAGAAATAAAAACAATTCATGTCCTCTAGACAAGAGGTGGCGACTCTGAAATAAGAATTTCAATGCACGGGACAAGATCGGTTGCGAAAGGACAATCTTTATCCCAATTAGATTTCCCTCAACGAAGGAACAAAAATAAAGAACCCATGAATGATTCCATGAGAGAAAGATACAACCAGTATAAACATGAAAGTAGCCAACACTCGCCCTCGAAGGAACAAGATAGAACAACAACTTCAAGCCCGATGAACGAAGATTTGGTTGCGGCATATAAAGCTCAAAAGGGGCGATGCCAAATTCCCCCTGGTTTTGAAAATCATGAAGCACAGTCCAGACAACATACACCACCTCCATCAAGATCAGGTATGGCAGATCCTGCAGATAGATTTACAGATTTAACCAGACAAATGATGGAGGCAGCTGCTGAAATGAGAGATTCAGGAAGGACTCAGGAATGTTTGGAACTGTGTGCCAAGTTGGGCATAAATGTTGGTGAGGATGACTTTAATAAAGATGTAAACAACTACAAGAAAACATATGCTCAGAGAGTGGGTAGAACAAAGAGCAATGATTTCAAAGCTTATGAGAACCCTCTGTTTGGTAACAAAAGGGATGATCATGTGCAATCAAGTGCACCACCAGTCCAGCAAAACTCACATGCAAGTTTTATCCCTCACAATCAGTATCCACCTCCTGGTCAATTTTATAACCAACATCCACCCCCTAATCAGTTTCAGTATCAACACCAGAATCAATACCCTCCTCCTTATCAAAACCAAATGCCCTTGTATGGTAATATGAACCAGAACTTCGTGAATCCTCATGGAGGGCATGGACTAATAAATATGGAACAAATGAGGCAGTTTGATTTTTCAGGAATGATGGTGTATCCATATCCCATCCCAAATGAGATCAGGACAGCAATACCAAAGTTCACAGGAAGTAATGCAGTTTCAGGTGAGGCTCATTGCAAAGCATTTGATGCAGTAATTGAGGATTTTGGTTTGCCATATGAGGATGTCAAAATCAGGTTGTTTATGCAGTCATTAATAGAAGATGCGAGAGACTGGTTTAGAACGTTGCCTGATGCGTCCATTAGAAATCTTGCAGAATTCAAAGAAATGTTCCTGGAACAATATGGAGACCATAATAGTCCTGAGTTTGCTTTACATGAAATCATCAGCATTAAGAAAGAGCAAAATGAATCAGTAATTGACTTTAACAAAAGATTCAATAGGGTTTTGAACAAAATCCCTAATAGGATGAAACCAGTACCTGAAGTGAGCATTCTGTACTATATCAATGCTTATGACAGCAAAACAAATTATGAGTTGAGAACCAGAAACCCAAGAGATCTCCGAGATGTTATGAAAGATGCCATTGTTATAGAGAACAATAGAAAGGCTGCTGGTAAGATTGGAAAAAGAGAGGATGCAAGATTGTACAATCCTAAAGCACCTAAGGCTAATAGGGATGAAGATAAGCTTGACAAAGTTTTAAATGCCCTGAAAGATCTATCTGTAAGAGTAAACAAAACAGAGAAGCAGCAATACTACCGTCCTGAGAGACCTAGACTACATGACATGCCTTATAACACTACATGGAAGGATGGAAAACCGGTAGAAAGGAACCACAGAGACAATCAACAAATACCAGATCCTTTAAAAAGAGCAGTAAATTACACTCAAGACGATGACATGTGGTGCTATGCTTGCAATATGCCACACGCTTCCTCTTTGTGTGCAGTAGCAAAAGGGTTGCAAGAGGAGGAGGATGGCTATGAAGATCATGTGGATGATTCAACTATTAATATGATGACATTTAGTCAGGAAGGAAGGTCGGACTCTATAAATATTGATCAGTGCTCTGTTTTACCTGTGACCACCAGCAAAAATGAAAGTGTCAAACTCAGAGTCCCTACTGAAGAAGAGAAGAGAAAAATTACAGCTTATGCTGTTGCACAAGCAAAAAGGACTTATGACTTAAGAAACAGGATGGTGAATCCAGAACAAGGTAAACCTGCTAGTCTTTTCATGAAAGAAAACAATGAAGCACTTAAGCGAATGAATAAGGCAACTAAGACTAGGCAAGATGATAATCAGGGTCCTGATGTTCAAAGGAAAGAAACGGTAAAAACTCTTTCATCACAGCAATCTACCTCGTTTGATATCTCAGCTGCACTAACACAATTGAAAGTTTCTGTCCCATTAATGGAAATCATGAGGTTTCCTGAATATAGGGAAAAAACTTTGGAAATGATTTCAGGTGTCCAAGAAGGGAAGGTTAATGAACAGAAATGAGAAGTCCCAACAGGTGGCAGTAATGAACAAATGGCTCCAGTTATATACTTAGGGTCCACTATAACTAAAAATCCAACACAAGTAGACCCATTTTACCTCACTTTGGTGATAAACAACAGAAGGGTAAGAAATTGTATGATTGATTCAGGAGCAGCCATAAACGTCATGCCTGTTGGGGTGATGAAAGAATTAGGACTGGAAGTTGATACTACCTTTGGGAAATGCTATGCCATGGACAATAGATCAGTCCCAGTGGTTGGTATCATGAAGAATGTAGAGTTCAGATTAGCAGCCTGTCCAGAAGCATCGTATAAAACAGATATCACGGTGGTAGATGTTCCACCAAACTATGGAATGTTGTTGTCTAGACAATGGTCGAATATGATTGGTGGATATGTGCAGCTGGATTTATCTTATGCTACAATTCCAATAAATGGACAGGAAATAAAAATTGACAGGGAGCCTCGGTCCACATATATCATAGAAGACATGGAAGGAACAGTGAACCAAGTGTGTTTTTTACAAACTGACATGGACAACTTCCAGGTACAGTTGACAAAACCTAAATTTAAAGAGTGGATCCCCATTGAGTCATGTCTAACTGAAAATGATGGTCAAATATGGAAGATGTTCTTTGATGGGTCTTGTAGTAAAGAAGGGAGTGGGGCTGGAATCCTTTTTATTTCACCTACAGGAGAAACTTACAAGTATTCTTTCAAGTTGTTATTTGAATGTACAAACAACATTGCTGAATATGAAGCCCTACTCACTGGTCTTAACATAGCAGTCAAACATGGAATCAAGTTGGTAAGTGTCTTTGGAGATTCAGAACTAATAGTCTCACAAGTAAAGGAGAGATATGCCTCGAAGCATTTAAGACTGAAACAATACAGAAATGCTGTATGGGATACCATGGAGCTTTTTGATGCTTTTCAGATAACCTGGATAGATAGATCAAAGAACATCATGGCAGATTTTCTAGCAAATATTGCACTAAAAGGTAATGATATAACACTAACTGGGATATCTGAAGTGGAGATGAAAGTGAGACCATCTGTTCCTGACAACTTGTATAATTGGCAAGTGTTTCAAGATGATGCAGATCTGTTGAACTTCTTGCAGTGTGCTGATCATTATCAGGCTCAAGCTATAAATTTTAATGACTTTGTGGAACAAACTGAAGGTAAGGAGACCTTATTTGGACATGAAATTATACAACTAAAGTCAAATAAATTACCAAGAGGCCTGGTAGCATTAGAGAGAACTTTTAATGCTCAAGATGTAATTGAAACCAAAGGGTCAGCTGTTAAAGAAAGTGATGTTGAACAAATCAATCTAGGAAATGAAGAAGCCCCCAAGAATGTTTTTATTGGAAAAAAATTGACTCCTACTATGAGGCAACAACTGATAATCTTGTTGAAAAGATATAAACATGTGTTTGCATGGTCTTATGAGGATCTCAAAGCTTACAGGGAAGATCTCTTTCAACATGAGATACCACTTAAGCCAGAAGCTAAGCCATTTAGGCAAAAACAGAGACCAATTAATCCTACATTGCTACCAAAAATGAGAGAAGAAATTATAAAGATGAAAGATGCAGGAATAATAGAACCATGCAGATATTCCACTTGGGTTTCTAACTTGGTACCAGTCAAGAAGAAAAATGGGGATATTAGATTATGTGTAGATTTTAGGAATTTAAACATATCGTCTTTAAAGGATAACTATCCATTGCCAAACATGGATAATATGCTGCAGAAGGTAACAGGGTGTGAGTTGCTGTCCATGATGGATGGATTTTCGGGTTACAATCAGGTGAAAGTTAGAGAAACTGAAAAATATAAAACAGCCTTCACAACTCCATGGGGCACTTATGTCTATGCACGAATGCCATTTGGATTGACCAATGCTGGAGCTACTTTTCAAAGGGCAATGGATGTGGCTTTTTCAGAATTGATTGACATAATCATGGTAGTATACCAAGATGATCTGACTGCGTACTCAAAGAAAGCTGATGATCACTGTGAACACCTTGAGAAGATATTTAAAAGAGCCTTAGAATATGGAATTTCCTTGAATCCCAAGAAATGTCACTTTGGTGTTGAAGAGGGAAAACTACTTGGACACATAGTATCCAAGGAGGGGGTGAGAATTGACCCTGAAAGGGTAGCAGCTATTAATGAGGTTCCCATCCCCCGAACTATCAAAGCAATCCAGTCATTTTTGGGACAAATTAATTTTGTGAGAAGGTTCATTTTGAATTTCGCAGACATAGTGAAACCTATAGTAAGGATGTTGAAGAAAGAGGCAAAAATTGACTGGACTGAAGATGCAATTGATTCCTTTGTGGCTATTAAAAGAGCAATTTCTGAGGCACCAGTACTAATTTCCCCAGATTTTGGCAAACCATTTATGATATTTTCATTTGCCTCTTGTCATACTATAGCAGCAGTGTTGTTACAGAAAAATTCAGAGGGGTATGAGCAGCCCATTGCATACTTTAGCAAGTCTTTAAGCCCTTCAGAAGTAAAATATGAGATAAATGAAAAACAGGCCTATGCTCTGGTCAAAGCAGTAAAACAATTCAGGCCATACCTAGTAGGGGCCGAAGTTATTGCTTATGTTCCCAATGCAGCAGTAAAAGATATCTTCAGACAAACTGAGGTCACGGGCAAAAGATGCAAATGGATCAATCAGATACAAGAATTTAACATTGAGCTTAAGATTTCACAGGTTATCAAAGGACAAGGACTGGCCAAACTCATGACAGGAACTGAAATTGAAGAGTCTGATGTGAATCAGGTTGGATGGGAAGAAGCTAATTTCAGTATTGAGAAAACATCATGGTACACTGATATCATGTATTACCTTAAGCACTTAAAGTGTCCAGATGCTATGACCGATAGTCAGAAGAGAGCTTTGAAGTTAAAATCAGCAAGGTATGTGATTATAAATGGGGACTTATACTGGAAAAATAGAGATGGGATATTGTTATTGTGTCTGGACAATTACCAGGCAGACAAGGTTCTTCATGAAATGCATGATGGGGTTTGTGGTGGCCATTTCTCAGCTAAGACTACAGCACATAAAATATTAAGAGCCGGATATTATTGGCCATGTGTCTTCAATGATTCCTATAGATATGTCAGAAAATGCGAAGCTTGTCAAAAGTTCTCAAGCAAAACAAAATATCAAGGATCACTCCCGTTGAGACCAATGGTGACTGAGGAACCATTCCAACAGTGGGGGATTGACTTTATAGGGGAAATATCAGAAAAATCTAGTGGAGGACACAGATGGATATTGGTTGCTACAGATTATTTTACCAAATGGGTGGAGGCAATACCTACCAAACAGGCCACTAGCAAGGTGGTGATAAAATTCTTAATGGAGAACATTATTACTAGGTTTGGTGTTCCTGCAAGAATCATCTCAGATAATGGCATGTCTTTTAGATCAGAGGAATTCAACAATTTCTGTGATGAATATGGCATTAAGATATCACATTCTTCTCCTTATCACCCCCAGGGGAATGGGCAAGCTGAATCAAGCAACAAGAACATCCTGAAGATCATTAAAAAGATGCTGGGGCAGAACAAAAAGGCATGGGACTCAAAGTTGAATCTTGCATTATGGGCAGACAGGATAACTATGAAAAGATCCATAGGAAAATCCCCGTTTGAATTGGTTTATGGCAAAAGGGCCAGACTACCTTTGGATAATCTTCTACCTGTACATAGATTTATGATTCAAGAGGAAATAGATGTTGAAGATCCATCACAAGAAAGAATAATGCAGCTAGTAGAACTTGATGAAGTCAGGGCAGAAGCTCAAAGGCAAAATATCAGGATTCAAAATCAAATGAAGAGGTTGTATGACAAGAGGACATCTCACAGGAAATTTTGTGTAGGAGACTGGGTTTTAATGTGGAATGCCAGGAGTCAAGACAAAGGCAAGCACGGTAAATTTGAAGCCTTATGGATCGGCCCATATGTGATCATAGACAAAGGGGGGGAGGATTCTTATTTGCTCCAAAACGCGACAGGGGAGGTCCAAGAATTGCCAGTACATGGGCAGTTCTTAAAGAACTTCTTCTCCTGAAGCACTCCGCATCACCTGTACAGTAGGGTAGGATCCGTTTCCATTGTAAATACCATTATATCTGCGAAACCAGAGATTCTGGATTCTTGAAGGCATAGTTCAGAATGCCTTCATCCTCAGTCAGAGCCGCTGTTGAATACTATTTTTTAAACAAAAAAAAAGAAAAAATATAATAAAAATGAAAAAATAATACTATATGTTTCCATAAGCATCAAGACTGATGGATATTTCGGCCAGTAAGCTGTGTCGAGCACTGCAGGAGAGGTTTCATCGAAAGAGCGTTTTCATCGACACAGGGCATATAAAGCGCTAAGCAAAGGTGTTTCGGTAAGAAGTTACCTTCGATGAACGCAAGAAACCGCTCATCGATACCCCATGTTTCATCGAAAAGGCGAAAAGGCAAAAGGTGATTTCGAAGAAATGTTGTTACCGAGGAAACTCAAGAGACATTCATCGAAATGCAAGTTTCATCGATGAACGTGGCGTCGAACAAAAGAAAAACTGTTTCATCGAAAAAAAAGGATATCGATGAAAAAGGAGATATCGATGAACACTCATAAGCCTTCATCGAAGAAAGAAACTCATCGAAAGTATGGCATCGATGAAACTCGCGAGCAACTTGTCGAAAAGGGAGACTATCGATGAAAAAGTAATTTCGATGAGTCTTGAAAGCGGCCTCTCGACATAAGTTTTTCACCGAAACAGTATTATCGAAGAAAATGAGCTTTCGATGGAAGATTCAAACACTCGGCCGAAGGCAAGGGTTTCATCGATAATTTGAAACGCGCGCACTTTGAGCGGACTGTACTTCCCGCGAAGGAATTAAAGGCCCAGTTGAAAAGTGTCACATCTGCAATTAAATTTAAAACACTTGAGTAGCCGTTACAGATGCAGAACATTAACTATACGCAAGTTGCCCATTCAATTACAGTTAAGCTGAGTGAATTTTCGTAAGAATCAGATCGATGCCAAGAGATTGAAGGCTGTGAAGAACTTGCAGAGATTTGCAAACGATAACCAGAAGAGTTGAGCATTTTACCAAGTAAGTATTGTCTCTCTTATTTGCTGTAACTATGGAACTTTCGTCTTCTTCTTCTAAAAAGAGTAGGAAAGGAAAAGAGTTAAACCCTGAAGAGAAGCCCAAGAGACAGAAGAAAGAAGGGAGAGCTTTGACTCAGGACTTATTAGACCAGTGTCCATCGTCTAGTGTAAGGTCCAAAAAGATTAAAAGTGAAGAAGAAGGATTAGAGGATAAATTTGAAAATCTAGGAGACATCTGGACTGAGATACGAGGGCATGAGTTATTTTTGTTTGGTTAAAAAAGAAGGGATGCACCCGAACCCATTAGTAATCTGTGGAAGAGGAACTTAGGCAAGTTAGCAGTTCCGAATGTATTTGTAGACGTAGAATTAATGAAAGCTCTGGTAAATTGCTACAACCCGAGAACTAAAACCATATGTGATTACAGAGGGAATACATTAGTAGTAATCAACAAGCAGACTATTGATATGGTCTTTGATCTAGACTGGGAAGTCGAGGAAAGCATTGATATGAAGAAACTCTCACAGGAATTCTTTAGTTTGGAGAATATCTACAGGACTTGGAGGCTACCTGTTCATAGGCCAAAAGTGGGTGGGTCATTTGTTCAGTTTGGCAAAAGTGACAAAGTGCCATTTGATGTCAACCACTTCCATCCATATTTCAAATATACATATTACACTGCAGCCCAAGTACTAGGCATAGAGGCTCATCCACTCATGGATGTTGGGATTATGGTTTTGTGTGCTGATATTCAATCAAAAGACCCTAGGTCATTTGATTTTGCTACTTATGTTGCGGATACCTTGAATCATGGGCTGGAAAAGATGAAAGGAGACCTTGTGAATGTTCACTTTTCATTATACTCCATGTTAATGCATATTCTTCTTTATTGTGGACAAGAAATTAACTTCTGGCCAGATGAGTTCAGCATCAGGTCTTATGATAAGAATGGTCTAAAGAAGCCGGTTCAGCTGTGGGTATCAGCATGGGACCAGAGGTTTATAAACAACCAATATTGGCATTTTCAAGAATACTTTGTGAAACCTCTCAGTGCAGCTTTTGGACAACGCAGGGATTATACTTTGTCCCCTGAAATTAAGAAGTTCCTCAGGCCAAAGGATTTCTCTCCAGAATCACAGATTGAACACAATTGGGGTGATTGGTATTGCCATGATAATCACACGGAGATAAGGGTATTTGGATATGAAGGGCAACCACACATGCTTCCAATTACGGTGCCAGACAGAGTGGCTAGCTTGGAGATTATAAGGCAATTGTCTATTGCCAGTGCTAAACATTTAACTGATTTTGGTAAACAATCTATTGTTCCAGGTCTATTAGTTTTCTCTGATTTCATTATCAAAAGTTCAAAGAGTTATCATTTATTACAGAATAAATTAAATTACTATGGCATGACTCTGGGTGAGCCTAGGGAGAATTTTGATCCCGAAGGATATATAAAAACTGCCAGAGCCTCACAGAAACTCAAAGCTGGGATACATATGGCCAAAATGCCAGACGACTTAATTAAGAACCTTGAGCGAGAGGAGGCCAAAGTTTTGAAAGGAAAGAGTGAATTAGTCTGGGAGGCCTACAAATGGAAAAGGGCAAGGGGAATGATAGACGGAGACCTAATTGGAAATATCCAAGATCCTCTGGAGGTGGCTAAAAGGCTACTTCAACATGAAGCTGAAATTATGCACAGAGTTCCTTCACAATTCCTTCGCTTCATCAATACTGAAAGAGACAGTCAGCCCCTAGCTCACATGTCACCAAAATCAACCGCCAGTAGTATCCCACCTGATTCTCCTCGAGAGGATTATCCTCCTGGTTTCGAAACAGAAATGAACATGGACACAGGAGAAATCAACATCAAAGATGTTGTTGACATAAGAATGACTGAGCATGAGGACTTCATTGCTGATGATGGATTCGCCTCCTCTAGGGAATTCCTCTCATTTCTATATCAATACAAAGGGGCTCATGTCAAACGAAGCATGGCTGGAAAACCAGAGGAAGAACAGATGAAGAGATTACAGGATGAAATTGATGTCCTCATGAAAGATATGACTCCTGAAAAAGGGAGGAAGTTATTAAAAGAGGCCGGTGTGATCATCTTCTCTGGTTGGGATATCAACTCAGCACTCTTATTTGATGGTTTTTTGAAAAAACAAGATTTGAATCAGCAGGTATTGCCCCAGGAGGTAGATAAACTGTTCCTAGGCTCTGGATATGATCCAGACAAAAAGGCTCTCCTACAGTGGGCACTATATCCAAAGGGGAAGAGGCCAATCATTGTGGATATAGAAGAAACCTTTGGGCACCTCATGGTTCATCAGGTTGGAAAGACCGATCCCAGGGTCACTGCGAAGCTCAACCTGGATGTTGCAAGATTAAACTTGGACCAGACAGAGTTTCTGGTCAGAGAAAACATTACATACAAGGGATTGTATGAAAAATCCAAGGAGGAAAACCAGAAGCTGCAGGCAAAGGTATTGCAATTAGAAACGGGGACTCCTATCAGCAAATACATCTCATACCCTGCAGGACGCAGCTTGGATGACGTCTCTGATGCCCTGTACTGGAAATATCAGGCAGAGAAGGCCAATAAACGCGCAGACAATATCCAGCAAAAAATGGACAAACTGGCCAATGACATCATAGGACATCGGTTTAACACCATGTTCTTACAGGTTGAACCATATTGGATAGTTTACCATGGAACCATAAAAGCGCTAACAGAGCATGAGCGGTTAAGAGCACGATTGCAGGGGGTGCTAAGCAATAACGATTCCATGACGCCAGAAGAAAAGGCTGAGGGTAACGCGTATATGGATAATCATGTCAAGCTCGAAGATATGCTGAGAAGAGATCTAAAAGAATTAGATGATGAAAGACCCGTTGGAATGCCTTCCGTCTACAAGGAAGGAGAAGTAATAACCTTGGAGGATTTGCGAAAGGAGCTTGTCAGCGTCAAGGATTGGGCCTTGTCAGAAATTGATCGGAGTAAGGATATGGCCCCCACCGTCAACCAGATGATATTCAAGTACCTGACGCTAGGGGATGAATTAAAAAGGCAAACGCCTCGAATCAGAACATTCAAAGACGATGATTACATTCATCATTTGGGACTTTTGAATCTCTTTTTGCTTAAGTTTAGAAACACTCGAGTTGACGACTAATATTTTGAAAAGTCGTGTCTCTTCATGAAAAGCTTGCGTCTTCATATATATATGAGAATGTTTTTTGTAATATAGGGGGACATTATTAGATAGGATTATGAGAAAAAGAACAACAGCCTGTAAGTCTTCGCGTACGAACTTCAATGGAATACAAATTTTGATCAATTGTTTCCCTGCATATGTGTTGTGGATTATTTCATTTTCTTTTGGCAATCGTCTGTGATATTATCTGATAAAGATAGGGTTATTCATATTCTTAAGATCGAATCTATGCTTTATGTTGTAATGTTGTAACAAAAGTTTTGCTTGCGGATTGTAATTGTTCCCTGCAAAGCTTAATTGACTGGTCCCTTAAGGGTAGGGTTAAATTCATTCAAATCAGCACATAATATAAGCATTCATTTGGTTTTGAAAGAAATAGTAACTGACAGGTTCATAAGGGATGAGTTAAAAAAACTGTCTCACAGATTCGCACTATAAGCCCTGAAGAAAATTGTAATGACTCTGTAACCCATGCAATAAAGAAGGCACTGGCCTAAATCTCAAGTCATACTCATCGTTTATTTTCACAATTAGTTATTTTGACAGCTACAGGAGTAATTAAGAAACACAAAACAAAACAACAATCTTGAACTCGTCTGCAATATCTCCATTCAAGGAACTCATGCCATTTCAAGATCAGGGGATGTCAGAATATAATGACACATCTGCTATAAAAAGCACTGTTTATTGGAGACATTCAGTGAATAGGTATACCCGCCTAGGTCCTGCAGAGCCTAAAGAGAGAGAGTTAGTAACTAATAGGTTCACTCTATAAGTTGGCCAAGTCAATTGGAGGGTTTAATCATAGGAGTTGGCATTGCCTTAGAACCCATCCAATCTGTTGATTTGAGACCCAACAGAACCATTGCTTGACTTGTTGTTGTGTAAGGATCTTTGGAATGAGGAATTATCAATCGAATTTGTGAGCCTTAGAGGTTTGTTGGTTCAAGGTTATCCTTACGATTTGTTGCCTCCTCATCAGCCTTCCCCTTATTGGTCTAAAGCTTGGATTCGTGGTCATATTCCCAAGATCAATATATTTTTTGGATCATTTTGTAAAATTAAATCCTTACAATTGATAATCTCTGCAAAAGATGCTTCTTATTGCCCAATAGGTGTTACCTTTGCCTTAGTGACAAAGAAAATGTTAACCATATCACACTTTAATGTTCCTTCTCTCATGTTATTTGGTCATAAATTTTGCAGCTATGAAATTTGAACTAGGTTTTTCTTGATTCTATTCAAGAGTGTTTCATTGGTTAGAGATGCCTCTCTATGAACAATTCCATCAAACAACTTTGGGACATCATTCTGCCTCATGTGGTTTGGGGAATTTGGAAAGAAAGGAACAACAAAATATCCAGAGACTCCTTCTCCTCTCCTAAAGTGTTGTTCTCTTAAATTAAGCAGGCTATTGTACAAAATCTGAAAGCTAATGGTAAGCCTCTTTTTTTTCGAAACAAGGATGAATTAGACTTGTTCAATAATTTGAATATTTTTGCTTCTATAGACAGGGGTGATAAGAGGAAAAGAGAGAAAACAGTAAATGGTCTTTTACTTTGACTAGTTGGATTAAAGATAATTTTGATGGGATGACCAAGGGAAACCCTGTTAGGCCCCAGAGACAATTGAGAGGGGGGGGGTGAATTATTTGTCTAACAAATTCAAACCGAAAACAACTTAACCAACTTTAATGTGTAATATCGATAAGCCAATCTTTTATGCTAGTTGACAGTTTTATCAATTAATTATAGTACCGGTAAAGATTAATGCATGAAATAGAAAGACAATAACATCCACAACACATAACACCAATATTTGTACATGGAAACCCTATAAGGGGAAAAACCATGGTAGGAAACCTTACTCACAATCAGATGATACTAGTGTAGGTAGTATGTGTATACAAATGGGGTCTGCACATGCAGAAAGGCCAAGTGCCTAAAGCTCACTACTCAAACACAAATAGGAGTCACATTGACTACAATTGGATGGTTAAATCCAATAAGGATGTACTACTAAAATTAGCATCTTACTATGTTGGATTCAGTACCGGTGTAGTTTTGATTGTCTTCACAAAAAACCTCCTTCAACCTTCAAATGGTTTCTGTGTGTATAGCTCTTCTTATTCTCACATATACCTTCACACAATCCTTTTTCGCATTCCACATCCGATCTTACAAATAAGATCTTACATTTATATTATAACCTAAGACCAATTTTAGTAGGTCGACTCTACAAGATATTACAATAAAATAAATTTACAAATAAAACAATGTCCGATGGAATAACTGATTCAACACGTTAGCTTGATGCATTTACAACAATAATAAGACATCTCCATAGCATGTTGTGCTCATCTGGAAAAGATAAACCTTCTGGTGTATAACCTGGACCTATTTGCCGGTAACAACAAATATGCAAATACAAATATGCCAATGAACAAATCTCCAAGAAAAAGTGTCCAAATGACGTCTTCAACATAAATAGGTGTTTTCCATGCCATTCCAAGTGTCGGTGAACATTATATCCTACCGGTGTACCAGATACCGGTGACTATGCATAAGTCACTTGCTTGTCGGTGAATGTTGCTAATTCTCCAAAGTGCCAGAGTTGATAAGTGTTAGTAGGTGTTGACATCAATGACAAAACCATACCAAAATACCAACAATCTCCCCCTTTGGCATTGATGGCAACACCAGATGGAAAAACCATCAAAGTGCCAAATACCAAAAACCAACAATCTCTCCCCCTAGGAGTGACATGTGTTTTTCCTATGTGTTTCCATACCAATCTCTCCCCCTTTGACATCAAATGCCAAAGAAATATAAAGACCATTTTTTAGATATAAAATACCAACCAATTCACTATACCAACTTCTCCCCCTGAGAAGTAGCTTTCTCATCAAAGCCATAGTAAAAGATTTCTCCATTAATTATGTCGGTTGATGACTATCATCAACTGTCTAAGTCTCTATCGGTAGGGGTATGAACCCAAGCTGTTCTCTGAGATATTCAAAAGTCTCCTTAGGCAAAGGTTTAGTGAAAATATCTGCAATCTGCTCTTTAGTATTCACATAAACCAGTTTTATTTCTTTTGCTTCAACATTTTCCCTTAGAAAATTCAGTTTAATAGAAACATGTTTGGTTTTAGAATGTAATACCGGATTCTTAGATATATCAATTGCTTCAGTATTATCATAATAGATAGTAATAGGTTCCTTGCATTTTACCTTTATACCCTTCAACATTTGCTTAAGCCATAGTACCTATGTATAGTTAGTTGCTACTGCAACATATTCTGATTCTGATGTTGATAAAGATGTACAACTTTGTTTCTTACACAACCAAGAAATTAATCTACTTCCAAGAAAAAATGCTCCGCTGGTGGTGCTTTTTCTATCATCCACATCTCCTATCCAATTTGCACTTGTGTATGCACATAATTCAAATTTTTCATCTGTAGGATACCATAATCCAAGATTTGTAGTGCCTTGTAAGTACAAGAAAATATTTTTTACTATTGATTCATGATTTTCTCTAGGATTACTCTGAAATCTTGAAACAATACATACTACATTCATGATATCAGGTCTTGTTTGTGTCAAATACAATAAACCTCCTATCATAGATTTGTACCTAGTTGGATTAACAGGTGTAGATTCATCCCTTAGTGATAATTTGTCATTTGTAGTCATAGGCATGCTTACCGATTTAGAGTTCTCCATCCCAAATTTCTTTAATAACTCCTTCAAGTATTTGGATTGACTCAAGAATATAGCTTTATCAGTCTATGAAATCTGCAATCCTAAAAAGAATAGACATTTCTCCAATCATAGACATTTCAAACTCTTGCTGCATTTCAATAGAAAAGTCTTTACATAATCCATCTTCTCTTCCAAAGATTATATCATCAAAAATAACTTCTATAACCAAGATGTCATCATTAGTCACTTTGTAATATAAGTTGATGTTAGCATTACCTTTAGACAATCCAATCTTCAAAAGATACTTATCCAATCTTGCATACCAAGCTCTTAGAGCTTATTTCAACCCATACAAAGCTTTCCTTAACCTACAAACCATATCTTTGTTATCTATCAAAGAAAATCCATCAGGTTGTTCAATATAAACTTCTTCTTCAAGATCTCCATTCAGAAATGCACATTTAATATCCATTTGATATACTTTGTAGTTCTTGTGTGCTGCAAAAGCCAAGAATAATCTGACTACCTCAATTCTAGCTACCGGTGCAAAGGTCTCATTATAATCAATTCCTTCTTTTTGAGAATATCCCTTACACACTAGTCTTTCTTTATTTCTGATTACCTTACCATATTCATTAAGTTTGTTTCTGAATACCCATTTTGTTCCAATCACATTTTTGTCTTTAGGCTAGGGAACTAATATCCAAGTGTTGTCTTTCTCAATTTGTTCTAGTTCCTCTTTCATAGCTTTAATCCAGTGTTTATCTTCACATGCCTCATTAATTGATGATGGTTCAATTTGAGAAATAAGACATACCTCTTCATTTGCAGTCTTCCTCTTGTCATAAATCCTTTATACTTGTTTCCAATTATCTGATCTTTAGAGTGATTCAATCTTACATACCGAAGTGTCTTTGTTTGTTGTTGTTCCTCAGTTACAGTGGAATTTTCAGATGATACTGGTGTAATTGGATCTTTATTCTGTACCGGTGGATTCAATGTAGATTCATTTGTTAGAATTTCTATTGCCGGTTCAGAGTCTATATACCTTGAAGTTCCTCTGAATTGTTCATCAATCTTTACATTTGTACTCTCAACAATTTTCAGCAATCTTTTGTTAAAACATCTATATGCCTTACTCTTCGATGAATAACCAAGAAATATTCCTTCATCACTTCTAGGATCAAATTTGCCAATATACTCATCTCTTCTAATATAGCATTGCTTCCAAATATTCTAAAATTTTTAAGAGTCTAAAGCGGAAAATCGAACCCTAGGTGTTCCCCCACTCCAAGGAAAGAGAAAGGAGGTCACTAGGATTGATGGTTTTCACTTAGGAGAGACTTTACATTCAAAAGAGGGGTTGAAACTCACAAGATCCAATCCCACACAATGCAAGACTGAATTCTAAATGAGTTTCAAGGGTTGAGACAGCAAGGATACCCTCTTTTGTAAAGAATGTAGATAGAAGGATTGAACTAGGAGTGTATGTAAAAGTAGGAAAGATGTGTTTGTAGACGGAGATAGAGACATGGGATGAAGCTACAGACCTGAAATTAGTAGTAAAATGTTGAGATGATGCTGTCCTGCAAGTTTGAGCGAAAGTTGATGGGACGATGGCACCCGGAGTGCACACGGTCCTCTGAAAAATCCATGAAACGAAGGGGGATCTGTTCGTCTCTGCACAAGGATTCCAGATCTTCAATTACAGCTGCGTACCTGCAACCTACACACAAAAAAGAGAGGACAATTGGGGGGTTAGGGATTAGAGGTTTGCCTTTAGGTCAAATCCCGGTGTTGGAATTAACCAAGAATTGAGAATGTTTTAAATGTAAATGTTTGTAATGTAATCAAGTGCTAATACCTTGTTGTAAGAATGTTTGTATTCTTACATGCAAAGGTGTAATGATGTTGTATGTTGTATGTTGTAGGTGATCTCCTCTTCAATGGTTGAATCCTTGTCTTGAATGCAACACCTAGCCTTGAATGGAGACCTAGAATGCTCAATTGCTTGAAGGAATGCTTGAATGTTTGAATGTTTGAATGTTTGCCTATCGCTTCCACCTCTTGCACATGTATGTTTTTCCTCCTTTTTTCATGAGGGGAAATGTAGTTTATATACTTGTCAATTAGGGTTATAAGACTAATTTTTCTTACCTTAGGCCAACCTAGGAACATTATTTTCCAAATTGCAAACTTGAAGACCCGATGCCCAACAAGAGACCGTGCCCAAAATAGGGCCAAGGACCAGGGTGCTGGGCAACATGGTCCTGAGGAACCAGGGCACTAGGCACCATGGTCCTAAAGGACCAGGGTGCTGGGTGCCATGGTCCCACCTCCCGGGACGGTAGGGTGTAGGGAGGATCAGGCTAAGGTGCAGAAAGATGTAGTTTTTGATGTCGTAAACAAGTTTCAGGGTCTCCAAAATTGCAAGTGTCGCAATTTTATGACACTACATTTAGCCCCCACTTTAGCGAGAGTATAAGCATACGCCCATACTTCCGGTAAAGTACAAGGAAACAACATTGAAAGACTTTCACCACATCAAGGAGGCAAGATACACCAAGCCCCTAGTGGACTAAGGATCTTATGACTTCGATTGACAAAGTAAAAGGGAAGATCACAAAGCAGAACCATGATTGTCAGTAGTAAGGTTCCCTCACTATGAGTCATGCAAGAAAAATACCAAAAATTTTCAAGGCAAAGGTAAGTTCACCAAGAAATTTTTAAGTATCCTAAAGAGATATGGACTAAGTGTATGCCCCCTACGTTAAGGCGATCGCACACGCCTCATCAGGGGTGATTACTTTAAGGTAGTGATACACCTAAGAAATGAGAAGGGAAAGGAGCACGCTATCACAAAGATTTAGCCCCCAATTGTGAGATAAACCCAAGGATAATAGACACAAAACACAAATCACGAGGTGACTTTGCTTTCCTTGGGCTCAGTATGCTGTATGATAATTCATGTATATCATATGTATGTATGCATAATTGTTCTTCATTCCCCAATCAAGGAAAGTCACCTAGAAGAAGGGAACACATGTGTCTTTTGAGTCAACATGAGAGAGACCAAAAGAGATCTCAATGCTTTGCATCGTCCTCAAGTAGACAACACTAAGGACAACAAATAGAAGAATGAGAATAACACATAGAAGAAGTAACAAAAGAGATCAAGAGAGGAGAAGAGAATCTGCTATGCTAATGAAACTAGTCTAGCACGTCATCCACCCCCCGATCTTGCTGATCAATATTTCGGGAAGGTAGGAAACACGCTAGAGGAGGAACATCCAACATAGTAGATGGAGCTATCACAAGATCCAAACAAGGGCTATGTTCATGTTCCAAGCCACATTGTTCTTATCTAGGAGCTAAGATAAGTGCTTTAGAAAATTCATTAGATAAATGGTTATCAATATCAACATATTCATATTCACTATCAGAAGCAAGAGGAGTAACATTTTCATCATGAATAACATTTTCATCTATATCATCATCAAGATTTATAAAAAATAGGATCTTTAACTCACATAGGATCAAAACCATCATGCATCTTATGTTTATGAGATTTTGGCTCAATTTTCGGCTAAGGATAAAATGGAATAATACTAGCTGAAGGTGTTTTTGGGGATTGCAAAGTTTGAGAGGCAGCTGCACAAGCTCTAAGATGACGCTTTTTTCGGCATTCATGCATAGAACGATTTCATCTAGTCTTAGTAGGAAGTTGAGAAGATTGAGGAGGAGAAATTTTCTCATCCTTATCACTTGGGTGTTTAGGTTGTAGTCTCTTAGGTTGGATAATAGGAGAAGAGGAAGGTCTCTTCTCTTTATAAGAGGAAGGAGGAGGAACTGCTCCATATAAAGGAGGAATATTTGGTTTAGGAAGGAGACCAAGTCCATCATGACGAGGAGGTATAGGTCTACTTTTAGAAAGTTTATTAGACATAGACATAGTCACATCCATAGGAATGGGTTGGGAATCTTCTTGAGGAAAGACATTAGCTTTATCTTTCAAAGGAAGAACTTCCTTCTCAATAATGATAGGAATATCAAGTTTGGGTGTTCTAGGTTCACTTAGAGATAGGATCATATCTTTTTTCCACTTTTGATAAGATTTGAAAAGATGATCACTTCACGGTGCAAGAGATTGGAATTGTTTAGGCCAAAAATAATCAATAGGAATGCTAGAAGTTCTTTCAGTTGGTTTAAAGAGACTACGATTGATAGTAACAACTTCACCATTATGGGGAAATTTCAAACACTTGTGAATAGGAGAAGCAATAGCTTTCATGGAAGATAGCCAAGGATAGCCTAGCTTCACACGAAATTGTTCGAATGATGGAATAATAGCAAAGCTCACATCAAGGGATTTGTTATGGACCTCAATAGGTAATGTAATAGAACCAATTGCAGGAGAAGAAAATGCATCAAATAATTTCACAACCACATTTTTTTTGTCATAGATCACTTGATTCAATTGCAAAGTAAAAAGAAATTCTTCAGTAATGACATTCACCATGCAAGAAGGATCAATAAGCACTCCACGGCAAGGTGTATTCTTGAATTTTGCAACTATATATAAAGGACCATCAGGTGCCCTGATAGTTTCACTGGAATCAAATGTGATGGAAGGTTCTTTAGGGATTTTCTGCTGCTCTACAAAGTTAATCACATTCGGAGTCATAGAGACAAGACCATCAGGTGAGAAAGAGGAATCATTAGTCTCAATCACATTAGAGGTATGAGAAGGTAATGGATCAGTAAAAATCTTAAGATTTTGGTTAGGAAGAGCTACAGATGTGTTACCTTTATCATTCACACCTGAAACAGAGATAATATTATTATCAATCAAATCTTGAATTTTACCCTTTAAAGAAAAACATTTTTCAATATCATGCCCAGGTTGACGATGAAATTGACAAAAAGATTTGTTATCAAAATAGGGTGAATTAATCTTTGCAGGATCTATTTTCTTTATAGGAGGGAGGGTAAGCACATTTCATTCCAATAACTTACTCATAATACTATGCAATGATTCATTCAAAGGAGTAAACTCTCTTTCTTTCTTGAAAAACTTAGAAATAGGAGGCACACTTGATGCTACATTCACATTGTTGTTGATGATGTTTTCATTGAACTTAACGAACCCTCTGTTCAGTTTAAACTTCCCAAATGGTTGTTGACTACTATCACTCTTATCACTCGGAGCCATAGGATTTGCTTGTTCCATTTGACTCACAGTCAGTAGATAATTGTGAAGAGTTGCACACAACTGTTGGAAAGAAGTAAACTCAGAAAACATAAGTTTTTCTCTAATATCTTTTTGTAAACTAGAAATAAAGATTCTTTGAATATCATTGTCAGGTACTAGAAAAGAAATTTGAGCACACAAATGCTTATATCTACCAATGAAATCAGTCGCTTTTTCTTTAACACCTTGTTTACAATGCATTAAATCAATCAAAGTAACTTTAGGACTTATATTGTTTTGAAATTGTTGAATGAAAGCATTTGCAAGTTGTTGGAAAGAAGTAATAGAATAGGAAGGCAACAAGAAATACCATTGTAGAACCTTATCTCTTAATGTTCTAGTATACAGTTTTGCAAGCAACCTTTGGTCATGAGAAAAATCGGTACATATTGTTTGAAAGGTCTTAACATGTGTTAGAGGATCACCTTTACCATTATAAAGCTCCAACTGTGGGATTTCAACATGCTTAAGGGGGATAGCTCAAACAATGTCAAGAGAAAGTGGGCTCGCAACATCAAATGTGGGCACACTAAACTTAGATTGATTCATAGAGGCAATTTGTTGTTGTAAAGAAGAGACAGTTTGTACAAGATTGCTAATGGTCACTTCAGTCGACGAGTTCATATTAGACGTGTTAGATTGTGATGGAGGTATTATGTTATTGAAAGAAGGTATTGATTAAGAGTAAGGTGGTGGGACACTGTGATTGTTAGTCATAGGAGATGATTGGAAACAAGGAGCACTACAAGGAGGAATGGAATGGTTGAATGAATTGCCCCCTTGCGTCATGTTCATTTGTGGAGATGTAATAGGGACACTCATTGAAGGGACGAATGAAGAAGTCAGATTGAATGAAGGAAGAGGGTTGATTGAAGAAGAAGGATTGCCCCTATGACTGGTGATCATAGGTGGAATGTTTTGTATTGAAGTAGTCATTATGTTTGATGTAAAAATAGGTATACTGGCAATAGAAGTTGTCAAAGGAATAGAATGATTGACTTGAGTAGGAGGTTGTGTATAACCTAAAGTTTCGGCACAACTCTTCATAGGCATCACATTCGAATCCACAATGTGTGCAATACTATGCAAAATATCAATTCCATTCTTATCACTTTGAACCATATGTTTTAGACCCTCAATTAATGAAAGAGCTTGACTATCAGGGTATTCTTGAGACATCCATTGCTGAAAATCATCAAATTGGTTATCCAATTTTGAAAGTTGTTCTACAGAAACCTCAAGGAGAGCTTCTTCATCATTAAGAGGATTAGAGGAATTACCCACATCCTCGTTAAAAAGGCCATTCAAATTAGGTTCCATCTCCTCGGTAATTAAACCTTGGAAAGACTTAATTCTAAGGCTTCATCTGACGGGAATAGTGTAAGTAGGGCTTATTGTTGTAAAACTCATGCACTAGAGAGAGAGAGAAGATTTTGAATTTTGAAAAATAAAGTAGGCAAAATTGAACAATGAGATAATGATTATCCAATTTGAACTTTGTGAAAGAAGAAGGAAACACAACTTCCAAGAAAGGTAGGCACAATTGAAAATTAGGGCCAAGGGGGTAGCACTTAATTTTAATTGTTATCTTGAAAATTGAAATCTTGAATTTTGAATTTATTTTCGAATTTAGAGGTAGCAAATTTCAATAAAATCAGCCAATCTCCTAGATTTAAGCTGTTAAATGCAATCATGACAATCTCCCGAAATTTTGAAAAAAATGTCAGGGACCGTGGCAAATGGAGTGCACACGGTCCTCACAACTTTTTTCAAAAGTTTTAGGGATGAAAGTTATGATGATTTTAAATCTAATCTGAAAAAATTGAGTGATTTTACAATCTGTAGATAGGCCAAATTAAAGTTGCAATCTCAAAATTGAACCCTACCAAGATTGTTGAAAAATGCAAAATTTGAATTTTGAAAAAGAGAGGGAAACTAAAATTTTGAATTTTATGATTTTAGAGGGAATACTAAAAGAAATGCAAGCTTTGAAATTTAAAAGTTGACTCAATTTCATGCGAAATTCAATTTTGAAAGCAGAAATCAAAGTTGTTGCAATTAAACACTTAATTTCAAAAGTCACAAATTAAAAAAATTTGAATAAAGCACTGAAACTTTGAATGAATGCCAACACTTTTCAGATTTAGGACAGTAAGAAACACAATTTTGACACAAAATTTCAATTTCAACAATTTTTGAATGATTAGAGGCCTTAATCCAAGCAATCACTAGACCAACTTTGACTTTAATTTTGAAAGTGTTAGAATTGATGAAATCAGCCAAGATTCTGGATTCTAGCAGAAAAATACAGTAAGATCTAGCTCCTGAAATTTTGAAAAAAATGTCAGGGACCGTGGCGAATGGGGTGCACACGGTCCTTGCAACTTTTTTCAAAATTTTCAGGGATGAGAGATATTATGATTTTGTTGCGGAATCCAAAGTTACAGCCGATTTGGAGGTGTTCTGATCAGTGAAATCATCGGTCAAAGGTTGAATCAAGAGAGTTTTAAAAATTAGGGTTTTGACACTTAACCACTTAATTTTCAGAATTAAAGCACAAATATGAATTGATAATTTGTAATAGAAGGGTAGATCTAAAACAAGCATTAACAATTAAACATTTCACAAGCTCAATTACTAAAAAGAAAATTTAGGGTTTTTATGCAATTAACCTCTAAAATTTGCCAAAAGATCAAACATGGAAATGTAATTAAGGAAGCAAAATTTTTCAGATCTAACCATGAATAATCAGAATTAGGATGTTCACGTCGGGTTCACCAAAATGTAAAGCTGAAAATCGAACCCTAGGTGTTCCCCCACTCCAAGGAAAGAGAAAGGAGGTCACTAGGATTGACAGTTTTCACTTAGGAGAGACTTTACATTCAAAAGAGGGGTTGAAACTCACAAGATCCAATCCCACACAATGCAAGACTGAATTCTAAATGAGTTTCAAGGGTTGAGATAACAAGGATACCCTCTTTTGTAAAGAATGTAGATAGAAGGATTGAACTAGGAGTGTATGTAAAAGTAGGAAAGATGCGTTTGTAGACAGAGATAGAGACACGGGATGAAGCTACGGACCTGAAATTAGTAGTAAAATGTCAAGATGATGTTGTCCTCCAAGTTTGAGTGAAAGTTGATGGGATGATGGCGCCCGGAGTGTACACGGTCCTCTGAAAAATCCACGAAACGAAGGGGCATCTGTTCGTCTCTGCACAAGGATTCCAGATCTTCAATTATTCATGTACCTGCAACCTACACATAGAAAAGAGAGGATGATTGGGGGGTTAGGGATTAGGGGTTTGCCTTTAGGTCAAACCCCAGTTTTTGAATTAACCAAGAAATGAGAATGCTATAAATGTAAATGTTTGTAATGTAATCAAGTACTAATACCTTGTTGTAAGAATGTTTGTATTCTTACATGCGAAGGTGTAATGATGTTGTATGTTGTATGTTGTAGGTGATCTCCTCTTCAATGGTTGAATCCTTGTCTTGAATGCAACACCTAGCCTTGAATGGAGACCTAGAATGCTCAATTGCTTGAAGGAATGCTTGAATGTTTGAATGTTTGAATGTTTGCCTATCGCTTCCACCTCTTGCACATGTATGTTTTTCCTCCTTTTTTCATGAGGGGAAATGTAGTTTATATACTTGTCAATTAGGGTTATGAGACTGATTTTTCCGACCTTAGGCCGACCTAGGAACATTATTTTCCAAATTGCAAACTTGAAGACCCGATGCCCAACAAAAGACCGGGCCCAAAATAGGGCCAGGGACCAGGGTGCTGGGCGCCATGGTCCTGAGGGACCAGGGTGCTAGGCGCCATGGTCCTGAAGGACCAGGGCACTGGGCGCCATGGTCCCACCTCTCGAGACAACAAGGTGTAAGGAGGATCAGGCCAAGGTGTAGAAAGATGCAGTTTTTGATGTCGTAAACAAGTTTTGGGGTCTCCATTCAGGTTCAACATTGCGCCACCATCGTGAAGACCCAAACGCAGTCAAAATTGTAAGTGTCACAATTTTACGATGCTACAAAGAGTAGGAGTAATGCCAAACCATAGTTCATGAGGGGTCTTACCGGTTTCTCCTTTAATGTGAACTTTGTTGAATGTATAGACCGTTGTGCTTACTGCCTCTCTCCAATAGACATGTGGTAGATTTGCTTCTGATAACATACTTCTAGCTGCATCCAAGATAGTTCTATTTTTCCTCTCTATAACTCCATTCTGTTGTGGTGTCTGGGGTGCTGATAGTTGTCTTCTGATTCCATTCACTTCACAGAATGCATTAAATTCCTTAGATGTAAATTCTCCTCCCTGATCTGATCTCAGACATTTGATTTTCTTACCAATTTCATTCTCTACCATTTCTTTGAATAGTTTGAACTTCCCAAGTGTTTCTGATTTTTCTCTGAGAAAAGTAACCCAACACATTCTAGAGTAGTCATCAATGATTAGCATGAAATATCTATCACTTTGTAAACTTTTAGTTCTAGTTGGACCACATAAATCAGTATGAATTAAGTCAAGAGCATTGTTTGGTTTTTCTAGAATACTTTTAAAAGTAGCTCTAACTTGTTTTCCAAATTGACATTCCTTACATACTAGATTGTGAGGTTTGACAATCTTAGGTAAATCTCTAACTACCTTTGTAGTACTAATTGTTACCATGCAATCAAAATTTACATGACAGAGTCTCTTATGCCATAGTCAACATTCATCAATATGTGCAATCAAGCATGTCTTTTCACTATTATTCAAATGAAAGATATTACCTCTAGTTTGATTACCGGTTGCAATTTCCAAACCAGTTCTATTCATGATTTTGCATTTTCCATTCTTGAATTGTAACTGAAATCATTTCTCAACTAATTGATCAACACTCAAAAGATTATGCTTTAAACCTTCCACATAGTAAACATTGTTAGTATTATGCTTACCATCAAGAGATATTGTACCTTTGTCTTTGATCAAACAAGCTTTATCATCTCCAAGTCTTACTAAGCCTCCATTATATTCTTGAAAGTTCAAGAATTTTATTTTATCACTAGTCATATGATGTGAGCATCCTGAATCAATGATCCATTCATCCTTAACTTCAATTTTAGCTGCCAAGGCTAGTTCTACCAGTTGAATAGTAGGTGTCAGTTGATATTCTGTTATAGAAACAAAAACCCATCCATTATCTGCCAGATCTTCATTAGAATCATCAGTGACTCCTTTATCAGCAAGATAACAAGATTTATCTTTATTCTTCTTAAATATGTATCTCTGATATTCAGGATTAGGCTTGTATGTTCTCCTAGCTTCTTCTCTTAGTCTAGCATGTCTATCAGGCCATCTAGAAGCCATATGACCAATCTTATTACAGTTGAAACATTTAAAGGGTACTTTACCTTCATACTTACTTCCAACCAGACGTTTAGGCATTTTCCTTGCAAATAGTGCTTCAAGTTCTTCAAGTTCTTCATTTTCTTTACCACTTTCCTCAAGTTCTCTTGCATAGAAGGCTTTCCAATCAGACTTATCAAATGATGGCATGGATGATGTTGATGCTTTAAAATCTAAATCTATCTTTATAGTAGCAACAAGACCAAATTCCTCAATTTCAAAGGCTGAAAGTTTTCCAATCAATGTATCCCTAGTTACTGATGTATTAGGCATTGTTCTTAACTCATTTATAGTAGTAACCTTCATTTTATATGCTGGTGGAAATCCTCTTAAAAATTTTGAAACAATTTCATCTTCACTTAAGGTTCTTCCATAACATTTAATACCCAAAACAATTTCATTAACTCTTTCCATAAAAGAAGAAATCCTTTCATCTTCTTCCATTTTTAGATTTTCATACCTGACTCGAAAGCTTTCAAGTTTTACAATTTTGACTGTGGAGTCTCCTTCATCCAGTGTTTCTAAATGATCCCAAATAGCTTTAGCAGTTGATCTATCTGATAATCCCATTATTTGCTGATCTGATAATGCGCTCAAAAGTGCTTCTCTTGCTTTGCAATCATTTTCCTCATCTTTAGCCAAGTTAGGTGGATTAGGCTGATTCTGAGTAGGAGCAGTATAGCCATTCTTTGTAACATCCCAGATGTCCTTTCCAATGCAATTCATATGTGTCTCCATTCTGATCTTCCATATGCCATATTTGGTTCCATCAAGTTTAGGACTATCCTTTCTGAAATAGTTAGTAGACATTGGATCTCCTCAAGCTATTAAACTTCTGCAAAAAGAGGACTAGGCTCTGATACCAATTGTTAGATCCCAGAGACAACTGAGAGGGGGGTTGAGTCAGTTGTCCAAAAAATTTAAAAAAAAAACAACTTAACCAACTTTAATTCTTAATACCGATAAACCAATCTTTTTGTAGCGTCATAAATTGTACACACTTGTTAGGGTGGTACAATTTCACACCTAGTTTAGCACCCACCTTGGCACATTTTGCATTTTGCATTGCATTTCCCCTTTAGCACTTAATTAGGTCTAAGGTTCTATTTTTATCATCTCCCTTATCATAAAGTTGGGCCCTTTTCATTAAAGTGTGCCCCTTTTATTTTATTCCTCCAATACATCATTTAATCAAAAACCCTAATTAGGTCCTATTTTGAACTTGGGGGCTTGATTTCAGGGGTCAAAACATCTTGAAATCAGCTGTAACTTCAGGATTCTCTCTAAAATCATCATATCCGACGGCCCTAAAAATTTGGTGAAAAGTTATCGAGACCATGGCACCCGGAGTGCACACGGTCTTGGACATTTTTCCCGAAATTTTAAGAGCGCGATCCAATCATAAAATAAAGCTTAACCCCAAGAAATTGGTGGGAGATTCAATCTCTAGGTCGGCCAAAAGTTGAAATTAAGACCTAGGGTTTCATATATAAGAGCTCTCTTTCATCATTTGAAAGGATCCGAATTTTTGGTTTCAGGGACCTTCTATGTAGCAAAAGAGCAGATCTTTGAAGACTTCAATAAAATTCAACATCCATCCATCAAGCATTCATCAATTTCATTCATCCATTTAGGGATTTGAAGGCATTGAAGAGCAATAAGGGATCACCGACTGAAGATTGGCTTGTACCCCTCCCTTGGGGTTGGGTATGATTTCATGTTGTTTTCATGTCTTTTGCATAAGCCTTATTATATCATTTGTATTCATGCTTTAGATCACTTTGCATCTTGGTTTGGAGCATTTACATTATCATTTACAAGCAATTAGGGTTTACTTTCTAGGATGCTCTAGTTTCCTTACTTGCATTTTAGGATCTTGCACACACACAAGATCTGCACACACACTACTTTTACAATACAACTTGGCTATTCGTGGAGGTGGAAATCACCAAAGTGGGGGTTTGACTAAGGCAAAACCCTATATAGCCACCCACCATACCTTTTCAAATATAAGTGCAAATTTCTGAATTCGAAGGACGCCACAAGTTGCAGATCCGACGGAAGCGGACCAAGACAGAACTTCACACCAAATTCCAACCCAGAAAGCTAGGAAAAGGGCGTGGGGTGCCCTGGTCCTGCTAGGATAGGGGCGCTAGGTGCCCTGGTCCCTAGGATAGTGGTGCTGGGTGCCCTGGTCCCTCTGTCAGACAGCAAGTTTCAGCATTTCTGACAGCTTTTCAGGTTGCAAAATAGTAGTTTCAGGAGCAGTTTCAGGGGCAGAATCAGGACAATGGCGCCCGTGCCCCCGTCCTGAATATTTTCACTCAGATTTTAACTCCGGGTACGCATCTGCATTCTTGTCTTGTCTTTGTGTTTACAACTTTTCATTGTTTAATCTCAATTCTGCAATCTTGTTATTAGTTCATACTTGCACTTTGGGGTTAGGAATTGAACTTGCATCATTTTATCTTTCAATTACAACAAAGGAATAGAAACCCTAATAGGTAGCTCATGGCTCTCTCTTCCACAAAAAGAAGTAGCCAATTGTCTGATACCTCTAGGCTCTTTCGTATTCCACAATGTGTGTCAAAAGGTAGGATTAGGGCATGTTAGCCTAGTCTTGCTTTTTCCCCTACACATTTTTGGTGAACCCGACATGAATTCCAATCTTCTCTAATTCTGATTTATGTTTTCAAATTTGAGTGTTTATGCTATTTCAAATTCAAATTTGTATTTACAAGTTTTAATTTCTTGCAAGATTCAAAAATTTAGAGGAAATTTTTGCTAAAACCCTTATTTTTCAATTCAAAGTTGAACTTGTGGATAGCTTAATTGGGATAAATAATTTCAAATCTGATTTAGGAACTCATTTGAATCATAAATTTCATTTTCTAAATCTACATTCTAAGTGCTTGCATTGGTTAAAATTAAACATTTCCTTCTATTTTGCATGTGTTATCATTTGAAAGAGGAAAATTGTTGTCATGATGCATTCATTTCATAGATGTGATAATAGGTTAGCTTCCCTTGTTTCAATTTTTACTTCTCCTAAAGAACGTCCTCCCATCTATAACAACATTTTAGTGCCTAAAAGAATTGCTACCAATCCCTTTGAGACTCTCCCATGCTCTAAGGACGAAGACTTTAAGAGTGATCTTGACAATTCTCCTAAAATGTGCCCTTCCTATTTAGCTATCCTAGAGGAAGAGAATGATATCATAAACACCTTTCTTAATGTTACTTCACCTTCCCTACATGATGCCTCTCTAAGTGAAAAGGTATTGATGGACATTGACTTATTTTCTCCTAAAGTTGGTCCTTCCAATGGGGGCATGTTAGTGCAACAAGAGGTTATGAACACTTCTTTCAAAGATCTCCTTCCTAAGCATGAATCTTTGGAGAAATATGTTCATGTTCCTCCTAAAAAACACTCCCTTCATGAGGATCCTTTTGTGCAAGAAGATGACATTATCCCTACATTTCCTAGTGATGGCATTTCCTTTTCCAACAAAATTCCTACTAGAAATGATGAATTAATGATAAATGCTTACCCTTCTCCTAAAGTTTGTCTTACCCATAAGCATCCCTTAGAGAAAGAAGATGAAATAATAAGCAATTTCCTTAATTCTCTCTCCCCTAAAGATCATATTGAACATATTTTGAGGAAAGAGGATGAGTTTAACACATCTATTGATGCTCTCCCTCCTAAGGATGAGGAATTAATAAACAATGTTATCTCCTCTCCTAAAATTGACAATACTTCAAACATTCCTTTCAACCACTTCACTATTTGGGATGAACCATTAGAAGAAGGTGTAGATTATTCTCTATCCCATGAGAGAACCCTAGCCAAAGGGGATGAAATTAAGATTGAAAACTCCCTTGATAGTTTCTCACCTTCCTTGAATCTCAATTATTCTCCCTCTAAAAATAAAGCATCTCCCTCTCCTCAACCTAGTTCTACTCATAAGGATACCCTAGTTCAAAGCAAGATGGTTAACATCTCTTTCAAAGATCTCCCTCTCAAAAGTGAGACTTTAGAGAGTAATGTTGATCCTTCTCCTAGAGAGTTTATTCCCCATGTAGATCCTTTGATGATAGAGGATGATATGACCTTTCCTAGTATTACTCTTCCTACTAGAACATCAATGCCTACCCCTTGTCTCTCTCCTAAAATTGATTTAATCCGTGATAAGATTTTAGTGCAAGAGAAGACTATCAATAATTCTTCCAACACTTTTGTTCATTCCTCTAAACCATCCTCAATCAATTTGATACATGTGAATGAAACACCTAGTAAACCTCTCTTCACTATCTAAGGTGCTTGTCCTTCTCAAAATTCTCAACCTTTAAATAAGCCTATCTTAGTGGTTCAAGGTGGTTATGCTAATGATTCTTTTTGCACTCCTAAGAAAACTATTATTACTGTGCAAGGAGGTTATTCTTCTAAGAGCCCTTATGAGTATGCTAAGCAACTGACTAGAGAGAGTTATAATGCGGTTGCTCATACCTATAACACAAGAAATAATAGGCAACCTAATCCTCCTTCGGTTACTCCAGTTTCTCTTCCTAATCCTCAACCAATTCTTCTGCAAGCTCCACATATTTCACAAGTTATTGTTAAGGAATATGATCTCATAGAACAACTTAAAGCTACCCCTGCTAAGATATCCCTTTGGGATTTGATCCAAACTTCTTCTGCTCATCATGGAATGTTACAAGATGCCTTGAAAGATTTGAATGTTCCTCCACCTAATACATCTAGTAATATAGTGTCTTTGGTTAACTCTGTAATGAATCCTAAAGCTCAAATTGTGTTTACTCAAGATGAATTGCCTACTAGTGAAATTCAACATCAATATGATCCCTTGATGATTGTGGTTATCATAAATGACACTGCTATAAGACGAACATTGGTAGTTAATGGCTCTGGCCTTAATGTGTGTAGCATTAATCTATTGCATAAGATGAATGTGGATACATCCCTTATTGATCCTGACTCTCATCCCATTCGAGGCTTTGATAATGTGGCTAAGTCTTCATTAGGTATTATCACTTTACCCATCACAGTGGGACCTGTTACTTTGCCTACTCCTATCCATGTTATGTTGGGAAATCTAACATACAACTTGTTACTAGGGAGACCTTGGATTCACAGTATGCAAGCTGTCCCCTCTACATTGCATAGACAAGTTAAATTTATTTATAACAATAAGACATATACCTTGATAGGTGATACTAATTTTCAAGCTTGTTTGCAAACATCTACTTCCAAAGGGAGTTCTTCTAAACCTTCCTCTTCTAGTGATGACTCTTTAAACAAGATACCTATGGATGAATCATCACCCTCTGATAATCAAAATTCTTTGGATGAGTCTGAAGTTCTTGAAGAAGATTCTTCTCAACTTGAATCTACACATGAAAAGGCTTTTGATCCTGAGAAGGTTCTTGCAGAAGACGATTGGGGATCTCTTGACTTTAATCCCACCTTTGTAGGTGAGTATAGGGTTCCTCCTAGAGAGCTTAAAGTTAAAAAGAAGGAAGAAACTAAATATCAATCAACCTTACCTGAACCTATGAGCAATAATTTGGTGGCCACTTCTCAAACTTCTTCTCCTCACACCTCTAATTCTGATGAATTTGATTCTTTGTCTTATGAAAAACCACCATCTCTTTCTGAAATGGCTAATTGTTATGGTCGTGGTTTTCATATTTTAGCTAAGTATGGGTATAATGGAAATGGTTGTGGCACAAATGAACAAGGAATTAAAGTTCCTTTAGAACATAACATGCATGAATATTCATTTGGACTTGGATATAATCTTTCTAAGCCCACCAAAGCATCTAAAAGACCATCTCTCAATGTGAATGCTATATTTAGTAGTGATGATGATCTCACTTCAACTAAATCATCTTCTACTTCTATCAACTCTCATTCCCCTCATAAGGAAATCTTGGCAATGAACAAATCTCTTTATGACTCCCCTCAAATTTCTAAATCCACTTATGAATCTTTATCTCCTATTCATCATAAAGTCCTTTCCTCCAGGGATAAGGCTTTAATAAATTACACTCATCCCTCTTCTAAGATTTCTTGTGACTTTTCTTCTTCAATTTTTATCATTTTATACATGTTTTTGATCTCACTTGTAGTTGAGCATTTAGCATGTCATATTCAAATACCTCATTTAGTCTATCATGTCTTTAAATAACATTAATGGCTATTATGTTGCTCATCATTATGTGACATTGGTAGCTCATTTACTGGGGGCTCATTGTCATTCATGATGGTACAATTTCAAGTGCAATCATATTTTTGAAGCAACATAATAGCCTAATTTTCTATGTTATCTCTTGTTCCTATGGGGACAAGAGTGATTTCATACTTCTCTTCTTTTTATGGTTAAAATTTCCCTTTGGGGTAATAGTGTGGAAATATTGATCATCTTTTCTTTAGAATCCTCTTTCCCTAGATATGGGAGAAGATGTGTATTCTCTTTCTTATCCTACCTACTTCTTGTGAGGAGCATTTTACATACACTAATGTCTTTCTTGCATGAACTCATGTGAGTATGTAGTACATTTTGCTTATGTCTAAATCTCTCCCTAGAAGATTGTGTAAGTCCTTCTCATTGTCCTTATCCTTGGGAGGCAATGATCTTTCCTTATTTTTATCTAAGGATCCACTGTTTCCTATTTCGTGGATGGTGTGAACTTTATTACTTGATGTTATTCCTTGTATGCATTTGTTGTTGTTTGTTCAAGGATTCTCTCTTACAAGAGGTGTAAGTCCTTGACTACAACCTCTTTTGCACTTGGTAAAATACATCCATAATGAATTCACTCTCCCAACTAGGTTAAAAACAGTGTCATCCTTCATTAAGAATCACTTTCACCTCGCAAAAGAAGGAAGTATTGCATTCTTATTCTCTTCTTTGTCTTATTCTAGAAGATGTTATATTTGTCTAAGACAATTCCTGTCAGGGATAGGTGTCTTTTGTACAAAGATCTCTTCTCCTCTAAGGATCTCCTTTACACATACTACAAGATATCCCTTTTCAACTATCTTATCCTTGCTTAAAGAGTGCAAAACTCTCTTGCTTGGATCTATGACATTGTTGCATTTTTGGGGTATCTTCATTTGTGATGAAGGTAGGTATCCTTTTTCTACTTTGCTTATGACATAAACATTACACTTTTTGAGCAATGGGTCATTCTCGGAACCAGAGCACAGACTCTTAGAGCGAGATGTCTCCATTTTTCTTTTATGCAAGGTGATTATTCTCAAAACCAGAGCACAGACTCTTAGAGCGAGATGTCACGCTTTTTTTACTATACATATACAGGTTGTAGCATACTCGGGCATAGACTCCTATGAGGTGCTTCTAACCTCCCTTACACACACATGCACAAGGTTGAGTGGAACTAGCGGCATAAGGCTAGACTTTCTCACTCTCCTCCCTTACATGGATCACCTAGACAGACTCTAGGGGCTAGTTTTCCATGTCCTTGTCCCATGGATCACCTAGCCAAGATCTAGGGGTGAGAAGTCCATGTTCTCTCTCTCACTATTTTTCTCATGGATCACCAATGTGTGTATTCATGCTTTTTTCCTTTCTTTTCTTCTGTTTGCATTTTGTTTCCATTTACATCCTTCATCTTGTGTTAGAGAACTCTCAAATCCTCACACTCTTTGTTGTGTTGGAATTGAGATTTAGTCCTCTTTCTTACCAAATGATTCTCCATTAGTTTTTGATCTCATATCAAATCTTCTTGTGAGCATTTGTCATCAATATTCTTTAACAATTCGAAGTGGTAAACATGATACCCTGTTTCAACTCACTAAAATTAGCAAGCCGAAACAGGGGGGGGCATATAGCTACCCTCGAATTTTCATCACCTTCCTTAGTAAGCATTAGGTGATTTTGTGATCTAACATGTGGTTTTGTAGGTTGTGGTTCCTAATTGAGTACTGCAGATACCGCTGGGGGCTTCGTTCGACAGACTTATGGATATATCCTTTTTCAAATAATGTTTACTTTTCTATACTTTAGCTTGCATATGCACGTAGTGTTCATATGACCGCTAAAGTTGGGGCTAAATGTAGCATTGTAAATTGTACGCACTTGCTAGGGTGGTACAATTTCACACCTAGTTTAGCACTCGCCTTGGCACATTTTGCATTTTGCATTGCATTTCCCCTTTAGCGCTTAATTAGGTCTAAGGTTCTATTTTTGTCATCTCCCATATCATAAAGTTGGTCCCTTTTCATTAAAGTGTGCCCCTTTTATTTTATTCCTCCAATACATCATTTAATCAAAAGCCCTAATTAGGTCCTATTTTGAACTTGGGGGCTTGATTTCAGGGGTCAAAACATCTTGAAATCAGCTGTAACTTCGGGATTCTCTCTAAAATCATCATATCTGACGGCCCTGAAAATTTGGTGAAAAGTTGTCGAGACCATGGCGCCCGGAGTGCACACGGTCTCGGACATTTTTCCCGAAATTTTAGGAGTGCAATCCAATCATAAAATAAAGCTTAACCCTAAGAAATTGGTGGGAGATTCAATCTCTAGGTCGGCCAAAAGTTGAAATTAAGACCTAGGGTTTCATATATAAGAGCTCTCTTTCTTCATTTGAAAGGATCCAAATTTTTGGTTTTAGGGACCTTCTATGTAGCGAAAGAGCAGATCTTTGAAGACTTCAATAACATTCAACATCCATCCATCAAGGATTCATCAATTTCATTCATCCATTTAGGGCTTTGAAGGCATTGAAGAGCAGTAAGGGATCACCGACTAAAGATTGGCTTGTACCCCTCCCTTGGGGTTGGGTATGATTTCATGTTGTTTTCATGTCTTTTGCATAAGCCTCATTATATCATTTGTATTCATGCTTTAGATCACTTTTCATCTTGGTTTGGAGCATTTACATTATCATTTACAAGCAATTAGGGTTTACTTTCTAGGATGCTCTAGTTTCCTTACTTGCATTTTAGGATCTTGCACACACACAAGGTCTGCACACACACTACTTTTACAATACAACTTGGCTATTCGTGGAGGTGGAAATCACCAAAGCGGGGGTTTGACTAAGGCAAAACCCTATATAGCCACCCACCATACCTTTTCAGATATAAGTGCAGATTTCCGAATTCAAAGGACACCGAAAGTTGTAGATCCGACGGAAGTGGACCAAGAAAGAACTTCACACCAAATTCCAACCCTGAAAGCTAGGACAGGGGCGTGGGGCACCCTGGTCCCTTTGTCAGACAACAAGTTTCAACATTTCTGACAGCTTTTCAGGTTGCAAAATAGTAGTTTCAGGAGCAGTTTCAGGGGCAGAATCAGGACAGTGGCGCGTGCGCCCCCGTCCCGAATATTTTCACTCAGATTTTAACTCTGGGTACGCATCTGCATTCTTGTCTTGTCTTTGTGTTTACAGCTTTTCATTGTTTAATCTCAATTCTGCAATCTTGTTATTAGTTCATACTTGCACTTTGGGGTTAGGAATTGAACTTGCATCATTTTATCTTTCAATTACAACAAAGGAATAGAAACCCTAATAGGTAGCCCATGGCTCTCTCTTCCACAAAAAGAAGTAGCCAATTGTGTGATACCTCCAGGCTCTTTCGTATTCCACAATGTGTGTCAAAAGGTAGGATTAGGGCATGTTAGCCTAGTCTCGCTTTTTCCCCTACACACTTTTATGTCGGTTGACATTTTTATTAGTTAATTACAGTACCAGTAAAGATTAATGCATGAAATAGAAAGACAATAACATGCACAACACATAACACAAATATTTGTATGTGGAAACCCTATAAGGGGAAAAACCACGGTGGGAAACCTTAACCACAATTAGATGATACTACTGTAGATAGTATGTGTATACAAATGGGGTCTACACATGTAGAAAAGGCCAAGCGCCTAAAGCTCATTGCTCAAACACAAATAGAAGTCACATTGACTACAATTGGATGGTTAAATCCAATAAGGATGTACTGCTCAAATTAGCATCTTACTATGTTGGATTCACTACCAATGTAGTTCTAATTGTCTTCACAAAAACTCTCCTTCAACCTTCAAATGATGTCTACATGTATAGCTCGGCTTATTCTCACATATACCTTCACACAATTCTTTTTCGCATTCCACATCCGATCTTATAAATAAGATCTTACATTTATATCATAACCTAAGACCAGTTTTAGTAGGTCAGCTCTAAAAGATATTACAATAAAATAAATTTACAAATAAAACAATGTCCGATGCAATAACCGACTCAACATGTCGGCTTGATACATTTACAACAATAATAAGACATCTCCATAGTGTGTCATGCTCATTTGGAAAAGATAAACCTACCGATGTATAACCTGGACCTATTTGCCGGTAACAATAAATATGCCAATGAACAAATCTCCAAGACAAAGTGTCCAAACGATGTCTTCGACATAACCAGGTGTTTTTCATGCCATTCCAAGTGCTAGTGAACATTATATCCTGCTGGTGTACTAGATAGAGGTGACTGTGCATAAGTCACTTGCTTGCCGATGAATGTTGTTGATTCTCCAAAGTGCCAGAGTTGATAAGTGTTAGTAGGTGTTGACATCAATGACAAAAACATACCAAAATACCAACAAACCCAGGGTCGACTGGGTGTGGGGGAGTGATAAGAAATGAAGCAGGCTATTGGTTAGTGGTGGTGGCACTCCCCATGGGACCCCAAACCAACCACTTAGCCGAAGCCATGGTAACTTATCAAGCCCTTTCCCTTGCTAATTCTTTGGGATATAAAAAAGTTTAGCTTGAGGGAGATTCTAACAACATTTTTAAATTCCTAAAGGGTCTATCTTCCCCATCATGGAGCATTTAAAATATTATATCTCAAGTAAAGGAGATAACTAAGTCCTTCGAGCAGTGTGTTATCTCTCACATATATAGAGAGACTAATACTATGGCTGATTGGGCTACCAACATGGTTGTTCATGCTAAAAAAATGATTAGCTGGAGAGGTGAGCTGGATCTTCCTCATGAGGCACGTGTCATCCTTATTTATGATCAGGTGCATGGAAAAGAGGGAGTGATAAGTGATGATTACAATGTACTTATCAATGAAAGTTTCCATAATGAGTCAAAAAGAGCAGCGTTCAAAGCTTGAGATGGCATTTAATGTTGATGGGACTCCACACACTTTCTGGGTGCCCATTTTTATCTTGAGGGTTTCCTTGCTTTGCACTTTGGTGTATGTTTTTGCCTTTTTCTAGACTGTGAAGGGAGGGAGAAATTCTGCCGTTGAAGCTATGGGAGGAAACAGGAAAAGGATTTGAGTCATTTCTTGTGATGAATGGAACAAGAAGCCAAAAGTGTGGGCTATTTTGGAGACTGCTAAGATGAAAGGGTATATGGAGTGAATCTTGGGTAAAATTCTACCATTACCAGATTATTCAAGAAGAATTGGAAGGAGAACAAAATAACCATAGGCAGAAGAAAGGTGGAAATTCATGAAGAGGTGATTGATGAATTCACTGGGATGCCAATGGAGGGAAAAAAAATCTATAGGGAGAGAAAGCTCACTAAGGCATCTATTAAGCGATTCCTGAAGGAAGATTCTAAGAAAGCCAGTGAAATCCATCAAGAACTACTACTCGCCAAAGGTGATTAAAAAGGTATGGAGATGGATTGAGTTTGTTGTCATGCAATATGTGACTCTTGATGGTAGATATTCTCATGTTTATGGATATCATTTTGTGCTCTTGAATCACTTCTACCATAAGTATTTGGTGTCTATTCCCTTCTACCTATTTAGCTCCTTAAATACTAGCATAATGTATTTTAGGGCTAACCCGGATAGAAACCCTCCCATGCATGAAGGGTTAACGCTTCTCTTATACAACCATGTTAAGGCCTCCTCTGTGCAACATTCTATCACTGAGCTTTTAGACTCGAAAGATGAGTTTGCAAACTCAGATGATAGTGAAGATGAGCGGTCTGATACAGAGTTGGAAGATGATATCAATAGGGTTACCTCTACTAAACGAAGTGGAAAGGGGAAGGATAAAGATATGGCTTTTGGGTCAAGCAAAAAGACACCTGGAAAAGGGGTTAAAAGTAATAGGAGTAAGGTGCAGGAGGAAGACAACTAGTTTGAAGAAGATGATGAGGATGATGAGGGGATGGAGACTAAAAGCGAAAAAGTTACCCCTTCGCCCAAGAAGAAACTAAGTGGAGTCCTATCGTTTCTGATATCTGCCCGGAGGAGGATGGTACCTCTAAGATCCACTCTACTCCTTTGGACCCTAAGAAATAGGCTTGTGATGTTGAGAAAGATGGGAAGAAGGGGATGGAAGGTGAGACTCTACCTCCTAATGACAAAGCTACCGTTGTTGATGTGGACACCCTGGATAATATTGTTGTCTTTCCAGAGTTCAACAAAGCCAACATCAATTCTCCTATGACCATGCTTCATATCGTGAAGAATGGGATGATGGGTTTTTATAAGGTCAAAGAATGGCTCTATTCAGAGATGAATAGCTTGAAGACTAAACAGGCGAAATCTTCCATAAAAGTGGATACTTTAAAAACTTGGGATTGGTAATCTAATTACCCTGCCTATTTACCTGAATGAACTAACTAAAGCCATCAATGGTGCAAAGGCTATCACTAGAGCGTATTGCTCTTAGTTCAAGGTTGTGGAGGCTAGGTTCAATGAATTGGAGATTAGGGTTCTCAGCCATGAGAATACTCTGAAGAAAATTAGCGAGCAAAGGCATAAAATTCTGAAAAAGCCTCTATCAACAGCTTTAGTGTGATGATTAGCAAATTGGAACATATCCAACACAAAAAGAACACAATAGATATTACTGAGGATAAGGTTCCGACCCTTGAAGGGGGGGCTACTAGAAATGGGAAGAGAACCCGGGCAAGTATGCAGAAGATGGCTCAGCAAGCCAAGGAGATGGAGGATTTGAAGAGTGCTACTGCCTCTATGGTCCAACTGGAGTAAGAAGCTATAAAGCTTCTAAAAACTTTCTTTTAGGTCTCTTTTTCTTTGTTCTGGGCTATCCATTTTGACGTTTTTGCGATGTCCTTCTATTTCTTTTGGTGCTCTTGCTGGCTTTTCATTTCTATCAGTTGTCTCCTTTTTGTGTTTTGTTCTATCTAGCTGGGCTTTCAATGCTTTATCTATTTTATAATCTGATGTAATGGGTTTCGGGGCCCCTTCAAAACCTGCTTTTCACTTAATCAAGAACATAAACATGAAAACAAGTGTCAATATGAATGTGATAAATAAGTTGATAGGGTGAATATAGAAGTTTTTTTAATCGTGTAAATGAGGATGAGTGGTAGGTGGATAAGAACATGTATAAAGGGCAAGTGGAAGGAAAGAGACCCAAAAATTTATAAAATTATTCCATTCGTCAGTACATCTGGGTAACAAAGCAATTCCCTTGAAATAAACATAAAACACAATAAAAAAATGTTATGGATATACAACTCTCACAAGTACCAACTAATTTTAGTTGAAGTATATGTTAATTATTTATTGGACATTTTTTTTAATCATATTAACTAAAATAAAGCGTGGTTGTGAAGGAACAGTCAATTTTACAACTCTTGAACAAATTATAGTCAACTTCTCAAATAAGAGCCTTTCAGGACAAGCTTAAATAATGTACTCTAAGCTTTGACTTGTTTAGGTGATCAACTAAAATCACACTAACATCTCCAATAAGACTCACCTGTTAGTGTTATTTCGGATGTTGATGTACTTTCAGATTAACTACCTAAACAAATCAAAACTTAAAATGTGACACATAAACCAAAATTTCCCACAGCTAGCTATATAGATCACAAAGTACATCAACAAAAAAACCACATTGATTTATAGTTCTTATAAATTGAACTGTTACAATCTATATGACAATGTTTAACAGTACACCGTATGAACACGATCCACAGCTATTGGGTTGTAATTCGTGACAGTAGAATTGACCATTATCCAGATCATACTTCCCCCACATTACAGACCTCCAAAACAAGAACAAAATCCTCCAATGACGCCTCAATAACTACAGAGCAACCACTGTTCAATACAACTTTAGACAAAATAAGCTTGCCCTAAGCATTGCCATACAGATCCTGCAACAACCTGAGCAAATCCTATTTACTTACAAAATTCATACACCCAATCTCTTTCATTTTTCTCATACCTGAAGAGAGAAGCTTCCTTGTGATGTCAAGATGGCAGCAAATTGCTAACAAAATTCCGGGGTGGGCTCTACATTCAGATCAAAAACCTCAACGGCCATATACTTTTCACTTCCAATATCTTCCTGTGCAGATACTCCGCATCTGCCTGTATTCTTGTTTGTACAACAAGTCATATCCCTGTGAGCACGAGGGCTGCCGGTCGATGGCAAGTTAAAAAAGTCCTCCAGCTGGAATACAGGCTTCCAGGGGGATTTTCCATTGGTAACGGTAGCACCCACATTTCCTGCAGAGCTCGAATTCATTGTCTTCTTCTTAATCAATCTGTTCAGTGCTTGAATTCTGTGCACCAAAGCGAAAAAATCATCGGCTTCATCTGTTTGTGGGTGTTTCTTCTCGATCTGTGTACTGTCTTCTGAGTCTTCATAAATTGGATAACAGTGCATCTTATAATGCTTTGGCCCCTTGGAATCCATGGTAAGAGCCAGCAGAGCCTTTAAACAAATGGGTAGATAGAGATTAGAGTCAGTCTCACATATAACCAAAATACCTCCACAGAAAATACCATCACACACTGCGTCACATATGGTCTTATGCTCGAATACCATCAGACAGAGAAAAAGTTAGATACCCATTGTCATTATTCTGTATAACTAGATTTTATAGAGAGATTCTTATCTTCACGGAAAAGAACAGCTGAAACCAGAAAACTTTATGAAAGTAAATCCACACACCTACCCCTGTATTATTGTCGGCGAAAATCTGTTCCCTATACTATCAAAATCTATGCGCGAAATATCAGGTGGAGAGGAGAATGAGAAAAAGTGATTGATACGGTTCACTACATTCTCATATTAGGCAACCAAATCTTTCATAAGCAACTTTCCACTTTCACAACGGAATATGTCTTTACGCTTTGATTTATTTTCAGTGTTAGGGTATATTTTCAGGATGCAGGATTTATTATTATTATTTTTTATGCATGGGCATCTTTTCATAATTTATGACAAGGAATGATATGTTTTACTTCTACAGATGAATTATAATATATCTAATTGTTCTATCCATTCTATGATGACCTTATATGCTCTATGATGACTTATATATATAAGACTGGGACATCTAACCATACTAGAGCCTAAACAATTTAAATTAAAGTGATGAGCCAATGTGACATCATGTGCGCTAGGTATGTCAAATGATTCTTGCAGTAGAAAGCAATTTGGTTGTTCCCTTTGGAGGTACTATACAATGCGATGTCACAAGGCTCTTTGGTCCCATCTAAAGCATTATTATTTTCTTAATGATAAAGGTACAAGACAGTTGCCTAAAAGTCAACGAGAGTCACTTACGATAACTAGGAATATCGTTATAATATAAATATAATGGCAAACATAATGAAAGAGTGAAAATGAAATAAAGGGTTTTTTAAAGAGGTAATTTTGATTAGGTAATTAAATAAAGTTGATAAGTATAAATTATTCTAAATTTATTGAGTTAGTGGAGTTGAGTGGAGTGGGTTAGAGTAGCTAATATCAAATAAAAAGTACAATCATATCATAAATATATGAAGAAAGAATTGTTTAATCGTTGTAATCAAAGAATACATATCTATTGATAAAGATAATTGTTTCAAAGCATATTAGTTTTGATTTAGTTATTCAGTTGTTGTACATTTCGTTGTAGTTATACATCATATTACTCATATTTTACTTAATTTTTTTTCTCACCCTCAATTAAGAGTATTACAATTTCTTATAAGGCATGTAATGATAAGTGTTGATACTTTGTTGATGAGTTGCAAGCCACCATAAGATACATAAATATTGAAGATTTGGAGTGACCCTATTTTGGTGGGATTTTATGACAAGTTATGACGGAATGTTATGACATATAAGAGCTAAAAATATGAGGGTTTGTCTTGGAATCCAATTTATCTATAAAAGAAACTATTATTTGTCATATGGTGCCTACTTTTGAGATGATATGACATGGAAAGTTAGGCACCACCTTTAGATATTATTGTAACATTGTTTTGAAAATAATTTATAGTTTTCTTTCTTGTGTCATTAGTCTACAAACTAATACTAAAGGAAGTGGTTTCATAATTGAATTTGTAAGTACACATGCGGTACTAGAATGTTGCCAAAATTTATTCAAGTTTATTATTTCGAAATACTTTGGTCAAAACTTACATTTAAGTTATATTGTAATCCTCTTCAGATTTGATAATACATTATTCATGTTTTGGAGTATAGATTTTTCCTCTTGAAATGGTTTCTCCATATAAATCACTATGTTATGGTACAATTCATTTATCTATTTAGCATTGATTTTTCCTATTGTTTTAATTAGGGAAAAAATGGGATAGGCTTGTTACTGATACATAACCGCCAAACTGGTGCACAAGGGGAACTCACAAGCAGTGACACCACCAGAAGGAACAACACCAAAAAAGGTAGACTTGTTTTGAAACATGCTTTTTGGTGTAGGAGCACCCTTCAAAGGGCTCTTCAAAGGGCTCCCACCATTTGATTTTGTTGTGTTCTTGCTTCTTTAGGAAGCCTTTGTAACTTTAATAAGAGCCATGAGCTCATTGGTCTTATTTATGTCCTAGTTTAGGTCCCAGGTTCATAAGTCTAGGATGAGTTTTCTTGTGGAGTAGAGGGTATGTGCGTCTTTGATGAGTTTGGGGTCCTTTTAGCATGGTGGTGCCCATTGGATAACCCAAGGTAGGCCTAGGAGGTAAGAAAAGCAATTTTGGAAAAGTTGCTCAAAAGTTGCATGACAACTTTTCAAAGTTGTCAAGCAACTTTTCCACCTAGTAGGTCAAAACCCTTAGCTTAGCATGGACAACCCTAATGTGGGCACACAGACCAAGGAAAGGGTACTATATGTAGTTGCAAACCCTAAGATGAGGGGTTGGATGTTAGTTTTGGGTACGACCCAAAGAAAGTGACTTGACTATGACTGTAATTTTGTTGCAAGTCGGCACAAGTGGAGCAATGAAGGATTGATAATAGATTGATCTTCAAACAAAACTTTGTTGTGAGTCTTTTATGGTGTATATACCTTCATTTTGAGCATTTAGATTAGGTTTTGTTTTGCAAGTGTTGTGTGTTTGTAAATACTTTGTAAACTTTCTCCTTACTGTCTAGTTTTGGACTAGTTTGTGTTAATGGGTTGACAACTCCTTTCCCCATTGTGGAATCACCATGAAACCATGGGGAATAGGAGTACAAACCCTGTACATTACTTCAAAGCAAGCAGGGCTCTTGAAGATGCAGGGAAGCCATCCAAAGACCCACTCCTAGGCGAGACTAGATAGTGCCCAGCTAGGAAGGGTTAAAGTTGCAGAGGTCCATGAGAGCAAGGAAGGTCAGAGGAGGATGCACCCTTTGGAGGAGTTGAAGAGGGGTGTGTGGAGCACCATTGATGAGAAGGAGGAGATTCCACCAATCCAAACAAGGTCGTAAACACATCAAACCAACATTGTGACCCTGGCAGGCCTAAAAACCCTCTTTAAAACCCTTAAAAACCCCAAAATTCACCTAGGGTACTGTACGGACACTTGGAGGCCCAAAACCAGAAAAATCTTTGAGCCCTTGCCAAATGATTAGTAGTTCTTTTGGGAAGTTTCACAAGCATATGCATCATCTACAAGAGGGAGCCCTAAAATTCCGGATTGGAGGCCTAATTGGGCACATTCCTTGTAGCCCTATTTTGTAGGAAAAAGGCAAAATAGTGAAATTGGTAAAGGGTTGGAAGGATAAAACCTCTTGGGGGCACATGAATGGATGGAAAACCATGTCTAAGACATGTCCTATCCTTGCTAGGACCTAAGAAGGTGTGGGACAATCCAAACCCTTATCAGCCTAAGTAAGGGTTCTTTGAATCTCATGAGTAGGTGAGACCTTAGGAGAAGTATTTCAAGTTGTTGGTGGGTGGATTGGGCAAGGTCAGGGGATTCCACAAGAAGGGGAAGTCCTAGAGACCCTAGAGTGTGGTTAGAACACCTGGTGATCCAAGGAAAGGACCTAAGAGCATAGACTAGGCTAGTCTATCCCATACCCCATCCCATCAGATTGGTATCAGAGTGAAGTTAAAGATTTGGTGGACCGTGCATGTCTCTATATTCTGGTGAATCAGTAGGGGAGAACATAATGGTCACTAATACAGAGCTGGCTAGGGAGGTAGAGGAGCAGAAGGAGAAGAATAGACTCCTTGAAGAAGCTATGAGTGAGATAAGGGACAAGCTACAAGAAGTGGTGGATCAGAGGACACATGGACCTTGGGGTGAGGACACCAAGGATAAAGGGAAGAAAACTATTGATATAGATGACATTATACCTGAACCAGACCCCGTGATCAATGAAGAACCTTTTGCAAAGGCCATTAAGGCTTTGAATACCAAAGCTTTTGAAGGATTGCCACATTTCAGTGGAAGGATGGACATTGACACTGTCATGGAATGGATTGAGGGTACGGAGAACCACTTTGAGTGTGAAGGAATGACAAAAGTTCAAAAGGTTAAGGTTGCCAAATCAAGACTAAGGGGAGCAGCCTTGACATGGTGGAAGTACCTGCAAGAAGAGAGAGTTAGCATGGGGAAGCTACCTAATGCAAATTGGAAGGCCATGGTGAGTAAAATCAAGGAGAACTACTTACCAGAGGATTATGAAGTCCAACTTCATAAGAAGAGACAGGGATTGAAGCAAAAAGACCTTGATGTGACCTCCTACACTGAAGAGTTTCAAAAGCTTTATCTTAGATCCAAAGTCCAAGAAGAGGAATCTATCAAGGTGGCTAGGTATCTAAGCAGCCTAAAGTGGAACATTCAAGAGGAAATAAGCCTATGGACTCCCACCACTATCCAAAAATGTCATTAGCTTGCTGCCAAGGTGGAAGAGAGGAACAAAAGGAAAGGGGACTCTAATAATAGGGGTAGAGGCAGAGGTAGAGATCAAATGAATCACTGAGGTGGTTACCAAAGCAAGGAAAATGAGCAAAGGAACCAAGTAGAATCCAAGTTGACTGAACATAGCAGTGAAACCAATCTCAAAGGAGGCCATTCTAGAGGAAGAGGTGCAAAAGGGGGTCCAAGTAGGGGTAGAGGTATCGGTAGGGGTAACTCCTACTTTGCAACCATGAAATGTTACAACTGTGGTCAATTGGGACACCCGACCTATAGATGTCCTGACAAGCCTACATCATCAAGCGGTGAAAAGAGGGTTGCTTATGCTCATTAAGACACATCAAGCAGCAAGGCACCTGACATGGACCATATTAAATCAGATATTGGAGATAATCTAATGTTCAATAGGGTCTTGATAAGACAGTCGGTTAAGATTGAACCTAAGCATAGGAGAGCATTGTTTAGGGTGAGATGCAAGATCCTTGGAAAGGTTTGCAAGGTGTTAGTTGATTCAGGGTCAACTGATAACATAATATCAGATGAGGTAGCCAAGAAGTTGGAACTCACAAGTATACCCCACACTAACCCTTACAAGTTGACATGGTTGAATCAAGAGCAGAGTGTGCTTGTCAATGAATATACTTGGGTAGAGTTCTCTATTGGAGGATACAAGGATAAGATCCTTTGTGATGTGCTACCCATGGATGCCTGTCACCTATTGCTAGGTAGACCCTGGCAATTTTATAGGAAGGTAATCTATGATGGAGAGGAGAACTCCATTTCCTTCAAGAAGGATAGCAAAACCTTCAAGATTCAGTCTTTGACAGATAATGATGAGGGAATCTCAAGAACACCTAGTGTCTTATTGACTACTGGTAAAGAGTTCTTACACTTGCTACATGAGGATGACACAGTGAGGTGTGCCATCTTTGTGAAGCCAAAGAAGGAGGAAGACAAGTTGCAGGCAGAGGTACCCAAGGAGGTGAAGCAAATGTTGCAAGAGTATAGGGACATTGTGAGTTATGGAGCACCTGCAACACTTCCACCAAGAAGGTCTATAAGCCATCAAATAGACTTTGTTCCTGGTGCATCCCTACCTAATAAAGCTTCATATAAGCTCACACCTGACCAAAACAAGGAGGTGGGAAGGCAAGTGCAGGAGTTGTTGGAACAAGGACTGATCAAGAAGAGCATCAGCCCATGTGCAGTCCCAATAGTGCTAGCATCAAAGAAGGGAGGCAAGTGGAGACTTTGCACTGATTCAAGGGCAATCAATAGGATCACCATAAGGTACATATTTCCTATTCCTAGAATAGAGGATCTGATGGACTTTTTAGGAGGTGCTATGTACTTTACCAAGTTGGACCTTAAAAGTGGTTATCATTAGATTAGAATTAAGGAGGGGGATGAGTGGAAGACCGCTTTTAAGACCACAGAAGGATTGTGTGAGTGGCTTGTGATGCCATTTGGACTCGCCAATGCCCCAAGCACCTTCATGAGGTTGATGAATGAGGTGTTAAAGGACTTCACAGGTAGGTTTGTGGTGGTGTACTTAGATGACATACTCATTTATAACAAAACCAAAGAGGAGCACCTTGAACACTTGAGGTTAGTCCTAGAGAGGTTGCATGAAGAGAAGTTGGCACTCAACTTAGAGAAGTGTGACTTTTTGAAGCAAGAGTTGGTCTACTTGGGATCTGTGGTGTCTAAGGGAACCTTGAAGATGGATCCAAGCAAAGTGGAGGCAATCTTGAATTGGCCTGCCCCTAGAACAGGGACTAAAGTTAGGAGTTTCCATGGTTTAGCTCAATTCTATAGGAAGTTTGTGAGGAACTTCAGTGGCATATGTGCACCAGTCCTTCACACCATAAAAGGAGGCCTTAAAACTAAGTTCAAATGGACTGAACAGGCTGATAAAGCATTCCAATTATTGAAGCAAGAAGTAGCCACAAAACCCATCCTACTCTTACCTACTTTTGACAAGCTATTCACATTGGAGTGTGATGCAAATGCAATTGTAGTAGGGGGTGTATTGAGTCAAGAGGGAAGGCCTGTGGCATTCTTCAGTGAGAAGCTTAATGAGGCCAAGAAGAAGTACTCAGCCTATGACCTAGAGTTGTATGCACTAGTTCAGTCTCTCAAAAAGTGGAGGCATTACCTACTCTCAAAGGAATTTGTGGTGTTCACAGATAACCAGGCTCTGAGTTACATTAACACTCAAGAGAAGCTTAGCAATAGACATCTGAAATGGATGGAATACCTCCAATCCTTTACTTTTACCATCAAGCATAAAAAGGGGCAACTCAACAAGGTGGTAGATGCTTTAAGCAGGAAGTTGTTGACAGTTCAAGAGTTACAGTTGCAGAGCATAGGAATAGAAGGTTTCAAGGACCTCTATGAAGTAGATGAAGACTTCTCATCAGCCTACAAGGTTTGCAAGGAGTTTGAAAATCATTTTATAGTGAGTATGCATATTACACTCTCCAAAATGGTCTCTTGTTCAAAGGTAATCAGTTATGTGTGCCTAGAGGATCCATGAGAGAAAACCTCATCCAAGAAAAACACAATGGTAGTCTAAGTGGACACTTTGCAGTCAACAAAACTATGGATTTAGTATAGAGGTACTACTATTGGCCCAAGTTGCCAGGAGATGTGAGAAAGTATGTGGAGCAATGTGGTGTGTGTCAAAGGGCAAAAGGAGGATCAAGTAATGTAGGCCTCTATCAACCATTACTGGTCCCAAATAGGCCTTGGGAATGTGTAAGCATGGACTTTGTAGTAGGACTCCCCAAGACAAAGACAAGTGTGGATAGCATCTATGTGGTAGTAGATAGATTTTCCAAGATGAGCCATTTCATTCCATGTAGAGCTACACATGATGCTAGCTATATTGCACATCTCTTCTTTAAGGAGATTGTAAGGATTCATGGACTCCCATTAAGTATTGTTTCAGATAGGGACAACAAGTTCATGGGCCATTTTTGGCAAACCTTGTGGAGGAGACTAGGAACTAATTTATCATTTAGCTCAGCTTACCATCCACAAACTGATGGTCAAACTGAAGTCATTAATAGGGTGTTAGGCAAATTGTTGAGGTGTCTAACCAAGGAGTATGGGCAGACATGGGATCTAGTCATTCCACAAGCGGAGTATGCCTACAATGACAGTGTAAATAGGACCACTGGAAGGAGTCCTTTTGAAGTTGTTTATGGCAGACATCCAAGGGGAGTGTGTGAACTAAGAAAACTTGGTTCCATGGAGATGAAGAGTGGCCAAGCAGAGGACTTCAGTCAAACCATCAAGGAGGTCCAAGAACAGGTCAAGAAAGCCATCCTAGAATCTACCCAAAAATTGAAGGCAAAAGTGGATGAAAGAAGGAGAGAGGTTTAGTTCAAAGTGGGTGACTATGTGATGGTCCATCTAAGCAAAACTAGAATGCAATGTGGCAAGCCTACTAAACTGCAAATGAAGAGGGTAGAACCTTGTAGAATTTTATCCAAATATGGTGAGAACACCTACAAGGTTGATCTCCCTTCAGATTGTGCTATACCACTAGTCTTCAATGTTGCTGATCTAATAATGTACAAGGGTGAAATAGCAGGGCAGATTGAGAATCAAGCCAAGGAACTATAGGACTTGGATGTGAATGCCTTACCTCAAGTGAAGCAGCCCATAGCAGAGGAGATCTTGGAGTCAAGGGTGAAGAAGTCTACTAGACACCAAGTCTACATGGAGCACTTGGTGAAGTGGGCAGGTCAACCTATGTTTGAAGCTACTTGGGTTGAAGAGACCAAGTTCAAGAAGCATGGCATTGATCCGACTCTTCTCACTCCCCCAATTCTTTAGCTTGTTGTAGAGGGGGAGTATGGTGCAGGAGAACCATTCAAAGGGCTCCCACAATTTGATTTTGTTGTGTTCTTGCTTCTTTAGGAAGCCTTTGTAAATGTAATAAGAGCCATGAGCTCATTGGTCTTATTTAGGTCCTAGTTTAGGTCCTAGGTTCATAAGTCTAGGTTGAGTTTTCTTGTGGAGTAGAGGGTATGTGTGTCTTTGATGAGTTTGGGGTCCTTTTAGCATGGTGGTGTCCATTGGATAACCCAAGGTAGGCCTAGGAGTTAAGAAAAGCAATTTTGGAAAAGTTGCTCAAAAGTTGCAAAAGTTGCATGACAACTTTTCAAAGTTGTCAAGCAACTTTTCCACCTAGTAGGTCAAAACCCTTAGCTTAGCATGGAAAACCCTAATGTGGGCACAAAAACCAAGGAAAGGGTACTATATGTAGTTGCAAACCCTAAGATGAGGGGTTGGATGTTAGTTTTGGGTATGGCCCAAGGAAAGTGAATTGGCTATGACTATAATTTTGTTGCCAGTTGACACAAGTGGAGCAATGAAGGATTGATAATGGATTGATCTTCAAACAAAATTGTGTTGTGATTTTTATATGGTGTATATACCTTCATTTTGAGCATTTAGATTAGGTTTTGTTTTGCAGGTGTTGTGTGTTTGTAAATACTTTGTAAACTTTCTCCTTACTGTCCAGTTTTGGACTGGTTTGTGTCAAGGGGTTGACAACTCCTTTCCCCATTGTGGAATCACCATGAAACCATGGGGAATAGGAGTACAGACCCTGTACATTACTTCAAATCAAGCAGGGCCCTTGAAGATGTAGGGACGCCATCCAAAGACCCACTCCTAGGCCAGACTGGACAATGCTCGGCTAGGAAGGGTTAAAGTTGTAGAGGTCCGTGAGAGCAAGGAAGGTCAGAGGAAGATGCACCCTTTGGAGGAGTTGAAGAGGGGTGTTGGAGCACCATTAATGAGAAGGAGGAGCTTCCAACAATCCAGACAAGGTGGTAAAAACATCAAACCAACACTGTGACCCTGGTAGGCCTAAAAACCCTCTTTAAAACCCTTAAAAACCCCAAAATTCACCTAGGGCAGTGTACGGACACTTGGAGGCCCAAAACTAGAAAAATATTTGATCCCTTGCCAAATGATTAGTATTTCTTTTGGGAATTTTCACTAGCATATGCATCATCTACAAGAGGAAGCCGTAAAAATTTGGATTGGAGGCGTAATTGGGCACATTCCTTGTAGCCCTATTTTGTAGGAAAAAGGCAAAATAGTGAAATCGATAAAGGGTTGGAAGGCTAAAACCTCTTGGGGGCACATGAATGGATGGAAAACCATGTCTAAGACCTGTCCTATCCTTCCTAGGACCTAAGAAGGTGTGGGACAAGCCAAACCCTTATCAGCCTAACTAAGGGTTCTTTGAATCTCATGAGTAGGTGAGACCTTAGGAGAAGTATTTCAAGTTGTTGGTGGGTGGATTGGGCAAGGTCAGGGGATTCCACAAGTAGGGGAAGTCCTAGAGACCCTAGGGTGTGGTTAGAACACCTGGTGATCCAAGGAAAGGATCTAAGATCATAGACTAGGCTAGTATATCCCATACCCCATCCCATCACTTTTGACCAAAGCAAGAAACCAATGGGAACAAGGTTCCCATAAACCCAAAATTACCTAATAAAAAACAAAGGGGTTTTAGAGCACCCTGAAACATCAACTAGCCAAACCCTTGTGCTTACAACAATGAAGCCAAGGTGACAAACAACAACCTGCATGTTTTCAAAGTCTCCCACAACCTTGGATTTAAACTCACCAATTTACATTGTCAAAGACAAGAAACGAGTGAAAGAGAAACCGAGCCAATCCCTGCACACAAGCACCATAGAACAAACTAGAACAAAAAAATCCATAGGGTTTTGAAAGGCTTCCCTAAACCTTTTGTTAGTGAAGAACATTGTAAACAAGACAAAGGGGGCCACCTCAATAGCCCTGTTGTTCACAACACTAAGAAATGCAAAAACCTTAGTCATAAAGCTTAGGGATCCCTCAAAAAGCCACAAAAGAGGGTGGGGACCAACAAGAGTAGAAGAAAAGGCTCAAGGAGGGAGTAACCACTTTAAATGAAAGTCTAGAACATGCACAATAATGGGTAGGAAGGAGACAAGGCCCTCTCTGGTTAGGCACCCATAGGGTTACTACCCCTCAACACTCACCCATAACCAACCTACCACCCACACCACCAAACTAACACCAAAAGGAGTAACAGCAACCTCAAGACAATACTTAACCCACATACATCCAGATCCCCAATCCACCCTGAGGAAGGTCCACCTCAAAAGAAGTTTCCAAAGAGAGGCCATATGATAAAGTGAAAGCACTCCCATGGAAAAAATAGTGCCCAGACTCACGAGACCCGAGAAGCCCAAGAGCCAACCCCAGATCTACACAAAAGAGCACCTCCAAAAGGTCGACCAAATAGAGTGGCAACCACCAATAACCGAGATACCACTGCTTAAGAGGCACACACCCAAATCCAACCACACGAGGGACTAAATGTAATGAAACAAAAACACTCCAATAAGGATAGGCACATCCAAATAAAAGCATGTATAAGCCTAATCCATGAAACTGCTAGATCTCCAAATACCCAACACAAAAACAAGGGACACTCGCAACAAATAAAAAGGATACCCCTTCAGCCAATGGCAAAGAAAAAGAGAGGTTCTAACATACATCACTTGCAACCAAGCCACGGGAGAAAAACTTGGTGACCCAACAAACCAGAAGAACATTAGAAGGGAGCCAAACCATAAAACTCTAGCCCCATTACGCCTAGGCAAACATAGAATAAAGAAAACCAGGAGAGAATTGAGTCGAAAAAGGACCTCGCCCTAGCCAAAGAACCTAGCCAGGTCCCTTCCACCATCTAAATCTCCATCATCCTCCCCATCTTTTCCTACATTATCAGCCTCTGCAAAAGCCATAACTCATGCAACTTTGTTGCTTTGCATCGCTATCTAACAGAAAAATGTTGTGTTTTGTACTTCTAAGAGATTTTTCGGAGTGCCATTTTTTGTGGAGATTATCTTGCTGCTTTTACCAATTGGGTAAGTGCATAAAGATGAGTCCCACTTAGGGGGAAGTTCACACATTGGGAAATGCACCACTAGGAATAGGGCATTGTTTTATAGAAAATGGGAACTTGTTATGCTTTGGGTTCCCGAGCCAAAAACTCATAAAACGGGGTTCTATTATTTACAAAACAGGGCCCAATTTTTTAAAATATATATTTTTAAATAATGGGGCACCATTTTGTAAAAGTTTTTTTTTTTAAAATCCCTACAAAGTCATTTTTGCACTTTATATAATGGGAACCCAGCATATTTAAATAACAGGGCCTCATTATTTGTAATTTTAGAACCAAACCTGCCATGTGCATTGAGTTAAGGCTTCGGGAAAGCCATGGAATTCCCAAACCTTAGACTTGGACCTACAAGTTCAAGCTTGTATCAATGACATGCTCAAATACTGACTTTTGCCAAATTTTTCATTCCTATTATCAAAGAATTTTTTGACGAAATTAAAATACATATCAGATTCCATTGTGTAGATTCTGAATATGTAATTTAAAAAAAAAAATTATTATTTTCTCTTATTTTCAATTAATTTATGCTCAATCTAGTCCATAAAATTGAAATATTAATTGATTGTATTTATTTAATAACTTATTTGTTTTAATGTTTTTAGAAAAAAAATTATGTTATCAATCTGCATAAAATTTGTTTCTATTTGAAAAAAAAATCAAAAAAGGATAAGTTTAGGTCAAATTATGTGGGTCATAAATGACGAGTTTTTAAAATGACAATTAGGGCCAATTAAAAATTAATTAAAAATTAAAAATTAAAAGAAAAAACAAAAAATATGCTCATCAATATTTAGTGTGTTACAAATCATTTCCCAAGAGGGTTTGAAAAAGTAATATTTTTTGTATCAAAAAGTGTGAGCCATACGCGTGCATGGTATGGTCCTGAAATGGGCATTTTTAAAAAGTGGTTTTTAGAAATCCCTTTTGAAAGTCAATTTCTATTATTGGGGTATTAAAATAAATTACATATTTGGAAACTAGACTCCAAGTGCTATATTCCGTAGTGTTGAATTTTTTCAAGATTCAATCTCTAAGTGCTTCAAATTTTCAGCTCAAATGTGGCAAAATCTGAAAATTAGGAGAAACAGTTCCACTTTTTGGCCGAAAAGTGGACTCAACTTCTTGTAGTGACCCTATTGTTCATAACAATTTTAGATTATATTTAATATTTTTGTATACAATTATCTTAAATACTACTAGATACAAATTTATTTTCACATAGCTTGCCTACTCGTAAGTGTTAAAGTTTAATCATATCTTGTTTTAGTTACCAACTAGGGTGTTTTCTATTATAATGATTTTTTAGCAGTAGCTTGTGAACTAAGAGAACCTGATAACTTTTATTATAGGAAATAAATATGTGAAGTATGACAACGAGGATTAAACTATAAAACTTTTTAGAGAATAAATTTGAGATGTAAAAGGCTTGCTAATAGGCCTCAAAGGGTTGATCAACTTCTACAATCAAAAGAAGAAGTTGTATGGAAAAGACTAGAGAAATGTTGGATTAAAATTAATTTTGATGATGTCAGCATCAAAAGTAAATCCTGGCCCTTAGAATGTTGGCCTTGTAACTAGGAATGAATTTGAAAACATACTAGCAATTGGTGTTCAAAAATTGGAAGAAAGAACTAACAATGAGGTGGACTCTCAAGCAACACTTCTTGCAATCAATCTAGCTATTTGTCTTTCAGTATCAAAACTATAGCTTGAAGGTGACTCTCGGGTTATAGTAAACTCAATTATGAAGGGAAAAGCACAAAATTAAAAATTAAAAAAGTTTATTAAGATTATTAATTCAAAATTGACTCACTTTCAAGATTTCAAACTTTCTCATATTAAGCAAGAAGGATTTAGGGTGGAAAAAAAGCTATTGAATTGTGGCTATATAAATAGAGAATGTAGTACACTCGAATGGTGGGAATATTTTGGTGAAGTGAAACTTGATGAAGAAGTAATGTGAGAGGGGAGAAATGACTAATGGGATAAGCCTTTACTCAAGTGTGTGAGGGAAAAGTGAGAAAAAAATAATCTAGTTGAAACGGACTAGTATGTAGTGCATCGCCATTTGGAATAATAACAGTGATGAAGTAATTGTATTTACCGATGAAGGTGACATATCCATGTGAGTTGGTGTGAGATGAATAAGTAATGATGGAATTGGCTTAATTGACCAAAAACTAGGATATTTGGAGTAAATTGTTTATGAACATGGTGTTGTTTGAAAGGGTGTTAGTATTTGCAGGGAAAGTTTAGTATTCACAGGTTCTTTTAAACCTATCATGGAAGAAAAATTTTACTCCTAACAGACAAAAAACAACTTTCATTCATGGGGAAGATCTTAGAAGAGAGAATGATGAATATTTTTAAGATTGAAGACCCATGTTTTCTGAGGATACTGGATCTGTCCTTGTGAGAGGATTTTATGAACTTAGAATTCTAATATTGCATGAATGCAGATGTTGCCACAATATTTTTTGCTTTGTGTTTACCATTGGGGAACAAGAAAGATGTGCAATGGATAATGCAAGAGTGTGTGAAGGAAGAATATAAGTTTGGGATTATGAGATTTTGCCAAGATAAAGGGCACAATGAAGCACAAAAGAGAGACAATAGTATGACAAGAACAAATCGTATTTCCATCAATATACAAATGATCAACTAGATTAACCAATACAATAAACATAAGCCTTCATATATAGGAAAGGAAAAATGGATGTGTGAGCACACAATCATGACACGTGGCTCAATGAGAAACAAAAATAGGTAAGAAAAAGTAGGGATAGGTAGGAGAAATAATATAATATTCTACAAGAGGCGAATCACCCACCGAATGTGGAATGTAATAGCAAGATAAGACCACAAAAGGTGGAATTTATCCTACAAGCTACATCCTTATGTGCACACTTCCCTAATTGTCTCATATCCAAACTATGATGAGATGCATTATCCTAAGTTAACTTAAGTAAAGTGTAATTATGAATAAATAATTACACCAATACCCCCACTTAAGAGCAACTTAGGGGAATGAAGACTCAAGTCAACAATGCAAGATGGGTCCCGACTACTAGGCCATGATAGGTACCCATGTACAATATGAAAATGCAAGCAAACCTATTCAATGCAATATCTCACAAATGAAGAAAGGGAGAAAACCCAGTGGGAAAAAACTCCCCACCAAAAGAGAGATAAATGTACAAAAGACTCTCAAAGAAGAAGGAAAAAATCTAAAAGAGGAAAAATTCCCCCCATAAGAGAGGAAGGAGAAGTCAGCTAACCCCTCCTAAAGAAACATCTTGCACCCCTAAAAGAGCTTGCAACTATTGGAACTTACTCTCAGTGAAGGGTTTGGTGAATATGTCTGCAACCTACTCTATTGTAGGAGAATACTGCAAATCAATGACCTACTCCTAAATTATCTCTTGGATGTAGTGCATATGAATCTCGATGTGTTTGTTCCATTGATGCTGAACCGGGTTCTTCGAGATTACAATAGCACTTAGATTGTTACAATGTAGAACTATCAGTCATGGAGTGTAGAACCCAAACTAAGTGATAATATGCGAAAGCCAAATAGTCTCAGTTTCTATGTTAATAGCCCCTCGATACTCAGCCTCAGTTGAAGAGAGAAAAATAGCATGTTGCTTCTTGCTCTGCCAATAAATGGGGCTAGAACCAAGGTGGAAGTTGTAACTAGAAGTAGACTTACGATCATCAAGATTGCTAGTGCAATCAGAGTCTATGTATCCAACCAAGCGAAGTCTTGTGCTTGCTGCATAGTGAATCTCATAATGATGTGTACCTTGGATGTAGTGTAGGTGCGTTTGGTAGCTTTCCAATGAAGCTCCTGTGGCTCCTTCATGAAGTGGGAAACCATGCCAAATGCAAATGAAATATGAGGGCATGTGTGAGTCAAGTAGATGAGACTACCCACAAGCTGACGATACAATGTGGCATTAACTGGTGGAGAAGAGCACTTATACTCAAGCTTGACTCCTGAAAGAAAGGGAGTCGATGCAGGCTTACAATTAGCCATATGAAAGCGTGCAAGTAGATCAAGAGCATACTTGGGCTGCAATAGTGTAATCCTAAAAGGTGATTGTGAAATCTCTATCTCAAGAAAGTAGTGCAAAAGACCCAAGTCGGTCATATAAAATATGTCATGCAAAGCAGATTTGACACTGCTAATGATGGATGAAGTACTCTCTGTAATGATCAAATCATGAACATAGAGCACAAGTATCAAGTGTGAGTCATCATGTCACAAAATGTAGACTTTCAGATTGGAATTAAACTTGGTGAACCCTGCTGAGAGAATAAAGGAATCCATCTTGGCATATCAAGCCCTGGGGGCTTGCTTAAGACCATAGAGAGATTTCTTTAGTCTGCAAACCAATGAAGAATCTTGGATGAAACCCTCTAGCTACTACATATATAACTCTTCATCAAGATACCCCAAAAGAAAATAACTCTTCACATCCATTTGATGTACAACCCAACCATTAGCTACAACAATAGCAAGTGTCAAGCGAATGGAGTTCACCTTGGCTACGGGTGCAAAGGTCTCAGTATAGTGAACATCTAGAACTTGTGAGAAACCTTTCACAACAAGTCACTCCTTATACTTATCCACACTACCATCTATTGCAAACTTGGTCTGATAGATCCACTTACATCGAACCATCTTTCTCCCCTTAGGGAGAGGGACTAACTCCCATATGTTTTTCCTCATCAAGGAACTATACTCTTCCTCCATAGCTTGGTCCCACTCGGGAACCCCTAATGCTTCCTGAAATGTTTGTGGATCTGAAGCGATAGCAATGTATGCATGTGGAAGGTCTTGATGCTATGATCGAGTCCTCTGTGTATCTGAAGGATCCCCAACAAAAGAACTCGTAGAATCAAGTGTCTATTGAGCCCAACAAGGTCTAGGTGGAGGTGGAGAATGAGGCTCCTCAATTGCAAGTGGATCTTGGGGACATGTAGCCCTATGAGTCAGAGTTGAAGGAGTCTCGCCATTTGAATCAATCTCATCACTATCCACAATGGAGGAAGGTAGATGAGGAAGGGAGGCTAAGCTAGGTGAGCGTTCCTCAAAATGAACACTCCTCTCAGTAAACACCTCATGTGTCTAAAAATCCATCAATCAATATTCCTTAACACCCTTGGGATATCCAACAAAAATACAAGGCCTACTTTGAGGTTCCAATGCCTTGCATTTTTGTGGAGGAATATGAGCCCATGCTGGACACCCAAAGACTCAGAAATATCTCACAATCGATTTGCTACCAACACAAGCCTCAAAAGGAGTAATACTTGTCAAAGATTTGCGAGGAACCGATATTGGATGTGTGTGGCACAATTGATAGCTTCTATCCAAAAGGCAAGATCAAGAGAACATGCATGTATCATACATCTAGCCATTTCCTTGAGAGTTCTATTCTTGCATTCTACAACTTTGTTCTACTGTGGAGTGTAGGCAACTGAATCCTGAAGATCAATCCACTCGAATGTACAAAAATCCTCAAGTATTTTGTTCACATATTTCCTTCCATTATTTGTGTGAATAATCTTTATCAATTTCCTTGATTTCTTCTCCACATGAGCCTTGAAGTCTAGAAATTTGTCAAACACTTCACACTTATGAATAAGAAAATAGACCCAAAAGAAGTGGGAGTAGTCATCAATGAAGTTGATGGTAATGGTCTTGCTACATTGTTGTGAACAAGTTGAAGAACTTCCAAAGCTCTCCAAGCTTTCCCCTTATCAAAATTCTCCTCGAGATGCTTGCCCATGGAACATCCTGAACATACACTTTCTAAAAAACTAATTTGAGGTAGACCTATGACCATGTCTTTAGTGCTAAGCCGCTGAAGATAGAGGTAGTTGAGGTGACCAAACCACTCATGCCATGGCTTACTTTATGAATTTCAATGAGTAAGCAAGGCCCTAGAAGGAGAAATTGGTACAAAGTGGGAGAATGAATAAAGCCTTGAGTTGTCATTGACTTGTCCCACTGCTACCAAGGCATCATTATCAAGTTCTTTTACCACAACTGAATTAGGTGTAAAATCAACCTTTTTGCCATTCCCATAGTGAGTGATTTGGTAGATATAGAGAAGATTGGTAGACAAGTTAAGAATATAAAGAAAATTCTCAAATGTTCCATCATCCATGTCAACCGAACCTTTCCCTTCAACCTCAACTTGAGTATCATCACCTATGTAATTGTGAGGTACCTTTGATGGCTCTAATGAAGAAAACTGCTCCTTTGTAGAACCCATGTGATAAGAGGCACCCCAGTCAAGTATCAACAGCTATGAAGAACCTTTTTTAGCCATAAATTCTTTCCCTTTTCCCTTATGAGGAAGAGGAACAAGATGAATCCTTCTTGTTGTAGGCGAATAGCAAATTGATGTTGTTCTTCTTAAGAAGATTTGTCAACTCATCAACTTGCTTGGTGTTTTATCGATGCTCATCATGATCATACTTCTTGCAATAATCACAAGTTGGTTTGTCTTTCTTAGGTGGAGTCCCCTTCTTGGAAGAGGATGAAGAACCGCCTTGTGATGGAGAGGATGATTGTCCTTTTTTATGTTGTGGCTTTTACTTAGATTTCTTCTTCTTCTTCTTGGAATCTTTTCCTTGACTCCCTTGACTCCCTTGATTAGCCACTAAAACCTTGGACTTTGAAGACTTGAGAATCCCCATGTTCAACAACTTAGATTGTTCCAATATCAACATTTCCGTGAAAGCATCAAATGAAGGCATAATGTAGGAACTCCCCACTATCAAATGGTGAGTTTGGATACTAGAAACAAATGTTGCATATTCAGATGAAAGCTTGTCCAACAAGTTGAATGTCAACTGAGCATCCTTTTTGTCAATTCCAGAAATCCTTAAGCTATGCTCTTCACTCATTTTCTTTAGTGACATAATCTTGGATTGTATCAAAGCTCTTGGGATCGAAGTTGGTGAGCTCATTGTCAATCTTGTAGCCTCTGATTTTATCAACTTGACCATACAATTTCTGAAAGATAACCCAAGCCTCTTTGATTGTAGAACACTTCTCAATATGAAAAATGAGGTCATTTGATACATACTTACGCACAGTTCTAAGAGCCATGCAATTCTTAGTGAGTCATTCTAATGGAGCATTAGGATCAACCCTAGGATCTAGTGGCGCTGCTATTGTTCCATGTATGTAATGCATGAGTCCTTTTTCCATTAGTTTTCTCCATGCTTTAATTTTCCAAGATGCATAATTATGAGGAGTTAAAGGTGGAATTTTATGACTCATAGCAACAAAAATGAAAGACCACAAGGAAAGAGAGGCACAATCACACAAGATATCCCCCCAAATTCACTCAATCAAAGAACTCCTCGCAAAACGATGATTTGGCACTTTATACTTAGTGTGTGTACAATGGGACACTTGAAAAAAATGGCAAAGTGGACTTTTGATTTCAAATTTACAACTACCTCAAAGAGACCAAAGGAGACTCAAACAGGATATGCAAGAGATCTAAACTAAGATCCAAGAAAATTACAAAGACCAAGTAGGCCAAAAAAGACCAATTTCTGAAAGTACAATATCCACTCAAAATATCTGCAAACTGATGATAGATTTTGAAAGTAGACAAAAAAATATGCACTTTTAAAAAAAATGACACCTGAAAAGGAGGTCGCATGAGCCCAAACGAAGCCTTTGAAGTTGCAAAATTGAGGATTGGATAGGTACTATTGAGAGAATCTGAAAATTATGAGAAAAGTGTTCACTAAAATCAGAAAATAACCACACCACTATGGAGAGGACGAAAAATTTAGCCTAAATAAAAACAAAATGCACCCAAAAAGGAGCAAAATTGAGCAAGTTATGACCCTCCAAAGTTGACCCAAAAAACCAAACTGATCAACGAAGAGTAATCTAAAAAATTTTAAAGAAATTTGATGCAAGCTGACGTCAGCAATTTTCTATGTTAAATTTGATGGTTGTATGACTATCAAAATGGTCATCCCACCCTTCTTCCTGGCTGTATGGATATGCTGACATGGTGTTGACTATATGGATGACGTACCAGTCAACTAGGTAGCTGACATGTCACTGAGTTTATCCACAGACCAATGGCCTCCTGCCATGTGGCAGACATGGTTTCATTGAGGGGAGATGATGTGTTGCAACAATGATTAGGAGAAGTTGTTGTCACAGGGGGCTGGGATCAATAGCGGTGGCTGGGGCCAGTTTGGTTGTTGAGGCCAACCACGGTGGCTGACGCCGATGAGAGATCATCAGGAGTGAGCCAAGTGAGGCTGCTGGGAGTGAGTCCGCAGGCTATCGAGGAACCTGAAGTGGTTGCCAAAGAATGGGAGCTACTGAGAATGATAGCTGTCGGGAGAGGTGAAAGTCGAGGACAATGCCAACACAGGTACAGGTATGATACACCTACAGTCTGTGCAGGTTACAGGTACGGGGGTGGGGTCAACATACCCCCCCCCCCCTTGAAAATAATATATATATATTTTTTTCAAAAAAAAATTTTGCCTATGAAAATGAAATTTTTTTGCAAATTTTTTAATTTTTATTTTAAATTTCAAAAATCCATACCATACCGCCCAAATTGGGCAAAATTTTTCCTCCAAGCCCAAAAATGAACTTCCTCTAGAATAGGTCACGTTTATACATGATTTTTATGGAAACGGCCTCTCGGACACAATGGTGAGGTTGAAAATGCTCTAGGATCCCTTTAAAATGTGCAGTACCTCAGATCCGAAATTAGAAGCCTTCAAAGATGTCTCCCAAAACCAATCAATGAAGCCCCAATGGCTCTGATACCCTATGATATTTTGCCAAGATCAAGTGCACAATAAAAAGCACAAAAGAGAGATAATAGTATGATAAGATCAAACTGCATTCATAACAATATACAAATGATCAACTGGATTAACCAATACAACGAATATAGGCCTGCATATATAGGCAAGGCCAAATGGATATGTGAGCACACAATCATTACATGTGACTCAATGAGAAACAAGGGTAGCTAAGAAAAAGTAGGAGTAGGTAGGAGAAATAATATAATATTCTACAACAGGTTGATCAGCCACCGAATATGGAATGTAACAACAAGATAAGACCACAAAAGGTAAAATTTCTCCTACAAGCTACATCCCTATGTGCACACTTCCCTAAGTGTCTCATATCCAAACTATGATGAGATGCGTTGTCGTAAGCTAACTTAAGTAAAGTGTAATTATATCATATAAGAATAAATAATTACACCAACAGGGATGCATAATTTCAAGGCAATTGCATGGCCACGTCAAGCTTTTATCACAAAGAGTAGGTAATGGATCCAATGTTGGCAAATGCACACTCTAATGAGACATTGTAGGTGATTGAAGGTTTTGTCATTGATGGCAACCTTACAATCCCATGACATCGGCACTAGCAAGATCAGACTCTACACCGACACTCAAATCACCGACATCGGCAGTGAAAGGAAGCATACCAGCATAGAGGCCGATAGGATTTTCATTGTAATATATTTTTATTATTATTGTAAAATCATTATAAGCCGACTTGGTAATGTTGTAAAATGACTCATATATATAAGAGATCATTGTAGAACATTTTTGAAAAAGAATGAAGGAAGGTAATAAGGCAGACCTATTATGCGAATTATAGGTTAAGGGTTTATGTAAGAAGCAGAGCAGAAACCGGTACTAGATCTGGCATTATAGATGCTATTTTGAAGCAGTACAAGATACTGGATTTATATAATCCATTTTTTAAGTCAGTGAGACTTCCTATTTTGTATTTGAGCAATGTGCTCTAGGCACTTGGCCTTCCTGCATGTGCAGGCCCCTATTGTAGTAGTAATATTTTCTTATTGGCCAGTAAGTGAATATTGTGGGTCAAAAATCCCACCGAGGTTTTTCCCACATCGGGTTTCCTCGCTAAAATATTGTGTTATGGTGTGCTTTTCATGTGGTTGTTGTTATCTCTATTTATTGCATTACTTTCAGTTTACCAGTTTACAGTATTAATATGTTCTACATGTTTTAAGTTAAGAAATTTCTCTAACTGATTAGATACTGATTCACCCCCCCTTTCAGTATCTATGGGAATCCTAACAATTGGTATCGGAGCCAAGTTCTCTATTTTCAGAAGCCTAACAGCTTGAGGAAGATCTTGACACTGATAGAGATGGAAAACTTGATGAAACAACTTGAAGCAGCTCTCTCAGACTATGATGGAAAAAAATTGAAAAATATCAAACTTGAAGATGATCTAAAAGCAGGTTAGGATATTATTCAAGCACTTCAAGAAAATCTTACTATTGCAAGAAACAAGAGAAGAGAACTTTGTGAAAAGATGCAATTTGAGAATGATGAAAAGGAAACTCTTAATGATATGATAAACAAGCTGAAGCAAGAGAACATGACAACAAACAATGAGATGCAAGATATGACTATGAGATTTTGTAAGGAAATTAAAGATAGAAAGAAGAATGAAGAAGATCTGACTAGAAGACTAAGTGATGCTGCAAATGAAAACACAAGAGTCAGCTATGAAAATGATTTGTTGAAGATAGATCTGATGCACACATAGAATGACTCAAATGAACTAAAGAGGCAAAAATAAATCTTAGAAAGAGAACTAGATACTACAAATCAACATAAAGAGAAATTCAAGAAAAGCTCAGAAGAACTTGGTGATTTGTTGAAGAATCAGAAACCTAAAGGTGACACATGTGGAATTGGCTTTGAAGCAGGAGAAAGCTCCAGTACTGCAAACACATAGGATCATAGCAAACCGGTAAGACAACCTACTACTTATAAATTCAATGGCAAATGATTTAACTGTAACAAGTATGGTCATAGAGAAAATCAATGTAGATCTAGAAGTAATCAGAATACCAATGCACCCACCCGTCAATGTTCAAAATGCAACAAAATTGGTCATAACTCTAAAAATTGCAGAATGAATGTAAGATGTTATGTTTATGGAAGATTTGGACACTTATCTAATCAATGTAGAACACAAACCAGCATAAGTTATGGGAAGGCTATTCATAAAAATAATGTGACTTTTTATGCTTGTAACAAGATTGGACATAGTGCAAAATTCTGTAGAAGTAAGGCACCACCGACAGACAACAAAGGTTCTAGTTTGAAAGGAAAAGAAAAAGTTGAAGAAGTTAAGCAAGAGTTCTCAAAACAATCGATTAGAAAGTCAGACTTAAATAGTGTTGGGAATACTCCTCCATCGGTAGAACCAAGCAACACTCCACCGATAGAAAAAAGTAGCACTCCACTAGAAGGAGTCTCTTCATCTAATTGAAGAAAATTCTTTTGAGGGTTTAGCAATCAAATAAAAATCATGCTATCATTCCCTCGGTTGATGGTGAGAAGTAGAAATTACTTCTATACCGACAAATAAAGTTAAGTGACTACTTAACTGACATGCATTAAATGTGGTAGTTGGCAAATTGACACTATAAATTAGTGTTTTTGGCTCCATTTTACATACCAACAATTCAAACATTCGAAGAGCGCAAAATTTCCAGAGCTAAGGCATTTCGAGCAAAGAGGCAAAGCATTTTAGTAGGCAGAAAAAGGTATTTATAATCATGGCATCCTCTTCTGTACCTGAATTCATAGAAAACCCTACTGTAGTCGAGGTAATCAAATGCCCTAGGCCCGTATTTCATCTATTTCTCGAGATAGCTAAAAAGGATGATAATGTTGGTGCATTTTCCCAAATCCCCAAAGGAGTTGTTTTTACAAAAGACCCTAGAATGTACATCCATTTCCATATAGAAGAATTAGGAGATGAAGAAATTAAGAACATGTACAAAGTTGTCATGTGTGATGATTTTGCTAATGTGAAACCTGAACACAAAATTATTAAAACCCTAGAATTCACTGAAATCCTCAACATTTTGGATTTCCCTAAGGAAGTTATTAGGATAGTATTGAGCAGGGTACATGGTGCATTCTTTTGGCTAGATTCGGTTCATAAATTTACCAAGGAAGCTGTGAAAGATGTAACAGGGTTACCTTCCACCAATAACAAACCAGACAAGACAAAGAAGGTCTCAAATGACCTGATAATGAACCTAACAGGTGCAACATCCAAAAAAAGGTCTTTAAGGGTGAATGATGTAACTAACATAAATGTGAGATTCATTAGCATGATTCTAGGTTACAAAACAACTCATGCTAACAGACTTAACTCAGTTTCCATCTTATGCATAAAAAATTCTCATGATATGGTTAAAGATAATGTGAAAATTGATGTATGTGAATGGTTAAAGGATGAACTTATTGACAATTTGGGAAAGATCAAGAAGGATAAGAAAGGGACATTTAGGTCTGGCAATTTACTTGTATGTTTAATGCTACATATAACAAAATAGGTGCCCGGTATAGGCAACAAGAACCTTGGATTTGACATACCAGTAGGGAAACAATTATCTAACTTATTGAACAATATGGCTGAAAACAAAGAGAAGAATATCAATGAGTATTTTCTAGCATTGAAGACTCGGATGAAAAATAGAGTCAGACTGTGACAAGAAATTGTAAATAAATACAAGGATGAGATATGTTTTGTCATCAAGAAAGATGAGATCTAGATGGAAGCAATTATCCCAAGAACAATTTGGGTTACTAAAATGGGTTATGAGACTGATTACCACATCATTGAAACATATGCAAAAGCCCTTCTGGAAGCACCCAAGGAACCTAAGGAAGAGGTATTCGGTAGTGCTGAAACCATTGAAAAAAAGATCCAATCAAAGAAAAATGTAAAGGTTGAGGCAACAGTAAGAAGGGGATCTCAATAGGCAAAGGCTATAAAGGAAGATGTACTCAAGAAAACCGACATCACTGAAGATGAGTTAGAAGCACTGCAGCCTGAAATTCACCTTTCACCGATAGCTACTTCTTCAGAAAGTGATATGCCTGCAACATTTAAAAGAGTTGTAAGGAAAAGAGAACCTTCACCAGCATCCAAACCTTCACCTAGAAGAACCAGTCAAAAACAATAGGTAGTGAGGTCCTCAGTCAACAGGACAACTCCTAAGAAGAAGAAGTTGACACAAAAGAAAAGGACTCAACAAAATATTACTCTGATTGACAGACTGTTTGATGAAATCATAGAAGAAGGAAAACTTAAAAACATCAACAAAATATATGACTCACTATTAGTTGATGATAAAGAAAAGGTTGAAAATAGTGTTATTTTACACTTGGATATCTACAAGAAGTTCTTGATGCAAGTTGTTGATGAACTACTAGATGAACTATTCAAGAGACTAGAAGCAAGAAGACAAGCTAGTGTAGAGCATGACAAGAAAATAAAAGTTGAAAAATTACTTGTTGTCTACCCAGTTAACTCTCTGAAAGAAATAGATGATCTAATTGCAAAGTCTAACCAGTCAGTATTCTCTACTGCACACCCACATATTGCACTAATGGTTGGAAGAGTAAATGAGATTGCAAAGGAAACTGAAAATGCATGGGATATATTCCTTGTTGAGAAGGAAAAACGGGAAGAGTATAGAAACCCTAAACCAATCAAGGTATATTAAAAAGACAAGGATAAGGGAAAAGGAAAGGTTGGTGGACCTCCAAGCATCAAAATAAGAGATAATTTATCCCCAAAACCTTTGGTTACTCCACCGGTAACAATAACTGCAGATCAACCGGCTAATGAGAGTATGGATGTATCACAAGAGGATACAAATCCCAATTCTGAGGTACTATACATAGTTGATGTTGATACTCAGAAAGTCAACATTATAATAGACAAGGACACAACCGGTAAGATAGATATGGTAGTGAGCCATCAGTAAATAATAAAATAGATAACACACAAGGAAAACTGACAGATGGTAACACAGATCAACAAACAGAGCAACAAACTCCCTCTCAGCAATAGGATCATGTGGAAACAGTGCCACCGGCAACAAGAGAGCAACAAAAACCTCTACTTAAGGAAATGGAAACACAGACTAACCTACCAGAGGTCACTACAAGCAAGGATATTTCTCCCATCAGCAGAATTCAGAGCGTTGACCCTTCAACTGCAGGATTTAAATCAAAAAATGTAACTGAAGTTCTTTTAGATTCTATAAAGAAAATAAAAGATTGTAGTTCACAGGCATATAAGGCTATAGATGACACAATTCCCATTTTGAAGATGATAGCTCCAAACTGCAATGTAGATAATAAGGATTCTTTGAGTCAACTCAACACTTTGTCTAGGTATATTACTGACAACACAGTAACAGTTGAGCAAATAAAGGAAGAAGAATTCAAAGAGAGGTTCGAAAAAGAAAACTAGAAATTCTTTGAGGAACAAATAAAGAAGTGTACAAGGTAGTTTGACACACTTCTACTAGAATTGTGCAGGACACTTGAGGAGTTCAAAACTTTGTACAAAGACACTTGTAAGACAAACTTTTTGACAGTTGACATAGACAAGAAAATGAGCAAGAAACAGGAGGAAATTAATAAGCTAGCTGACAATTTTATTAATTCATCTGATTCATTATCAATTTTTGAGCAAAAGATAACAGGTTTTGAGGAAGAGTTACTAAAGCTAGAAAGAGAAAAAGAGAAAATAAAAAGTAAGGCTAAGGATCTGAAATGGAGATTAAGTCCAAAGTTGGACTACCTCGCATGTTTAAGGAAAAAAATATCTGATGCATTAGTTCAAGGACAGAAAACACCAGCAGAGCAAATGCAACACCTCACTGGTACTGTTCAAAGAACAGAGGCAGCAATAAAAGATAGTAAAATGTTTCTTAAAAGCCTAAATTTGGTTTTGGCGGATCTTTTTCAAATTGTAACCACTCGGTTACAAGGTTGAGACAGGAAACCATACTCTATTGACACTTTGACAACCTTAGTCATTGATGCCAAAGGGGGAGTAGTGGTATGAGAAAATAATGAGCTAAAGACTCATCTGCTCAGGGGGAGTTCACACATTTTTGGTTCACAAATTTTTGGTAACATATTTTTGGACTACAGTTTTTGAATTTTCTCATGAGTGTTGCCATCAATGCCAAAGGGGGAGATTGTTGGCACATGCACACTCCAATGAGACATTGTAGGTGATTGAAGGCTTTGTCATTGATGGCAACCTTACAATCCCATAACACTGGCAAGGCATTCCACTAGCACTAGCAAGATTAGACTCTACACCGACACTCAGACCACTGACACCAGCAGTGAAAGGAAGCATACTGACACAGAGGCCGACAAGATTTTTTTTGTAATATATTTTGTTTATTATTGTCAAATCATTATAAGCCGACTTGGTAACATTGTAAAATGACTCATATATATAAGAGATCATTGTAGAACATTTCTGAAAAAGAATGAAGGAAGGTAATAAAGTAGACCTATTATGCGAATTATAGGTTAAGGGTTTATGTAAGAAGCAGAGTAGAAACCGGTACTGGATCTGGCATTATAAATGCTATTTTGAAGCAGTACAAGACACTGGATTTATATAATCCATTTTGTAAGTCAGTGAGACTTCTTATTTTGTATATGAGCAGTGAGCTCTAGGCACTTGGCCTTCCTACATGTGCAAGCCCCTATTGTAGCAGTAATATTCTCTTATTGGCCAGTAAGTGATTATTGTGGGTCACAAATCCCACCAAGGTTTTTCCCACACTGAGTTTCCTTGCTAAAATATTGTGTTATGGTGTGCTTTTCATGTGGTTTCTATTATCTCTATTTATTGCATTACTTTCTGTTTACCAGTATACAATATTAATATGTTCTGCATGTTTTAAGTTAAGAAATTGCTCTAACCAGTTAGATACTAATTAACCCCCCCCTCTCAGTATCTGTGGGAATCCTAACATCCAAAATGTAGAGTCTGGGCTGCCATTGAGGTTTTTTCTCCTATGGGGTGTGGATAGTGATAGAGAGACAGCTCGAGTGGAGGAAAAAGGAGGATGAAACCACATCAAGGAGTATTTCTGTAAGGAATTTAACTAGTGCAACAACTTCCTGCACTATCCTTGAGAGGAGGGTAATCCAAAACATTTTACAGATCTTCACAAAAGTTATAGACAACAGAAATAAATATAATAACATTCAAACCATAACATAATGATTTACGTGGGGAAAACCCTTTCGGGAGAAAAACCCCACACTCCAAAAGCTGCCCAATATATTATTCAACAATAAAAATAGATTACAATATACTTGCAGAGAAAGCTCTTTGCAGGAATACCACTAATCGAAGATTCCTAGGTAACTCAATAGCCATAAGACTCTTACACACAACCTCTATCCTACACACCTCACTTATAGGATATACAATATAAGTAATTGTCAAATGGTATTTTAAAACCATGGGCTAAAACCACCCAATAATGTGTAGCCGACCTTATCTCCCTTCTAGATTCCCTATGAAATGTCCCTCCCTTTTTACAACTCATTTATGTGTTCGATGTATTTTGTATTTCCTATTTCAGGAGTACAAACTTCTGGAAGCCATAACTTGAGAACCGTGTATCCTATTCATGAATTGTTTGAAGCGTCGAAAAGCTCGCAAAGTGCTCTATTGCCTTGTAAATAGATACGTTGTTTACATCCATTTTTCAAGGTGTTTTGAGGCCTCAAAAATCCTCAAAATCAAATTTAAACCTTTCATTGGACCCTCCAAAATAGAATATTTAATATCTTCAAAAATAGTTCCGATCTTGCAACGTAACTTTATTGGAATGCTTATCTAGCCAACCAAAAGCTTCAGGGAGAATTTTGTGCCCAAATGAAAACTTACTATAAATAGTAACCTCATGTAAATGTAAGATTGAGACACCATTTTCACAACAAATATCCCACTTGTCGAACACCTTGCAAGAGAAAAGGGAGTATCAACACAATAAATCAATTGCTAAGGGCCATGAGACTCATATACTCTGAGCACTATCTAAGCTTCTCTGTTCTCACAACCTTAGTAAAATAATCTACAAAATTCATCAAAGTTTCTATCTCTGACAAAATTATACTCAACATCAATGTGCTTGGTTTAGGCATGAAATGTCGAGTTCTTAGCTAGGAAAATCACACTCTGACTATCACAATAAATTGTCACAAATCCTTGTTTTATTTCAATATCTGAACACAGTCTCTCAAGAAAAATGGCCTATTTACAAGCATGAGTAGCTTCCATATACTTTGTTTCAATAGTGGACAAAGAAACCAGAGCCTCTCGTTGCACCACCAAATTAAGTAAGTACATAAGCATTGGTGGATCTTCTCCTGTCAAATATCACCTACCTAGTCTGAATCCACATAACCATTAATATCAAGGGAAATCATATCTCCAACTAAATTACCATGATAACACAAAGAATACTCTGAGGTACCCTTCAAATATCTGAAGACTTTTTTGAATGCATCCCAATGAACTCTACTAGGATTAGACATATATCTAGACAAAACTCCCACTGATTGGGAAATGTCTGGTCTAGTAGAGACCTTAGCATATATCAAACTTCCAACTGCACTTTGGTAAAGCACTCTCCTCATTTCTTCCATCTCCGATGAGTTTGTAGGACAATCTACAACAAATAATTTCATTCCAATTGTAAAAGGAACACAAAATGGTCTACAATCTTGCATGTGGAACCTATGTAACACTGAATTCACATACTTACTCTGGCCTAGCCATAGCTTTCTGTTCACTCTATTTCTTTTAATATCCATCCCAAGAATGTGCTTTGCTGCACCAAGATCTTTCATTTCAAACTTAGCAACGAGATGAGACTTAAGTTTTAAAATCATACATTTCCCTTTACCAATAAATAACTTATCATCAACATATTTAATACAATGTACAAGAAATGATCACCATTAGAGTTATAATAAACATAGTGATCAGATTTAGAATGCTCAAATCCCAAACTCAACACATATGTATCAAATTTTTGGTACCACATCCTAGGACTCTGTTTGAGGGCATACATGGATTTCTTTAATTTATAGACCAAATTACTTTTACATTTCACCACATAGTCCTCTGGCTATGTCATATAAATATCCTCCTCCAAATCACCATGAAGGAAAGAAATTTTCACATCCATTTGTTTAACCTCTAAATCATAAGAAGTAGCAATAGAAAGGAAAAATCTAATGGATGTCATTTTGGCAACAAGAGAAAATATCTCACCATAATCAACACCCTCAACTTGAGAGTAGCCTTTTGCAGCCAACCTTTCTATATGCTTCTCAATGTTTCCATTTGAAGCAATCTTTTATTTGAATACCCATTTGCAACCAACAGGCTTTCGTCCTGCACGCAATGGTACAAGATACCATGTATCATTCTTTTTCAAAGTTGTCATTTCTTCTTCCATAGAAATCTTCCAAGATTTTTCATCATTCAAACCTAATACCTCTTCTACATATTTTGGCTCATCAACATTAGTATTCAAAGCAAAAATACATCTACAATCATCAGGTGAATACCTTTAAGGTAGTTGTCTATATCTTGTAGACCTTCGAACAATCTGAGTTGGAGGTTCTTCCTCCTCTTCTGAAGATTCAGAGCTAGATGAGCTCTCCTCAAATTGTTGCCTATCTAGGGGTCTCGATTCAATTCTTTCAGGCATAGAAGGAAATTGAATCACATCTTCCTTTTTAGTCTGTTCTGGCTACAATGTAACAAAAGGAGACTTAATTTCTCTAAAAATAACACTTCTACTATAAATTAGCTTTTGTGCAATAGGGGCCCAAAGATTGTATCCTTTCATACTATAACTATACTCGATGAGGATACATATCACATCCTTGTTCTCCAACTTTGTATTGTTTTCCTCTGGCACATATGCATACGCCTCGCAACCAGAAACTCTAAGATGTCTCAATGAAGGCCTGTGACCTAACCATGCTTTCATAGGCATTTTTATCAATAAGAGCTGATGTAGGAGACCTATTAATAAGGTAGCAACAGTGACAATAGCTTTAGGCCAAATCTTTTATTCTAGACCAACACCACTCAACATACTCCTAGCCTTCTCCCTAAGTGTCCTGTTCATTCTTTCTGCAACTGCATTATGTTGTGGAGAATATAGAGTTGTGTTTTGTCTGTTAATACCACAGTCTTTACAAAATCTATCAAAATCATGAGAATAAAATTCACCACCATTATCAGTCCTCAAAAATGTAATTTTCTTTCCAGTCTGCTACTCCACCATTGCTTTAAATTCTTTAAATCAAGTGAAAACTTCAGATTTACTCTTTAGAAAATATACCCATGTCCTACTAAAATCATCAATAAATGAAACATAATATGTGGATTTTCCAATCGAAGGAACATGTACATGACCAAACACATCAAAATGAATAAGATCCAAAACATCACAAGTTTAATGAGAACTCAAGTAAAATTGGACGCAGTTTTTTTTTCATAAATTTAATGCTCACAGAAATCAAAGTCTAGATTACAATCATTCAAACCTTCAACAAGGTTTTTATTTTTCAAGGTCCTTAGACCCATTTCTCTAGTGTGGCCAAGCCTCTGGTGCCGTAACATAGCTTTGTTTGTAGGTAACTTTGCTTCAGAAGATAGAGCACCCTTAGGTACCCAAAATCCATTTCCATCTATTGAAGGTAAAACCCTCAAATCTTCTATAGATTTACTTTTTATAGAAGTGCTATTACACTCAATAGTGTATGCATCTAGCTTATACAAAGTGCCAAACTTGATGTACCTCTAGCAATTACAATAGCACCTTTAATCATCTTACATCCCATTTTTGAAAAGACTACTAGCACACCCACATCTATCAATTTTCTCATAGATAACATATTTCCTTTTAATCTAGGGATATGAAACACACCAACAATCCTTTTTATTCTACCATCAGAAAACCTGATTCTAGCTTTACCTCAACCAACAATGTCTACATGTGAATCATCACCCAAGTACACCTTACCTCCATTAAATTCTTCATATTGAGAAAACCAATCTCTATTGATAGTTATATGAAAAGATGCACTTGAGTCAATTAACCAAGAATCATTACCTGCATGAGTCACCACGGCTACAATAAATGCATCACCATCTTCCTTCTTGGACTTAGAATCAAAATCAATCTTCTTCTTTTTCTTCTTCTTTTCTTCTATGTAGTCCTTATGGATGTGACCTAATTTACCACAATTCCAGCAAATGACTTTGGACTTTCCAAGAGATTTTGATCTCCCTCTCGATTTGGACTTGTCGCGCTTCTCATTCTTCTTACCTTTCTTCGTAGGTATTACATGAACAGTTAGGGCTTCCTGTGAACTAGGGGATACCTTCCCCCACATATCTTCAAAAATTATGGCACCCACTACATCTTCAAAATTTGAAACAACATAAGCACTATTGATAGCCATAACAAGAGAATCCCACAAATTAGGCAAAGAACAAAGAAAGATCTAGCATTTCTCCTCTTCATTCATCTTAACACTAACAAATACTAATTGAACCACCAACATATTGAATGCTTCGAGGTGGTCTACAATTCATCCACCCTCTTCCATATTCAAGGAATGCAATTTCTTCCTGAAGAAAATCTTATTTAATAAAGATTTCACTTGATACATTTCACCAAGCTTAGTCCATAGATTCTTTGTAGTGTTTTGTTCATGGACATTGATCAAAATAGTCTACCAGGCACAGTTTGATTAAACCCTTGTCTTTTATGTCTAGAATATCATATTGAGCAGCCATAGTAGGATCTAAGGGCCTTTGGACATTCCCAACCACAACATCCCATAGATCTCAATCTATTAGCAAATCTTCCATCTTCAGCTTCCACATCTCAAAATTTATTCATTAAATTTCTCCACCTCTATTTTCCTTGATGAACTTTCCATCTAAAAATTCCTCCAATAAGATCAAAATTCTCTTCTCTCCAAGCTCCCACTCAAATTTGGATTTGTTCAAAAAACCCAAAAACCCTCAACTAAAACCAAAGGTGATCAAGCTCTAATACCACTTGTAAGGAACAATAGCGGAACAACTTCCTGCACTAACCTTGAGAGGATGGTAATGCAAATTTTTTTATAGATCTTCACAACAATTACAGAAAATAAAAATAGATATAATAACAGTCAAACCATAACATTGTGATTTACGTGGCAAAAACCCTTTTGGGAGAAAAACCCCACACTCCAAAATCCGCCCAATATATTATTCAGCAATCAAAATAGATTAGAATATACTTGCATAGCAATCTCTTCATAGGAGTGCCACTAATCAAAGATTTAGAGGTAACTCAATAGCCATAAGACTCTTACACACAACCTTTATCTCATGCACCTCATATATAAGAGATATAATACAAGAAACCGTCAATTGGTATTACCAAAGCATGGGGTAAAACCACCTAATAAGGTGTAGCTAACCTTATCTCCCTTCTAGATGCCCTATGATATGCCCCTCCCATTTTACAGCTCCTTTATGTGTCCAATGTATTTTATATTTCCTATTTTAAGAGTACAAACTTCTAGAGGCCATAACTTAAGAGTTGTGTGTCCTATTGACGAATAGTTTGAAGTGCCAGAAATCTCATGAAGTTCTCTATTGCCTTGTAAAATGCTATACTATTTAAGCCCACTTTTAAGTGTGTTTTGGGGCCTCTAAATTCCTCAAAATAAAATTTAAACCTTTCATTGGACCCCTCCAAAATGGAAATTTTAATATCTTGCGACATGACTTTAATGAAATGCTTATCTAGCCATCTACAAGCTTCAGAGAGAATTTTGCACCATTTCATGCCCAAATGAAAAATTACTATAAATAGTAATCTCAAGTAAATGTGAGGTTGAGACATCATTTTCCCAACAATTTCCACAACCAATAACAAATGGAGTAGGCTTTGAGTGCATAGGAGGCCAAGAAGACAAAATAGAAAACAATCTTCAGAAAGAAAAGACTATTGGATTAGTTAGGAGATGTTGACTGGAAAGGATTGGAACTAGTAAGACCTTTTGATGAATTTGGTGGCTCAATGAGTCTAATAGAGGATTTAGATTTTAGGTTTTTGTTGTTTATGTTCATGGACTTGTCATAGATGCTTTTTTTATCACTAAACTGGGCATGAAGTTGTGGTTCCCATTTTCAAGGGGAAGCAAAAACACTTTGTAACAAAATCATACTGTGGGATACCATATCTATTATGTAAGATAGTACTTGTGTAAAATTCATATTATTATCAATAAAATTTTTATACTTTTATTGATAAAAATAGAAAATAAAAAAATTTGAGATGTAAAATTTTAAAATCAAATATCTACTGGTTTATTGTGATATATGATATGTTGTTGATTCTAATGTTGAATGGAATACTTATTCCACTCAATCATATAAATTATATGTTAGAATAGATAAAAAGGACTATTGTTAATCAACTTGGGTTTTGGAAAAAATAAACCCTATTGATGTCCAAGAAGAACCCACAACTAAAATTTATGGAAGAATCTTAGAATGATATAACAATCCAAACCCTTGGCAAACAAAATATTGTTGAGGAAGAAATTGTTCCTCCAGAAATTAAGAAAGTTGATATATTGAAGATGACCTATCTATTCATTTTTTTTTCTTGGTGTTTTATTTTAATTCTTTAGGTGTAAATATGGATGAGGAGAACAATTATAAAAAATTGCTATGTTATTTGCTAGACTCATAAGATAGCCTAGTCATGGATATTGGGAGGAATTCCATCCTTCTAAAGCTAATGGATGTTTCTAACTATTTGGATTTTGAAGATATGGGGAATAAATTATATTTGAGTGTTAGTGTCTTTGTGTGTTTAGCAAAGAGGAAAATATTGGGAAATAATTTTTTAAACCCACATTCTAATAATCCGTTTCCTACATAGCCCATGAGAGAAAATAATGCATGCAATCTTACAGAATGACCAAAATTCAAATATCAAATAGACAAGCCACAAGATAACACAAGATGTATCCTAGGAAAACCCTCATAAGGGAAAAACCTAGCCTCCAGAAGAATCCATACTCCATTGTATTAATCAATTATAAAGAAACATAGAGTTATAATGAATACCTCAAAATCATCAAGCCCTCCAATGCATTCCCATTTGTCCAAGCATAAATCAACAAATTCCATGCCATACTTTACAAATGCAAACCTCCAAAGAACTTAATACAATGATATCCCAAAACCACCAGCCAACCTTAACCACTATTTACATGTGCTTGCTTATATAGACAAAAGCTCACAAAAAAAAAATTAGTGTCAAAGTAAAACCATGTTCTTACCTACCCCTTGACCCCACATTTAATATTGGGTAGTAAGTTTTCTTTTTTAAAATATTTTTCCCCAATATTAAATACTTACAATATAATAATCCCAATGTTACAATACAACTCATCAAGCGGCCCCGAGAATATTCCCAAAGAATCTCTACCTGTTACACATCCTTGTGCAACATCAATTAAATAAATATTACATTACATGTCGATGGGAAACCAAATAATAAATCAATATTACTATTATAACATTACTATGCAAGGTGTACATAACACCTTTTTACCAACAAATAAGAAACAAGAAAGAAGAAATTATAAGTAGTGTGACATATAAATGTTGGAATAATGATATATTTGTCATTAGTGAATACACTTAGTGAAAACACTTATTTGATTTTGAATGGTTATCGAGCTCATCACTCAGTCCACAGCCTATACCGAGCATTCAGTAAAGCTCACCGATTAAACAGTTCAAACCGAGCAGTAAGACTGTCACCGAGCATATGAGACAAACAACAGTTACCGAGAAGTCAGTTCTCACCGAGTCACCAGTGGTTACCGAGTGACACTATATCTACCGAGTCACCACAGCTACCGAGTTCCAAGCTACACTTCGGGACTAGTATGGACCGAGCTTCTACTCTTACCGAGAGCATGACGATGCCGAGTACTGTAGTGGATGCCGTGTATCAGAAGATCACCGAGCCAGCTTGAGGAACCGAGTATCTACCGACTCAGTAATATTTTGTTCACCTATGTAAGGCCGACTTAAGAATGAGTTTATGTTATTAATTTGTATAAGGCCGACTTTATGAAATGTAAATGTAATTATGGACGGTATATATATGTGATGTATTATACCATCTGTAGTATGTATGAAAAATGTAAGATGTATGGATATGCGAAATTAGAAAGAGCAGAGCAGAAACTGCATTAAGGCAGCAGACCAGAACATTTTCGCAGAGTCAGAAAAGGAGCATAATCGACATATCTATCTCAGAAGGAGATCAATACTCAAAGGATCTTATCAGCAATAAAGTTGTAAGTCAAGATCTACTGTTTCATCCTAACAGTTGAATCAGTTTGTAAATCCTTTTACCGGGTAGACTTAACAGTCTTTTGTAAATCTCTTAACCGAGTGCATACTTCATTGTATGTTTGTAAATCCTCTAACAAGGTGGACCTAGCAGTCCAAATTTGCTTCTAATAGGGCAGATCATCAGAAGTGATCATTGTAAGCCTTAACCGGCCAACTTTTACTGCAGTACCAAAGTTTTGTGGGTACCATCCCACCCCAGTTTTACTTTCTATTTGGAAGGTTTCTGGGTCACCAAATCTTTGTGTTATGTGTTGTGAATGATTATATTTTCATGCATGCAGTAGATTAAATGAATGAATGGTTTAATATATGCAAGTGCAGAAATGAATTAAAAGTTTTAAGTGTTACTGATTCACCCCTCCCCTCTCAGTAACTTGGTTAGTCCTGAATATTTTCAACAATTGGTATCAGAGCATTGTGGTTCTCAGAGTAAAAGTTTGACAGCTTGATAAAAGATCAAGACAATGGAGATATTCAGACTTGACAAAGCTATTGAGAATGAAAAGCTAGATCTGGAAATGGCCATAGAACAACTCAAAGAAGCAAGAGAACATCTTTCCCAATCCCTAAAAAGAAGAAAGGAACTAGCAAAAGAAATAAATGATCATGAGTATGTTGAAACAAAAATTGAAGATCTCTTTCCTACAAGTAGTTCAAATGAAGTAGATGAAGCAAACAATGCAATCAAAGAACTCCTAGAAAAAAATGGATTACTGCAAAAAGAAGTAAGGATGCTAAGAAGAGAACAGGAAATTCAGTCTGCAAGATTATGTGAAATCTTGGAACAAAGGAATAAAATGCAAAATGAAATAGAAGGAAGAAACATTGAAATTGTACAGCATGAAGATCTCACCGAGCAACTCTCCAATGCAAATGAAGAGATCAGAATTCTCAAAGAACAGAATGAAAGTTTGAAAAATGAGCTAGATATTCAAAAGCAAGCAAATGAAAGGATGATGAAATCTCAAACAGACTTGGATCAATTAAATGAGCAAAATCTTCACAAACAAAAAGGTAAAGCTGGTCTTGGTTACAATGAAGAAGGTGAATCTTCCGAGCAAGGTAGCCAAAGAAATCAAAGACCTACATGCAATTACTGTGGTAAGACAGGTCACACATCAAACAAATGTTGGAGCAATGGAAAGACAAGATTCAAAGGCAAATGCTATAGCTGTAATCAACATGGTCACAAGGCTAGTGAATGCAAGGAGAAACCAAAATTTGAAGGCAAATGTCACAAATGCAAGAAACAAGGTCACAAGGCATCAGAATGTAGAACAAAGACATTCACTCTAGCAGAACAAATTGTCAAAGCAATATTTGGTTGGGATTACAATACCTGGTGCAGATGTCATTATTGTGGAGAATATGGACACATTGGGATAAATTGTACAAGGCATCATCTAAGGAAGAAAGATACAACCATAAGATGTTATACATGCACTAAACTCGGACATATAGCGAAGAACTGCATGAACACAAAGAAGGTTGAAGATGAAAAGAAAGCTAAAGCTGACAACATTCGGAAACAGATGAGACAGCAGTGGGTTCCTAAATCTACCGAGCAGGATAATTCAAGCAATGGTCCTGTCACTCAAGAATTGGGTGACCCCACCATTACAAATTAGATCCATTAAAGAAGATAAGGAACTGCATCTTCAAAGCCTTACCATAAGCAGTTCCAAAATACAAAAGCATAATCGATGAAATCAGTATTTCCGATACATACAGAAAAGTCACTTACCGAGTTGAATGTTACCGAGCATGGTAAAACTGCAGACCTTACCGAGTTAGGTCAGACATAAGAACACTGAGTTAGGTCAGTCTTACCGAGCAATCGCTAAAGTCATTAAGTCATCTCACCTACCCACTTATCAAGCATTAATGACAGAATTTTAATAAAAAGGGCAAAATCGACTTCATTCTTCACCGCGTTATTCAGCATTCGAAGAGCTTAGGTTTTCAAAGTGCTTAAGGAGATTTAAGACGAATTTGCAGTGAAGGATCTAAAAAGAACTCGTTCCATTCAGCAATGACTTCCACTAGCACCACCAGCAGGAGCAAGGCGAAGAAGACTTCCAATATGTTAGTGAAAGGAGTTGAATGGACAGCGCCGAACTTCAAACTCATTCCAGCGATCGCAGAATCACTCGACCCAAGTGGAGCACAGTCCAGAATCCCTTCCAAGGTACTTCTTATCAATGACATTTGTACTCATTTCAAATGCACTATTCAGGAGTTAGGGACTTTAGAAATGGACAATGCCCTAAGTCAGCTATGTGTTGACAAAACCCTAAAACCCGAGCATAGACATTTGGAAATCAAAGGTTTGACCCATATCCCACACCTACCAAGAAACTTTCAAGTGAAATGGATTAGGTATGTATTGAGCCGTGTACATGATGGGCAACTATGGTTAGATCAACCTATCTTAATAACAAAGAAGATGATTCATAGAATCACAGGTTTCCCGATGTCAGACAAAGCAAAATCCACCAAAACCCTAGGTCGGGACGAACTGCAGGAGTTAACTCTTGCCGAGTGGGATGGCAGAGGATTGAAAATTAACAATGTATCTGATGTTGAACTTAAATTTGGTATTATTATCATTGCATATAAGCTGTATAGTTCCAGTAGGCTAAATAGTGTGGCATGTGAGGCAGTAGACCTTGCCTACAAGGTAGTAAAGAAGAACATGGATTTTGACCTAGCAGAGGTCTTACTAACACAATTCAACAAGAACATGGACAGTATAAGGACATCAAAGAATAATCCATGCAAATTTGGTTCTTTGTTGATTTGCATATTTTTCTATGTACAAAACTTTTTCCCTTCTAAAGGCACAGTAGTATGGAGGAAGGATACTCCAATTTTGTATCAGATAAATGAGTTTATAGCAGAAATAGGTCAGAATTTTGAGATAGTAATGGATAATTATTTTGAAGAATTTAAGGACAAAATGAACAACAGGTTCAGGATTCCTCCTAAGTTGGTAAAAGATTACAAGGATGATATATGCTTCATGGTAGACTGTGATAAAGTTTACATCCAGGCAGCCATACCCCGAGTGGCATGGGTAAAACCATTGCCCTATGAAATTAACATAGATGAAGCAAGGGATATAATAGAAGCCCTGATAAATGAACCAGCCATTCCCAACACCCCTGCATTTGGCACTTATGATGAGGCCAAAGCCAGAATTGAGCTTGAAATCAAGCTTCCAAAGGCCATCACCAGTACCAAGAGAAAGGCAGCTAAAGAAACAGAAGAAACAGAAGAGGAATCAGAAGAGGAAGCAGAAACACATTACACATTCCAAAACATTGATCCATGATAACAATTTTTCAGTTGCAGAGCATGTAATTGAACTTTCAGCCAAAGTTCAAGTTGCATTGTCTATTTGCACAATTTTGCAAGAAAATTGGGATAAGACCTTGGCTCATATCAAACAAGTACACTCAGAGTTTATCTCACACTTTAATATTTCTATTTGAGTTATCTATTCTTTGGCATTATTGTCAAAAAGGGGGAGAATATGGAACATATTATTAGAGACAAAGGGAGAATGATCAAGGGAGAATGTAAATAACAATTGGTATAGAGATAAGTGTATAGAATCATATGTATATTCTATGGGGGAGTTATGTACAGTGAGATATATAGGTATATACAGCAATCTACAATTGGTATCAATATTGAAGAATCAAGTCAGCATGACAGATTCATTTTTGTCTCATAAGTGTTTTTGTCACTAATGCCAAAGGGGGAGATTGTTGGAATAATGATATATTTGTCATTAGTGAATACACTTAGTGAAAACACTTATTCGATTTTGAATGGTTACCGAGCTCATCACTCAGTCCACAGCCTATACCGAGCATTCAGTAAAGCTCACCAATTAAACAGTTCAAACCGAGTAGTAAGACTGTCACCGAGCATATGAGACAAACAACAGTTACCGAGAAGTCAGTTCTCACCGAGTCACCAGTGGTTACCGAGTGACACTATATCTACCGAGTCACCATAGCTACCGAGTTCCAAGCTACACTTCGGGACTAGTATGGACCGAGCTTCTACTCTTACCGAGAGCATGACGATGCCGAGTACTGTAGTGGACGCCATGTATCAGAAGATCACCGAGCCAGCTTGAGGAACCAAGTATCTACCGACTCAGTAATATTTTGTTCACCTATGTAAGGCCGACTTAAGAATGAGTTTATCTTATTAATTTGTATAAGGCCGACTTTATGAAATGTAAATGTAATTATGGACGGTATATATATGTGATGTATTATACCATCTGTAGTATGTATGAAAAATGTAAGATGTATGGATATGCGAAATTAGAAAGAGCAGAGCAGAAACTGCATTAAGGCAGCAGACCAGAACATTTTCGCAGAGTCAGAAAAGGAGCAGAATCGACATATCTATCTCAGAAGGAGATCAATACTCAAAGGATCTTATCAGCAATAAAGTTGTAAGTCAAGATCTACTGTTTCATCCTAACAGTTGAATCAGTTTGTAAATCCTTTTACCAGGTAGACTTAATAGTCTTTTGTAAATCTCTTAACCGAGTGCATACTTCATTGTATGTTTGTAAATCCTCTAACAAGGTGGACCTAGCAGTCCAAATTTGCTTCTAACAGGGCAGATCATCAGAAGTGATCATTGTAAGCCTTAACCGGCCAACTTTTACTGCAGTACCAAAGTTTTGTGGGTACCATCCCACCCCAGTTTTACTTTCTATTTGGAAGGTTTCTGGGTCACCAAATCTTTGTGTTATGTGTTGTGAATGATTATATTTTCATGCATGCAGTAGATTAAATGAATGAATGGTTTAATATATGCAAGTACAGAAATGAATTAAAAGTTTTAAGTGTTACTGATTCACCCCTCCCCTCCCAGTAACTTGGTTAGTCCTAAATATTTTCAACAATTCAAACATATGTCCAAGAATAGATCTAAATCTCTTTAAAAATCTAATTCAATTTTCTTGAACGATGATAAATATAATCACCTCTATAACGATTTCAAAGATGAAAAAAAAAAAAAAGTTGTTTGATTCTAATTCTATGTCCATTTAATATTTTTGTATACAACTATTTTAAATACTACTAGATATAAAGTTATTTTCACATAGCTTGCTTTCTTGTAAGTGTTATCAAAGCTTAATCATGACTCATTTTAGTTACCAACTAGGGTGTTTTCTATTATAATGACTCTTTTAGTGGTAGCTTGTGAAAGAAGAGAACTTGACAATTTTTATTATACAAAACAAATATGGGAAATATGGCAAGGATGATTAAACTAGAAAAAAAATTTAGAGAATAAATTTGAGATGTAAAAGGCTTGTTAATTGGCCTCAAATGATTGATCAACTTCTACAATCAAAAGAAGAAGTTGTATGGAAAAGGATAGAGAAATGATGGACTAAAATTAATTTTTATGATGTAAGTATCAAAAGAAAATCATGGCCCTTCAAATGTGGGCTATGTTGCTAGGGATGAATTTGGAAACATACTAGCAATTGGTGTTTAAAAATTGGAAGAGAGGACTAACAATTAGGTGGAAGCTCAAGCAACAGTTCTTGCAATCAATCTATCTATCTGTATTTCAATATCAAAACTATAGCTTGAGGGTGACTCAAAGGTTATAGTAAACTCAATTATGAAGGAAAAAACACAAAAAAGGAAATGAAACAATTTGATTAAGATTATTAATTCAAAATTGAATCACTGTCAAGATTTTAAAATTTTTCATATTAAGCGAGAAGGCAATAGGGTGGAAAACAAGCTATTGAATTGAGGCTATATAAATAGAGAATGTAGTGCACTTGAATGGTGGGAATATTTTGGTGAAGTGAAACTTGATGAAGAAGTAATGTAAGAGTGGAGAAAGGACTAATGAGACAAGCATTTACTCATGTGTGTGAGGGCAAAGCGAGAAAGATTGAATCTAGTTGAAATGGATTGTTATGTAGTGCATTATCATTTGGAATAATAACAATGATGAAGTAAATTTATTTACTGATGAAGGTTACATATCCATGTGAGTTGGTGTGAGATGAATAAGTAATGATGAAATTGGTTTAATTGACCACAAAATGGGGTATTTGGAGAAATTTTTTTATCAACATGGTGTTGTTTGAAAGGGTGGTGGTATTTAGAAAGAGAGTTTGGTATTCACACATGCTTTTAAACCTATCATGGAAGCAAAATTTTCACTCCTAATAGACAAGAAACAACTTGTATTCATGGGGAAGATATTAGAAGAGAGAATGATGAATATTTTTAAGATTGAAGATCCATGTTTTGTGAGGATAGTGGATGTGTCCTTGTGAGAGGATTTGATAAACTTAGAATTCTGATATCACACGAATGCAGATGTTGCCATAATATTTTTTTCTTAGTGTATAGAGTTGGGGAACAAGAAAGATGTGCAATGGGTAATGTAAGATTGTGTGAAGAAAGAATAGAAGTTTGGGATGCATACTTTCATGGCAATGGCATGGCCACATCAAGCTTTTATCACAAAGAGTAGGTAATGGGTCCACAATGTAGAGTATGAGCTGCCGTTTAGGTTGTTCCTCCTATGGGGTGCACATAGTGATAGAGAGACACATCAAGTGGAGGAAAAAGGAGGATGGAACCACATCAAGGAGTATTTACACAACAATTAACAAAAGGAGTAGGCTTTGAGTTTAGAGGAGGCCAAGAAGACAAAATACAAAACAATCTTTAGAAAGAAACACTACTGGATTAGTCAAAAGATGTTGAGTTGGAAATATTGGAACTAGTAAAACCTTTTGATGAATTTGGTGGTTTGATGAGTCTGATTAAGGATTTAGATTTTAGGGTTTGGTTGTTTATGTTATTCGACTTGACAAAGATGTTTTTTTATCAATAAACTGGGTATGAAGTTGTGGTTCCCATTTTAAAGGGGAAGAAAAAAACTAATTTGGAATCATACTAGCAATCGGTGTTTTAAAATTGGAAGAAAGAACTAACAATTAGGTGGAAGCTCAAGCAACACTTCTTGCAATCAATCTAGCTATTTTTATTTTAGTATCAAAACTATAGCATGAGGGTGACACTCAAGTTATAGTAAACTCAATTATGAAGGGAGAAGCACAAAATTGAAAATTAAACAAGTTTATTAAGATTATTAATTCAAAATTGACTCACTTTCAAGATTTCAAAATCTATCATATTAAGCGAGAAGGCAGTAGGGTGGAAAATAAGCTATTGAATTAAGGCTATATAAATAGAGAATGTAGTACACTCGAATGGTGGGAAGATTTTAGTGAAGTGAAACTTGATAAAGCAGTAATGTAAGAGTGCAGAAAAGACTGAAGGGACAAGCATTTACTCAAGTGTGTGAGGGAAAAGGGAGAAAGATTGAATCTAGTTGAAATGGATTGGTATGTTTTGTATCATCATTGGGAATAATAACAATGATGAAATAATTGTATTTACTGATGGAGGTGACATATATTTGTGAGTTGGTGTGAGTTGAAGAACTAATGATGAAATTGGTTTAAATGGCCACAAACCAGGCTAATTAAAGAAAAAAATTTATGAACATGATGTTGTTTGAAAGGGTGGTGGTGTCATGCCCAAACTTTTGGGCACGAACGGGATAATTTTTTTTTTTAAATAACAACCTAATAACATTAAATTTGCTAATATGAAACACACTAGCAAGTTTTGTCTTAACTATGTGTGAGTTAACACTACCACTAACTCAAGTAAGCGAAAATAATTTAAATGCGGAATACTAAAAGAATTATTTATTGTCTCATCAATTTCAATCAATTAATTAATTCAACCAAAAATCTCTAAATTAATTGACAAAGATAATATTAATCTCCAATAACCATTAATTGCTTTTAGGAACTAAATAAATTAGTCCTAGCACTTAGATTATTGATGCCTATATTTTATTTCAACAATAATTAAAATGTGGTTAGACTAATTCAACTAAAGGGGCAATTAAATCCATAATGCAAATTTCCCTATAAAATTTAGTCTGGAATAGCCTAAATTTAGGTGAACTAAAGTTAATCCCCTATGGCCAAAAATCATACAAAATAAATCGTTATAATTTTCTAAAATATAAAACTTCAAAAGAATTAAAATTTAAAACATCATATTTAAAAGTTTATATAAATGTATATAAAATATGAATGTATAAATAAAAATAATTAAACTATAATTAGATTTATACATTCATATATTTGACTATATATATATATATATATTTTGTTTAAAGTTCTTAAATTTTAATGTTATAAATAAAAGAAATTACACTAACATTTTCTTTTATTCCTTTTATAATTTTGAAATACCCTAAGCCAAATCAGGTTAGGGTTTCATGATTTTTTTTGTTACAGGGAGGGGCCGAAGGCATGGTGGAGGGTTTGTGTGTTGTAGGCAGTGGTAGTGGGGTGGAGGTGTTTAGAGGAGCTCACGGGGGGTGGGGGGGGAGGAAGGCTCCCTGTAGGAACAGCCTCAACTGTGCTTGTGGGTTGCGACCCACAGAGGCGGCCTTGGCTGCCACTATGAGTCGCGGCCCGCAGCCCAGCTACGCCATCGCTGTGGGCACCGCCCAGAGGGAGGGCCGAAGTGGCCGCCTCTGTGGGTCGTGACCCGCAGCCCAGCTGCACCATTGCTGTGGGGCACCGCCCACAGGGAGGGGCGAAGCCACCCCGACTGTGGGTTGTGGCCCACAGTGGCGGCTGCGGCCACCCCTGGGGGTCACTGCCCACAATGCCGAGGGGGCCGAGGCTCCCCATTTGCCTATTATTTTTTTTTTTTTTAAATAACAAACCCTTTTTTTTTTGTTTATTTTTTTTTTCTTTTATATATATAAATATATTAATATATATACATATATATATTTATATATATATATATATATATAGGGCTAACTTTACTATGCAAATATATATATATTTTTTTTGAACTTTTAAATAGATTAATCCAAAATTTTCATAGTTAAAACAATGTATTTCTTTTTTTTTAAAATACCATGTAGCTAAAATTAGAGATACACTATTTAACTTCAGATTTATTTTCTGCATTTAAGTAAAATGAGAGAATTAAATAAATTTAAGCAGCAACTATATTAGAGTAGAAATCATTGAAATAAATCCTAGAGATAGACGTGTTAATTTTTTTTTGATCTACTTTCTGCAATAAATTGGGGGGGAAAAAAATAATAGAATTAATTTACTACCACATGCAACATTAGTGCTCATACTAAATGGCTAATTAACTATATTTGCATTTAGAACTTCCATAAGTAGGACTAAATGTTTTATTTCCAGCTTACTAACATACATGCTTTTCTATTTCATTCTTTTCCAATATTTCAAATGCATAAGGGGATAAAATGATTTTCTTGATTTTCAAAATAACACATGCACAACAAATATTATTTTCAGAACTATTGGAACTATATCGAGAAATACACATTTCTTTTATTTTTTGCAATAATAACTTAATAAAATAATGAATTTCTTTAGAAGATATTAAGAATACAATGTAATCAACATTACAAGTGGGTGAGATGCCCAACTAGTATCTCATATCTATTAAATGCGGACTTTAAATAAAATAGATACATTTTTTAAAATTTTTTTTAAAGTAAATACAACATGCAACTTTTTATTCACATTTCTGCAACTCAAAATATAGCATCCCTTTTCTTATTCTCTTTCTGTAAATCAAGCACAAAAACCAGCAACTTCTAGCTTGTCTTTTTTCTTTTCTTTCCAAGCAACCTGCAAATAAAAAATACGGTTTTCACCATGGAGTGCTCACCTCCCAGCCTAGGCTTACTAGAAGCCATCCCCGAGCTTGGAGAACCAAGCCCTAGACAGGTTACACACATACAAACACAAAAAGAAAGGGAAAAACATACAACAACACTTTCCCAACCAAGGCTACACTTCATCATAAAATGTGATGATTTTACATGGGTGGTAGTGGATCAAATACCATGAGGAGACTGCAACAATGGTAGATCGCAAAGCCACCTCATGGAAAACAAAGATATATCATAAGTTCATTAACCCCACATCCTTATACCCCCCCAAAGGCATTCATGCAATACTTTCTCCCCTTATGAACCCCAAATGCATAAACTAGGCCATGCAGCAATGGTCACATATACACCCCTTGAGTTCACTCTCATAATGAGAGTCTCTCACTCGAGGGCTATCAAACTCCTACCACCCGCAAGACCATCCTACTCTCCCAAGATTAGAAGGTCTTCGTTACTCCCAAATCATAGGAAATACATAAAAGAATAAAAGAAATGTCGCATAATAATTTTTACAAAAGAAAATACAAGACAACAACTTTTTCATTTAAACAATATTTCCAACATAAACATGCAACTTAAAAAGAAACAAAAGAAGAAGTTGAACCAACCTTCAATCTGCCCAAAAGTTTGCTAGAACTAGTTTGAGGATGAGCAACCCAAATCCACAAATCTTCCTTCTACACTTAGACAAAATTCTATCCCGAAACTATATTTTTCAAAATTGCATGATCTCCAAAAATGGAGAGTGAGTGATTACCCACAAAAGCTATTATTCTTGCCTAAAAAGACCTCAGTGAGAGTTCTCACAGGTTTCTAAAACTAAAAAAGGAAAAAGTAAGAAAAAGTGGAAAAGGATCTCTCATCAAAAAGGAAGGTTATCTAACCTAGATGGCACCTTCTAATTTCAATTTTTGCTCACCTTAGGAAACCCACTTTTTAAGGTGACTAAACAGTCATATGGGAGTAGACACATGCCTAAAAATACTCCTAACCCATAGGCATACCTTATGGACTTTAGGAAACACCTTTAAACTACCCCTAGGAGTCCATTTGACCCCTTATAAACCAATCTGAAGTTAAATTTCGGATCAAACCTGTGTTGACCACTCCAAAGAATCTCTACCCAAGGAAAATTTAGAAACACATTCTAATGTTTGAAAAAGGTATGGTTAAAACAACTCCCTCCAAGAGACAAGTCAAAAATCAAGACATAAGTCAACACATGTGTCAAGTGACACAATAAAATACATTACAAAATTACACATGAAATTTGTCTCTTGTTGGATTTACACAAATTAATAAATTCAATTTAACACACATGCATCATTTACTTTCACAAACAAAATACAATACATACGGGGTGTTGTCTCTCCAAATAGACAACCCCTAGTTTTATGAACGTACATAGGTCTAGGTTTGGTTCTCCATATATTTCCATGGTCACATGGATAATTTTCCTGTGCATCTCAATTACACATTAATACTTCCAAATAACCTCATAAAATATTAAACACATGAATAAGAATACATGTTAAACACTCTGCATACAATTGACATTAAACAAAATCAATATATCTTGTATTAAATTAAATCTACATAAGTAATTATCATAATCCTCATAATTTTGATCCATACATAAGACATGCATCCTATTTCTATCATCATAGTGAAGTCATGCAAATCCAACAATGACATACATCATCATAAAGTTATCCTATTCTAGAGTCATATAGAGTTCTATATCTATAATGCATAGAAATGAAGCATCCATATATATCAATGTTATCCAAATCATGAAATCATATAAGTTATAAATCCATAATGCATAAAAATAAAGCATCATAATAGTCTCAACATGAAAATCACTTAAATGCTAGGATGAGTCGAGGTAGGGCCTCACACCCTCCCCCTCTAGGCATGAACTTCCTCCTGGAGTTCATCAAAAAGATGGGGGTACTGTGATCTCATACATGCTGCGTCCTCCCATGAAGTCATAACCTCATCATAGCAATCCTAGTGGACCCTAACCTGGTCGAGCTCTCGACCTCGAAGGGCTAGCATCTGGCATGCCAAAATATGAATGGGCTCCAAACCTAGCTGCCCATCTGACTCCACCTGCAAGGCATCCCAATCTAAAATATGAGACTCATCATAGATATACTTCCTCAAAAATGATACATGAAACACATCGTGGATGCATGACAGGCTAGGTGGCAATGCTAAATGGTAGGCAACTGGTCCTACAAAGTGAGGTGTGTGCTTAGAACACTTTCCAAAATGGATTGGACTCTTATGCAGTTGCACTCTCAAGAAGACTCTGTCTCCAACCAAGTAGCTACCATCTATCCTCTTCGCATCTGCATACTTCTTTTGTCTATCCTGTGACTGTCTAAGATGCTGCCTACTCAAATCCACCTATTGCTCCATATCCCAAACTATCTCAGGACCAATAGCAACTCTGTCCTCTATGCGGTCCCAAGTCAATGATGTTCTAGAAGGCCTGTCGTATAATGACTGATAGGGTGGCATCCCCAATGAAGTGTGATGCCCATTTTTATAGGCAAACTCCACTAAGGGAAGGTACTCTTCCCATCTAGTCTGATGATTCGTGACATACATGCGAAGCATATCCTCTAACACCTGGTTAACCCTCTCTATCTGACCATCCATTTCTGGATGGTAGGCTATACTGAAATTGAGCTTGGTGCCCATAGATGCCTGTAATACCTTCCAAAAGGAAGAAGTGAAGAGGGAATCCCTGTCAGAAATAATCTTGCATGGAATGCCATGAAGTCTGGCAATGTCTCACAAGAACACCTGTGCTACTGCTGGTGTTGTGAAGGTAGTCCAAACTAGTGAAAAGTGGGCCACTTTGGTCAACTTGTCAACTGTCACCAAGATGGCATCATGGCGATGAGTTGACATAGGCAAACTAATGATGAAATCCATGGATATAGTATCCCACTTCCACTCTGGTATAGCATGAGACTGGAGCAGCCCACTTGGATGGCGATGCTCTTCCTTGACTCTCTGACACTCAAGGCATCGGGCTACTAACTCAGCAATGAGCTGCCGCATTCTTGGCCAATGATATAACTATCTCAAGTCAGCATGCATCTTCTTAACTCTAGGATGTGTTGCATAAGGAGTTCCATGAGCCTCTGTGACAATGAACTCTTGCAATCCCTCGAAAGAAGGTACATAGATGCACCCTCTATGGCGTAATAGCCCATCAAACTCTAAGGAATAATCCACGTATTTCCCTTCTAGAGTTTCCTGAGATTGTATCACCTGACAAACCTCTAAATACCATCCATCCTCTAGCAACTGCTGCAATATACAATCTCTTAGATCTGTACCCATAGATATAGTGTATACCTCGTGATGTCTCCTACTCAAAGCATCTACAACTACGTTTTCTTTCCCTTTGATGTAGTGAACGTCAAAATCATACTTGCACAAGAACTCCATCCATCTCCTCTGATGTGCATTAAGGTTCGACTGAGTGAATATGTACTGAAGGCTCTGATGGTCTGAATGAAGCTCAAAAGGAAGTGTCTCCACCTCACAAGTGCATGCACTACTGCTGCAAGCTCAAGGTCATGAGTAGGGTAGTTAAGCTCATGAGTCTTAAGTTTCCTAGACTCAAAAGCTATAGCCCTACCATCCTGCATAAGGACTGCTCCTAAACCCTCTAGGGAAGCATCTGTGCAAACCATGAAGTCAGTTGAGGGATTTGGTACTACAAGGATAGGTGCACTAGTAAGTGCCTTTTTGAGTTCCTGAAAGGCCCTCTCACACTTCTCTGTCCACTCAAAATTCTTCCCTTTACGTTGAAGAGAAGTAATAGGATATGCAACTCTAGAGAATCCCTCAACAAAGCATCAGTAATAACCCACTAAACCCATGGAGCTCCTGACCTCTGTCACACTAGTTGGTGCTGGCCAATCCATAATAGCTTTGATCTTTGATGGGTCAACTAAGATCCCATTACCGAAAATAACGTGCCCAAGGTAGTTGACCTCTAAACAAAAGAATGCACACTTCGACAAACTGCCATACAACTAATTGTCCCTCAAACATTGCAAAACCTATCTCAGGTGCTCCTCATGCTCCTTCTCACTCTGAGAATATATCAATATGTCATTGAGGAACACAATCACAAAGTGGTCAAGAAATGTGCAGAATACCCCATCTATGAGGCTCATGAAAACAACTGGAGCATTTGTAAGACCGAATGGAACCACGTTGAACTCATAGTGACAATATCTAGTGTGAAATGCGGTCTTGTGGATATCACTTTCCACTATTCTCAACTAATGGTATCCCGACTTCAAATCAATTTTGGAAAATACTTTGGCACCCTAAAGTTGGTCGAATAAATCATCGATCCTGGGAAAGGGATATCGGTTCTTGATGGTTACTTTGTTCAACTGACGATATTCCATGCATAACTAAAGAGATCTATCCTTCTTCTTCACGAAGATAACTGGTGCACCCCAAGGGGATACGCTAGGATGAATGTGACCCTTCTCTAGGAGTTCCTCAAGCTACATCTTGAGCTCATTAAGCTCATTTGTGGTCATCCTATAAGGTGCTCTTGAAACTGGCTCAGCTCCTGGTACAAGGTCTGTATGAAAGTCAATCTCCCTATGGGGTGGCATTCCAGGTAGCTCTGAAGGAAACATGTTTGAATATCCCTTAAGGATAGGATGGTCGTCAATAGATGTTTCCTTTTCATCCTCTTCCTCTCTATCACTCATGGTGATGGCAAATAACTGACATCCCTTTTGTATGCTCCGCTTAAGCTGCATTGCAGAAATCATATGAAGAGACACGGGTCTTTGAATCCCAGTCATTACTATGGGCAAACCTTGATCATCCTCACACTCGTTCTCTTTCCAATGGCAATCCATCTTGGCTCTATGGGCATAAAGCCAATCCATGCCAAGTACGATGCCATATGATCCAAGTGGTGTAAATCTAAGGTCTACTAAGGTGGTGGTATTGCCAATCTGAAGCTGACATGCCCTAACCTCTGATTCCACTGACACTCTAGCCCCTGAAGCTAACTCCACTTCCCAACTGACACCTTGTTTAGTTGCCACTAGCCCACAATGCTCCACAATCAATGGAGATATAAAGGAGTCAGTAGCTCCCAAATCAAATAATATAGATACACTGCTACCTTTGATCATATCTGTAGCCTTAATGACTATGGCCTGGTGCTCTGCCTAGCGGTTGTCAACCACTACAAAGACTCTATGGGACCTACCCATATCTCCAACTATAGGCTTTGATGTTGCCATCCTCTGATTCCCTATCATCTGACCTTGAGGACACTCTCTCGCCATGTGTCCCATGGCTCCACACGTGAAATAAGCACCGCGTGCCTGAAACTGAATGCCCTAAGGCCTAGAGAAAGACTGTCCCCCTATCCTGTAAGGACCACTGTACCCACCCCTGGAGGACTGCTAAGTCCTCGTCAGAGGTGTGTAAGGAACCTGAGATCGTTGATCTCACCTCTGACCTTGAGACTACCACTGCTTGGGCTTTATGCCCTACTGACTCTGCGGAGGCCTCTACCTCTGGTTCTGTTGTTACTGTTGTGGAGGAGGGGGTTTGGAGAACCTTGATGTGTGCCTGTTATTACCCTTCCAATGGGGTTTTTGAAACCTATATGTCTGGGGTATAGGGTTTTGATTCTGGAACCGATCCCTTATATCCTATGGCCTGACCTAAATCTCATATGCTATCAAAGCCTTCTCCATGGCAACCCGAAGGCTCCCTGGAGTGGACATCCTCACTGAACCTTCTATGCCAGCATTTAGCCCTCTGATAAAATGGTTGATGAGGAGCTTCTCACCTTTCAGGTAGTCCATGTATGGAAAGTGCTTGAAGAACTTGCTCTCGTATTGGCTCACTAAGAGACCCTTATGTTGGAGGTCATGGAACTCATCTATCCTACGCTGTCTATAATGCTTTGACAAGTACCTCTCCCTGAACCTCTCTATAAAAATCTCCCATGTGAGAGTATTAGCAACTAAACCACACTTGTATTCCCCCTCTCTCCACCATGTGGAGGTCGTTCCTCTCAATAGGTGGACTAGTACACGTGCCTTTAGATTGCTCTTGTAGGAGCAAAATATAAGGCACCTATCTAGGCTCAAAAGCCAAGCCTCAGCTTCTACCCCATCGGTAGATCCCCCAAAAGATGCTGGCTGGAGGTGCATAGCCTCTCTAATTAAATCCCCTAGATCCCAACGTGATCTCTCATAATACACTGGCTCTGCTACTGGACATAGTCCTGGTAGGTGAACGGACTCGGGCTCATGCCCAACCTGACTCTCTATGGGATTAGGAGGTGGACTCCTACTCCATTCCCTATCTGCTGATCTATGGCTCCCTAAGTTTTGGTTTTCAACATGATGATCCTCTACTGGAAGCCTTTCCTAGACTATCCCTATTAGGTTCTAGAGTGCTTCTAAAATATCTCGGTTTGGGTCAACCAACCATTTAGGAGGGGCCTCTGGGTTCCTTTCCGGAACCGATTCATCCCTATCAACCTCTTTGCGTGCCATACTTTCACACCTAGGACCTCTAACACGTCTGCGAGCTTGTCGCGTAGTCAGAGGCATCCTTATGAGAAAAAATAAAATAAAAATAAAAGAAAAAAAATAAAATAATTTTTCAGAGAAATATTTAATTAATTAAAAATAAATATAATAAAATAAAATTAACTAATTAACTAATTAAAGTGAAACGTAATGGAGAAAGGTTCCTAGTGTTGGAAACCTTGCTCTAATACCAAAATGTCATGCCCAAACTTTTGGGCATGAACGAGATAATTTTTTTTTTAAATAACAACCTAATAACATTAAATTTGCTAATGTGAAACACACTAGCAAGTTTTGTCTTAACTATGTGTGAGTTAACACTACCACTAACTCAAGTAAACGAAAATAATTTAAATGCGGAATACTAAAAGAATTATTTATTGTTTCATTAATTTCAATCAATAAATTAATTCAACCAAAAATCTCTAAATTAATTTACAAAGATAATATTAATCTCCAATAACTATTAATTGCTTTTAGGAACTAAATAAATTAGTCCTAGCACTTAGATTATTAATGCCTATATTTTATTTCAACAATAATTAAAATATGGTTAGACTAATTCGACTAAAGGGGCAATTAAATCCATAATGTAAATTTCCCTATAAAATTTAGTCTTGAATAGCCTAAATTTAGGTGAACTAAAGTTAATCCCCTATGAAAAAAAATCATACAAAAGAAATCGTTATAATTTTCTATAATATAAAGATTCAAAAGAATTAAAATTTAAAACATCATATTTAAATGTTTATATAAATGTATATAAAATATGAATGTATAAATAAAAACTAATTAAACTATAATTAGATTTTATACATTCATATATTCGACTATATATATATATATATATATATATCCAACACATATCTTTTGTTTAAAGTTCTTAAATTTTAAAATAACAAACCCTAAAATTTTAATGTTATAAATAAAAGAAATTACACTAACATATTCTTTTATTCCTTTTATAATTTTGAAAAACCCTAACCCAAACCGGGTTAGGGTTTCATGATTTTTTTGTTGCAGGGAGGAGGGACTGAAGGCATAGCAGAGGGTTTGTGTGTTGTAGGTAGTAGCGGTGGGGTGGAGGTGTTTAGAGGAGCTCATGAGGGGGGGGGGAAGGCTCCCCACAGGGATGGCTGCAATCGCGCCTGCAGGTCGTGGCCCACAGAGGCGGCCATGGCTGTCACTATGAGTCGCGGCCTGCAGCCCAACTACGTCGTCATTTTGGGGTGCCACCCACAAGGGGTGCCAAAGCCACCCCAACTATGGGTTGTGGCCCATAGTGGTGGCTGCGGCCACCGTTGGGAGTCGCCACCCACAACGCAGGGGGGACCGAGGCTCCCCATTTGCCTTTTTTAAAAAAAAATAATAATAACTTAAAACCTTTTTTACACACACACACACACACACACACACACACACACACACACACACACACACACACACACATATATATCAGATGCATAAGATATCTAGGGCTAACTTTACTATGTAAATATATATTTATTTTTTTTGAACTTTTAAACAAATTAATCCAAAAATTTTAGAGTTAAAACAATGTATTTTTTTTTTTTTTTAAATACCATGTAGCTAAAATTAGAGATAGACTATTTAACTTTAGATTTATTTTCTGCATTTAAGTAAAATGACAGAATTAAATAAATTTAAGCAGCAACTATATTAGACTAGAAATCATTGAAATAAATCCTAGAGATAGACGTGTTAATTTTTTTTTGATCTACTTTCTGCGATAAATCGAGGAAAAAAAAAAATAACAGAACTAATTTACTACCACATGCAACATTAGTGCTCATACTAAATGGCTAATTAACTATATTTGCATTTAGAAATTCCATAAGTAGGACTAAATGTTTTATTTCTAGCTTACTAACATACATGCTTTTCTATTTTATTCTTCCAATATTTCAAATGCATAAGGGGATAAAATGAATTTCTTGATTTTCAAAATAACACATGCACAACAAATATTATTTTCAGAACTATTGGAACTAAATCTAGAAATACACATTTTTTTTTTTTTTTTGCAATAATAACTTAATAAAATAATGCATTTATTTAGAACATATTAAGAATACAATATAATCAACATTACAAGTGGGTGAGATGCCCAACTAGTCTCTCATTTCTATTAAATGAGGACTTTAAATAAAATAGATACATATTTTTTTTTTTTTAAAGTAAATACAACATGCAACTTTTTATTCACATTTCTGCAACTCAAAATATAGCATCCCTTTTCTTATTCTCCTTCTGTAAATCAAGCACAAAAACAAACAACTCCTAGCTTGTCTTTTTTCTTTTCTTTCCAAGCAACTTGCAAATAAATCATACAGTTTTGACCATGGAGTGCTCACCTCCCAGCCTAGGCTTACTAGAAGCCACCCTTGAGCTTAGAGAACCAAGAGGGAAAAACATACAACAACACTTTCCCAACCAAGGCTACACTTCATCACAAAATGTGATGATTTTACACGGGTGGTAGTGGACCAAATACCCTGAGGAGACTGCAAGAATAGCAGATCGCAAAGCCACCTCATGGCAAACAAAGATATATCATAATTTCATTAAACCCACATCCTTATGCCCCCCCAAAGGTATTCATGCCATACTTTCTCCCCTTATGACTACCAAATACATAAACCAGGCCATGTAGCAAGGGTCACATATACACCCCTTGAGTTCACTCTCATAATGAGAGTCTCTCACTCGAGGGCTATCAAACTCCTACCGCCCGCAAGACCATCCTACTCTCCCAAGAGTAGAAGGCCTTGGTTACTCCCAAATCAAAGGAAATGCATAAAAGAATAAAAGAAAGGTCGCATAATAATTTTTACAAAAAAAAATAAAAGACAACAAATTTTTCATTCAAACAATCTTTCCAACATAAACATGCAACTTAAAAAGAAACAAAAGAAGAAGATGAACAAACCTTCAATCTACCCAAAACTTTACTAGAACTAGTTTGAGGATGAGCATCCCAAATCCACAAATCTTCCTTCTACACTTAGCCAAAATTCTATCCCAAAACTGTATTTTTCAAAATTGCATGATTTCCAAAAATGGAGAGTGAGTGATTACCCACAAAATCTCTCATTCTTGCCTAAAAAGACCTTAGTGAGATTTCTTACAGGTTTCTAAAACTGAAAAAGGAAAACATAAGAAAAAGTGGAAAAGGATCTCTCATCAAAAAGGAAGGTTATCTAACCTAGATGGAACCTTCTAATTTCAATTTTCGCTCACCTTGGGAAACCCACTTTTTGAGGTGACTAAACAGTCACATGGGAGTAGACACATGCCTAAAAATACTCCTAACCCATAGGTATACCTTATGGACTTTAGGAAACACCTTTAAACTACCCCTAGGAGTCCATTTGACCCCTTATAAACCCATCTAAAGTTAAATTTCGGGTCAAACCTATGTTGACCACTCCAAAGACTTTCTACTCAAGGAAATTTTAGAAACATATTCAAATGTTTGAAAAATCTATGCTTGAAACAACTCCCTCCAAGAGACAAGTGAAAAATCAAGACATAAATCAACACATGTGTCAAGTGACACAATAAAATACATTCCAAAATTACACGTGAAATTTATCTCTTGTTGGATTTACACAAATTAATAAATTCAATTTAACACACATGCATCATTTACTTTCACAAATAAAATACGATACATATGGGGTGTTGTCTCTCCAAATAGACAACCCCTGGTTTTACGAACATACATAGGTCTAGGTTTGGTTCTCCATATATTATCATGGTCACATGGATAATTTTCTTCTGCATCTCAATTACACATTAGTACTTCTAAATAACCTCATAAAATATTAAACACATGAATAAGAATACACGTTAGACACTCTGCATACAATTGACATTAAACAAGATATATATATCAAAATAAATCCACATAAGTAATTATCATAATCCTCATAATTTTGATCCATACATAAGACATGCATCCTATTTCTATCATCATAGTAAAGTCCTGCAAATCCAATAATGACATACATCATCACAAAGTTATCCTATTCTAGAATCATATAGAGTTCTATATCTATAATGCATAGAAATGAAGCATCCATATATATCAATGTTATCCAAATAATGAAATCATAGAATTTATAAATCCATAATGCATAAAAGTAAAGCATCCATAATAGTCTCAACATGAAAATCACTGAAATTCTAGGATGAGTTGGGGTAGGGCCTCACAGGTGGGTATTTATAGGGATAATTTTATATTCAAAGGTTCTTTTAAACCTATTATGGAAGCGAACATTTGAATCACAATAAACAAGTGAAAACTTGCATTCATGGTGAAGATCTTAGAAGAGAGAATGATGAATATTTTTAAGATTGGAGACCCACATTTTCTAAGGATAGTAGATGTGTCCTTGTGAAAGGATTATATGAACTTATAATTCTAGTATTGCACAAATGTAGATGTTGCTACACCTTTTTTGCTTGGTGTCTAGAGTTGGGGAACAAGAAAGATGTGCAATGGCTAATGAAAGAGTGTGTGAAGGAAGAATAGAAGTTTGGGATGCATAATTTCATGGAAATGGAACAACCACACCAATATTTTATTGCAAAGAGTAGGTAATGAGTCCACAATGTAGAGTCTGAGTCGTCATTGAATTCGTTCCTCCTATGGGGTGCGGATAGTGATAGAGAGACACATCAAGTGGATGAAGAAGGAGGATGAAACCACATCAAGGAGTATGTTCACAACCAAGAACAAATTGAGAATTCTTTGAGTTCAAAGAAGGCCAAGAAGAGAGGATAGAAAATAGTCTTTAGAAAGAAAGACTACTAGATTAATCAAGAGATGTTGAGTGGAAAGGATTGGAATGAGTAAGACCTTTTGATGAATTTGGTGGTTTGATGAGTTTGATGAAGGATTTATATTTTAGGGTTTGGTTATTTATGATATTGGACTTGTTTTAGATGCTTTTGTTATCACTAAAATATGTATGATGTTATGGTTCCCATTTTGAAGGGGAAGAAAAAAGACTTTGTAACAAAATAATAATGTGGGATACCATATCTATTATGTAAGTTGTTACTTGTGTAAAATTCTTATTATTATCAATAAAATTGTATATTTTTATCAATAACAAAATTAAAAATTAAAAATTGAGATATTAAATTTTAAAATCAAATATCTATTGATTTATTGTGATATATGAGATTGTTGATTCTCTTATTGAATGGAATAATTATTCCACTCAATCATCTAAATTATTTGTTTGAATAGATATAATTTAATAATAGTTTTAATCAAATTGGGTTTTGAAAAAATAACAAAACCCTATTGATGTCCAAGAAGAACCCACAACTAAAGTTTATGGAAGAAGCTTGGAGTGATATAACAATCCAAACCCTTAGCAAACAAAATATTATTGAGGAAGAAACTATTCCTCAAGAAATTAAGAAAGTTGATAGATTGTAGACCACCTAGAGTCATTTGTTTTCTCGTTGGTTTCATTAAATTCAATAGGTGTAAATATGGATGAGGAGAACAATTATAAAAATTTACAATGTTCTTTGCTAGACTTATGAGATAGCCTAGTCATGGATTATTGGCATTGTGTTGTCATTGATGTCAACCGGTATGGGATGATAACTAGAAAGTAAGTATTGGAAACTACTCTGAAATGTCGATCAGTAGATATGTTCCTAGTATGTAGATGCAATAAGGAGATCCATCGGTGAGCATGTATGTACATGAAGAAGAAAAACCAACATAGTGAATAGTTTCTGGATCACATGAAGTATGGACACAGAACCAGATGCATCCGAAGTTAATAGGATCTACCAGTAGGGTATATGAACCGCTAAAACATCAGTCATGTGTCTTGGTCAGTGAATGAACTCAAACTGGCATAGTAGACTAGGTTGACTTGAATGGTTTTTGAGGATGAAACGTAGATTCCATGTGGCAGGAAAACTATCCATTGACATGATAGGTGATGAGAATGTTGATTTTAAATAAGGAACCCATGAATCACGGGTCAATAATAGAGGAAGTGTGGCTCAAGGCGGATCAAGATGTAGAATATTTTTGGTGAGATGAATCAAGTAAGACAATCTGATCTTTGTTCTTGATAATAGAAGAAAATAGTTGAGGCATTAATGGTGAATGACATAGCAAGGCCGAAAAATAAGTTGCAGGTCACTAAATATAGAAAGCGCATATCGATGTCATCATAAATGGTGGTGGTCTTTGATCTACTATAGATCATCAATAGAGGAGAGGATATCCCATTAGATTTGATATAGATTTTCTTGATGGAGAAAATACCTACCGTGCCTAGTTTGAATATAGGTTTTGGCTTGAACAATCAAGAATAAATATGCAGACTAAAGGCTTAAGTTGAGAATGCTTGATTCCAGAAAAAATAAAGTAATTGAGAGAGTAAAGAGTGATGAAAGAGAAGATCAAAAGCATCTGAGAGTTGGAGCTATCTAACATAAAGGTATAACCGGTAGAAGGTTTATTAGAGGTTTTATCGATAAGGTTAGAACAACCGAAAAGCTGCCAAATAGAACTACAATTGTGTAAAACAACAAGGGGTATCTAAGAAGAAAGTTGTAGAAGGTGAAGGAGTTAAGAGAGTGTACCAGTGAAGGGTATGCAAGATAGAATCTAGGTAGAAAAGGTTTAAATAGAGAACAAAGAACCAACAAAGAACTGAGCAAGGCATAACTGGTTGAGAAGAGTTACAAAATTAATTTGTAACAAAATTATAACTATTGTATTAATCTAATATATAGTACATCACCAAGTTGGAGCTTGGTGCAGGGGTTGTTGCTCCTTGGGTTGGTGCCCTAAACTTTGTAATCAGTGTTTATTATGAAGGCGGATTGGAGTAGTAGTCTTGAACAGTATTTATCACCGAGGTTTTTCCCACATTGGGATTTCCTTGTATATCTGGTGTTATGTGTTGAGTATCTTTGTGTGTTTGCATTTGATATATTTCCTTAGCTCACCAGTATATCCTCTATGTGTCTGATTTGCTAAGTAGTACCAAGAGTTTGGTTTAAAAGGTTTAGGAATATTAGGAACCACTGATTCACCCCCCTCTAAGTGGTACATTGTTTTCAACAATTGGTATCAGAGCCTAGGTTTGTGGTCAGATAAGCTTTCTCTAGGTTGGGTAGATTCTAGCCTTAGAATACAATGGCAAGAAATGAGTCCTCGTACTCTTATAAAGCTTTCATGTTTGATGGAACCAACTATGCATTTTGGTGCAAAATAATGGAAACATATCTGTCCTCTTTAGGATTTGATGTTTTTATCTCTCTAAAGAATGGGTATAATATCTGCAATGTTTCTCCCACTGACCTAGATGCTAATAAGGAGTATGAGAACAATGCAAAGGCTAAACATGCTATTCTCAGTGGGTTGTCAGATAATGTGTTTGTCAAGGTCATGCACTATTCATCTACCAAGGAGACTTAGGATAAATTGCAGAGATTATTTGAAGGAGATGCCAAATTCATAGAGGCCAAGCTGCAATCACTAAGAGGTCATCTTGAATGCTTGAAGATGAAAGATGAAGAAAATATTATAGACTACCTTCATAGAGTAGATGAAACTATGAACACCATCAGAGGACTTGGAGAGGAAACTTCTAATGAAATTATTATCAAAAAGGTACTTAGATCACTCACATCTAAGTACGATACTAAGGTCTCTGCTATAGAGGAAGTTGAGGATATGAAAACCTTCACAATGGATGAGTTATTTGGCTCCTTAACTCCTTATGAGATGAGGACAACTGAAGAGGGATCTTCAAGGACAGAGGCTTCTTTCAATTCCACCAAAAAGGGAAAAGAAGAGGTTGCTCATAAAGGATCTAGTGGAGACTCAGATTCAAAAGTAGAAAACTTTGTTAGAAACCTCATGAGAGAGTCCGGTAAGTATAAAGGAAAAATTCCACTCAAATGTTTCAACTGTGGTAAAATAGGACAATTTTCTACAAAATGTCCCTAGAGTGAAACTAGTGGAGGTGAGAAAAAGAGATTTGGAAGACCTTTTGGTAAAGACAAATAGAAGAAATTTTACCAGTAAGGAAGAAGAAGCTACCAGAAGTAGAATATCCTATATGCCATTGAGGATGATGCCACATATGAAGAGAGTACATCAAAAGATGACTGCCATGAAGATGAAAGAGAAGTTAATCTCTTTAAGGCACTAGATGAATAGGTTGTTGAAGATGAGGAAGATGAAGACATTAAGGTTGAACTAGATCTAGAAAGCAAGCTCATAATTGCACTTGAGGAATTAAGTAAGACAAGAAGAGAACTCAAGAAGGTCAAGCTTGCTGCAATAAAAGAACAAGATCTCTTGAAGCAATCCCTAGATGAGTCCAATGAAGCTATTTTTGACTTGAAACTCCAGTTGGAAGAAGACAAGAGGATATGTGAAGTTACATCCTCTGATTTGATGAAGAAGGAAAAGGAGCATCAAGACCTAGAAGAACAAATAATGAAGCTCACAAAGGAGCATGAAAAGAGTAAGGATGAACTGAAATTGAGGAGAAAATATGAGGGTAGCACTAAAGCCCTGGACAAGATATTGAGCAAACAAAAGCAATCTAAAGATACCAGGGGTTTAGGATTTGAAGAAGGACAAAGTTAAAACAAGAAAGATACGTATGGTAAGGAGGAACAGTTCACTTCTTCAAGTGAAGGTGAAGAGAAAAAAACATTTACAACAAGAAAGGATACCAGTAAGAAGACTTATGCAGAAGCTATTATAAACTGCCCCACAAACCGGTATACACAATCAATGAACCCGAGGCCACTCAATGTACTAGAATGTAGATCTTAGGAGAAATGTAAAGGTTGAATATGAAGGGTTAACTAGAGTTAGCAACATGAAAGGAACAACCTCGATGAGATAGACATTTGCAGGACCAAGGCAACCAAACTGGTATGTTCCAAACTTTCATGATTATTGTTACCAGTGTAATAAATTTGGACATATGTTAGTTAACTATAGATTAATGAATAAGCCTACTATGAGTTATGTAAATAGAAACTCTTTTGTTGCACTCTAAAAGATGAATGCCATCTTCTATCAATGTAATGGATCAGGTCATAGGAGTTATGAGTGTAGGAGAAGTCAACTGATTTCCTACTATTATTTTTCAAACTCATCATTTAATATGAATGTAAAGTGTTACATTTGTCATGGGTTTGGACAAATTGCAAAGCATTGTAAAAACATGAAAAATCAAGCAGAAGAGGACAACACCTGAATAGGAACTGGTAGCCAAACCAGAGCATAAATTTGCAGTTGACAAGAAGAAGGAAACTCAACCGACTTGGGTGGAGAAAGAAAAGGACAAAGTAGAATCAGTTCTGATAGTGCGAACTGCCCTTCATGCATAAAGAAGAAACTTGTGGGTTGTAGATAGTGGTTGTTCCAACCACATGACTAATGATAAAAAGAAAATTATCAAGATTGAAGATTGGAATGGTGGCTAAGTGAGGTTTGGAGACAAGTCATGTATCAAGATAAAGGGAAAAGGTACTCTAAATATTAATGGCAAACTGAAAGCACATGATGTAAATTATGTGGAAGGCCTAAAGAAAAATTTGCTGAGTGTGAGTCAGATGTGTGACAAACATCAATATGACACATTATGAACTGTGGTATGACCGGAAACCATCAGTCAAATACTTCAAAGTATTTGAAAGTAAGTGTTTTATCAAGAGAGACATGGATGGTTTAGGTAGTTTTGATTCCATGAGTGATGAAGGGATCTTCCTTTGTTACTCAACTCATAGTAGGGCCTATAAATGCTACAATAAAAGACTAAGAAGAGTCATTTAGAGTGTGAATTTAAGAGTTGATGAGGATATGCATAAAGGAAGACAAGCACAAGTGAACTAGTATGATGATTCTAGTGATGGAGTTGAAGAAGCTCAGTCATACAATGAATTGAAAGAAGCATCTAATAAGGTCCCTAACTGGTATGTGAAGAAAAACCACCTGGAAGAGTAGATTTTAGGTAATAAGCATGATGTTGTGCAAAATAAAAGAAGACTTGCTAGAAATGATGAACAAGTTAATTTCTGCCTCATGACTGAAATGGAACCTAAGACATTTAATGAGCCCAACAAAAGTCAGAAATGGATGGATGCAATGGAAGAATAGTTGTAGCAGATTGAGAAGAATAAGACTTGAGAATTAGTCACTAGGGCGATAGACAAGAACATCATTGGCACCAAATGGGTCTACCAGAAAAAAGATGAATGAATAAGGTAAAATTGTTAGTCATAAAGCTATTCTTGTGTGCAAGGGTTACTCTCAAGTAGAAGGCATTGATTTTAAAGAAACATTTGCACTGGTAGCTATACTAGAAGAAATTAGGGTGTTTCTATCTTTTTCAGCCCACAAGGGTTATAAGGTACAACAAATGAATGTAAAATCTGCCTTCCTCAATGGAAATTTGGAAGAAGTGTACATGGAGAAATTGAAAGGATTTCTGTCACATGATGATGAAACCTTTGTATGTCGGTTGAAGAAAGATTTGTATGGTTTAAAGAAGGCTCCTAGAACATGGTATTCAAGGTTAGATAAGTACCTGAAGGAGCAAGGATTCAAAAAGGGGAGTTCTGACAACAATCTATACATCAAGGCAATTGGAAACCACATGATCATTGTGGTTGTGTATGTAGATGTCATCATTTTTGGAGGTAACAAGGACACTCTATGCAAGGACTTTGCTGATTAGATGAAAACATAATTTGAGATGTCCATGCTTGGAGAGCCATCATTTTTTCTTGGTTTGCAGGTCTCATAAGGAGATAAGGGAATTTTTGTCTCTCAAACCAAGTATGCCCGGGACATGTTGAAAAAATTCCAAATGGAAGACAAAAAACCAATAAGTACCCCCACAGTGACCGGATGCGTTTTGAGCAAGGATGATGAATCATCGGTAGAGAATAAGACATTGTATAGATCTATGATTAGCAATTTGCTATATCTTACTTCTTCTAGACCAGATATAGTGCAAACAATATCCATGGTGTGTTGGTAAATGCACACTCCAATGAGAAATTGTAGGTATCGAAGGTATTGTCATTGATGGCAACCTTACAATCATATGATACTGGTAGGCACTGACACTGGCAGACTCTACACCGACATATGTTCACCGGCATCGAAAATATTTATTACTGACACCCTGTCCGACGAAATTTTATTTATTGCAAATGTAATTAATTCTAATATCTTTTTGAAGGCTGACAAGGCATATTGTAATAAGGCTCATATATAAGTATGAGATCTTAGAGAACATTTGTACATAGGATATATGATGGATATTATATGGGAATAATAAGGTAGAGTTTGGTATAAGGTTTTGGAAGATGCAGAGCTTAAACTGGTACTGGATCTGGCATAGCAGATGCCTTTTTGTAGCAGTACATGACTTTGGATTTTCATAGTCCACTTATGTAAGTCAGTGAGACTTCTCTTTCTGTATGTAAGCAATGAGATTTAGGCAGTTGGCCTTCCTGCATGTCTAGGCCCCTATTGTAACAATAATATTCTCTTATTGGCCAGTAAGCGAATATTATGGGTCACAAATCCCACTGAGGTTTTTCTGACACCGGGTTTCCTCGTTAAAAATAATGTGTTATGTTGTGTCTTTTATGTTCTAGTTGTTGTTCTTATTTACTCTATTAATTTTGGTTTACTAGTACATAGTTTTGGAATGATTTTCATTTAATAAGTTAAGAAAATCAATTAACTAGTTTGATACTAATTCACCTTCCCTCTTAGTATCTTTAGGAATCCTAACAATTGGTATCACTGCCTAGTCCTCTATTTTCAAAAGCGTAACAACTTGAGGAAGATTCTGACACCAATAGAGATGGAAAACTCGAGGAAGCAACTAGAAACATCTCTTGTAGATTATGATGCAGAAAAAGTGAAGAATATAAAGTTTGAAGATGATCTGAAGGTTGCATAGGAAATCATTCAAGGACTTCAGAAAAATCTCACTATTTCTAGGAATAAATGAAGAGAACTTTCTGAGAAGATGCAAAGTGATGATGATGAGAAATAAACTCTTAATGATCTAGTGAACAAACTAAGACAAGAAAATAGTACAATGAAGAATGAGATGCAAGATATGACTATGAGATTTTGTAAAGACATTGAAGATAGAAAGAAGAATGAAGATGATTTGGCTAGAATAATCAATGATGCTGCAAATGAAAATCTAAGACTTAGTCATGAGAATGATATGTTAAAAATAGATATGGTACACTTGGAACATGATAAAACCTAACACATGAGACATAAAGATTTCTTGGAAAATGAATTGGCTACTGCAAATCAACATTAGGAGAAATTCAAGAAAAGTTCATAGGAACTTGATGACATGCTGAAAAATCAGAAACCTAGTGGTGACACTAATGGCCTTGGCTTTGAAGTTGGTGAAATCTCCAGCACTCCAAACAAACATGATCATAGAAAACCAGTATGACAACCTAATTCTTATAAATTTAATGGGAAATGCTTTAACTATAACAAGTACGGTCATAGAGCAAATCAGTGTAGATCTAGAAACTATCAGAATATTAATGCACCCACCGGTCAATTCTCTAAATGCAATAAAGTTGGTCATAATTAAGAAAATTGCAGAATGAATGTAAGATGTTATATTTGTGGAAGATTTGGACACTTATCTAACCAATGTAGAACACATATTGACATAGGATATGGGAAAGCTATTCAGAAAAAACAAAGTGACTTGTTATGCTTGTAACAAGATTGGACATATTGCAAAATTTTATAGAAGTAAGACATCACCTACAAATAACAAAGGACCCAACTTGAAATGTAAAGAAAAGGTTGAAGAGCTAAAGAAAGATTTTTCAAAATAATAGATTAGAAAGTTATGACATGAATGTTAGTAAAGCTATTCCTTCACCAGTAGAATAGAGTATCACTCCACCAATAGGAGATCCTTCATCTAACTGAGAAATAATCCTTTGCGGGTATGGCAACAAATTAAAAAACATGCTAGTTTACCCTCAGTTGATGGTGAGAAGTTGAATTACTTCTTTACCGGTAGATGTGTTAAGTTTTTACTTAACTGATAGGCATTAAATGTGGCAGTTGAAATAATTAACATTATAAATTAAGTGTTTTGGCTCTTTTCATTCACTGAGCATTCAAATCTCCAGAGAGCTTGAAAATCCTAAGCGAAGGAATCCTTAGCGAAAAGTGAAGTAATTCATCCAAGCAATCATCCTAAAGGCAAATTAAGGTATTTATAACAATGGGTTCTTCATCTACACCTGAATTTATAGAAAACCCTACTATGATTGAAGTTATCAAGCACCCTAGACCCATATTCAAACTTATTCCTAAAATTGCGAACAAAGATGATACCCTAGGAGCATTATCAAAAATACCTAAGGGAGTAGTTTATGCAGAAGATCCTAGAATGTATATACATTGTCATATTGAGGAACTAGGAGCTGAAGAAATAATGAACATGTATAGGACTGTAATTTGTGATGAACATGGTAATGTTAAACCGGAACAGAAGATTGTGGAAACCCTACGTTTTGTGGACATTCTTAGTATCCCTAATTTTCCTAAAGATGTGATAAGGATAGTCTTGAGAAGAGTACATGGCGAGTTCTTTTGGTTGGATTCCATCCATAAGATTACTAAAGAGGTAGTTAGGGTAGTGACAGGCTTAACTTCCATCAGTAGCAGGCCTGACAGAACAAAGAAGGTTTCAAATGACACTTTGATGACCCTAACCGGTGCAACTTTTGATAAAAGATCCATAGGAGTTAGTGATGTGAAGGACATAAATGTTAGATTTGTTAGCATGATTCTTGGTTATAAGGCTACACATGCAAACAGACTAAACTCGGTTTCCAGCTTATGTATTAAAAGTGCATATGACATGGTGAATGACAATGCAAGAATTGATGTATGTGAGTGGCTTAAAGATGAACTGATAGACAACTTGAAGAAAATCAAAGGTGATAAGAAAGGAATTATATTTGGCAACCTGCTTGTGTGCTTAATGTTGTACATTACTAAGGAAGTTCCTGGTATTGGTAGGAAAGACTTTGGTTTTGATATCCTGGTAGGAAAACAACTTCTTGATATACTGAACAATATGGGAGATGATAGAGAGAAAAACATAAATGAATATATTCAAACTTTGAAAGCAAGAATGAAGACAAGAATAAGGCTATCTCAAGCAATTGTTGATAAGTATCAAAAGGAGATATGCTTTCTGATCAAGAAAGATCAAATCTCGATGGAGGCAGTTATCCCTAGAACATTTTGGGTTACAGAGATGGGATATGAGACAGATGACAACATAGTTGAAACTTATGCAAAAGCCCTCTTAGAAGCCCCTAAGGAACCAACAGAAAAAGTATTTGGCAATGCTGAAACAATTGAAAGTGGCATTCAATCTCATAAAAGAGTTAAGAAAACTGAGCAGATAGTTAGGAGAGGTTCAAGGCAGGCTAAAGAAATAAAAGAAGATGTATTAAAGAAAACTAGTATTAAGGAGAGTGAATTGGAAGGACTACAACCGGAGACACATCTCTCACTGGTTGCTACTTCTTCTAACTGTGAGATACTGACTGAATTCAAAAGGGTAGAAAGAAAGAGAAAACCCTCACCCACACCCTCACCCACACCCAGAAAGACAAGACAAAAACAATAGGCAGTTAGGCCTCCGGCTAAGAAATTGACACCAAAGAAGAAGCAAAAATAGGTTATTCCTCCTTTTGACAAACTTTTGGAAGAGATCACTAAAGATGGAAAGCTGACAAATATCAGCAAATTATATAATACACTATCCAATGATGAAAAAGAGAGTATAGAAAATAGTGTAATCTTACACTTAGACATTTATAAGAATTTTTTGATGGAGATTGTAGATGACATACCAAATGACTTGTACAGAAGATTAGAAGCTAGAAGGGTAGCTATTGTTGAATTAGATAAGAAAATCAAAATAGAAAAACTACTTGCAGTTCACCTAGTGAACTCCACTCAAGAGATTGATGAGCTAATCAAAGAAGCTAACCAGACACTGACATGTAGCATTAATGGTAGGAAGAGTAAATGAAATATCAGAAGAGACTACAGATAAGTGGGACATATTTTTTGTTGAGAAGGAAAAACAAGAAGAACTTAAGAGACCAAATACTACCAAACTCTACCAAAAGGATAAGGGGAAAGGTAAGGTACGTGGACCTCCAAGCCTAAAGATAATAGATAATTTACCCCCACCAACCTCTGATACTCCACCAGTGAAAAATGTTGACACACAACTGGAAATAGAGAGTATGGATACACCACATGAGGATACAAATCCTGACTCTAAGGTGTTATACACAATGAACATTGACACACAGGAAGTGAATATTGTGGTAGATAAAGAAACAACTGACAAGAGGGATGTGGCAATAGAGCCACCAACATAAACTATTATAGTTGAAAACATTGGAATTGGGGCATAACAAATTGAAGCGCCAAATGACCCCCTGGATACAGGAAAAGCAGATACCATAGGTACACACATTAATGTACCTATTGAGTCACTGATAGTAGATAGTACAGAGGAAAACCAAGAGAAACCGACAGATACATCAGAGCAAGAATCACAAAAATTGGCAGTGGATGACATAGTGAAATCATTTGAAGCACAAACAGAGACATCATCAAGAGAGAACAAAGAAAAGCACCAGAGAAATAGGCTCTTGCTGAGGAAAATATTGAAAAACAGGTAGAGAAATAGGATTCATAGGTACATAATCAGATAGTACCACCAACTACATCTGACAAGCCCAAACGTCTGGTAGTAGAAATGGAAAATCAAACAAATACTCCAAAGAAAGAGGAAAGCAAAGCTATCACAACCAACGATAGTTTACAGATTGTGAAAATAGTTGGATAGTCATCTGGTACATCTATGATTGAATTCGGTCCAACCAATGTAATAGATGTACTCTTAGATTCAATAAAGAAAATAACAGAGTGTAATGCATAGGCGTATAAGGCTATGGATGATACTTTACCAATTTTGAAGATGATAGCTCCAAAGTGTAACATAGAAAATAAAGATTCCTTGAGCCAATTAGACACATTGTCTAAGTATATAACCAGCAACCTAATAACACTAGATTAGATAAATGAAGACACCTTCAGAGAAAAAATGAATAAGTAGAAGGAAAAATTCTTGGAGGAGATAGTAAAGAATAATAAGGAACATATGGAAACCTTATTACCGGTATTAGGTAAAGCAATTTTGGACTTCAAGAAATTGTATAGAAACACATGTAAAACATACATTTTGACAAAAGACATAGATAAAGATACCAGCATAGCCCAGAAGGAAATAAATGATATTGCTGACAACTTGATAGGTTGATCAGACTCAATATCAGTAATTGAACATGAAATTGCAATTTTTGAAGAGAAAATAGAAAAGTTTGAGAAAGACAAGGAAAGAATAAAGTTTAAGGCAAAATAACTTAAATGTAGACTAAGTCCTAAATTGGATATCCTCATCTCTTTGAGAAAAGAGATTTTTGAGGTTCTTATTCTAGGACCTAAGACACTAGAAAATAAAATGCACTCTCTCACCAGTACAACTCAGAGAACTAAAGCAACACTGAAAGATAGTGAGAGATTTTACAACAGTCTGAATGTTGCCTTAACATAAATTTAGCAGATTGTAATAAATAGATTACAAAGATCTAGGCAGGAATCACACTCCATTGACATTGAATGATAACCTTTTTCATTGATGCCAAAGGGGGAGTAGTGGAGATGAGAAAAATGATCAGCAGAAGACATCATCAGCTCAGGGGGAGCACAAATTTTGGTAACACAATTGTGATAGTTTTGGTAGATTCTTTTGACAAACATTTTTGGACACTTTGGATTTTTCTCATGAGTGTTGCCATCAATGCCAAAGGGGGAGATTGTTGGTAAATGTACACTCCAATGAGAAATTGTAGGTTATTGAAGGTATTGTAATTGATGGAAACCTTACAATCATATGATACCAGTAGGCACCGACACCGATAGACTCTACACTGACATACGTTCACCGACACTGAAAAGATTGATTACCGGCACCCTGGCCAACATGATTTTATTTATTGCAAATGTATTTAATTGTAGTATCTTTTTAAAAGACAACAAGGCATATTGTAATAAGGCTGATATATAAGAATGAGATCTTAGAGAACATTTATATGCAGGATATATGATGGATATTATGTGAGAATACTAAGGCAAAGTTTGCTATAATGTTTTGGAAGTTGCAGAGCTTAAACCGGTACTGGATCTGGCATAGCAGATGCCCTTTTGTAGTAGTACATGACTGATGCCCTACAAAGTTGACAAGGTTAGTCTAAGATAAACAACACAAAACACACAAGAAACCGTTAGTGTTAGTCAATCAAAAACTAATCTAAACAGGCATATCAAGAGATACACTAAAATCATGCTAATATCTCTAACTAATGAAACAAAGATAATGAGGCATCTCCAAATGCCTCTTAGCATGTTCTTAGCTCCTTCTCCCTTGTTCCTCTCCTCTCCAAGTTCCAAAATAGTGTAGCTCTCAGTAGCTTTTTGCACTATGGATGCTTATGGAGGTTTGAGATTTGAGTATTTTGCTTCAAATGTAAAATGAAAAGCTATTGATAATAAAATGATTGATTTTATCCAAAATGACAAGATATTAGTTAATTATGCTAAAATTCTCTCTTAAAATGCCTATAGCTTAAATGCATACAAGTTTTCAGGATCTGGATTATGAAGAAATAGGCTCTATTTATAGGAAAAATGGAGCAATAGATGGTTTAGATTGAGTAATCTCAACAAGGGTCAGAATTGAATGATTTCAAATCCATGTGAGGGCTTTCAACCCAATCCCAGGATGACAAGTGTCAATGTGAGATAGGTTGAGAGGGGAGAGAATAAGCATTAAATGCTTGATATGACCTTGGGAGTTAAAGTCAAGGTTAGTTGAATGAATAAACTCTTTATTCAAAGAATAAAGCTTTTATCCAATGGATAAACTCTTGTGCAAATGTGAAATGGATGGATATGGTCAAAACAATAAATGTTTGGGGGGACAAGTTTGAAATAACCATAAATGGTTATGTAAGAGCCATTAAAGGTCTTGGAAGACTTTGGGGGTTAATTTGTTGAACACACAAAGCATTAAATACTTTTCAAAGACTTTTGAAGTCTTTGAGAAGTGACTCCATTTTGCTTAGGAATGTGACAATAATTAGGAGATGGATTAGGCTAATTAGGAAGGGGCTAAAAAAGTCTAGAAGGGGATTAGATTTTGCAAGTGGATTTGGTGGGTGAGGGAAAATACGATTTTATTAAAATAAAAATTCATTTATTTCAATAAATGTGTGCAAGTTGCATTTGTAGGAAAATGCAAGTGGGGGGGGGGGATAATGATTTAAATAAATGTTTTTATTTAATTTATTTAAAAGAGGAAAAAGGGGATTTAATTAAATAAATAGATTTTATTTATTTAATTGATTTGTATTTGGTTTAATGAATTAATTAAAATAAATTCAATAATTTATTTAATTAAAAGAAGAATGTTTGTAGATGAATTAATTAAATGTTTATTTAATTAACTGATGGCTAGTGGATTTTTAATCAAATAAATAGCGAATATTTATTTAATTAAGCTGGACAGATTTGTGTGACTACAATGACATTGGATTTTCATAATCCACTTTTGTAAGTTAGTGAGACTTCTCTTTTTGTATGTAAGCAGTAAGATTTAGGCAGTTGGCCTTCCTGCATGTGCAGGCCCCTATTGTAACAATAATATTCTCTTATTGGCAAGTAAGCAAATATTATGGGTCACAAATCCCACCGAGGTTTTTCCCACACCAGGTTTCCTCATTAAAAATACTGTGTTATGGTGTGTCTTTTATGATGTGGTTGTTGTTCTTATTTACTGCATTAATTTTGGTTTATAGGTACACAACTGTGGAATGCTTTTTGTTTAATAAGTTAAGAAAATCAATTAACCGGTTAGATACTAATTCACCCCGCCTCTCAGTATCTTTGGGAATCCTAACATGGTGGATAGATTTCAAGCTGCACCCAAATAGCCACACGTAAATGCAGTCAAGAAGATATTTCGGTATATACAAGGGACACTTCATTATGGACTAAGGTATCCCAAGAAAGGGGATTTTATCTTGCATGCCTACATTGATGCAAATTGGGTAGGCTGCATTGATGACAGAAAGAGCAGAAGTGGCGGTGCATTCTTCCTAGGTAACCAGATGGTCTCATGGCACAACAAGAAGCAGGATTCAATTTCTCTATCTACTGCTAAGGCATAATATATTGTTGTAGCCATATGTTGTTCTTAGGTGCTATGGATGAAGCAGGCCCTCAAGAATATTTAGGTAGAGATGCCTTACCCCATTTCCATCTAGTATGACAATCGTAGTGCAATTAACATATCAAAAATTTTGGTTATGCACTCAAGGAAAAAGCATATTGTCATCAAATATCATTTTCTTAGGGAGAAGGTGGCAGGTCAAGAAGTCAAGGTAGAGTATGTCCCTACAAGTGAACAAGTGACTAATATCTTCACCAAACCTCTACTGGTAAACACATTTGAGTATATGAGACACAAGTTAGGAATAGTGTCACTTTCTTTATTCACTTAAATGTGTATGGAGATCTATGGTTCAGGGGGAGTTCATTACAAAATCTCCTATATCTTGGACCATATGCTGGACACAGATGGAGATCAAGTGATTATGCTCTAGTATCAATATGCTTGAGATTTTGGGTAGTACTCATTGGTCCCAATTTGAAAGTTATTTCAAAATCTCTTCAATTTGTACTTGAATAAAAATTAATTGGACCATTGGGTGAAAGGGACACTAGACAAGTGTACTGAAAGAACAAACTACAGAAGAAGGGAATTGTTGTAGGAATATCCAAGATAATTTCATGATTACATAAATCTACTTTCGCAATTGGTAGCACTCATAGTGCAATCACATTTGATTCTTATGAGAAATTGATGTTAGTTGGTGTCATTGTCCTACATCTTATATGCTTCTGGTTGAGCGGATAGTGGTCAGAGGGGGAGAATACACTGTATAACCGGTGGAGAATGAATCAAATGGAGGGATGCCCTGACCCTTTGTCATTATTGTCAAAGGGGGAGTATTGGAAAATGGATCATATAACAGAGTGTGTTGACATCAATTCCAAAGGGGGAGATTGTTGGCATTGTGTTGTCATTGATGTCAATTGGTATGGGATGATAACTAGCAACTAAGTATTGGAAACTAGTATGAAATGTCAATCAGTATATATGTTCCCAGTATGTAGATGTAATAAGGAGATCCACTAGTGAGCATGTATGTACATGAAGAGTACAAACCAACAGAGTGAATGGTTATTGGATCACATAAAGTATGGACATGAAACCAGAAGCATTTCAGGTCAATATGGTCTACTCGTAGGGTATATGAACCGGTAAAACATCGGTCCTGTATCTTGGTCAGTGAATGAACTCAAACTGACATAGAAAACTGGGTTGAGTTGGATGGTTTCTGAGGAGGACACGTAGATTCCATGTGGCAGGAAAACCATCCATTGACATGATATGGGATGAGTAGGTTGACTTTAAATAAGGAACCTATGAATCACAAGTCAATGACAAAAGAAGTGTGGCTTGAGGTGGATCAAGATGTATAATATTTTTGGTGAGATAAATGAAGTAGGACAATCTGATCTTTGTTCTCGATGATCGAAGGAAACATTTGAGTCATTAATGGTGAGTGACAGAGTAAGGCCGAAAAACAGGTTGCATGCCACTAAATATAGAAAGAACATACAGATGTCATCATAAATGGTAGTAGTGTTTGATCTACTTTAGATCATCAATCAAGGAGATGACATCCAATTATATTTGATACGGATTTTCTCAATGGAGAAAAACCCTACCATGCCTAGTTTGAATATAGGTTTTGGCGGGAACAAATAAGTATAAATATGCAGACTAAAGACTTAAGTTGAGGATGCTTGAATTCCAAAAAAAATAAAGTAACTAAGAGAGAAGAGAGTGATAATAGGGAAGATCAAAAGCATCTAAGTGTTGGAGTTGTTTGATAGAAAGGTAGAACCAGTAGAAGGTTTATTAGAGGTTTTACTCGTAATGTTAGAGTAACCAGAAAGCTACCAAATAGAACTACAATTATGTAAACCGACAAGGGGGGTTTAGGAAGAAAGGTACATAAGGTAAAGGAGATAAGAGAGTGTACTGGTGAAGGGTATGCAATACAGAATTTGGGAAGATAAGGTATAAACAAAGAATAGAGAACCGAAAAAGAACTAAGAAAGGGAGAATTGGTTGAGAAGAGTTAAACCAATGAATTTTTTGATTGCAAGAGTTACAAAATTCATTTGTAACAAAATTACAATTATTGTATTAATCTAATATATAGTAACATCACTGAGTTAGAGCTTGGTGCTCCTTGGGTTGGTTCCCTAAACTTTGTAATCAGTGTTTATTGTGAGGCTGGATTGGAGTAGTATTCTCCAGTAGCGTTTATCATGAAGTTTTTTCCCACATTGGGGTTTCCTCATATATCCAGTGTTATGTGTTGAGTATCTTGGTGTGTTTGCATTTGATCGCTTTCCTTAGCTCACTGGTATATCCTTCTTATGTCTGATTTGCTAACTGGTACCAAGAGTTTAGTTTAAAAGGCTTAGGAATATTGGTAACCACTGATTCACCCCCCTCTTAGTGGTACATTGTTTTCAACATGGATGTTCAGTGAAATTCTATCCCTCTAAAGCTAACATATGCTTATATATATTTGCATTTTGAAGAGATGAGGAATAAATTATATTTGAGTGTTAGAGGCTTTGTGTGTTCATTGAAGAGAATAAGAAAGAGGAAAGAAGAATAATAAGTAGTATGATGTATTCAAACATATACATCCAAGAAAAGATCTTAATCTCTTTAAAAATCTAAATATATTTTCTTGAACAATGATAAATATAATCACCTCTATAACTATTTCAAAGGTGAAAAGAAAAAGAAGAAGTAGTTTGACTCTAATTCTATGTCCATGAAGGAAGAAGGTGAAACATGCACTGCAAAATTTTCCACTCATGTAAGTGATAATGCATTTCTATTTCATTTAGGGGAGAGGGACCAATAGGTGATAGGGGTATCAATACGTGTTGTAGTACTTGGAGAAAATGAGACCAATAGTGGTGCACTAAAAAAAGTACTTATTAAATTCAAAAACTAGCCAATGATGTGATGCAACATCAACACACAAATAAACATGACTTAGTGCACACCTATGGGTCTTATGACAATTTGGGACCATTTTAGACACCTTCATGAAAATGTTTGTTGACGTGGAATCATATTTGGCCATGTGGACTTCAAAAATTGTTTTTAAGTAGGGGACTTGACAAATAAGTGGTTGTGTAAAATTGATTTTTTTTTAAATGCCCACATATAATTTTAGAAACATGAAGTTAGGGTGTGCATGTATGGGGCCCTCTCCCCTAGTTGCACCTATTAAAATGAAAAAGAATAGAAGAGCTTTTTTACATATATAAAGTATGAAAAGGCTAAGGTGTACTTTGGTGATAAGTTTTATTTAGGGATTGTTAGTCGGGATATGATACACAAATTTTTTTTATGATAAAGGTAGGAGGTTCGGTGGTGCGTTTTAAATCTAAAGATTAGTATGTAATATGCCATCTATAAGTAAACTAATAGATGTAGGTAAGTAAGTGAAACTTTTGAAGCAATTATTAAAACTATGAGACCTATTATAATTATTGTTAGAGTTAATAGACTTAGAAAACTAATTTATCTTCATGGATGCATTATTCAGTGTAATAAAAACTTCTATAAAAAATAAGTATGAAAATATCTTGTTGAAAAAAGAGATGATATCATCTTTGCTAGTTGGTTATTAATTTTAGGTACATAGGAAAGAAGGGTCTACAAAAGTTAAAAAATAAAAACCTTTTTAAAGGTTTCATGGATTATGGAGTTTGTTTTTTATGAGCATTTTATTTATCAAAAATAAAATTGTACTTATTTTTACTTGAGTTCACATACATATTGTGGTATCCTAGATCAAATTCATTATAATGTGCTTTATATTGTTTGAGTAAATATCATTTACTCATTCTTAAGTCTAACCCTAGACATCATTATTTAATATTTTTCATTTAAGTTTTGATTAAAGGGGAAAATAGGTTTTGATGGGACCCAAAACCCCTTACAATAGGTTTTGAAGGAACCTAAAACCCTCTGATTTTACAAGGATCCCAAACCTAAAATAGACGGCTACCAAAAGATACATGAAAGATAATGAACAACCCACACTCGGCCTAGCAACAAAGAGATATCTAAGAAACCTAGTTGAAAAGGAAGAAGACCAAAGCCTTTCACAAGAACAATGGTTTTATCTAGGCTCCCTTAACCTTCAATAGATAGCAAGGGTTTTCCAAGCACCTATAAACTGAACATTGAGTATGATCAATGATCCCAAAGTAACAACCACCAAATTCTTGCTGATAAGAATATAAACATAATCTACGACCAAAGGGTTATGAAAGGCTCCCCAAACCTTCATCTCGGGTTTTGAACTGGTTCCCAAAACCAACAACATGGGGTTTTTCCAGGATCCCTCAACCATAAGAATGGGTTTAACAAGGCTCCCATAACCTTAGCAACCTTGAAAGTGGGTTTTACAAGGCTCCCACAACCTATAACATTGGGTTTTTGATAGGCTCCCATAACCTTGATATTAAGAATGGACAAAGAAGAGCATAATATACCCTCCAAGATCACCACCTCAATAGGTGATAAAGGAGAGGAACCAATTAAAAGATAATACTTTGTTCCCATATAGCCTAGAAATATGCCTCTATCAGCCTCCTACCAGCATCTCCCTATTAGAATCAAGGATCACTGAGAGGGGGGTGGATTAGTGATCTACCAGTACACAAATCTTCAGCTTTATTCTTAAACCACTAGAAGCATAAACATGAAACTGAAATGCATGAACAAAAAGAAATCAACCACAAGATCATAACACCAAGATTTTTTTTGTGAAAATCCAAATGGGAAGACCACGATGGGATTTGAACCCACAATATTATTTCACTATGGCGAGTAGTAAAATAATATTACAAAATCGGAATGCACAAGCATTCAGGCACACTGCGTGGAGCTCACTTCTCCAATACAATAAGGGCTAAAACCATGGAAGTCTCACCACCTTATAAACATATATAGAGATGAATTACAGTGAATGAACTCTAAAATAACATCAATCTATGCTTGGACAAGTTTCAGTTAAGTGTTGATGATTCGTTGTCTTCAAACTATTTTCTTGCTCTTCTCTACTTTGTTTTGCTCACCAGATCGGCAAAGATCAAAAGTGTGCAAGTGAAACTATACTGAATCAACACAAAATAGATCACCTCATCTACTACACAACAAAAACTGTTATCCAAACTGATCTTATATATACGCACACACCAAAAGCAATCTTTTATGAGTCAACTTCCAAACATATGACAATATGTAATGTGTCACTGTAAGTTGGCTTGAATACAAATCAAAACTTAGCACCATAATAAAAATATATGAACACACACTTCTTATAGGTCCCACATAACTTTTAAACACATTTACCAATCACCGGAATGCTTTTGGACCAAAAATCCTCTGACCAATCCTGAAATACCAGTTAACACCTACTTCCGATTAAGAAAAATTATGGCTACTGGATCAAATCTCAATGAAGAGTTGCCATTAATGACAACGCTAAATCAATAATCAAGCTTAAGAATGCACTAGATGAATGTCAATTTCCAACAATCTCCCCCTTTGGCATTGATGGCAACACTTGTGAAAAATAGCTATGTTGAAACCTATACATACACTAGATCAAAATTATAAGGCTCCCCCTTAGACCAAAAACCCAAAAACTACATCAATATTCTGTGCACTCCATTCTCACTCAATTGTACATTTTTCACCTTAAGTCTCCCCCTTTGACAGTAATGCCAAAGAGGGCATGTTGTCCATAATTATATACAAAGATACTTGCTTAAGACATTACAAATACTTGAAGATGTCAGCAAAAATGGTCTTCAAAAATCCTAGGTGAGTGTCCTACCCACTCTTCAAGTTATACAAAATTGTAATGAATGCACTAAATACCGTTGCATGAATCTCAACTTCCTTAAGATTAGATGACATAGGTTAAGCCATTTCCTTCATACAGTCTACCTTACTACTTAACATGGTGTCCAACCAGGGGACAATTAAGTTTCGGACTTCACCAAATCTCCTCAAAATCATGTCCTTCTCTGCATTGAGGCTCAAGATTTGATCATTCGGAGAGATTACCTACCCTTCAATGTTGCTTGTAAGAGCTATGTTTAAGTCAAAAGATAATGAAATGCCAGCTAGCTTACCTTGACAGATACTTATTTGCTTGTCTATGTTAGTAGTGGACTTTGGAAAAACTAGACAAGACTTATATATTTTGTTGCCTTCTGTCAGAGCCTCAAAGATAGTTTAGAAATTTTGATTCAATCTAACTCAGTTATCGTCAATCATCTTCCAGAAGGTTTGCATTCTAACCTCTTTGAATCTATCTAAAAATCTATTTGTAGCAGACTTTTCCAATGACTCAAAATTTGTATTTAAATTGTTAACTAATTGAAACAATTTACCAGAGGGGTTAGTACTTGGATATAGCTTTACTTTCGATACAACTTTCTGTAAAATTTCAACTGTCATTTTAATAAGCTTTCTATCCTCACTCTCCGACTTAACTAAGTCTTGACTGGCTTGGACCTGAACCGTTGCTGCTATCATTAGCTTGTCCGTGGGAGACATCTTACCAATATCTAATGGCCCATTAAAATTTATTGATATTTGGGGTAGGTTCTTAACCTGAGGAGTGTCAATTTCTGGAGTGCATCAACAACTTTCTTACCCTTGTCTAACTCAGTTGTCTTCTCATGCACCAAAGGTAGCGAAAATTCTCCTATTTCTCCATCTATTGCACCAGTGTTGCCACTTGGTGCAACTTCAACCACTAGAACCTCATCAACTCTATCAATAGTTTCAGCTATCAGAGGATTCAGACTTATATCTACATCAAGAGATTGATCTTCTGGATGTTCCCCAATCTAAGTTTATCCTTTTGATCACAAAAGACACCTTCCAGAGCTACTAGCTGAGAGGTCTCATCTTTCTAAGCACCATTTTTGTACCGAGGGTTACTCATGATGTTCTTCTTCTAGATATTCTCTATTTCCTTTCTTACCTCTTCCATATGCCCAATCATCAACCTATTTACCTTATTCCATCTCTTGAATTATTTCATGTTAGCTTCCTCAATGAGCCTCTTAGCCTCATCTTGGGTAATACAGGTGCAAACTTTGATCAGCTCTCTCTCTTTCATTTCTTTATCTACCTTTTGAGTTGTCAATCTCCTTCCATCTATGATATTGTAGACACTTAAAAATAATTATTTTAATTATTTTTTAATTCCTCACATAATTAATTAATTAATTATGTTAATTAAAATTCTTCTCAATATTAATTAAATATAATTAATATTGTCACTATAGCATATGATTGATTTATTTAATAAATCATTCCCTTTCTTTATTTCTCTAAAAAATCAAATCCTCACAAATCTTCCTCTTAGCTAATTAATTTCAATTAATTAGTTAACCTACATGATTCCTACAAATCATCTTCTTAATTCATCATTAACCTAATAAATTCTTCTAGAAACTCCCTAAACTCACTTAACATTATTCTTTTAGTCAAATTCTCCTACAAATATAAATCCCACCTAACATTCCCTCTAATTCCCCTCCTAATGAGTCGTTAATGGCTAATCATCATGATTAGCCACAAAGTCAACTCTTTGTCCTTTCATCCAACCACTAGCTTTAAATACTCTTTTTCTAGATGAATGTAAGATTTTTGAAATCTTACATTCCTCTAGGCATTTCCCTCTCCCAAAGAATTTTTAATTCCTTTTTATTCTTCTAATCCCCATAATATCCATTTTTTGAGAATTTTTAATTCCTCCAATGCATCTGGTAGAGTGTGGAGATACGAAATGCCTTTAAGGAATATTTCTTGGTCTCTACACCCTCTCTTGGACCTTGTGTGACCTCACAAGTAAATCTTAGCCCTTCATCTCGAATTCATCCTAGCCATCTGTTTTCCTCTCCTCTTCCTATAAAATAGGGTTCCATCCCTTCATTCAAAACATCTTGAAATTCAATAAGCTTATGCTGCCCTTTTGAGCCCAAGAAATCATCTTGGCAACTTGATCATCTCATCCTTATCATTTGTGCACAATATTGGAGAGCCATCCACATCCAGCAATCAAAGGAGCACATCAAGTGGAGCATTATCAAGGGGCGCCTTCACTTCATCAGGCTCAATCCAAAGGAGAAGGTAAAATAGCAAGGTGAAATAGTCTTTTTTATGATATTTTAGCATTCTACATGTTTATTTCGTTATGTTTTGATCAGTTTACCTTTCAAATCTATTTTTCCCTCTTCATTTTGGCATGCCCAGTGGGACTCACGTCCCTGAGAACTAATGTTATTGTTTCTTTTTAAGGTGTTTGTGAGTTGTGAGACGCATGTTCCAGAATAGCACGACTGCAGAAAAAAATATATATATATATATATCTTTTTCGCATGTTCCAGAATCGTGGCTCTGCATTTCTGCGCGATAGCTCCTCCTTATTCTGTTCTATTTCTTTCTTCTTTTTTTTTTTTCTGTTGCAGCACGACAACTCTGTTATCTGATTTGTTATTTGATTTGTTGTCTGTTCTATTTTAGTATAATCTGTGCGAAAATAGGAGAGTATGCTCTTGTCTATATAGACAATCAGAAATCCAGACTTTTCACTTTTCTATTCTGTTTAGCACGATTGTATGCTCTGACCGCAGGAAAGTGTGAAAATAGGAGAGGATGCTCTTGTCTATCTAGACAATCAAAAATCCAAACCTTTGACACTTTTCTATCTGTGTAGTGCTACTGTCTGCTTTGTTAATCTGTCTGAAAATTGTAGGCGCTAACTGTAGTCTGCATTTAATTTATTTATTTCCTGTTATTTGCTTTGTTTAAATATAATCTGTCTGCTCGCAGGAAAGTGTGAAAGTAGGAGAGTATGATCTTGTCTATCTGGACAATCAGAAATCCGGACCTTTGACATTTTTATTTTATTCTATTTAGTGCGACAATTTGCTCTATTAAATCTAGGGTTTTTGTCTGCTCTGTTAAATCTAGGGTTTCTGTTTTGTTAAATTTAGGGTTTCTGTTCTGTTAAATTTAGGGTTTCTGTTCCATTAAATTTAGGGTTAAATTTAGGGTTTCACCATATCTTCTTTATCTTGACTCCATTTCCCTTCAAACTTCACCATATTCTCTACATTGCCATTTTCCACATTTTCTTCCTTGGAGGCCTTATCTCAAAAATCCACTTTTTGAAGCCCAAAATCCCATATTTCTCTATTTTGAGGGTTTGCCATAATTCTTCCCTTTTTGTCCAATCACCTCCAAATTTTTCCCATATTATCCATCTTCAACTTTTGCTTCTTTGTCCCTCTTGGACAAATTTTCCCATTCCTTCATCTCTCCTCCAAAATCCCCATTTTTTCACTTGCATATCCCTTAGAAAGTGGTAAAAACCTAGTCAAACCCCATTTACCCATCAAAGCTTTCTTCAAATCCACATTTGTCATTAGTAAAAAAGTTTTTATTCATGTTTTTCTATTTATTCCCAAAAAATTAAAAAAAAATTAATATTTTTGTCATTTTGTTGATTTTTTGCAGGATGCTTGTTGAAGACTATTTTTTCTAAACTACTAATCAAGTTGTTTTGCAGGACACTTTTTGAAGACTCCATTTTTCAAACTACTAATCAAGTGGTTTTGCAGGTTGCCTAGCTGATTCAACCAAATATTGTGCATTTATTTAAATTAGGCACCTAGATATTAATTAAAATGGAATGAACCATTGTCTTATGTGTCTTTAAGAAAAGCATATAGGTAGGAAAGTATGCTCTCATCATATTAGACGATCAGAAATCCAGACCCTCCAGCCTTTTCTTGTTTGATTGTGTATTTATCTCTAGTGGGCCTACCCTCCCAACTTGCTCTTTGAGAAGGTAAGAGGGGAACGACCCAAGTGAGTACACCTGGGGTTCCCAACTCACTATAATAAATAGGCCATTGACTACGAAAGGGTTAATGGTTGGGGCTATATGAGAGTTCACTCTCACATTGGGTGCTTAGTAGGATCCTAGAGATCTCAATCATGCTTGCGTGACTACTAAGTTCTTGGTGCTTCATTGGGCTATAGGCCTCAATTGCACTTGTGCAACTTCGAAGGGTAGCTCCTAACGGGAAGACTTACTAAACACCTTGTTCATAGTGGCCAAAAACCCTCTAGTCATTGGTGCAGGAGGTCAGACCTCTAAAGCGGCCCATATTCTTACGACCCTTAGTAGAGACACAAAGTTCGCCATGAGGATTTTTCATGGGAATTGATGCTTGGCTGCCCCAAGAAGTGAGTGTCGTGGAGGGGAGCCAGTGGGGTCAAGCATCTAAGTGTCCGCTCTGGGTAAGCGTAGATGGGAAACCAATTGGGATTCAATGACTATTGTCCTTGCCAACCTTAAGAATGTTGTACATGAGCATGAGTGTCTTTGAGATAATATGCATTTAATCATTGTGTTTGCTTTGTTTGATACATACTTGCCAAGAGTAGATTAAAAACACATCACTATCCCCAAAAAACTTTGCAAAAATATTTGTCAAGACACAAACAAATTGTCCAAGTTATTACCCACACCAAGTTCAAAATTGTGTCAAAACTTCATCCGTCCCATTTTTCATAAGCCTAAGAGAGAAGCTAAGAGTTTATCCTCTACGTCAACATTCAAGTTTGTCCCTTGAAACACCTACTATCTTCCAAATCAGGGTGGTCATATCCCTTCATACAACTTGCCATTTAAATAGATCCTTCATGTTCATGCCAAAGACAACCTAGTCATCAAGTTTTCTTGTAAACCATCACTACCATACCTTCTTTATCAATCATCCTCAAATTTCTTAAGTCCTTTCATCCTCAAATTTCTTAAGTTCTTTCATCACAAATTTCTTAAGTCCTTTCATCCTCAAATTTCTTAAGTCCTTTCATCACAAATTTCTTAAGTCCTTTCATTCTCAAATTTCTTAAGTCCTTTCATCACAAGTTTCTAAAATCCTTCCATCACAAATTTTGTAAGTCATTTCATCACATTTTTCCTAAGTCTTTTCATCACAAATATCGTGTATGGTCGCAACTCGATCCCAAAAGAAAAAGATGGCTGATCAACAATATGGCATGCCAGACATTGGTGTCCTATATGAAGATCCCACGCAAGATCATACACAAAGTGGGCAACCAAGCGATCAAGATCAAAGCCAAAATCTTCACATGGTTAACCAAGATGAACTTTGTCCAGAAGTCCAAACTTTCATAGCGGATTCTTATAACCAAGAGATGATAGAAAAGTTTATTAAACACAATCCTACTATACTTCTGAAAACTCTTCTTGAACATGGAGCTCAACTTCCACCTGAATTTAATAGATCTGCTCTTGTCCAACAACCACAAGGAGACCTCGCTCCCACATAAAGTGTTGCACCTACTATTCAAACTCAATCAATTGCAACCCCATCAATCATCCAAGCCCAATCAATGCCACTCGCGACACCTCCCACCACGATCTCCATCCCACCTTCTTCCTCCTTACCATCCATACCACTATCAAATCCAATCTCATCCATTCTCCAACAAACTTCTATACCACCTCCTTCTATTCAACCACATATTTCTATTCCACAAACTTCCCTTTCTCCCAACAATGTCGCAAATTTTATCCAGACCACATTCAATCCCATTACAATAGTTGGCGGATCACAACCAACTATCACACAAACCCCAACAACATCAGTCATCACATCCCACGTTCCCACTCCCTCATCATATCAATATATTGGTGGTGGTGCACCTTCTTTAGTTCATCCAATGCTTGGGGCAGATACAATTCATCAATATCAAAGTCCACAACAAGACCTCATCAGGGAAATTCAAGACATGAAGAATATCATCAAAAACATGAAAGAAAAGACTAATAAAAGGAAAGCTTATTCATTTGAAGAGTTTTTCCCTTGTCCTTATGACCCATCTATATCAGTTGCACCGTATCCCCCGGGATTTGAGATCCCTAAATTCACCAAGTATGACGGCAAAGGAGACCCTCGCGACCATGTCCGCAAATTCCACATCTTATGCCAAGAAGTCTCCTATAGTGACCTTTATCTTCGCAGACTCTTTCCCAAGAGTCTCATGGGAGATGCCCTGGCATGGTTCTCATCTTTACCATGAGGTTCCATTGTCTCTTTTCCAGACTTGGCAGAAAAATTTGTGGCCCACTATGCATACAACATGGGTAATGATGTTTCTATGATGGACCTATGTAATGCAAAACAAAGGCCTGGAGAAACCTTCACCAATTTCCTACAAAGATGGTGACATCTTATCAAAAAATTCCAGTGGGACATGCTAGAACAACATCAAATTGAACTATTTCAAAAGAGCTTGGTGCCTAAACTTTCAAGACCTTTAATATCTCAATGTATCAAATCCTTCCAGAAATTGACCGATAAGGGCCTCGCCCTCGAACGTGTCTTGTTGGAGGAAGGAACCTTGAAACATTACCAGAAGTCATCACAAAGTTCTTCCTCTTATCATAACGACAAGCCAAAATTATGGGCTAAAAATAAAAACATGGTCAATGATGGTGTAACTGATGTGAAGCGGGTCCAAACCGTGACCACTCCCCCAAAATCTACCACCAATATTCATCAATTCAACAATCAAAATAATTCAAATCAATTTCAAAAACCTCACAACAATGTCTCAATCCAAGGACGACCACCCCGATCGAATAACAGGACTCCAAGAGATTTCACTCCTCTTGCTGAGCCTATTGAAGTGGTGTTTCAAAAACTTGTCCAAGCAGGTATAGTGGTTTTTCCAATCACTCGCCCATTTGATCCCAATCAACCTAAACCAAGATGGTATAATGAAAATGAGTATTGTGAATACCATCGTATCAAGGGACAAGATACACGAAAGTGTATGAAACTGAAGATCTACATACAAGATCTCATTGATAGAGGTGAGATTGAGCTAGCAAATGCAAAACCTGGTAATAACAATGACAAACTCAAAATGTACCAAGAACCCTTCCCAAAGCATGATAAAGGAAAAGGCTCATCATCTAATGTAATGGATTATGACTATGCTAATCATGTAACCAATTTTGATTTTTTAGTAAGTCGCATTGAACTTGTAGACAATCATGTCAATGTCATAACCATCCAAGGAGTTAATCCTCCTTCTTCCCAAAGCAGACCAAACCCGGCTAGAATAGTCATTCAAGGTGCCACGCCTTCCACCTCCTATTTCCAGAATGACTGTAATGCAACTACACGCCGAGGAAAAGTCACCATCCAAGGAGTTCCTCCCTCACCAAACCCTCCACCCATGTCTTCCACCCGCCGATATGACCTCCTTGATCAACTTGGGAAGACACCCGTGCAGATCTCCATTTTGGAACTTCTCAAGACTTCTCCAGTCCATAAAGAAATTTTGGAACAAGCCCTTCTCCAATCACGTGTTCCTGATAATATCAATGCCACCCAATTTCAAACCCTCATTGGAAACCTTGTTGCCCAGCAACACATTGTATTTAACTCCAAAGATGCTCCCGCAGATGAGGACCATAACAAACCTTTGCACATCGAAGCTCTCATCCACAAGCACAAGGTCAAACGAATCCTGATAGACAATGGATCCGAGCTTAATCTATGTACATACAAATTGATAAAACAATTGGGACTTTCTGAGGATCTAATAGACACATCAGGAAGGATCACAATAAAGGCATATGATGATGCAGAAAGAATTTAAAAGGGTGTGATCACCTTACCTCTTCAAGTGGGCCCCATTACAATTGAAACCCTTTGCCAAGTACTAGATCTTGATCTCCCCTACAACATTCTCCTCGGGAGGCCATGGATTCATTCCTTGCAGGCCGTACCCTCCACCTATCACCAATGCATCAAATTCCCTTATAATGGAAGAGTGATCACTATCAAAGGTGATCCCCAACCTTTTCAATATTGCAAACTATTAGAGGGGAAGCATCCGTATCATTGCCCACTAAATAGACCTTTGCCAACGCTTCCATCTGACACTTCAAATGTTGCCTCCACATCATCCCAACCAAATAATCAAATCAAGATCTTGGATAATGGCTGTGGAGAATACAAATTGGAGGACGTCTTATTAATAGGAAACCTCCCTCTCTCTCCTAAGTCATTTGGCAAACCAAACGAGCTAAAAAAGGACCCGAAACTAGTCATGCAATGCCAAAGCACCACCTTCCAGCAATGGGGCCCACTTGATAATGAGAACCTTGAAGTAGATATCTCTTCATGGCTGTACTAGGAAGAGGACGATGATCCAACAAGAATATCCAAAGAAATGTATCCAAAAGCATTTGCCATAGTTGAAAAAATGGGTTACAAAGGACACAGTCTGGGACCAAAGGAGAAAGGAAGAAAAACACCCATAAATTCTATGTCCTACAGATACAACAGAGGCTTGTGGTACACCCTGGTGCCTAAGATTACTATCACTGGTGCCCCTTCTAGTCCTTCTTTGGATATCGAAAGCGTTGACGAAGAGGAATTCCATGAAATGCCTTATGAATACGAGAAAGATACCTTCTTCGATGCTTACATCAATACCATCACCCCCGTAACCCCTCCCACTTCACATGAGCTACATCTTGTCCATCTTGAACTCATTGACTGGAGCCAATGAGACAAACCCAATTTAGATATCTGCGTCGATGATAATGCTCTCATTACTCTCCTAACAACGCAAAATATGGAAGATGTTAATAGAATTGAGGGTATTCAACTACATGAAAAGGGATACTTTGGTAATCAAGTCAATGCCCTTATCCACAAAAAAGATAATAAAAGAAAAATATATGATTTCCTAGGTGAAAACCTCCCTGAGGCGCCTTTGGATGAACAAGAAATAAAAACAAAGGGCATATCTGAAAGTGAAAACCTAGAAAAGGCACTTGATGATGAAGGATTTGACCTCCCTACCATTGGTTACCTTCCATAGGACAAATCAAATTTGTTGATAGAAGAAACAAACAACATCAACATGGGCACTGAAGTCATTCCAAAAAATGTGCTCATTGCCAAATCCCTCACCGAAATCGAGAAACAAGACTTCATCAACTTCCTTACAGAGGTTAAAATCAATTTTGCATGGTCCTATTCTGATATGCTAGGGTTGGATCCTGCCTTGGTGGTTCACAATCTCGCTGTCCGCCTAGATGCAAAACTTGTAAAACAAAAACTCCGCAAAATGCACCCGCATATTGCTCTCTTGGTCAAGCCAGAACTTCAAAAGTTGTTAGACGCAGAATTTATCAAACCCATAGACTACGCTGAAATGGTCTCCAACATTGTGCCTGTCGGCAAACCTGCTGGGGGCATCCGCATTTGCATAGATTTCCGAGATCTAAATATAGCTTGTCCTAAAGATGATTTCTCGCTCCCAAACATAGATATGATTGTGGATCTTACAGTAGGACATGAAATGCTATCGCTAATGGATGGGTTTTCTAGATACAACCAAATCAGGATAGCAGATGAGGATCGGCATAAAACTACATTCACAACACCATGGGGTACTTTCTATTATCGGGTCATGCCTTTTGGCCTTAAAAATGCTGGAGCTACATATCAACGGCAATGACAACAATTTTTCATGACCTCTTGCACAAAATTATGGAGGACTATGTGGATGATCTGCTAGGAAAATCCAAGACAAGACAAGAGCACATCCCTATTCTAAAACAGATCTTTGAAAGATTGGAAAAATACAAGTTGCGCCTAAATCCTAAAAAGTGTGTGTTTGGCCTCACATCAGGAAAACTACTAGGATTCATTGTTTCCCGCAGAGGCATTGAGGTAGATCCCACAAAAGTAAAAGCTATTATGGAAATGCCTCTGCCAAAAACTCTCAGACAACTACGCAGTCTCCAGGGAAAACTCCAGTCTGTCAAGCATTTCATTTCACAGCTAGCCGACAAGTGCCATCCATTTGCACATTTGTTACATAAAGACACAAAATTCAAATGGGATTGCCTCTGTCAAAAGGCCTTTGAAAAATTAAAAGAATATCTAGCATCACCTCTAGTATTGTTAGATGAAAGGCACCTCAAGGCCTTGAATCATCTTCGGGTATATCAAAACCATCTGCGCATGAGTTATCATAAAAAAGTCAGAACCCGAGAATTCCAAGTTGGTGATCTTGTCCTCATCGAGAATCAGAATAATCTACAAGAACAAGAAAAGAAAGGCAAGTTCAAGCCTAACTGGCTTGGACCATATGTAATCACAGCGAAATATGGATCAGGAGCTTATCAGTTGGCTACTCTTGAAGGTGATCCTTTGGATGATCCGATGAATATCATGCACCTCAAAAGGTTTTATGCTTAGTCCTCGGAAAGTCTTGAATTGTCAAAAAAAAAAAAAAAGAAGAAAAAAAAAGAAAAAAAAAGAAAGAAAAACAATTCGTGGTGCTATGGGCAAGTATCTTGGTGAAAACCTCTGTGCGGGTGCCAAGGTAAATAACCGGATCCACTATCTATCAGGTTGATACTACAAATCATCTGCGATCTAGCCCACCCATGAACAACATTCCTTCTTTTCCGCCTCTGAATAAAACATGTGTATGATGATGAGTCTTCGCCTAAGTCATAAACAAGAAATGTCCTAGTGAAACTGAGCTTTCATACCTCTGTATAAGCTTCAAGAAGTCTTGAGAAACAATCCCAAGTCCCTCCTAGTTCTACTCTTGGCAAGAGGTATCATTTGGTCGCAAGGAAGAGACCTGTTAGATTTTGTTAGATTTTTTTCATATAGGCTTGCATCTTTTGCCCTACAAATGCCACTATTTATGACTGCCTGGGTTCTTCCATATCCAGGTATGTTCTGATAGGTGCATACTGGGGCATATTTCATAGTATGGCATGTTTTGGATCCTTCTTGTATAAACTGGCGACCTGGTACTAGTGTTTATCAACACTTACCTTCTCGTATACAAGAGGTATCGGTGTGTTTGAGGGTTTCCTTGCACAAACTCACAACTTTGTATTAGTGTTTCTTAACACTTTCTTCGTTGTGTACAAGAAATTCCCGTTTGTCTACAGAGTCAGTCCATGCCCTGGGTTTCTCATGGTATCCTAATTTCTATAAGCAGTGGTGCAAGTCACTCAGGGCAACATTAAACTAGGTTGGCTCTCCACATTTGTTGTGCACAAAATCTCACCATCATTCCATCAAATCCTAAACTCAATAATCTCATGGAGTTCTCAATTGCCCCCATTTTCCTCCGCGGTCTCGCATCTCTTATTCTTCTTTCCAAATACCTCACGGCTACTTCATATATCTTCCTCATTTATCCCTTCCACCCTAATTTTTCTTCCTCTATTTTTTTTTTTCCTCACATAATCAATTCTGATTCTAATCATGTCTTATAGAGGACGAATCCTTCCTAAAACCAGATGTTGTGATCTAATCATGTCTTATACAGGATGAATCCTTCCTGAAACCAGACGTTGTGATCTGATCATGTCTTATACAGGATGAATCCTTCCTGAAACCAGACGTTGTGATTTGATCACGTCTTATATAGGATGAATCCTTCCTGAAACCAGACAAGTTGATCATGTCTTATACAGGATGAATCCTTCCTCAAACCAGATGCTCTGATCATGTCTTATACAGGATGAATCCTTCCTGAAACCAGACATTCATTGTGATCGATCATGTCTTATACAGGATGAATCCTTCCTGAAACTAGACGTTGTGATTGATCATGTCTTATACAGGATGAATCCTTCCTAAAACTAGACGCTCTTATCATGTCTTATATAGGATGAATCCTTTCTGAAACCAGACGTTGTGATCAATCATGTCTTATACAGGATGAATCCTTCCTGAAACAAGACACTTTGATCATCTTTGTCTTATACAGGATGAATTCTTCTTGAAACCAGACTGAATCTAGATCTTATCAATCGAATCAAATCAAATCTATCGGGATATCAATTTCGCAAAACTCCAAAGATCAAATACCTCAATTGATCTCCCGAGGGGGCATCACCATACCGTAATTTATAAATCAAGAGCCGGGGCATCCTATCAAACCAATATCAACATCAAAACAAGATTATTCTTTGAATCAATACGTCATCACACCTCGCTTCAAAGAGGGGCAAAATGTAGACACTTAAAAATAATTATTTTAATTATTTTTTAATTCCTCACATAATTAATTAATTAATTATGTTAATTAAAATTCTTCTCAATATTAATTAAATATAATTAATATTGTCACTATAGCATATGATTGATTTATTTAATAAATCATTCCCTTTCTTTATTTCTCTAAAAAATCAAATCCTCACAAATCTTCCTCTTAGCTAATTAATTTCAATTAATTAGTTAACCTACATGATTCCTACAAATCATCTTCTTAATTCATCATTAACCTAATAAATTCTTCTAGAAACTCCCTAAACTCACTTAACATTATTCTTTTAGTCAAATTCTCCTACAAATATAAATCCCACCTAAAATTCCCTCTAATTCCCCTCCTAATGAGTCGTTAATGGCTAATCATCATGATTAGCCACAAAGTCAACTCTTTGTCCTTTCATCCAACCACTAGCTTTAAATGCTCTTTTTCTAGATGAATGTAAGATTTTTGAAATCTTACATTCCCTTAGGTATTTCCCTCTCCCAAAGAATTTTTAATTCCTTTTTATTCTTCTAATCCCCATAATATCCATTTTTTGAGAATTTTTAATTCCTCCAATGCATCTTGTAGAGTGTGGAGATACAGAATGCCTTTAAGGCATATTTCTTGGTCTCCACACCCTCTCTTGGACCTTGTGTAACCTCACAAGTAAATCTTAGCCCTTCATCTTGAATTCATCCTAGCCATCCATTTTCCTCTCCTCTCCCTATAAAATAGGGTTCCATCCCTTCATTCAAAACATCTTGAAATTCAATAAGCTTATGCTGCCCTTTTGAGCCCAAGAAATCATCTTGGCAACTTGATCATCTCATCCTTATCATTTGTGTACAATATTGGAGAGCCATCCACATCTAGCAATCAAAGGAGCACATCAAGTGGAGCATTATCAAGGGGCGCCTTCACTTCATCAAGCTCAATCTGAAGGAGAAGGTAAAATAGCAAGGTGAAATGGTCTTTTTTATGATATTTTAGCATTCTGGATGTTTATTTCGTTATGTTTTGATCAGTTTACCTTTCGAATCTATTTTTCCCTCTTCAGATATTCTACAAGAATTTTGGGATATTGCGCTCAAACTCAATCAAAGATTTACTAAAGTTGTGCAAATACAAAACAACAACATCTTCAACCTGTCTCTGCTCATCCTTATTCAAATTTTCATAATATGCACTAATACTTTTCAAATTACCATCAATGGCTATCAGATCAACTAATTGTCCTATTGATAGAGGAGCAACAACAGTATATGTACCATTTACTTTTCCTGATTCAATAGCTTCATCAAGGTGTGACCTCACCTTCCTCCCTCTCTTAGGCCAACTGGTTGGTGCTGGTTCAGATTTGGCCTTCTTGCTTGGTTTAGCACTACCAGATTGTGGTTTCCTAACCACTCTCACAAATTATCCTTTTGACTTGGCCTTGATTGCTTCTTCTTCTAACTCAGTGTCAGAAGGAACTAGAGATACTATGACATATATCCTCTTAGGCTTTTCCTTTTGTCTCGGGACACCTTTTCAGGAGGGACTCAGACCTTTTGATTGCATAATACAAACATGGGAAGACTTGGTCTCCTTTGGTTTATCTTTGGAGGATACTGGTTCACGCTTAGGCTTCTTGGTTTCCTCTTTAGCCTCCATCTTTTCATGTTTCTCCCTAGCCCGATTCACCTCCTCCTAGGTGAATCCCATATGCACAGTCATTTCTTTGGCCATCCTAGAGACTTTCCTCTTCCTTGTAGGTGCAGTAAAGTTTTTATGAAGCTCCATGTCCTTTTCTCTGAAAGTGCCAAATCTGGGTTCCTTGGGATCCACCAATTTACTCAAGAGGTGTTGAGCATATACCTCAAGAGTCTGACCATCCACCTCATATCCCATTGGAAAGATATAGACTATCCTTGGATCAACAACTTCCATATGAAATTCATCTTTATCCACCATGAAGCAAATAGTATTTTCATACTTTTCAACTATCTCCTTGTAGATTCTCATTCTTTCCTTCATCTAACTTTGAAAGATCTTAAATAAACTCCATAGGGTTGTTGTCTAATTTTCTCTATTACCCAACCTTTGTAGACCTTGTTTAATTTGCATTGCCACCAGAATATCAAAATCCCATTGTACTCTACATGTACTGAGAATCTAGTTCATGAAGTATAGAGCCAAACACACGATAAGAGAATTGAATTTGAATACATTTTTCTTATTAGATTTGATCTTATTTAAGTTGCTCAAGAGTTCTATAAGAAGAACTGAACATAGATCATATTGCTTGTCTTCCTTCAATATTTGATATACAAGATATATTGTTGTGCTGGAGAAAGAATTCAGTTTGCTTGACTTATAGACCTTGTAGCCAAGAATCATAGATGTGAATCTCACATCATGTTCCAAGATGTCATCTATAGTCATAGACCGATTGTCAAACTATGCACTGATTACCTTTGTCATAGTTGTGTTTGAAACTTTTCTCAAATTTGGCTTCTCATCGGTTTGAGGTAAACAGGTCACAACATGAATGGCTTCCTTGGTGATTTTATATGGTTTATCAAGCCATATGAATTCATCATGCATGCGACTGAGAACATACCTTATCCATTTAGCTTCTTTGAACACTGGGAAGTGCACAAACTATGTGAAACCCTTTCTCTCTAATTTTGCATATTTAGGTTTAGGATTCACATCCTTATTTCTAATATGCTTGTTGTATAGTGCAAGGATTGCTTCATTACAAGTTTCATCAATGGTGTAGTGAATGTACATTTGAACATCATCGACATGCACTACATTGTAGGGCATAAACAAGAATGCACCAATTGGGTCATCCTCCATAGATTTGAATGGAATCCTTAGAAATTCAAGCCTTTCTCTTTCCGAAACCTCAACTACTAGCAGAGTATTAGTAGAAGAAGATGCCATTCTGGAAATTCTAGGGTTAAAAATAGTTCTTCTGTAAATACCTTTTGTTCTGATGAATGTACAAATGCTCTTATATGATCACTTCAAGCTCTTAGAATGCCTTGATAACTGGTTCACGTTGCTCTCTTGCTCAAACTCTTCATTCCCAATGTGAGAAATGATTCATATTTCCCTTTTTTATCTTTGCAAACCCTAATTTTTAGTTGACATAAATGCACTAGCAAAGTTCAACTAGATGCCTTGTCCAACATCAATCGACTCACCAAATGATCTAGAAATCTAAATGATCAAATCCAAGAATCTACAATCTACGATGATTGATTACAAATCTCTCCAAGGGGGTTCTATAAGATTTTGCATGAAGATGCCACACCCTAAGGCTAAATGCCCTAGCTACCAGATGAGGGCTCTGCACTGGATTCAGGTACAAATCCACTAGTCGCTTAAACTCATCTTTTCTCACCCACATTTTCTCATTCTTGTATCTAATCTCCTCTACCTTCGCCTTTCCCTTTTCATCTGCTTTCTTTTGGTTTACCAGATCATTCTTGCTTCTATAGTTCTTTGTATTATGACCAGGCTTGTTGCATGTATGGCAAGTAACATTCCTCTGCACTGGTCTAAAGTTCATCTGATTTGGTCTCATCCTATATTGGCTAGAGATATGTCCAAACATTCCACAAGCATAGCATCCCTTGTTTTCAAAGTTAGTCATTACTACTCTAAACATATTTGACTTGTGACCAAAATTACTATATATGAAAAACTAACCAGTAAAGGTAGGACCATTATTCATATTTTTTATCATGTTGTTGTTGCTCATCATTTCATTATTCATTCTATTTATGCACTAATTTTCCATATGACCTAATTTATTACAAGTAAAGAATCCACCATTAAATTTATGAACATTAGGTTGTATTACCAGAGGATTTTTGCTCTTCTTCTGATTAGGTTTTGCATTGCTTTGTCGAGATCTAGAGGATTCACCTTTATCGAATCCAAGTCCTTGCATGTCCTTTCCATGTCTCTGACTTTCCAGCATATCATCAAGCCTTGTCGAGATAGCTTTGATTTTTTCTTTGTAATCATTAGCAATAGCAAGTTCATCTCTTAGGGCAACAATCTATCCTTCAAGTTCTTGACCATTATTCCTTCATTGTGTCAACTCAAGCTTCAACCGATCATTCTCATAGGTAAGCCTGAAGCATTCATCAACTCTTTCCTTCAATGATTGTGCCACATTCTCTTCATTTTTCTTTTGGTCCTCAATCTCCTTAGTCAACCTCATCGCAATGGATTGCATCTCATTCTTTAATTCAACATTCTCTCTCTCAAGCTTGTTACATTCATTAGCTTTAACCTAATTTTCCATAATTTGATCTTCTTTCTCCTTCATCTTGTCCATCAATTCTTTCCTTTTCTCTCTTAAAGTGTTCACTTGATCCTTCAAGTCATTAATGAAATCATCAGCAACATTCAAGTTTCTCTTCAAAGAATGGATCTTATTTCTTGCTACATCAAGATTCCTCAAGTGCCACTCTGAGCTATCTTTGAAAACTAGAATCCATTGATTCAATCCCCTGGACCTTCCTCAAGTGGTTAATCTTCCTCGGAGGAACTACACTCTAATACCAATTGTTGGACTCAATGATCACTAAGAGGGGGTGAATCAGTGATCTACCGATACACAAATATTCTTCTTTATTCTTAAACCACCGGAAGCATAAAGATGAAACCGAAATACATAAACTCAAAGTAATCAACCACAAGATCATAATACCAATATTTTTTTCGTGAAAACCCAAATGGGAAAAACCACAGTGGATTTAAACCCACAATATTATTCTACTATGGTCAATAGTAAAACAATACTACAAAATGGGAATGCACACGCATTCAAGCACATTGCCTAGAGTTCACTGCTCAAATACAATAAGGGCTACAACCCCAAAATGCTCATTGACTTACAAAACATATAAAAGGATGAATTACAGTGAATGAACTCTAAAATAGCATCAATCTATGCTTGAATGAGTTCTGGTTAAGTGTCTTCAAATTGTTTTCTTTCTCTGCTCTCCTTTGTTCTGCTCACAAAATCAGTAAAAATTAAATGTGTGCAAGTGAAACTATGCTCAATTGGCACAAAATATATCACCTCATCTACTCAACACCAAAAACTATTATCCAAACTAATCTTATATATCTGCACACACGAAAAACAATCTTTTACAACTCAGCTTCCAAAGATATAAAATATGTAATATGGCACTGCAAGTTGGCTTGAATCCAAATCAAAACTTAGCACTAGATTAAAAACATATGAACACATGCTTCTTATAGGTCTGACATAACTTCTAAACACAATTACCAATCATCGAAATCACCGGAATCATCAGAATGCTCTTGGACCAAAATTGCTCTAACCAATCTTGAAATACCAGTTAACTAGCTATTGGTTAACACATTACCAGTTAACTAGCTATCAGTTAACACATCCATCCATCAAATCTTCAAGAAAAATTCATGGGGCACTAAAGGCTCTGGTTGCTTCTAAGATCTTGAGAAAAAGTAGACAACCTACTCCAATTGATGCAACTCCAAACCAGAAAAAGAATTGGGCCAAAGACAAAGACCCTCAGACATGGGCCCTAACAAAGCCCATAAGAAAAGAAGGGCCACAGGAAGGAGCAAAGTTGGCCCCTCCCAAAACATCCATCTCACCTTCTTCATTCCCCAAACCTGAAAACTCCACATCAAAACTGGAACCCCGACTTCACCCGTCACTCCCGTATGCCCACTCACAGCCATCTTGTTGGTATTGAAACCCCAGGGGCTCAAAAAACCCTCAACAACATTCATGGGGGAAGAGCCAATATGTAGACCAAGAGAAGGGACTGGACGCAAAACACCCTATAACAATCCCTTGAAACACCAAACCAACACAAAGGACCAATGGTAGCAACAGGGCCTCCCATCATCCAAGAAGCCATGAGATGTAAAGGACGAGAAGGTTGTGAGGAAACTAGCACCAAAGAAATGCCCCCAGAAGGGAGAAGTGAAATAAGCATGAGCATAAGCACCAATGACACCCATTAGACCCAAAACTGTGTAGAACAGAGCCACCGCAAACTTTGTAGCTACAAAAGCAAGCAGGAGCATGCCTTGATAGAACAACACAAAACCAAATGAGCCCTCCTCTCCATCATCTTCATCAGAATCTAAAGCGCCTACATCATCCTCATCACCTGAAACCCTAGCCCCTCCACTTTCGCTCCTACTCTCACCCATTGCATTTATGTTAATATTAGTTGTATTGTATATTTCTTAGGTCCATTGATACTTACATTAGGTACTTGTACTTTACATAGTCTACCTACCCTTGCATCTGATTTGGACACATGTTATTTTTTTGTTCTCTCAATTCTCTAGCCTATTACCTATATAAACAAGCTATTGTACACATTATAATATATCTCAACTCAATATATCATTTCCTAATAATTTATTATATCACTCTTTCTATGAAAGTGTTTGTGTTCACAATCCTGGCATGAGAGCATATCTCCAACATAGTATCAGGGTTTATAGATCAGCAAATCTTCCTAGTATTTTAATTTCTTTTCTAAATTTTAATTTTTCCAATAGATTGCAAATATATTATTAGTGGCTAGGAGCTCTTGGCAATTTCCTTGTGTTTGAGGGTAACAATGTATATGTAACAATTGTCAGGCGATCATGTTTTATCAATTCTTTTTTCTCAGATTTGAGATTGAGAATGTTCACATTAATAATATTCACATTATTAAAATATTTTGATCAACCCCTCCATTAAATTTCTCCACTACAACATTATTTATTGGAGCATTTTTTTTAGTGGTTTTTAGCTGTACCTCTAGCTTTTATCGACCCTTCACTTTTTCTGGTATGGCATGGTTGTATTTCGAATATTTTGTAACAGTTATCGGCCCTTCACTTTTTTTGCATGGCCTTGCAGGTCAAGTTTCATTTGGTTCATAGTTTAAAGTCTCCAACCTATAATTTGAATATTATTTGGCTGAGTTCTTATTTATGGTGATTGACTTATTTTTGTGGCTCTCTAATTGGTCGATTTTCTATTAAGGAATCAGTTTTAATATAGGTTCAAACATTTAGATTTTAAGTTTTACACCCTTTCATGCATAGTGGAGATGAGGTGGGCACGTTGAAGGTAGAGGAGTGGTTTCCTTTCAGAGTTTTAGTCCTTCACTCATTGATTAATAAGGCATTTTTCTGTTTATATGAGCCCCCCCGCACAATTTATAGGTCAAGTACAATCATAGGCTCAACTAGCCATGCTGGACCTCTCTTACACGTGCACATAGTTTGTTCTTCTCCCTTGATTTCCATTGTGGCATGTTGATTTGTCTGGATCATTGGTGATTGGTGCTTATTTGGTGTGGCTCGCTCCCCAACTCCTCAATAATCATTCCTCCAGGCCCCAATATTTATCTTGTTGAGTGTACAACACCTAGAGAACTATGGGATAAGCTTGCCAACTTGTATGGTAAGGTCAATCAATTCAATGTCTTACAGTTAGAAGCTTCTCTCTCTCTCTCTCTCTCTCTCTCTCTCTCTCTCTCTCTCTCTCTCTCTCTCTCTCTCTCTCTTGATGCAGTTCTCACCATTCAAGATTTCCTTGCATATTTTAAGTTAATTTTTCATAGTTTAAAGGATTTGGTCATTCCAAAGAAGTAAAGAAGTGTATTTTATTGATCCTCTCTAAGCTTTGAGGCTTGTTTCAAGTGTTTTACATTTCCTTCTATTGTACTATGGATGCTATGGAAGAAGACCATAAAATGTCATTGTCTGAGGTGTTTTGTGATCTATTGACTAGGGAGTAGGCCAAGTTGATTCACATGGATTCTCTCTATATGTGTCATGCCTTGATGGATCAATCTTCTAAGAGAAAGGATAAGAATAATAACAAGCCCAAGATAGCATCTAGTGAGTCTCTCCCCACCAATTCTATAATTTTTTTCCATTAATTTTAGGTACCTTCTATAAAAAAATTCTATTATTAATTTTTCATATCTTGGCAAGTTATTTAGTGTTTGGGAAAAATTTAAGATTGTATCTATTTTCGGAGGAGCATGTATAGTACATTTTAGTCTTTTGTGTGTGTTCTTATAAATCATGTTTGACCCTAGGATTGAATTGCTCACTCCACACAACTATCACAGATGGAAGCTTAAGGTGTTCCAATTTTTGCAATCTTGGTGTATTTAGAAAATGTCGGATGTTGACCAAGGCAAATTCACTAAGAAATTTAAGCAGTTTATTCATAGAAACAGAATGGATGGGGCTAACGGACTCATAGATCTTCATGTGTTAGATAATTTATTATTTCATATTGTTGAGTGTACAACACCTAGAGAAGTGTGGGATAAGCTTGCTAGGTTGTATGGTAAGGTCAATCAATTCAAAGTCTTATAGTTTGAAGTTGTTCTCTCTCTCTCTCTCTCTCTCAATGCAGTTCTCACCATTCAAGATTTCCTTACATAATTTAAGTTAATTTTTCATAGTTTAAAGGATGTGGTCATTCCAAAGAAGAAAAGAAGTGTTTTCCTTTTCCTTCTATTTTACTATGGATGCTATCAGAGAAGACCATAAGATTCCATTGTCAAAGGTGTTTTGTGATCTATTCACTAGGGAGTAGGCCAAGTTGATTCAAATGGATTGTATTCGTAAGAGTCAAGCTTTCATGGATCAATCTTCGAAGAGAAAGGATAAAAATAATAACAAGCCCAAGATAGTGTCTAGTGAATCTTTCCCCACCAATTCTATAAATTTTTCCCATTATTTTTTTTATATTGGCAAGTTATTAAGTGTTTGTGAATTGTAAATTAAGATTGTATTTATTTTGAGAGGAGTATCTTTAGTAAATATTAGTCTTTTATGTATTCTTATAAATCATGTTGGACCCTAAGATTGAATTTCTCCCTCTACACAACTATCACATGTGGAAGTTTAAGGTGTTCCAATTTTTGCAATCTTGGTGTATTTAGAAAATGTTGGATGTTGACCTAGGAAAACTCACTAAGGAATTTAAACAGTTTGTTCATAGAAATAAAATGGATGGAGCAAAACAGCTCATAGATCTTCATGTGCTAGATAATTTATTATTTCATATTCTTGAGTGTACAACACCTAAAGAAGTGTGGGATAAGCTTGCCAAGTTATATGGTAATGTCAATCAATTCAATGTCTTATACTTTGAAGTTTCTCTCTCTCTCTCTCTCTCTCTCTCTCTCTCTCTCTCTCTCTCTCTCTCTCTCTCTCTCTCTCTCTCTCTCTCTCTCTCAATGTAGTTCTAATCATTCAATATTTACTTGCATATTTTAAGTTAATTTTTCATAGTTGAAAGGATGTGGTCATTCCAAAGAAGAAAATAAGTGTATTTTATTGATCCTCTCTAAGCTTTGAGGCCTTGTTTAAAGTGCTTTCCTTTTCCTTCTACTGTACTATGGATACTATGTGAGAAGACCATAAGATGCCATTGTTTGAGGTGTTTTGTGATCTATTGACTAGTGAGTAGGCCAAGTTGATTCAGATGGATTCTCTTTGTAAGTGTCATGCTTTGATGGATCAATATTATAGGAGAAAGGATAAGAATAATAACAAGCCCAAGATAGCATCTAGTGAGTCTCCCACCACCAATTCTATGGAGGCTCATCATAACAAGGTACACCAAAATGTACCTTTTGTCAGAAATCTATGCATAGTGAAGAAAAGTGTTCTAAGAAGGATAGCGTCACGTGTGGGTTTTGTAAGCAAGAGAGACATGATGAATCTAGTGTTTACAAATAGGAAAGCTATGAATTGAAGCAATTCATCAAGGAATATCATATTACATATTCAACCTCTTCTTTGTCTACCAAATATGAGGATACTTCTCCTAGATACAAGGAAAAGGGTCATTTCTTGATCACCACTCATGCTCCTAGAGGTACTGGGTAAGTTATTAATTCAAGACCTTCAATTCACATCACCCATTCAAATGATTCCACGATTTTGGGTTCTCTTACAAAATCAATTCAGGATAGATATTAAGTACCAATAATCGATTTGTTTATATTGTAGATGTTGGTAATAGTGTTAAGGGTTTATCATCAATATAAGGTGCATACTTTTGACCACTTCATTAATGATGATAATCCATATGTGCCTTTGACACCTTCATCCCAGTAGGGTAGTAATTCAGTTTCTCTCAATAGTTTTGTGAATCTCTTTAAGGTTCCTCCTACACATGCATCTTTCGATTTGGAGATTGCTTCTCTTCAATAGGTTGATCATTATGTTTCAAATCTTACTTTGATAGATGAATATTTGGTAGGTATTTCATGTTTGTTTGTTGAGTCTCATCTTGAGAATTTGGGAGACATACTTGAAAGGTTTTCACTCCTTGATAATAATTTGAGAACTATTGTTGGTTCATCTTTAGAGATTCACAAGATTCCTCAATTACTTGATTTGTCACATTCCTTAGCTGATTTTTGTCATGAGCATGTGCTAGCTTATTCATACTTGGAAACTCCTACTTTGTTTTTAGAGAATTCTACTTTGAGACTTCCTTCCTCCATCTTTCAATTGGACTTGTTTCTTCATAAGGAAATATCTGTTGCTTGTAAGCATTGGATAATCGTTTACTTCCAACCATAGTTCATTCGCATTGGAGATTATTCCTTATATGGGGATATTATGTCTCTCTTCCTCCTTCATATGGGGTGATTCTTGATTGTATTCTCATGATGCATGTTTTTCTTGGGTGATATTGGTGTTGGGATCTTCATTCATTAGTCATGCTATCATGTATATTCATTTATATTATCTCTATTTTGGAGAGGAGTTTTTATCCATGAGGTTTTCTCCTTTTCTCTATTTGTGAGAGATTCATTGCATTTGAATTGTTCATGGGTACATAACATGGCCTAGTTGTTGGGACCCATATATTGCATTCTTGTATTAGTACTGCATTAATTTACATAATAATTATTTTCCCTAATGTTCTCCTTAAGTTGTACTTAAGGTGGGTGTTGGAGTAAATATCATTTACTAATGCTTAAGTCCAACCTTAGGCATAATTATGAAATATTTTTCATTTAGGTTGATATTAGATGTATTCCAAATAAAACCATTAGAATATTCACATAGTTGTGTGATACCACTGTGGGAGGTTGTTGAGATTAGGGTTTTCTACAATGGCTCATGGAGTTCATCTATAAATGGTCTTCCTTCACGACATCGGTAGGATCCATGGTCCTCTTTCCATGACCGTCACCCTCCTGAAACTATGATAAATTATCCTTTTCTGATACTTCATGTGTTCCTTATGTGCCTCTACAATTGGACTTCAAGGAGTACCTTCTAATCCTAAAACACTACTAACCATGCTTTGCCCAAATTCAGAATTTTTCATCAAAATTCCTATATGGGTAAGACTCATAAATTTACCATTGCATTTTTTATTTGACTCCTAATTTGAGGCAATTGGAAAGTCTTTGAGGAAATTTTTGAGTGTTGATGATGGGTCCTAAAAGAACATGCACACAACCTACACTCACATTTTGGTTGAAATCTACATCACCAAAGATCTATCTACAAAGCTCTCCTCGAACAATACCGATAGATGTTGGAACTACACGGTATACTATGAAGGTATTCCCTTTCATTGTTGAGGATATTATAATTTTAGACCTATGGCTACCCAATTATCTAAAAGAAAGATGGATAATCAAGTGACCCAATGGAAGGATGTCTTGCCATAATTAAACTATGGAAAATGTGGTTTCATGCCAAGATGAGAATACTATTTCTATAAGGATGGCCAAAGATTATTTTTCCATTATAGATTCTCCAACGTGCAAGGCTGATCATTTAGACCCTTCAAAGTCCCAAGTTGAACCTTAAACCCCATTGAGGGCTTCCAATCCTAGGGCCAAAAATGTTCCTCATCAACTAGGAAAGAAAATCCCAAGGTAGTCAATGCTTCTCCGCCAATCATGGTGTTGGGTGGGATCTCTACTTGCTCTCTTTCTAAGTCATCTACATTATGAAATTTGACAAAAGAATTGAAGGTTGAAGATGGTGATAGGGAAAAATAGATAGTGGTGCAATGAAAAGTAAGAAAAATGCAACATCTTTCAATGTGCTTGTCCAATCCCAAACTAAAATTGAAACAAAATATTAGCAGTGTTCTTTGTTGGAGTGAACCCTATTTATGGGGTCTCTCTTGCGATGCATACGGGGTTTCTCTTGTAATGTGTGGTGCATAGAATTGAAACTTCCAAGATATTTGGATAGTTTTATTAGTGAAAAAGGATATATTTTTACAAAGTTGGTTTTGATTGAAGTCAATTCATGGGCTCTAGTTGCTCTCAGTCGAGATGTTAACTACTTTTATATTAATGGAAATGAGTGCAATGCCTTAGCTACTATTTACCTACCAAAAAAATAAATAAATAGATGTATTGCATATGTCCTAAGTACATTGATACTTGCATCAAGTAGTTGTACTTTACCTACTCTACCTGTTATCATTATTTTTGAATATGTTGAAAATCTTGCCTTTTCGCTGTTGGAGTGTCAAAATTCATAAATTTGACCTTTGTCTGCAAGATTATGGTTCTAAGGGTTTAGGGTTATTAGACATTTAAAAAACATTTGAAAAAATAAACCTTTGTGTCATTTTTTCTCCAAATCTTCTATTTGCCCATTACCTTTTTCCACTTAAGTGGAAGGGTTACCACATCATCAAAAGGGGGGCCACTTTATGTTTTAGGCTTAGGCGGGTTCCTTTATTTTTGAAATATTTTGCATATTTTCCTAAGTTCTAAGTCTTTGCTTATATCTGTCAAGGTCCCTAAATGCAGGATGGGTTCTTCTTGATCTAACAGTGGTCGTTGAGCCGCTATACAAAGTTGCTCGATTGTTATTCCTCATGGATCAATGACTAAGTGGTGGGGCCCATGATAAGACAACCGCTCAGGCAAGGTAAAAGTTGAGCAAGTCCAATGAAAATTGGATGGTTGGGAGGAAGATCTGACGGTTGTCATGAGACCACAACATAAAGGTGCACAATGGTTATTTCTTGTGACCTAGCGATGGGCCCAAGAAAAAGTTAATGCAAGAAGTTAAGGCAGATGGTTAAGCGATGGCGGCTAAGTTCTGAAAGTTTTTTAAAAGACCGAACGGTCAGTTCAAAATGATCAATGACTCTCGCTATACCACGACATAAAGTTGCTCGTTAGAATATCCATCGCGACAGGGCGGCTAAGTGGAGCCAAAGCCTAAGGTGGGTCCGATGGTGTTGACATGGTGAGTGAGTTTGCAAATAGGTGGATCTACTAGCCAAAGCCTAAGGTGACATGTGGCTGAGCAGAGGGTATAAAACCAAGGTGAAGTGGCGGGCCAGACTATTTAGAGCAGTCTAGGTGAGATAAAAACCAAGCATGTTGGATGTTGATCCAACGATTGTCATAATACCACAATGGAAAGGTGCACATTTTATATCAATCATGGGTTAGTGACAAAGAAAGGCCAAGGTAAAAAGTTGGGCCCAACTCAAGGCAAGGTGGCGGACAAATGGTGCCCAAGTAAAATTTTGGGACTATCAAGGGCTATTGCTGTACCATAGTTGTGAAATGCTAGAAATGTTATTCCTTGCGACTCATCGACAGACCACCAATAGTCCCAGCGGTTAATTTTAATCTGTCATGTGTTAGTGGTCAAGCAAGAGGTTAAGTTGTGATTGTTCTTTAACGCCCAAGTAATAATGAAGTGCTCCAACGGTTGTCATGATACTACAATGGGAAAGTGCTCATTTTGTAACCTTTGCGGTTGAGCGACTAAAAGAGAATTACTCATAAGAAAGCCTTTCTGGTCTGTTGGCACCAAAATTTAAATTTTCAAAAGGGTTATATTGTTTTAAAGTGTAAACATGAAGAGAGGTATTCAAGGGGATTCACAGAGAAAATAGGTGCGGTTTCATGATTTATCCGGCAACAAGAATGGGAATTTAAGTATGTGATGAAAGGGATAGGGTGAAGGAAGAATCAACCGATGCTCAAATATGCAGTAACGTTCTAGCAACCAAAAGCATTTAGTTCTTGCAACGGTTTTTGGAAATCACAATTCTGAAGAATCAAAGGCACCTCGCAATTGATCTGCGAATACTGAGTAGTTAGTTGGCCTTTCTTCAACTGGTTAACTGATTTGTTATGCTTCTTCTTTGATGGAAAATAATGTAACCTTTTTAGGGGGGATTATGGTTCGGATAAGAATATTTTTTTTCTAGGGAAGTCTGAAGCTTGTCGCATCCATATCTCTATAAATGGATACTAGGACTACTTAGAAAAGTGACACAAAATTTTGTAGCTAAACTCTAGCAAAATTAATACTGGCTATTTTCAAAGCAATTTTAATTCAGATATGCTTTACTTGTAATCTTTAGATGGAGAAATAAAATATACAATCCAAAGAATTTGAACTTAGACTTGTATTGTCTCTATGTCATTGTATTGATGTTCATCCCATTTAAGTAATCAAGGATTATTTATTTGAATGATTTGCTAGGAATTTAATGAAGTTGTTTTAAGTCATTTTCTCAAGGAGGAAATAGAAAACGTACTTTGAACAAAGTCATTGATATCAATATTTTGGTGTGGATTTGATAATGAAGTCTAGTGGAGATTAGGACTCTGTATATGTCAGACATATATAGAGTTGACAGATCACTAACTTGTGACTTGTGTACGAGTTTATTTTGTCAGGTTGCAATATATTGTAGATGACTGTATTGCCCAGATAAGGCACTGGTTTACCTATTTATTTGTGTGTCATTTTGTGGTCCTTTTCAAAAGTCAAATCAACTTTCGATTTATGTTTAGTTGTACAAGTCAGTAAGGAAAGTTTACAGGAACTTACACTGGTTTTCTATAAACCTTTTACTATTTTTGTAAGAAAATAGTCATAAAAGGGTCCACCTGTCCAAGCTTTTTTTAAAGGCTTGAAGTGTAGGAGGTTTCCTAATTTTGAACCTCATCTTGTTATCTTTATTTCAAACTTTTGTTGTTCTCTTCCATTTCAACACAGAGGTAGTAACTTTCACTTTTAAAAGAGAGGGAACATAAGTTTTCAAAATGGAGAACAACAAAAATGGTGACTCTATCAAGGAGAGTCAAATAAAATAAGTCTTATGCTGCAGATCTATGTCTTTATTGTGTAAAAGTGTTGAGATCAAGTTCCCTTAGTTTCAGTCTAAAAATTATTGAGCTTATTTTTCTAGAAAAATCCTTGATCTATCTCTTCGCATCTTAGAATAATCACAGTCACTTCAAAAGGTTAGCTAGATGAATAGGGGAAGGAATACTACATTTTATATGAAGAAAAATCCTCAAGAGAAGTTGCATGAAGGGTTACTTGAACCAGTCGGGAAGAGCTGGAAGGGAACTGTTATTCCCGATCAATCAAATCAGTCATGGAAATAGAAGAGTAATCAAACGGGTAAGTCTTCTGAGTGTCCCATATATGCAAGGTCCAATGCCTCTTCTCATGACTCTGACCATGATATTATGGGTTTTTATGCTAGCATGTTTGGTACTAATAATGATATCCAAACCTTTCACCAAAGAGTGTCTAGTACCAGTGCTTCAGGGAGAGATAGGCATACTATAAGTAATAGGGTTAGTTCCATTCCCAAAATAGCAGAAGGAAATATCAGTCTGATTGATATGGACCAGCTAAATGTGTCAGATCTAGAGGAAACCTTACCAGACCAAGATGAAGTGTCCCCAGAGATTGAGGTTCTAAACACGAGAGTACATCAATTGATTGCCATAAGAAGAAACAAGGAAAAAGAAAAGGAGAAAGAAAGCAAAGACAAACTTATTGAAAAAGAAAGGTTATTAAGACAAATTTCAGATCTTGAGTTGTTTGCTCAAGAAGAACCTAAGAGTGAAGAGCATGGTCCTATTATTAGAGAAATATTGTATCCTAAAATTGATTCTGCACCTAAAGTTGTAGCATAATATAGTAGGGAGGTTCACAGTGATCCCCAACTTAACAAACCTGTTATTGACAAAGGGAAGCATAAAGTAGTGGAAAATAGATCTGAGGATTTACTGTCAAGAAGTGCAAAAGGACCCCTAGGAATGACTTAACATTGAGTTCAGAAGAAAGATAATATTGGTATTTTGGAATGGTTTTTTCATTGATGTCAACACCTACTAAAACACTAGCACTTTGGAGATCCAGCAACATTCACCGGCAAGCAAGTAACTATTGCACAGTTACTGGTATATGGTTCACCGATAGGATATAATGATCACCGACACTTGAAATGATATGGAAGACACTTGGTAATATCAAATACATCATGTGTACATCTTATCTTAATGAATTAATCATTGGTATTTTCATATTTGCATATTTACTTTTACCAGCAAATAGGTCCAGGGTTACCTAGGGTTACACCAGCAGGTTTATCTTTTCTAGATCAGCATGGCACGGTATGGAAATGTTTAATTATTGTTGTAAATGCATTAAGCTAACATGTTCAATCAGTTATTGAATCGGATATTATATTATTTATAAAATGTTTTTATTGTAATATCTTGTAGAGCCGACCTACTAAAATTGGTCTTAGGTTATGGTATAAAGGTAAGATCTTATTTGTAAGATCCAGTGTGGAATGCAAAAAAGAATTGTGTAAAGGCCTATGCAAGATTAAGCAGTGCAATACATGCAGACATCATTTGAAGGTGAAGCTAGTGTAGACACCTAAAAATGGTCAATGCTTGCGGAATCATACTTTAACATTTGCACATTGCTTTATTTTAGGTTTTTGCATTGCATTAACATTTTCTCCTATGTCACGCACTTGGTCTTTATCATTTTCAAGCATCGAGTCCTTCTTCTGCATTCTTCATTTATCTCGCTCTCAAATTTGGTCTTGTCGATAACAATATTTGTCATGATTTTGGTCGGTCTTATCCTGTCGCATCAAATGTGCATATTCATTTGTCATTATTTTTGGACATCATCAATCCTAATTAGGGTTTTGTCCTCTTATCGATCTTGTCATCAATCGTTGTCATTTTCAATCTTGTCATCATGCAATCGATTTGTCATCAATCTTGTCATTTTGCAATCTATTTTGTCATCGATCCTTGTCTTCTTGTCAATTTTGTCATTTTTTTGCAATCAATTTGTCATCAATCATCATCTTTCTCAATTGCGTCGATTTGGATCAATTAGTCATTGTTCCTCGTCAATTGGTGCATTTGTTAATCAAATCATTTGTCAGCATTGGTCCTTTATCAGTCAGAACCATGATTAAATCGAATCGATATCGATTATCCTTTGTCAAGACCTAATTGTCATCCTTGCATTTCTAATTCATCTTTTAGGGTTTCATGATTTTATTCATTTAACCCTGTTTGTCATTTCTCTCTCTAGGTTAAATAAATTATTTATCCTAGGTCTTCGAGTCACAATTAAATGTTTATTTAATTGGCTAATTATTCCTCTTTTTGTGAATTAATTAATAAATGACAAATTATTAATTAATTTACCTAATTTCACATCATTCCTAATTTCCTAAATTCCTCAATTTCTAAATTCCCTCTTTGTGAATTAATTAATAAATGAAAAATTATTAATTCATTCACTAGTTTCCTATTTCCTCATTTTCTAATTTCCTAATTCCTAATTTTTCTATTTTTCTAATTTTCCTAATTTCTAATTCAATTTCCTCCTATTTTCCTCCTAATTTCATGGGAATGACATTTCAATTTGTCATAATTTGTCATAATTGACAATCAATCAATTTTGACATAGAAATTTGTCATAATTTTGTCATAAATCATCAATCAATCAATTTTGCATAGAAAGTGCAAATTTGTCATAATTTGTCATAATTGACATTTTTGATTTACAATTTCCATTTGAATCTCTTCATACTAATTTGATCATTTCTCCAATTTGTCTATAAATTGGATGAATTTCTTCAATCTCAATCTAATAATCACATTATCGAACGAATCACTTTTTCAAATCAATCACACTTCGAGTATTCTTGCGCTACTATCTTGTCTACTTGCTTTCATCTCATGTGTATGCACTAGTAGCTGAGATCCACAACCAAGCTATTTGAAGAAGAAAGAAGGACAATGGAGCCGCATGAAGGAGACATTCAGATCTCTATTTGGTTTGCTTAGCTTTAATCTTGAATGTTTTTCTTTCATGTCTCTATTGGATGTAATTAGGATTGATCATTGCATTTGAGCTTTCGTGATTGAGCTAGCTTGTTAATTTGATACTTGCTTTGATGATTTTTGATTTCCTAGATACAACTAGGTTTTTGTGAAAGCATATCAGCATTACACCGGTACTGAATCTAGCATATGAAGATGCTATTTTGTGTAGTACATTCTTATTGGATTTAACCATCCAACTGCAGTCAAAGTGACTCCCATTTTGTGTTTGACGAGTGAGCTCTAGGTTATTGGCCTTTCTGCATGTGTAGACCCCATTTATGTACACTTACTATCTGCAGTAGTATCATCTGATTGTGGGTAAGGTTTCCCACTGTGGTTTTTCCCCTTATAGGGTTTCCACATACAAATATTGGTGTCATGTGTTGTGGATGACTTTGTGTTTATGTTTCATGCATTAATGTTTACCGGTATAGCAATTAACTGTTAAAACTATCTACGGACATACTTAACTAGTTTATCAGTATTAAGCATTAAGTTGGTTAAGTTGTTTTTGGTTTGAATTTATTTCACAACTGATTCACCTGCCCCCCTCTCAGTTGTCTCTGGGACCTAACAATTGGTATCAAAGCTTAGTCCTCTTTTGCAGAAGTTTAACAGCTTGAGGTGATCCAATGTCTACTAATTATTTTAGGAAGGACAGTCCTAAACTTGATGGAACCAACTATGGCATATGGAAGATCGGAATGGAGACACATCTAAATTGCATTGGTAAAGATGTTTGGGAAGTTACAAAGAAAGGTTACACTGGTGCTATACCTGGTCAGCCTAGTCCAACTAACTTGGCTAAAGATGAGGAAAATGATTGCAAAGAAAGAGAAGCACTTTTGAGCACAATATCAGATCAACAAATCATGGGATTATTAGATAGGTCTACTGCTAAAGCTATTTGGAATCACTTGGAAACACTAAATGAAGGAGATTCCATAGTCAAAATTGCAAAACTTGAAAGCTTCCGGGTCAGGTATGAACATCTAAAAATGGAAGAAGATGAAAGGATTTCTGCTTTTATGGAAAGAGTAAATGAAATTGTTTTGGGTATTAAATGTTGTGGAGGAACCTTAAGTGAGGATGAAATTGTTTCAAAATTTTTAAGAGGATTGCCATCAGCATATAAGATGAAGGTTATTTCTATAAATGAGTTAAGAACAATGCCTAATACATCAGTAACTAGGGATACATTGATTGGGAAACTTTCACCTTTTGAAATTGAAGAATTTGGTCCTGTTGCTACTATTAAGACAGATTTAGCCTTTAAAGCATCAACATCATCTACTCCACCATTTGACAAATCTGATTGGAAAGCCTTTTATGCAAGAGAACTTGAAGAAAGCAGGAAAGAAAATGAAGAACTTGAAGTACTATTTGCAAAGAAAATGTCTAAAGGTCCAATTGGAAGTAAATATGAAGGTAAAGCACCCTTTAAATGTTTTAACTGCAATAAGATTGGTCATATGGCTTTGAGATGCCCTGAAAGACATGCTAAACTAAGAGAAGAAGCTAGAAGAACATACAAGCCTAATCCTGAATATCAGAGATACAAATTTAAGAAGAACAAAGACAAATCTTCTTACATTGCTGATGAAGGTGTGACTTATGATTCTGATGAGGATCCAATAGACAATGCATGGGTTTTTGTTGCTATAACAGAAGATCAACTGACACGTACTGCTCAACCTATAGAACAAGCCCTAGTAGCTAAAGTTGAAGTAAAGGATGAATATATCATTGACTCAGGATGCTCACATCATATGATAGGAGACAAAGGTAAGTTCTTGAACTTTCAAGAATACAATGGAGGTTTAGTAAGATTTGGAGATGACAAAGCCTATTCAATCAAAGGTAAGGGTACAACATCTCTTAATGGTAAGCATAAACTGACAATGTTTACTATATTGAAGGATTAAAGCATAATCTTTTAAGTGTTGGTCAATTAGTTGAGAAAGGATTTCAATTACAATTCAAAAATGGAAAATGGAAAATCATGAATAGAACTGGTTTGGAAATTGCAACCAGTAATCAGACTAGAGGTAATATCTTTCATTTGAATAATAGTGAAAAGACATGCTTGGTTGCACATATAGATGAAAGTAGGTTATGGCATAAGAGACTTTGTCATGTAAACTGTGATTGCATGGTAAAGATCAGTACTACTAAAACAGTTAGAGATCTACCTAAAATTGTCAAACCTCAGAATACAATATGTAAGGAATGTCAATTTGGAAAACAAGTTAGAGCTAGTTTCAAAAGTATTCCAGAAAAATCCAATAATGCTCTTGATTTGATTCACACTTATTTATGTGGTCCAGCTAGAACTAAAAGCTTACAAGGTGATAGATATTTCATGCTAATCATTGATGACTATTCTAGAATGTGTTGGGTTACTTTTCTCAGAGAAAAATCATAAGCACTTGGAAAGTTCAAACTATTCAAAGCAATGGTTGAAAATGAAATCGGTAAGAAAATCAAATGCTTAAGATCAAATCAATGAGGAGAATTCACATCTAAGGACTTTAGTACATTCTGTAAAGTGAATGGAATCAGAAGACAACTATCAGCACCTTGGACACCACAACAGAATGGAGTTGTTGAAAGGAAAAATAGAACTATCTTGGATGCAGCAAGAAGTATGTTATCAGAAGCAAATTTACCACATGTGTATTGGAGAGAAGCAGTCAGTACAATGGTCTATACATTCAACAAAGTTCACATCAAAGGTGAAATCGGTAAGACCCCTCATGAACTATGGTTTGGTAATACTCCTACTCTTAAGTATTTCAGAAGTTTTGGAAGTAAATGTTATATTAGAAGAGATGAGTATATTGACAAATTTGATCCTAGAAGTGATGAAGGAATATTTCTTGGTTATTCATCTAAGAGCAAGGCATATAGATGTTTTAACAAGAGATTGCATAAAATTGTTGAGAGTACAAATGTAAAAATTGATGAACAATTTAGAGGAACTACAAGGTATATAGACTCTAAACCGGCAACAGAAATTGTGACAAATGAACCTACACTAAATCCACCGGTACAGAATGAAGATCCAGTTACCCTGGTACCATCTGAGGATTCCACAATAATTGAAGAACAACAACAAACAAAGACACCCCGGTATGTAAGATTGAATTATTCTGTAGATCAACTAATTGGAAATAAATTTAAATGAGTTATGAGAAGAGGAAGATTGGCAAATGAAGAGGTATGTCTTATTTAACTCAAATTGAACCATCATCTGTTAATGAGGCATGTGAAGATAAATTTTGGATTAAAGCTATGGAAGAAGAATTAGAACAAATTGAGAAAAGTAACACTTGGACATTAGTTCCTCGGCTTAAAAATAAAAATGTAATTGGAACCAAACGGGTATTCAAAAACAAACTTAATGAAGATAGTAAGGTTGTCAGAAATAAAGTAAGAATAGTGTGTAAGGGATATTCTCAGAAAGAAGGAGTTGATTACAATGAAACCTTTGCAATGGTAGTTAGAATTGAGGCAGTCAGATTATTCTTGGCTTTTGCAGCACATAAGAACTACAAAGTTTATCAAATGGATATTAAATGTGCATTTTTGAATGGAGATCTTGAAGAGGAAGTATACATTGAACAACCTAATGGATTTTATTTGACAGATGACAATGATATAGTTTGTAGGTTAAGAAAAGCTATGTATGGATTAAAACAAGCTCCAAGAGCTTGGTATGCAAGATTGGATAAGTATCTTTTAAAGATTGGTTTTACTAAAGGAAATGTAAACAACAATTTATATTACAAAATAACTAATGATGACATCTTGATTATAGCAGTATTTGTTGATGATATAATCTTTGGAGGAGAAGATGGTTTATGTAAGGAATTTTCTACTAAAATGCAGCAAGAATTTGAAATGTCTATGATTGGAGAAATAAAATTCATTTTAGGATTACAGATTTCATAGACTGATAAAGGTATATTCTTGAGTCAATCCAAATACTTGAAAGTGTTACTAAAGAAATTTGGGATGGATAACTCTAAACTAGTAAGCACACCTATGACTACAAATGATAGATTATCTCAAAGGGATGAATCTACACCTGTTAATCCATTTAGATACAAATCTATGATAGGAGGTTTACTGTATTTGACACAAACTAGACCTGATATTATGAATGCAGTATGTATTGTTTCTAGATTTCAAAGTAATCCTAGAGAAAATCATGAATCAACAGTAAAATGAATTTTCTGGTACTTACAAGGCACTATAAATCTTGGACTATGGTATCCTAGAGATGAAAACTTTGAATTATGTGCATACACAGATGCAAATTGGGCAGGAGATGTGGATGATAGAAAAAGGACCACCGACGGAGCATTCTTTCTTGGAAACAGACTAGTTTCTTGGTTGAGTAAGAAACAAAGTTGTACATCTTTATCAACAACAAAATCAGAATATGTTGCAGCAACAACTAACTATACACAGGTACTATGGCTTAAGCAAATGTTGAAAGGCATAAAGGTAAAATGCAAGGAACCTATTACCATATATTGTGATAACACTACAACAATTGATATATCTAAGAATCCATTACTACATTCTAAAAAAAACATGTTTCTATCAAATTGAATTTTCTAAGGGAAAAAGTTGAAGAAAAAGAGATAAATCTGGTTTATGTGAATACTAAAGAACAACTTGCAGATATCTTTACAAAACCTTTGCCTAAGGAGACTTTTGAATATCTCATAGATCAACTTGGAGTCATACCACCACTAGTAGAGACTTAGACAGTTGATGATTGTCATCAACCGATAGAATTAAAGACAAATCTTTTACTCTGGTCTTTGAGGAGGAAGCTACTTCTTAGGGGGAGTAGTTGGTATATTGAATTGATTGGTATTTTGTATATGAACATGATTTTATTATAACTTTGGCATTTGATGTCAAAGGGAGAAAGATATCTATGGAAAACCACATTATTTTTTGAGGAACTTTGGAAAACACATGTTGCTCCCAGGGGGAGAGATTGTTGTTTGGGAGAGACTATTATTCTCTGTATTTTGGTTATGATCTTTTTGGAGATTGTTGGTTTTTGGCATTTCTGTTTTGGCACTTTGATGGTTTTTCCATCTTGTGTTGCCATCAATGCCAAAGGGGGAGATTGTTGGTATTTTGATATGGTTTTGTCATTGATGTCAACACCTACTAAAACACTAGCACTTTGGAGATCTAGCAGCATTCACCGGCAAGCAAGTAACTATTGCACATTTACTGGTATATGGTTCACCAGCATGATATAATGATCACTGACACTTGAAATGATATGGAAGACACTTGGTAATATCAAAGACATCATGTGGACATCTTATCTTAATGAATTAATCATTAGTATATTCATATTTGCATATTTGCTTTTACCAGCAAATAGGTCCAGGGTTACCTAGGGTTACACTGGCAGGTTTATCTTTTCCAGATCAACATGGCACGCTATGGAAAAGATTAATTATTGTTGTAAATGCATTAAGCCGACATGTTCAATCAGTTATTGCATCGGATATTATATTATTTTTAAAATGTTTTTATTGTAATATCTTGTAGAGCCGACCTACTAAAATTGGTCTTAGGTTATGGTAAAAAGGTAAGATCTTATTTGTAAGATCAAGTGTGGAATATGAATAAGAATTGTGTGAAGGTATATGCGAGATTAGCAGGGCAATACACATAGACATCATTTGTAGGTGAAGCTAGGTTTTTGTGAAAGCATATCAGCATTACACCAGTACTGAATCTAACATATGAAGATGCTATTTTGTGCAGTACATTCTTATTGGATTTAACCATCCAACTATAGTCAGTGTGACTCCCATTTTGTGATTGAGCAGTGAGCTCTAGGCTGTTGGCCTTTCTACATGTGCAACCCCATTTATGTACACTTACTATCTATACTAGTATCATCTGATTATGGGTAAGGTTTCCCATCGTGGTTTTTCTCCTTACAGGGTTTCCACATACAAATATTGGTTTCATGTGTTGTGGATGACTTTGTGCTTATGTTTTTCATACATTAATCTTTACCGATATAGCAATTAACTGTTAAAACTGTCTACCGGCATACTTAACTGGTTTACTGGTATTAAGCATTAAGTTGGTTAAGTTGTTTTTGGTTTGAATTTATTTGACAACTGATTAACCCCCCCTCTCAGTTGTCTCCAGGACCTAACAGATACATTGCTTAAAAGCTCCTCCTATAACTTTCCCACTTGCAAATCAGAGTAATTTTACATCTCAACATACTTCTACCTCTCTCTTGAATACTTAACCAATGATGCAAAAAAATTCTATCCCACCCGTTAACCAATCTTAAAACGCTACCCCAAATAATTTTGTTGTTCCCTCAAGTACAATTCCAACAAACTAAACCAGTCAGGGACCATCCCATAATCAAAGTCATCAAACTCCTAGATCTGGTGGCTTAGGCCCAAGGGTGAATGTTGGAATTAACTTTACTAGAAATTAGTTTCAAAGGAGACCGATGAATTTTGAGTGGTATACGTAGTTGTATTTTGATGGAATTCTAGGATATCCAAACCATGTCCCTATTGAAATGAGGGATAGACTTCAAAAGTTTGTTGGGAACAATGCTATCAGTGTTGAAGAGAATCTGAAATCTTTTGGTGACATGATTAATGACTATGAAATTGGTGATGAGAATGTCATCATGAAGCTATTTGTGCAATCTTTGATTGAGGATGCTAGAGATTGGTATAGAGGGCTTCTTGTAGATAGCATTAGTTCTTGGGAGGAATTCAAGAATTGCTTCAAAGAGCAATATAGAGATATGACAAATGTGAGCTTCATGCTCAATGAATTTAACAATATCAGGAAATCTAATAATGAGGCTATTACAGATTTTAATGTATGGTTTCAAAAGGCAATGCATAGGCTCCTTCAATGTATGAGGTTAGATGAGAATGTATGTCTAACCACTTATTACAATGCCTTTGATCCTAAGATGGCTTACAATCTCAGAGATAAGAACCCACATAGTTTAAGAGATGATTTTAGAATTGCAATCAATGTAGAGAGTAATAGAAAAGCATTAGGTAAAGTGGGAAGAAGGACGAATGGAAGATTGTGGTAGGAACAAAATCCACAACTAAATAAATACTCTAAAGAGGAGGATAAAATAGAGAAATTAATGACTATTGTTAAGGATCTTACTACTAAACTAAGTAAACCTGAGAAGCCTCACTACAACTGGCAAGACAGACCTGCTAGATTGCATGATATGCCATATAACATTGCATGGAAAGATGGAAAGCTTGTGCAAAATAGATCAAAAGGCACACAAAATCAGGACCCCCCTGATCCTTTAAAGTGATGAAATGTACATAATGTGAAAAATACCCCTTGGTGTAGGGCATGTGATGGGCCACATTCCCCCTATCAGTTTGTTGTGGCTCAAGCTCTAAATGAATCCATGAGAAATGAGGTTGAACCTATAGTTAATATGTTTGAGTATACTGTGGACAGCGACTGTGAATCTTCATAAGATGAAGCGAGTGAATATGATGTCTTGAGAAGCAATGCAAATTGCCAAAGGCAATTGACAATTGACTAGCATCCCACTTTGAATGTAGTCACAATAGAAGATCAAGAGATTTATCTTAGAAGGCCTAGTGAGGAGGAAGTCAAGAATCTCACTAAGGCTGCAATAGCCAAAGCTAAGCATAACTATAATCTAAGAAGCAGCAAAGATGATGAAGATCAGGGTAAGCCTGGTTCTATGTTTTTTAAATAAATTTCTTCTAAGAGGACCACTGAAAACAAAACCCTTGTCAAAGATAGTCAAGCTAAAAGAGATCAGTCAAGTAATTTAGGGAAACCTGATGTTGTTGATACCACTAGTAATAAGGCAAACACTACTGGTGACAAGAGAACAAGTCACCAAAAGATAGAGAAGGATAAAGCTTATGCTGACTCTAATGCTAATATTGCTTTTGATATGACCCAAGCTTTAACATAGATGAAAGTTTCAGTATCTTTGATAGAGCTGTTGAAAATGAAAGAACATAGAGAGGCTTCTTTTTCTTTGATTTCAAGTATATCAGATGTAGATGCTTCTTCTAAAAGGGGAAATGCAAAAGATGAGAAGGATCAAGAACAAAAGGTCTCAGAAGTTTATGTGGGCACCACTATTAATTAGGAACCATCTAAGATTGATCCCTTTTATGTCACATTGTTAGTAAATAACAGATTGATAAAAAAATCCATGATAGATTTGGGTGCAGCTGCTAATGTAATGCCTTATGGGGTTATGAGAGAACTAGGTTTGTTAGTACACACTTCATATGGGAGGTGTTATGCTATGGATAAAAGAGAAGTGTCTGTTGTGGGTATTATGATAGAAATAGAAGTAAAAATAGAAACATTCCCTGAAGCTACTTATAAAATGGAACTAATAGTCACAGACACTAGGCCCCATTATGGCATGCTTTTGTCTAGACAATGGGCTACTGCTATTGGAGTACATCTTCAGCTAGATTTATCACATGCAACTATCCCAGTGAATGGGAATTCAATAAAATTATACAGAGAACCATGTGCCCCAATGGTTATTGAAAAAATAGACCCAAACATGCTTAATTGCATGATAGATGTAGAGCTTGATAACTTTAGGATTGAATCCATTCAGCCTCAGTTGAAGAATACTGATCCTATTGTTGATGAGCTGAAATCCCACCAAGAAGGCCTATGGAAAATGTACTTTGATGGAGCTTTCTCTAAAGAAGGGTTTGGAGCAGGAGTGCTCTTTATTTCCCCATCAAGTATTACCTTCAAGTGTTCTTTTCTGTTAGCATTCCACTGTACAAAAAACATAGCTGAGTATGAAGCTCTATTATTAGGCCTAGAAATTTCTTAAAAGCATGGGATAAAGTTGTTAAGGGTTTATGGAGACTCTGAACTTGTAGTGTCTTAGATAAGGTCAAGGTATGCATCTAAAAATGACAAGTTAAAAAGTACAAGCATGTTGTTTGGGATGTCACTCAACACTTTGATGCATTCCATTGATTGGATTGAAAGGTCTAACAACATTATGGCATATTTTTTAGCTAATGTTACATTAAAGAATGATGATGTAACATTGGCCGGAGTTTCAATAATTGAGACAAAATCTAGACCATCCATCCTAGATAATGTGTACAATTGGCAAGTTTTTGAGGATGATGGAGACATCCTTAGATTTATACAATGCATAGATGACTATGAAGGTCAAAATATTGATTGTAATGCATTGGTGGAAGTAGTAGATAGATAGGAAACAATATTTGTAAGTGACATAGTGCAGTTAGAGACAAATGAAATACCCTAGGGACTAGTTGAATTAGAGGGTATGTTTAGTTACAGTGATGGTCACTTACATCAAGTTTCATGTACAAAGTTGGAGGAGTTAGAAGAGGTAACTTGGGGACTGAATCTTCCCCTAAGTTAGTGTATATTGGGAAAAACTTGTCTCCCCATATTAAGACTAACATCCTTAATCTACTAAGAAAGTACAAACCTATTTTTGCTTGGTCCTATGAGGATTTGAAGGCATATATACAAGACTTATTTCAACATGAAATACCTCTGCATCCTAATGCTAATCCTTTTAGACAAAAACAAAGACCCATTAACCCCCTCCTCGAACCCAAAATGTAGTAAGAGTTGATTAAGCTGAGAGAAGGGGGGATTATAAAGCCTATAAGGCATTCTTCATGGGTATCAAATTTAGTGCTTGTTAGATAAAAGAATGGGGACATAAGGCTATGTGTGGATTTTAGGAACTTGAATGTTGCCTCCATTAAAGACAATTATTCATCCCCAAACATGGAAGCTATGTTACAAAGGGTAACTAGTTCTGATTTACTGTCAATGATGGATGGATTTTTTGGTTACAATCATGTATTAGTGAAAGAGTCTGAATAGTTTAAGACTACTTTTACTACCCCTTGGGGAACCTATGTGTATGTAAGAATTCCATTTGGTCTGAAGAATGTTGGGGCAAATTTTCAAAGGGCTATGGATGTGGCCTTCAAGGAATTTATTAACATCATAATGGTTGTTTACCAGGATGATCTAACATGTTTCTCAAAGAAGGTAGATCACCACTGTGGTCATTTGGAATAAAATATTTTGCAATGCCTTGGAGTTTGGTGTATCTTTAAATCCAAAAAAATTCCACTTTGCTGTAACTGAAGGAAAGTTACTAGGGCACATTGTATCCAAAGAGGAAGTCAAGATTGACCTTGAAAGAATTGAGGCTATCAACAGGGTGCCTCAACCAAAAACTATTAAAGGAATTTAGTCTTTTCTTGGTAAAGTAAACTTTATTAGGAGATTTATTGCAATTTTTGTTGAAATTGTCAAGCCTATTGTGAAGCTTTTGAAGAAGGATGCCAAGTTTGTTTGGGATGATGAGGTAGGACTAGCATTTGATAAGATTAAACAAGCTATTCAAGAAGGCCCAATGCTTAAGTCCCCTGACTATAGTAATCTTTTTTCAATATTTTATTTTGCTTCATATCATACTATAGTAGCAGTACTATTATAGAAAGATGGTGAAGGTTATGAAGATCCGATTGCCTTCTACAACAAATCATTGTAGGCTACTAAATTAAAATATGAAATTATGGAAAAACAAGCATATGCCTTAGTCAAGGATGTCAAAGTATTTAGGCCTTATCTGGTAAATGCCCTAATTGTAGCCTATACACAACATGCAGCTATGAAGACATCCTGTCCCAGTCTAAAGTAACTGGAAAAACATGTAGATGGATAAGAAGAATACAATAATTTGATCTTGAGATCAAAATCACAAAGATGGTAAGAGGTCTAGGCATAGCCAAGTTAATGACTGAGACAAGATTTGAGGATATTGACATAAATAATGTTGAAACTAAAGAGGTTATGGTTACTAGTATTGAGAGGCAACCATGGTATTAAGATATGGTATACTTCTTGAAGAATGCCTCATGTCCAAAAGGTATGACACACAACCAAAAGAGAACACTAAAGCTAAAATCACATAAATATGTTCTTACTTAGGGAGACCTGTATTGGAGGAACAATGATGGGATGCTATTGGTTTGTCTGGATGAATTCCAAGCTGAGAAGGTTCTAAAACAGATGCATAATGGGGTATGTAGAGGCCACTATTCAGGTAAGATCACTACTGGTAAGATAATTAGAGAAGGGTATTATTGGCCCACTTTCTTCAAGGATTCTCACATGTATGTTTAATAATGTGATCCTTGCCTAAAGTATGTTGGTGCTTTGCCTTTATTCTATTATAGTTGAAGCCCCTTTTGTTCAATGGGGCATTGATTTTATTGGAGAAATAATAGAAAAATCAAGAAGGGGCCATAGATGGATCCTAGTGGCTACAGATTATTTCACCAAGTGGATTCAAGCCATACCTACCAAACAGGCCACTAGTAGAGTGTTCATTAATTTTTTGATGGATAATATAATAACAAGCTTTGGTGTGCCTGCCAAAATGGTCATGGACAATGCCATGTGCTTCAGCTCTGAGGAGATTGTAGAGTTCTATGCTAATTATGGTATTATTATGTCATACTCTTCACCATACCACCCACAGGGAAATGGCCAGGCAAAATCAAGTAATAAAAGTCTCCTCAATATTATCAAGAAGATCCTAGAGGAAAATAAAAGGTATTGGGATCAAAATCTCAGGTTAGCTTTTGGGCTAATAGGGTGTCTGTAAAAAAGGCCGTTGGTACATCCCTTTTTGAGCTAGTTTATGGAGTGAAAGCCAGATTACCTGTGAATAATTTTCTTCCAGTTTACAATTTTTTGCAGATTGAAGAATTAGAAATGTCTGAGCCCATGGAAGAAAGAATGATTTAGTTAGTAGAGATGGAGAAAATGAGGACTGCAACCCATAAAAGGAATATGAAACTTCAATTATAGTCAAAAAGCCTTTTTGATAAAAGGACTAGTACAATAAAATTCTTAATTGGTGGCATGGTGCTACAATGGAATACAAGAGATCAAGAAAAAGGAAAACACAAGAAATTTGAATCACTGTGGATAAGCCCTCTGATCATTTTTTATTTTAATGGAAAAGATTCCTATTTCCTCCAAAGATTGAATGGTGAGTTACAGGAATTGCTAGTGCATGGACAATTTCTAAAACAATATTTCTCATGAGTTTTCCATGCACAATAGTTTAGGTTTGCTTTTGTTTGTTCTTCTTTATTTTAGTTTTATTTTGTTAGCATTTTGTTGGTCTGCATTCTAGAGATTTTCTAGATCCTTGTGTTGGTCTTGCATCCAACCATCCCCAGTCAGAGCCGTTGTTATCACTATTTTTGAACATGTTGAAAATCTTGTCGTTTAGCTGTTGGAGTCTATCAAAATTTAGAAATTTGACCTTTGTCTACAAGATTATTTTTCTAAGGGTTTAGGGTTTTTGGGCATTTCAAAAACATTATCACTCCAAAATATTCATAAGATCTTTATTATTTGATGAAGGACGAGTATTTTCATTCCAAAATATTCTCACCAAGTTCCTAACAACATCTTCAATTCTATTAGAATGAGGAGCTCTACACATAATTGCCCAATTCCCTTTTGAGGTAGTAGCATCAAAACTCCTTCTCCTTTTCACATATTTTGATATTCTCCTTCTACTAAAACCAAACTTATATGTCAATGAAGAGATTTGTCTTTTTTGAGGAAATCTTTCATTTACTAAAGATGTCAACATCACTCTTCTTGAAATGGTCTTATCTACTGTTAAATATTTTTTACCAATGTTCACCAAACCTTTCTTAACATTATCAATAATAGATTTTTGTAGTTGAGAAGTTTTCCTCTTTTGACTTGTTGTATCTATACCTAACAATTTCAGTGGATCTATTAAGTATTTATGAGAAAGTATAATTGATAACAATTGAGCTTTCTCTAGTCAAGTATCAAGATTATTGAAATGAGAAATTATTTATTTTGCACTTTTATTCATTGACCTCCTTTTAGTATGTCTAGGTTCTTCACTGAGATGTTTCAACTCATTCACATTCATTTCAAGTAAATGATCTAATTTTTTATAAGAAATATTTCTCTTCACCAGTTTAGCTAGATCCACAATATGCTCATCCATACCGGTAGGAGGTAAGGAGCCTGAGCCCTCTCCTTCGACCTCCATTGGTTCAAATTGGGAAATATCCTCCCTGTGTTCTTCAACTATAATGTGTTCTTCAACATGTTTGTTTTTTTAGTCCCAACTGGTACTAAGAGGGGAGGGGTGAATCAACACTTAATCAAATTTTCACAATTCAACTTTTATCTTAAAACTTCATTCATCTAAGATCCACCAATATACTTAATCACTGAAGTAAAATACGCAAGCATGAAATGTTGACAATGACATCAAGGATTTATCACATGGAAACCCAATAGGGAGCCATGGTGTGAGTAGGAACTCACAAAATTTGCACTCTTTTGGAGTACGCTCGGTTAAGAGCCATCCCTGTTACGAGATTACAAAGACACTGTTAGGTGCCACCTGATTAAGGGATTTTGATCAAGGCCAATTAGTGACTTTACCTTATTAAAGGTAGTCTGGTTAAAGGACTTACAACATCAGTTAAAATATTACCTAGCTAAGGGATTTTAAAATAGGGATTGATTAAAGTCCACCCAGTTAAGGGATTTATGATGCAGTTGTTAGAAAGAAACTAATGGATGATGCACTAAATTATCTACTAATAGCTTGATCAAATCTCAATATACATTCCACTCAATACACACTAGTTGTGTCTTCTTTGCACAACACCGGTTTTGTTCTTACCCATTCGACTATTCACTCAACCGGTCACCTATCCGTCAACACTGCACTCTGTTGATCCTCTAACCTTTGGCTCTGCACTTTGTCAGTCCTCTATCCTTTGTCTCTATACTTAGTCAGTTCTCTATTTGTCGAATCTACACTTAGTCAATCCACCTCACACACACACACACTCAGTTGTGCTAACACCTCTTACCACTTCCTCTCACGCTGCTTGTCACCCTGGATCGCCTTCAACAAGATTTCCTTGTTTCAAATTTCACGATCAAAAATTTCAGAAAGAGCTCTAGAACTCTTTATACATTTTCTGTCGACATCTTCAAGCATATCCTCAGTCAGATCAATCAAGGATTTTAGAATATTTCAAATTCAAACTCTCTTGGTCTTTCTCTATGCGCCTTTCAGCAATTCTGCCAAGTGTTCAACCAGTTCTACCACTGCATCTCCCAAGGACAGAAAATTCTAAGTGAAATTCAGTCAAATTAATGTGAACCGGAGAATTTGCATGTAATCATGCTTGACTGCATGATAACTAAAAGTTAGTTTTACCAACAAATCATTTGACGTAGATATAAGCTTACGAACTCATTCTTTTCCATTGCAACTAAATGGTTGATCACTGCTCTATGATTTATGGTGATTGCATGTCTTCCTTTTGTCATACCAATGTACCGGTATGTAACTACACTTCTTACTTTACCAATTGATTCTTTGACTTTCGGTTTGTTGTGCTAGCATCATGTCTCTCTGTTGTTTGCCAGTGAGTTATTGGTTGGTTGGGGCAAGCAAGTTTTATTGCCTAAGTCACCTTTTGTAACTTTACCAACATGAAAGTGACCGATCTTCCTGAATGATAGATCGGTTAACTTAATGGATGTTACCTTGAGCTGAAATAACCTTTGATCATTCAATATCAATGTTATTTCCATTCACTATTTCTTACTGAAAAGCAATACCACTTTACCTATACCACTTCAACATTTAGTTTCTTCATCAGTAAGTGTTGGACATCAATGACAAACCCTAGCACATATACCAGTTTTCTAGATTGGCTGGTTTTGTCAATGCCAACAATCCAACAATCTCCCCCTTTGGCATTGATGGCAAACACTTCAAACTTTGGCTAGTTAGATGCATGTTTCTTCATCTCTGTAATAGTCTAGTCATTCTTCCCTAAGTGAACAATATCTCGTCCTATCATTGATATTTGCCAATGCTCAAACACTCTTAACATATTCTGCCAATGTTTAAACACACTTAACATGTCTCCCCATTTGACAAAAATGCCAAAGAGTCCATTCTAAACACTTACAAGACTACTCCCCCTAATTGGAGTAGTCCACATTCATCAATCTAATTATTTTCATTTGAAAAAAAAACTTGAAACTATACCAGATTGATGTACAACCCTGTTTACTTACTTTACTGAATGGAGGGGAATAACCCCCAGCTTACCTCTGAGATAGTCAAAGGTGTCCTTCTATAGTGCCTTGGTGAATATATCAGACACCTACTCTTTTGTTTGTATGTATTCCAACATCAGTTCCTTTTCTTGAACTTGTTCCCTTAGATAGTGATATTTGATGGCTATATGCTTTGTTTTGGAGTGCATCACTGGGTTCTTAGATATTTCAATGGTACTGGTGTTGTCATAATGAATCAATACTAGTCCAACCACCTTTTCTTGACTTCCTTCTAGCAATTGCTTGATCCAAACTATCTGTGTACAATTAATTGCAACAACTACATACTTAGCTTCAGCTGTAGATTGAGATATGCAGTTTTGTTTCTTACTTGTCGAAGATACAATCCTTTCTCTGAGAAAGAATGCTCCTCCATTAGTGCTCTTCCTATCATTGATGTTTCTAGCCCAATCTAAATCAGTGAAGACACTTAAACTAAACTCTCCTTTGCGTGGATACTAGAGACCATACTCATCAAACCCCTTTAGGTATCTAAATATTCTTTTGACTGCCATCATATGAGTTTCTTTCGGATTTATAGAAAATATGGCAACGAAGTCAACAACTTGTGCTATGTCCTATCTTATATGTATTGCATAATATAATTTACCGATCATGGACCATTAAAGTGTCTCATTCACTTCTTCAGCCTCATCATGTCTAGATAGCTTGCAACCTGTAACCATTGGAGTTCCAACAAGTTTGCAATCTTTCATTCTAAAATTCTTTAGAATTTCCCTTTTTTACTTAGTTTGACTAATAAAGATGTCATTCTTTAATTGAGAGACTTGTAGGCCAATAAAAAACTTAATCTCACCAATCATGGACATCTCAAATTCTTGTTGTGTTTGTCCTACAAAGCTTCTACTCATCTCATCATCTCCTCCAAAGATGATGTCATCTACAAAGATCTTAGCACTTAGGTATTTTTCTTCAGCTCCACTCATTAGATACAGGTTACTTTTATCACTGATTCTTTTGAACCGAATGCTTAGCAGATATGAGTGTAACCTCTCATACCAAGCTCTTGATGCTTATTTCAGCCCATATAGAGCCTTCTACAACTTGCATACCATATTCCTCCCATCTTCAGATGCAAACCCTTCTGGTTGCTCTATGTATACTTCTTCCTCTAACAACCCATTTAAGAATTCCAATTTGACATCCATTTGGTATACTTTAAACCTTTTATAAACAGCATAGGCTAGTAGAATTTTGACCCCTTCCAGTCTCGATATCGGTGCGAAGGTGTCTCCATAGTCCAAAACTTCTTCTTGGGCATAGCCCTTATAGACCAATCTTGCCTTGTTTCTCATTACCTTACCGGTTTCATCCATCTTATTTCTGAACACCCACTTGGTGTCTATTACATTTTTATTTTCCGGTCTGGGTACTAGAGCCAATGTATCTTTTTTCTCTATTTGCTCCATTTATTCTTCCATGGCTTTGACTTGGTCATCATCTTTCAAAGCCTCCTTCGCTGTTTTGGGCTCAAAAATGGAGAGCATAGACTCATTCTATCCATCTCTTCTTTTGGTTAGAACTCTTGCATCCTTGTCACCGATGATATCTTTAATAGAGTGATTATTTCTGACATATTTAGCAAATACCATTTCACTCCTTGGAGCTTTTTCTACCAGTTGTGTAGGTTCTATTTCATAGGCTTCTTCATTAGCTGCTTCAACATGATATTCTTGAGTAGGTTCCACTGATACATTGTACTCGAACCCTTTATAGTCCTCTGGTTCACTCTTACTGCCCTGTTCATTTTTCTCAGAGTACTCATCTACTCTGACATTTGCACTTTTCACAATCTTACTAGTCATTTTGTTTAGACATCGGTATGCCTTTCTTTTTTATGAGTAACCTAAGAAGGTATTGGCATATGTGCAAGAGTATGATGACATGATGATATTGTATGTTGTCATTGATGTCAATATGCTGAGAAGTGAACCAATATATTGAAGTTAAGCAACTGGCAAAGAGAACCGGTATGGTGGTGTAAACTGGTATATGTGCAATAGGTGAAGTGGTATGTTTGTCCAAGTGAACCGGTATGTTGAAATGTGAACCGGTACATGGAATGTGGTAGGACTACCGGTTGGTAGTCTTAGCTTCAAGGTTTCCGGTTGAAGTGTTCCAAGCCTATGTGATTCAATCGATGACATCGTGTGATGAGTTAGCATTGTAATGAAGATTAGATTGTGTTTCCACATTAGCCTTGTGCATGTGAAGGATCTTGCATGAAGGAGACTGATCCTATCTACCTCAGGAATGCGCAAAGTCCCTGTAAATTGTCGAGAACATGTGATGGGTTATCGCCTCCATGAAGCAGTGGACAACGAATGATGGAGAATGTCTTGAAATCTATTCAAGATCATTGTAATCAAATGCAAAGTGCTCAATGGTCAGGATTGAACCAATCAATTTCTTAACCTAAATGTTTAGGGTTTAAGGTTTATGCTACTGACCTATTTGTGTTCTATAAGGTGGATGTTGTGTTTCATGTTGAGGCTGTTGGCAAATGTTGTGTGTGTATCTAAGTGCAGGGATATATGATTCTTGCCAGACCAGATAAGAGGATTGATACCTACAAAGTGTGTGTGCAGAAGGAAGGAACTAAAGTGGATCTACATTGGCATTGAGTGCTATTACTAGATCATTGTAATACCTGTTGATCTTTAACTACTTCAATAGTTGGAAAATCCCTTAACTGGGTAGCTTTAACTAGCTTGATGTAAATCCTTTAACTATGTGACTCAAAGCTATTGAGTTCATAAAATCCTCTAACAAGGTAACCTCTAATAGGGTTTAACCCTTAACTGGGTATTATAGCCATCCCTTAACCAGGTGATCCCTAACGAGATCGGTTCCTAACAGAACCTATTGTAACAATCTTCAACTGGACTAGGCTCCTAACACAGTGGACTTCTAAAGAGTTTAAAAATAGCTTGTGGGTATTCATCCCCACCGTGGTTTTTCCCAATTGGGTTTCCACATGAAAAATACGTGTGTCATGTGTGATGCCTCTTTCATGTGATGCTTTGTTATTTTTTGTCAAGTAGTGAATCATGTTATGCTAGTAAATTATTGTATCTCTGATGATAGATTATTTGTTTATGCATAAGGATAAAGTGGAAATGAGGGAGTAGGTTATATGGAAAGCTAAGTGTTGCCAGTTTATGTCTTTCCCAGTAGCATTGTGTTTAACTGATAGTAATCTAGTTCAGACTGGTGTTAGTGATTGCCAGTCAAGTTCACTATTTGCAGTCAAACTAGTTAGGGAAAAGTTTTTGTGCCTATACTGATTCACCCCCCCTCTCAGTACCGGTTTGGTACTCACCATTCATCATTGAGTTATCAATTGGTATCAGAGCATATTCTAGGTCCTCTATGTTGTAAGCTTAAACACTTGAGGCAAAGATCCTACACTAATGATGAAGAGGGAAGGTCCAAAGTTTAACAAAGATAACTTTAAAATATGGAAGGATAGAATGAAGATATACATCAGAAGCATGGGTGCTCAACACTAGACCTATGTTGAGAATGCTTATGTTATCCCTACGGGTATTCTCACTAATGACAAAAAGAGAGAGATTCAGGAGAATGGGCAAGTCATGGAAGCCCTAATCAACAATTTATCTGACATTGAGTTTATTGATGTTCAGGATAAAGAGAATCCCAAAGAAGTATGGGATGCCCTTGAAAATATCTATGGTGGTGATGAGCATGTGAAACAAGCTAAGGAAGAGAGCCTTAGGGGAAATTTTGAAGACATGCGGATGGTTGAAGGAGAGACCATTCAACAATATGGAATAAGAATCAAAACAGTTGTTGGAGACATCAAGAGTGCAGGTGGTAAAATGGAAGATTCCACTATTGTTAGCAAAGTTTTAAGATCCTTATTACTGGTCTATGCAATAAGGGTTGCTGCCATTCAGGAGCTGAGGTCTATTGACAAGACAAAGGTATCCCTAGACTCCATCATTGCAAAGCTAACAACTTTTGAGCTAAATAATTATGATGGCAGTATTCAAAAGACTGAATCAGCCTTCAGAGCATTTGTTGCACTATCTAGAAAAGGCAAAGAAGCTAGTACCAGCTGTGAACGAAGACAAAGTAGAGAAATGGATGATGAGGAAATTCTTATGAAATTCAAAGCTCTTCTTGCCAAGAGACTTCCCAAAGGAACCAGTAAATATAGAGGTAAGCTCCCTTTGAAATGCTTTTCTTGTAACCGGATGGGACACATTGTTGTAAACTGCCCTAATAGTGATAACAAGGACAAACCAGAGAGGTTCAAGAAGTTCAAAGGAGGAAACTGGAGAAACTATTTTATAGCAGTTGATGAAGGTGTCACTGATGAGGAATCAAAAGATGAAGAAAATGAAGATATTGTGTTTGTTGCAGTCAAGGAAGATGTGTCAGACAAGAAGGCTCTTGTCTCCCGCTTTGATAATCCCAATGAGTGGATTATTGACAGTGGCTACTCTCATCATATGACTGGTGACTGGAGTAAGTTTCTATCTTTTGAAGAGTATGATGGTGGTGTTGTCCATTTTGGTAATGATGCACCTTGTATGGTCAAAGGTAGAGGGTCTATCTCTCTGAATGGAAAGAGCAGTGCTAACAATGTGTATTGGGTGGAAGGTCTAAGACACAATCTTTTGAGTGTTGCCCAGCTAAACGATAGTGGACTCACTCTGGAATTTAAAAATGGAATGTGCAAAATCAAAGGAAAGAATGGTGAACTAATGGCCACTGGTAATCAGACCAAAGCTAACTTATTTTAGCTGAATGCAAATATCAGTACATGTCTTATGGCTAAGTTTGATGATAGTTGGATATGGCATAGGAGACTCTACCATGTAAACTTTGATAACATTATGAAGGCCAATAAGACCAAGGTAGTTAGAGGATTACCTATGCTGAGGAAACTAGAAAATCCTCTATGTAGAGAGTGTCAACTAGGGAAAATGTCTTCCTCAACCTTCAAAGGTAAATCTTTCACTATAGACAATTTACTTGATCTTGTGCATACTGATTTGTGTGGTCCTATGAAAACTAGGAATGTGCAGGGAGATAGGTATTTTATGATTCTAATAGATGATTTCTCAAGAATGATGTGGGTCACATTCTTGAAGGAAAAATCTGAAGCTTTTGGAAAGTTCAAAGCCTTTAGAGCACTGGTTGAAAAAGAAAGCGGTAAGAGGATTAAGTGCTTAAGAACTGATCAAGGAGGTGAATTCACTTCCGGTGAATTCAACAAATATTGTGAAGAGAATGGCATCAAGAGGCAACTGTCTGCCCCCCGGACTCCACAACAGAATGAATTAGAAGAAAGGAACAACCAGACTGTGGTTGAAGCGGCTAGAACTATGCTGATCCAAGGAAAAGTTGCTCACACCTTTTGGAGAGAAGCGGTGAGCACTGCAGTCTACACAATGAACTGGGTACTCATCAAGAAAGGTAAGGACAAGACTCCTTATGAGTATTGGACCGGTAAGACACCAGTGGTAAGCTACTTTAGAGTGTTTGGTAGCATATGTTATATCAAGAGGAGAGAACGTCAGAGCAAGTTCGAGGCAAAATGTGATGAGGGAATATTCCTAGGATATTCCACCAAGAGTAAAGCTCTCAATTGCTTCAACAATAGGACTCAGAGAATTGTTGAAAGCATCAATGTTAGGATTGATGAAAACTCTGGGAAACCTGAGGAAACTAATAGTGAGCAAGTAGGAGATGAACCAATAGTAACCTTCTACGAATCGGTTCCTAATCAGCCCAGTACCAATAATTATGCTCCTACATCGGTGGATGTTGATGTTGATGAAGATGAGGATGAAGAAGAAAAGAAAGAGGAATCTATTAAGAACATACCTAGGTATGTCAAACTCCATCATGATCCAAAGCAAATCATAGGAGACAAGGATGCAGGAATCCTTACAAGAAGAAAGGTCAGAGAAAACTCATGTATGACCTCTAAATTTGAGCCTAAATCATTCAAAGAGGCACATAAAGATGAAGATTGGGTCAAGGCAATGGAAGAGGAACTTGATCAAATAGAAAAGAATTGTACATGGTCCTTGGTACCCAAACCAAAGCATAAAAATGTAGGTTTTCAGAAATAAGCTGAATGAAGGTGGGACAATGATAAGAAACAAAGCCAGACTAGTGTGTAAGGGGTATGCTCAAGAAGAAGGAGAAGACTATGGAGAAACCTTTTCTCCAGTAGCCAGATTGGAAGGAGTTCATATGTTTCTTGCATATGCAGCTTTTAAAGGATTCAAGGTATACCAAATGGATGTAAAATCTGCATTCCTAAATGGAATGCTTGAAGAGGAGGTGCATATAGAACAACTAGATGGGTTTGCCCTATTAGAAGATAGTGATATGGTGTGTAGGCTACATAAAGCCTTGTATGGACTAAAGCAGGCACCTAGAGCATGGTATGAACGCTTGCACTCCCATCTTGTGAAGATTGGATTTGAAAGAACAAGTGAAGATAGCAATATCTACTTAAAATCAGAAGGAGATCAGATTCTAATATATGAAGTATTTGTTGATGACATCATCTTTGGAGGAGATGACAAGATGAGTCATGATTTTGCAGATGAGATGAAAAAGGAATTTGAGATGTCACTTATAGGGGAGATTAAATTCTTCATTGGACTACAGATTCAACAAATAAAAGATGGAATCTTTATCACTCAGTCCAAGTATGTCAAAGAAGTGTTGAAGAGTTTTGGCATGGAAGACAACAAACTAGTTGGTACACCGATGGCGACCGGTTGCAAATTATCAAAAGAGGATGACTCAGCGATGGTAAATAAGAAGGAATACCGATCAATGATTGGTAAGTTACATTATGTAGTGCATAGCAGACTGGACATTGCACATGCAGTGGGCATTACTGCTCAGTTCCAGAAAAGCCCAAGAGAATCCCATCTGATAGCAGTCAAGCAGATTCTTAGATATCTGAATGGAACTATAGAGTATGGATTGTGGTATCCATACAACAATGACTTTAGTCTCAAAGTGTTTACCGATGTCGATTGAGGTGGTAATGTGGATAACTGGAAGAGCACAACCAATGGTGCATTCTTCCTTGGTGGTAGACTAGTCTCATGGATGAGTAAAAAGAAGAGTTGTATCTCTCAGTCTACAATAGAAGTGGAGTATGTTGCAGCTTTTATGAACTACACCCAAACTATTTGGATGAAGCATGTATTGAATGGCTTCAAAGTTCTTGTATCTGAACCGGTAAGTATATTTTGTGACAACACAAGTGCAATTAACATCTCCAAGGATCCTATTTTGCATTCTAGAACCAAGAACTTTGAGCTCAAGTATCATTTCTTGAGGGTGAAGGTTGAAAACAAGGAGGTTGTATTGGAACATGTTTCCAGTAAGGAGCAGTTAGCGAATATATTCACCAAACCTCTACCAAAGGCTTCATTTATCTATTTGAGAGGTGAATTAGGAGTGTTGCCCCTTCAAGAGGTGAACTAAAAGTATGTGCTCCACATCAGTCAGGTATTGCAGTGTCCAATATTTTTTAGGATTGATGTGTTGATGGATGCTACTCCTCAGGGGGAGCAACATAGTGGAACAAGAAAGCTTGTGCCTCTAGTTTGGCATTGTTGTCAAAGGGAGAGAAGATGTGAAGCAGGGAAGATATTTGCAGCAATAGGGAGAAGATGTGATGCTGAGTGATATCTTTGTATATTGCCATCAATGCCAAAGGGGGAGATTGTTGGCATATGTGTAAGAGTATGATGACATGATGATAATGTATGTTGTCATTGATGCCAATATGCTAAGAAGTGAACTAGTATATTGAAGTTAAGCAACTGGCAAAGAGAACCGCTATGGTGGTGTAAATCGGTATATGTGCAATAGGTGAAGCGGTATGTTTGTCCAAGTGAACTAGTATGTTGAAATGTGAACCGATACATGGAATGTGGTAGGACTACCAGTTGGTAGTCTTAGCTTCAAGGTTTCCGGTTGAAGTGTTCCAAGCTTGTGATATTCAACCGATGACATCGTGTGATGAGTTAGCATTGTAATGAAGATCAGATCATGTTGCCATGTCAGCCTTATGTGCATGAAGGATATTGCATGAAGGAGACTGATCCTATCTACCTTGGGAATGTGCGAAGTCCCTGTAAATGATGGAGAATGCGTGATGGGTTATTGCCTCCATGAAGCGGTGAAGAACGAACAATGGAGAATGTCTTGAGATCTATTCAAGACCATTGTATTCAAATGCAAAGTTCTCAATGGTCAGGATTGAACCAATCAATTTCTTAACCTAAATGTTTAGGGTTTAAGGTTTATGCTGCCGACCTATCTGTGTTCTATAAGGTTGATGTTGTGTTTCATGTTGAGGTTGTTGGCAAATGTTGTGTGTGTATCTAAGTGCAGAGATACATGATTCTTGCTAGACCAGATAAGAGGATTGATACCTGCATAGTGTGTGTGCAGAAGAAAGGAACTAAAGTGGATCTACATTGGCATTGAGTGCTATTACCAAATCATTGTAATACCTGTTGATCTTTATCTACTTCAACAGTTGGAAAATTCCTTAACCGGGTAGCTTTAACCAACTTGCTGTAAATCCTTTAACAGGGTGACTCAAAGCCATTGAGTTCACAAATTCCTCTAACAAGGTAACCTCTAACATGGTTTAACCCTTAACTCGATATTCTAGCCATCCCTTAACCGAGTGATCCCTAATAGGATCGGTTCCTAATAGAACCTATTGTAACAGTGTTTAACCAGACTAGGCTCCTAATAGAGCAGACTTCTAAAGAGTTCAAAAATAGCTTGTGGGTATTCATCCCCATCGTGGTTTTTCCTAGTTGGGTTTCCACATGAAAAATATGTGTGTCATGTGTGATGCCTCTTTCATGTGATGCTTTGTTATTTTCTGTCAAGCGGTGAATCATGTTATGCTAGTAAATTATTGTGTCTCTGATGATAGATTATCTATTTATGCATAAGGATAAAGTGGAAATGAGGGAGTAGGTTGTATGGAAATCTAAGTGTTGCTAGTTTATGTCTTTTCCAGTAGCATTGTGTTTAATTGGTAGTAATCTGCTTCAGACCGGTGTTAGTGATTGCCAGTCAAGTTCACTGTTTGCAATCAAACCAGTTAGGGAAAAGTTTTTGTGCCTGTACTGATTCACCCCCCCTCTCAGTACAAATTTGGTACTCACCGTTCATCATTGAGTTATCAAAAGGTTCCCTCATCACTCTTTGGGTCAAATGTTCTAGTTTACTCATCTCTTTTGATGAAGCACCTGCTTCCAAATACTTTGAAATAGAAAACATTAGGTGAGTAGCCGCTCCATAATTCAAAAGGAGTTTTATTTGTTCCCTTCTTTACCTATATCTAGTTTAGACTGTATATAGTAGTGCTTATTGCTTCTCTCCAGAAGGTATGTGGGATATCCTTCTGTATCATTAGATTTCTGATACAATCAATACAAATTTTGTTTCTTCTTTCAGCAACTCCATTCTATTGAGGAGTTTTGGGTGCAGACATTTATCTCATTTTTCCCTATTCCTCACAGTAGTTTATAAACTATTGAGAGGTGAACTCTCCTCCTTTTCCTGATCTTAGGCACTTCATACTCTTACCGGTTCCTCTTTCTACTAGACCCTTAAACACTTTAAACATGTGAAAAGATTCTGATTTTTCTTTTAAGAATACAATCCACATCATTCTTGAGAAGTCATCCACAAATAACATAAAATATTGGTCTCCATACAAACTCTTGGTTCTCATGGGACCACACAAGTCTGTGTGAACTAATTCCAATACACTTTTAGATGAGAAAGTTTTACTATTGAAGCTGGACCCAGTCAACTTCCCTAGTTGACACTTTTTGCACATAGCGTTTTCAGGTTTTACTATGTCAGGCATACCTCTTACATATTTTGCCTTACTAACTTTAGCTATGCTATCAAAATTAACATGACACAATCTTTTGTGCCATAACCAGCTATCTTCTACCTTAGCCACTAGACAATTATCTATGGTGGTGTCTAGATGAAGCAAATTGCCTCTTGACTATTTACTAGTGGCAATTAAACTTCCAGATTTGTCATTTATTTTACATATCCTGATATTGAACTATAACTAGTATCCTTTATTATTAAGTTGTGCAACACTTAACAAGCTATACTTTAATCCTTCTACCAAAAAGACATCATCAAAATTTGTCTTATCATTTAGGGCTATAGACCCCTTACCTCTTATTGCATGGGGCATCATTTTTGAACCTCACTATTCCTCCATTGCAATCCTCCATGCTGAGGAATTTTCTTCTATCACTAGTTATGTGGTGAGTGCAGCCACTGTCTATCACCCATTCTCCACACTAGTTTGTGCTATAAATCAATGCCATATATCCCTCATTTATGTTGTCCTCTAGGAAATACCATGAAGGCAATGCCATCATCATCAGATCTCTCTGACTCTTCATCAGTGACTCCTACTACAAGATAACATTCCTTCTTGCTCTTGTCCCTATAATTTCTGAAATTGTCCTTTCTATCTATGTCATTATTAGGGCATCTTGAAGAAATATGACCTATCTAATTATAGGAGAAGCACTTTAAGGGTAACTTACCTTTGTATTTACCTTTACCTCTTGGAAATCCTCTTACCAGTAGAGCTTCAATCTTGTCTGGCTCTTGTTCCTCAGAGATCAAGTTGTCACTCTCATGAGAATGAACAGTTCTGGTAGTAGAGCTACTATTGGTTTCTTTCCTTCTCCTTATGGGTGTATGCACCATGGATGCTTTGAAGGCAACATCAATCTTGGGTGCATTGTTATCATAATTACTCAATTCAAAAGTAGTCAACATACCGATCAGTGACTCAAGAGTTGCACTGACTGTTCCCAAGGATCTGAGTTCCTAGATAGCAAGAGACCCTTATGGAATATTGTGGTAGTAGAGTTCTCAGGATTTTGCTAACCACATCCTCCTCCTCAAGTTTTGCTCCTGCATTCTTGATAGAATTTACGACATCCTTTATCCTCTTGCTATACTACTCTATGTTTTCTCTTTCCTGCAATCTCATCTCATCATACTTTCCTCTCAGGATATCTACTTTGCCCTTTTGAACATGAGGATCTCCCCCATAGACTTCCTTCAACTTATTCCATATCTGGAAAGTTGTTTTCAAATATTGCACCTTAGCAAATTCTTTATCTGAAAGAGTACTAACAATCAGATCCATAGCAACAATATTATCTTGCCTTTCCTTTATTTGGTCAGGAGTAAGAATCCCTGAAGGTTCATTGTATTTTGTGATCACATGGTTCCAATAGTGTTCACTTAAGGATCTAAGATAAAGTTTCATTCTCCCACACCATAAGATGTAGTTCTCCTTAGAAAAATTAGGACCCTCCTTACGCATCATCTTGAATCTCTCCCTAAGCCGATTAAGCTTCTTCTGATTCTAGGGACCTATGCTCTCATACCAATTGTTAGTCCCAACCGATGCTGAGAGGGGAGGGGTGAATCAACACTTAATCAAATTTTCACAATTTAACTTTTATCTTAAATATTCATTCATCTAAAATCCAACAATATACTTAATCACTGAAGTAAAATATGCAAGCATGAAATGTTGATAGTGACACCAAGGATTTATCTCATGGAAACCCAATAGGGAGAAAACCACAATGTGAGTAGGAACTCACAAAATTTTCACCCTTCTCGAGTACGCCCAGTTAAGAGCCATCTCTATTAGGAGATTACAAACACACTGTTATGTGCCACCCGGTTAAGGGATTTTGATCAAGGCCGGGTAGTGCCTTTACCCTATTTAAGGTAGCCTAGTTAAAGGACTTAGAACATCAGTTCAGATGTTACCTAGTTAAGGGATTTTATAATAGGGACCTATTAAAGTCCACCCAGTTAAGGGATTTATGTTGGAGTTGTTAGAATGCAACAGATGGATGATATGTTGAATTACCTACTAATAGCTTGATAAGATCTGAATATACATTCCACTCAATATAGAATGGTTGTGTCTTCTTTGCACAATACTGGTTTCCTTCTTACACCTTCATCTATTCACTCAGTCGGTCACCTATCCCTTGGCACTACACTCTGCCGATCCTTTGACCTTTGGCTCTGCACTCTGCTAGTCCTTTGCACTTTGGCTCTACACTCAGTTGGTTCTTTGTTTGTCGACTCTCTACTTAGTTGATTTTCCTCTCACACACACACTCAACTGTGCTAAAACTTCTTATCACTTCCTCTCACTCTAGTCTTCTTCTTGGATCGCCTTCAACAAGATTTCCTTGTTTGAAATTTCATGATCAAAAATTTTAGAAAGAGCTCCAAAACTCTTTATACATTTTTTGTTGACATCTTCAAGCATATCCTCAATTAGATCAACTAAGGATTTCAGAAGATTTCAAATTCAAACTCCCTCGCTCTTTCTCTGCATGCCTTTCAGCAAATCTGCCAAGTGTTCAACCAATTCTGCCACCACATCTCCCAAGGATAGAAACTTCTGAGTCAAGTTCAGTCAAATTAATGTGAACTAGATAATCTACATGTAATCATGCTTGAATGGATGGTAATTGAAAATTAGTTTTACCGACAAATGATTTGGCATAGACACAAGCTTACCAACTCATTCTTTGCCACTACAACTAAATGGCCGATCACTACTCTGGGATTTATGGTGATCGTTTGTCTTCCTTCTATCATATCAGTGTACCGGTATGTAACTACACTTCTTACTTTACCAGTTCATTCTTTGACTGCTAGTTTTTTGTGCTAGTATCATGTCTGTCCCCTGTTTTCCAGTGAGTTACCGGTTGGTTGGAGTAAGAAATTTTTCTTGCCTGACTCACCTTTCATAATTTTACCAACACCAAAGTGACCAACCTTCCTGAATGATAGATTGGTTAACTTAATGTTTGTTACCTTGAGCTGAAGTAAACTTTGATCATTCAATATCAATGTTCTTTCCATTCACTATTGCTTACTGAAAAGCAACACCACTTTACCTATACAACTTCACCAGTTAGTGTCTTCACCAGTAAGTGTTGGACATCAATGATGAACCTTAGCACATATACTGGTTTTCTAGATTGACCAGTTTTGTCAATCATAACAATCAGACATATTTTCCCCAACTCCCACATGAGAACTTCCTTCTTCTTGAGCCCATTCTACACATAATTTAAGATGGTGGAGAATATTTTTAATGCAATGAAAATCCAAGTATAATTGAGACCAAATTTCCAAGTCATAGTAAGACCTAAATATTATGCCATAATAGGTGGACTATTATGTCATATTTAAGACCTATTATCGCATAATAGGTCCTAATATCACAGGTACTAGGTCGTTATATCTGCATAATATAGGTCTTAAGGTGACTCAAGTACAATGTGAAATATTTTTGCATACGTGGTCATATTAAGTCATAATAGAACCTATTATGACATAATAGGCTCTATTATGGTATATTTAAGACCTATAATCACATAATAATTCCTAATAGGACATAATAAGTCCTAATATCACATAATATAGGTCTTAAGGGGAGTCAAGTATAATGTGAAATGTTTTTTCATGCGTGGTTATTTTAAGTCATAATAAGACCTATTATGCCATATTTAAGACCTATTATCGTATAATAGTGTTAGTAACCTGGTTAATCCCAAAGACACCGAGAGGGGAGGGTGAATCAATGTCTGACTAGTAGATGAAAGATTTAAACTTATTTGCAATTTTGTAACTAAAATTAATATACCGATGAGCAAACAATAATGCAGTAAAGAGAAACAAAAGAACCAACATCAATGCACACTCTAACACAGATATTTTGGCGAGGAAACCCAGTAACGGAAAAACCTCAATGGGATTTGTGATACCAATTTAGAGTTTTCCATACCAAATTTCTTCAGTAGTTCCTTCAAGTACTTTGATTGAAATATGAATATACATTTATCAGTTTGTGAAATCTGCAATCCTGAAAAGAATTTTATCTCCCCAATCATAAATATTTCAAATTCGTCCTGCATTTTATTAGATAAGTCTTTACACAATCCATCTTCTCCTCCAAAAATGATATTATCAACAAAAACTTCAATAACTAAGATGTCATCATTAGTCACTTTGAAATATAATTTGATGTCAGCATTACCTTTATTGTAACCAAGCTTCAAAAGATATTTGTCCAATCTAGCATACCAAGCTCTAGGAACTTGCTTCAATCCATAGAAAGATTTCCTTAACCTACAAACCATATCTTTGTCATTTGTCAAATAAAATCCACCAGGTTGTTCAATGTAAACTTCATCTTCAAGATCACCATTCATAAATGGACATTTAACATCCATTTGATATACTTTATAGCTCTTGTTTGTTGCAAATGCTAGAAATAGTCTAACTACCTCAATTCTAGCTACCGGTGCAAAGGTTTCATTGTAATCAATTCCCTCTTTCTATGAATATCCCTTACACACTAATCTTGCTTTGTTTCTGATTATCTTACCATCTTCATTGAGTTTATTTTTGAATACCCATTTAGTTCCAATTACATTTTTATTTTTAGGCCAGGGAACCAATGTCCATGTGTTATTCTTTTCAATTTGTTCGAATTCATCTTCCATAGCCTTAATCCAATGTTTATCTTCTCATTCCTCAAAAATAGTTGTAGGTTCAATTGAGAAATTAAGCATACCTCTTCATTTTCCAGTCTTCCTCTTGTCATAACTCCTTGATACTTGTTCCCAATTATCTAACTTTTAGAGTGATTCAATCTCACATACTTGGGTGTATTCACATGTTGTTGTTCTTTAGTCATTGTGGAATTCTCTGATGATGCTGGTGTGACTAGATCAACATTATGTACTGGTGCATTCTGTATAGGTTCATTTGTGATTATCACAATTGTCAGTTCAGAGCCCATAGATCTTGAGTCTCTTCTAAAGTGCTCATAAATTTTCACATTTGCACTCTCAATGATTTTCTGCAATGTTTTATTAAAACATCTATATGCCTTGCTCTTAGATGAATAACCAATAAATATTCCTTCATCACTTCTAGGATCAAATTTACCAATATACTCATCTCTCCTAATATAACATTTGCTTCCAAATATTCTAAAATATTTAAGAGTAGGAGTATTACCAAACCATAGTTCATGAGGGGTCTTACTGGTTTCACCTTTAATGTGAACTTTGTTGAAAGTGTAAACTGTTGTATTCACTGCTTCTCTCCAATACACATGAGGTAGGTTTCCATCTGATATCATGCTTCTAGCTGCATCTAGAATAGTTTTGTTCTTCCTTTCCACAACTCCATTTTGCTGAGGTGTCTGAGGTGCTGATAGTTGTCTTTTGATTCCATTCACTTCATAGAATGTATTAAATTCCTTAGATGTGAATTCACCTCCTTGATTTGATCTTAAACATTTGATTTTCTTACTGGTTTCATTCTCTATCATTGCCTTGAATAGTTTGAATTTCCCAAAAGCTTTTGATTTCTCCTTAAGAAAAGTAACCCAACACATTCTAGAATAATCATCAATGATTAGCATAAAATATCTATCTCCTTGTAGACTTCTACTTCTTGCTAGATGACATAAATCAATATGAAATAAATCAATAACATTATTGGATTTCTCTGGAATACTCTTAAAATTTGTTCTAACTTGCTTTCCAAATTGACATTTCTTACATACCGGATTGTGAGGTTTTACAATCTTAGGTAAATCCCTTGCTGCCTTAGTTGTATTGATCTTTACAATACAATTGAAATATACATGACAAAGTCTGTTATGCCATAAACAACTTTCATTAATATGTGCAATCAAGCATGTCTTCTCATTGTTATTCCAATGAAAGATATTACCTCTAGTCTAATTACCGGTTGCAATTTCCAAACCAGTTCTATTCATGATTTTGCATTTACCATTCTTGAGTTGTAACTGAAATTCCTTTTCAACTAATTGACCAACACTCAAAAGATTATGCTTCAAAACTTTAACATAATAAACGTTATCAGTATTGTGCTTACCATCAAAAGATATAGTGCCTTTTCCTCTGATCAAACAAGCTTTATCATCCCCAAATATTATTACACCTCCATTATATTCCTGAAAAAGTTAAGAATTTACTTTTATCACCTGTCATATGATGTGAACATCCAGAATCAATGATCCATTCATCATTTTCTTCAATTTTATCTGCTAGGCCTTGCTCTACCTGTTGTATAGCAGGTGCCGGTTGATCTTCTGTTATTGCAACAAAATCATTAGTAACTCCTTCATTGGTATAGTAACATGATTTGTCTCTATTCTTCTTAAATATGTATCTCTGATATTCAGGGTTAGGCTTGTATGTTCTTTTAGCTTCTTCTCTTAATCTTGCATGTCTATCAAGACACCTAGATGCCATATGACCAATTTTATTATATTAAAACATTTAAATGGTTCTTTACCTTCATACTTACTTCCAGCTGGACCTTTAGGCATTTTCCTTGCAAATAGTGCTTCAAGTTCTTCCAATTCTTCATTTTCCTTTCTGATATCTTCAAGTTCTCTTGCATAAAGTGCTTTCCAATTAGATATTTCAAATGATGATGTTGTAGATGATGATGATGCTTTGAAAGCTAAATCTGTCTTAAATGTAACAAGAGGACCAAATTCCTCAAGTTCAAAAGCTGAATGTTTTCCAACCAAAGTATCTCTAGATACTAATGTATTGGGCATTGTTCTTAATTCATTAATAGTAGTTATTTTCATTTTGTATGTCGGTGGAAATGGTCTTAAAACTTTAGAGATAATCTCATCTTCACTTAAGGATCTTCAACAACATTGTATACCCAAAACAATTTCATTACCTCTTTCCATAAAAGCAGAAATTATTTCATCTTCTTCCATTTTCAGATTTTCATACCTTACCTAGAAGCATTCCAGTTTTGCAATTTTGACAGTGGTATCACCTTCATTCAATGTCACCAATTTATCTTAAATAGCTTTATCAGTAGACTGGTTTGACAATCCCATGATTTGCTGATCTGACAATGCGCTCAAAAGTGCTTCTCTTACTTTGCAATCATTCTCCTATGTTGGCATTTTTTATGATTGATGCTGTGATTGTCATTGATGGACACACACTTTATTTGAGATCACTTTTTGTATGTATGAGTTAAAGCTCAACCAGTATTTTTTCCAACCAGTATGATGTATTATAGTTTTTAGACTATCGGTGTTTTGCAGAAAGTGTTTACCGGTCTCAAGCGGTATGAAGACCCCAAGTGGTTCGAGGATCTCAAGTGGTACGAAGGAACGAAGCGACACAATTCATATTTCCTAGTCTTCCTTTTGTCAAACTAGCAACCGGTATTTTGCTTAAACCGGTATTTTGTTTGAACCGATAATACTGTGTGATGAGTTACCATCCACTAATTGTCTGGTGGTGCATTTGTGTCATGTTACCAAAAGTGTCCAGATGCATTGAACCTAGGAAATTGTATTGTAATCCTATTGGACCGATATGAAATCAGATTCCTTTATAAGGACATCATGTCTTGGGTTTTAGGGTGTTGCTAGGGTTTAAGGTGGTTGATGAGTTTTTGTAAGTGTGTTTATAGAAAAGAAGTTCAGGTCTGTGAGAAAATGTAGAGTGTGAATGTGTTGAAGACTGAAGTAATGCAAGAATGCATTAGGAACGAGCTATCAAGGATCTAACCAAGCAATTTGTGCTATTTGCTAGATCACTCACTTATTGATTACTCACATCTTCGACAAGTGTGAAGCCCTTAACCAGGTAGGCCCAAAAAGCCTTTTGTAAATCCTCTAAAAAGGTGGTTCACATCTATGGATCTAAAATCCTCTAGCAAGCTAGTCTTTAATTGGACTTATCTCCTAACAGAGATTGAGATTCCTAACATGATCTGTTCTTGTAACGAACATTGTATGACCTTAACTAGTTTGGTTCCTATTCTGCAGATAGTTGCTTGTGAGTTTCATCTCACCATGGTTTTTCCCATTTGGGTTTCCACGTCAAAATCTCTTGTGTTATGGTGATTTTTCTTCTGTGGATGAATGCATTATTTTCTATTTGGTTTGCATGTGTGCTAAACTATTTTACCAGTTTACTGCTAGACTAGTAAAGTGTTTAAGTACAGTAATTTTTGGCATACTAATTCACCCTCCCCTCTTAGTATTCATCAATTGGCATTAGAGAAAACCTTTCTATAAGTTTAACAACTTGGAAAGAGATATGGGGGAATACACTGTGAGGGAACTTACTCATCAGCTCACTTAGTCTGAGAAAGCCTATGATGAACTTATGGTCAAATATAAGGCCTCTTAGGCAAAAAGGAGAGAACATGCTGAAAAACTGATGGAGCTAACTGAAAATAGTTCCTTTGATGAAGCGGACATAGAAGCCCTAATTCAAGAAGTAGAAAAGATGAATGAATCCAATACCAACCTAAGAAAGGAGTTGGAAGGACTAACTATCTGAATGTGTCAAGAGCTTGAGAACTGGAGGAAAGTTGAAGATCTTGTAAAAGACAGAGATCATGAGATCTCCAAGTTAAAATAAGAAATCAGTGCCCTAACCGCTCAACTCCATGCAAGCAAACTGGAAAAGTAAAACATGCAAGTAGAACTGAACATAGCCATCTCTGAGAATGCAAACTTGATGGAAACAAATGCTACTATTTCCAAAGAACTCTTTGAGTCGAAGGAAATACTTGCTAAGTTTAATAAGAGTATTGTTAAGCTAGAGCAAAAGCTTGAATCGGCCAAACCTGTCAAGAATACTGATGGACTTGGTTACTCTGGTCATGAGGAAGGTGAGACCTCTAGTGCAAATGCTAAAGCATCGAAGAAGCAACTGACATTCAAAGGTAAAGGTAAGCAAAAATTCAAACCTGTTTGCTTTAACTGTCTTAAAGAAGGACATATTGCTAATGTGTGTAGGAGAAAAGCCTACAATAATTTTCCTTACTTTATAAACAATGTACCTAGATCCAATAAGTTCAATGGTAATTGTTATGCATGCAACAAGTTTGGGCACAGAGCATCTGAATGTAGGTATTTTATGAACAACACTAAAAGATATCCTTAGAGGACTCAAGGAGTTGGTCCAAAACCTTTTGTGAACTAGAATCCCAACCGGTTTAATACCTTTAATCATCAGTCAGGTAGCAGTGGCTATCAAGCGGCAACCGGATGGAGAGAAAACTGTTTGATTTGTCATTGTCATGGTCATACTGCTGCAACATGCAAGAGGAAGAATGGTAACATGAATAATGGACCATGGAGAGCACCTGGAATGGTTTTCTATCATTGCAACAAACCGGGTCACATTGCCAGATTCTGTAGAATAAGAAAGAACATATCAAATGACATACCAGTCACTCCAGAAGGAAAGATTGATATTGAAACTGTTCAAGTGGATATAAACAAAACCTAGAAAAAGAAACCATGAGTGTTGCAAGATGAACTGGTTTCTGCACCTAGTGTGGAAATTTAGAAACCAGCAAACTAAGCTACAAAAAGCTTAGGGGGAGCAAACGGTGAAATATCTCAAACCCCCGATTGACACCGATACAAGACCTTAATCGGTATGAGATACCTATCAGTCAGCAGAAGACTGGAAATGGTAAAAGGAAAATTAGGGTTTATGCCCTAATAGTGGAGCATTTATTATGGTAGGTGGAGAACCTATTTAAAAGGAATTTTCAAATCATTTCTCACTTATCATTTTTTAGTGAAGAAGTTTTGCAAGTTTAGAGCAAAGAAAAGTGATTTACACTATGATTCAAAGAATTTATCATAATCCTGAAGAAGAATCTGAGGCAATCATCTGTTCGAGAAGTGTAGAATGCAAAGCAGTATTTCAGCAACCCAAGGAGTGTGTAGCAAAGTTCAAATTGCGAAGCCCTAAATTTTGATCTACGAAGGTATTTTTCAAAATTCTCTGTTTATCATGGCTTCTGCATCACATGCTAGTTCTAGTGCACCTGTTGATTCTGTAGATTTCATCAAACGAAAGGAAAAATAAAATGCCCTATCCCTAGTACCCATTGGAGTTATAGTGGAGGAAGGCATTTCTGATTACATAGACTGTAAAATCGAAGACCTAGGGTCTCTTGTGATCCATTCCCAGTTGAGTTTCTTCTGCGGGAAGGATAAGAAGATTAAACTGGAATTCAGCATTCTGGAAAAGAAGAAACTTCACAACGCAGTCTATTTTCTTGAAGAATTTTTAGATGATCATATTCGCATCATTCTAAGAATACTACATGGTGATAAAATGTACTTAGAGCGGACACATGACATCACACCGGAAGTGTTTCATGCCATCACTGATTTCTGTAACATAGGGTAAGTGCCAACCCTAAGGAAGGTCAGCAAGACTGAAATGTCCAAGCTCACCGGTTCAATGAGCGACTCATGTGGAATGACTGTCAACTCAATCAAGGATGATCTGGTCAAGTATGCCTGCATGGTGATAAAATGTACTTAGAGAGGACGCAGTCTATTTTCTTGAAGAATTTTTAGATGATCATATTTGCATCATTCTGAGAAGATTGCACGGTGATAAAATGTACTTAGAGCGAACGCATGACATCACACCAGAAGCGATTCATGCCGTCACTGGTGTTTGTAACACAGGGTAAGTGTCAGCTCTAAGGAAGGTCAGCAAGACTAAAATGTCCAAGCTCATCGGTTCAATGAGCAACTCACGTGGAATGACCATCAACTCAATCAGGGATGATCTGGTCAAGTATGCCTGCATGGTGATAGGTTACCGGATGTTCTCTACTAGCAGAATTAATTCTATCTTTATTGTAGCGGTAAATGTCGCTTACAGGATGATCAAGGAAGATGCATCATTTGATCTATGCACTTGTATGCAAAGACAACTTCTCATGAATCTTAATTCGATCAAACAGGACAATGCACTAAGATTTAAGTTCGGACAACTACTGGTTGGGTTGTTCTTTTACTTCCAAGGCTACTTTCTAGGAGTAGGTGATATTTAGTGGTCTGCTGACCAACCAGTGACAAAGAAAATCAAGGAAAGTCTACAAGCAGTTGGAACTGGCTATCCGGAAGTACTGAACAAATGCTTTTATGAGTTCAGACGCAAGATGAGCCAAAGGGTAAGAATATCCAATGATATAGTCAAAAAGTATGAGGAAGACATCTGCTTCACCATCAAAGTGGATGAATCCATAATGGAGGCCATTGAGCCAAGACAAGAAGACGTGGAGCCTATGAGATATGAGGTAATGTATGATATACTGGATGGGTATGCTTATACCCTAATTGCCTCACCCCTTGATTCTAAGGCAAAGAGAACCAACACCTATTTGGAAAGGGTTACACCGGTTGAAGAACCCTCAGTAAAGAAAGGAAAGGTAGTGCCTTCAGCATCGACACTGGTTACTGCAGCTAGTCCCAAAGTGACCAAGCAGTCACCAGCTAAGAAGAAACCGAAAGCGGCACCTGCCAAAGTCTTTGAGAGGAAGCGGAAGACAAAAAGCAATACACTGAAATTAGAAGAAACTATGTCAAAAGAATCGCCTAAGAAGACTAAGCAAATGAAGAAAAAGAAAAAAAATGAACTGACAACATCTGCATCGGTAAATATTGATATTTCTTCTTACAAACCTTTGACACATTGTCAAAGAACTATAAAGAATATTAGGAGAAAATTGGTGAATGATTTAATTCATTATTTTGATGACTTCAATGATGATGAAAAGGAATAAGTTGAACAAGAAATCATTAAGTATTTGTGTGTTAATGACTGGTCGCCTTTATAAATTAGATCTGAGACACCAGATTCTTTGTATAATTCTTTAGACAACAAATGGTGCATTGCCATAGAGAAGGAACAGGAAATAAGGGAGAAAGTATTTGCCCAATACTTTCCTGACCTATCCAATTTTGAGCTATTTGAAGTCATTAACTGAAACAAAGGACTCTTCTTCACTAGAAGGAGAAGACTTTGGTTATTAGAAGAGAGAATTGATGATGTTGAAAAAGACACTCATCTTCACATGATTAGTGTTGTACATACTCATGAAATGCATCAAGCCAACAAGAAGGCTGACCAAGAACCGAAAATATCAAAACTGGATGAAGTATATGATAGTGAAGGGGAACCAGTCACTGAACAAATGGAACCCATTGACGTTGATGCCTTAGATGGTGACAAAGTTACTTAGGGTACACCATCAGAAGGAATGGGTTAGGAGAAGAAGGTAGAAGAAGAAAAGAAGCAACAAGAAGTAGAAAAGAAGAAACAAGTAGATGAAGAGGATAAGAGAAAAGAAGAGGAAAAGAGGAAAGAGGAAGAGGATAAGATAAAAGAGGAGAAAAAGAGGAAAGAGGAAGAGGATAAGAGAAAAGAGGAGAAAAAGAGGAAAGAGGAAGAGGAGAAAAAGAGGAAAGAGGAAGAGGATAAGAGAAAAGAGGAGGAAAAGAGGAAAGAGGAAGATGATAAGAGAAAAGAAGAGGAGAAGAAGAGAAGAGAAGAGGAAAATAAGAAACAAGAGGAAGAGAAAAAGAAGAAGGAAGAGGAAAAGAAAGAAGAGGAGAAGCAGAAAGAGGAAGAGAAGAAATAGGAAGAGGAGAAGAGGAAGAAGGAAGAGGAGAAGAAGAAGGATGAAGAAGAGACAAAGCAAAAAGATGAAGAGAAGAGACAAGAAGAAGAGAAAAGAAAGAAAGAAGAAGAGGACCAGAGGAAGACTCAAGAAGATAAGCAAAAAGAAAAGGACAAGGAAGCAGCAGTAAAGAGCACACAGGTGGAGACCCCAATGGCAACCGGTAGTTAGGCTAAACTTGCTGACATTACTAGTCCCATTGACCTCTAGTCTGCAAATGAATCAAAATTGTTGCAGAGCATTAAGGTTCCTCAAGAACGCCTAGAAGTGATAAGGAGGAAAAAGGAGCAAGATGTGATCCAAGCTGTGGTGGACACTCTTACCAGTTTGATACCCGGTATGAACCTTCCTAATACCGATTCCTCACTTGCACAATTGAAACTCCTATGCACAGTTGTAGAAGACCAGGTGCAAAGCCTAGAAGAGTTTGCGGAAGCAAATGCCAAGAAGGAACATCAAAAGGCTCTGGACACTGCCTTGCTGAGAAAGTTAATAGAGCTCCGGTATGATCTTTAGAAGGCACAAAAGGACATTAGAGATGCAATGAATGAGGGAAATCTACTACTCAACAAGATTTGTCAACCTCATGTATTCTGTGATGATGTGTTCACTCAGAAGGACAAACTACAAATTGATATGCAGTCATTTATTAGTACCTTCAAGATGCCATGTGACTCCTTCTCCACATATGGACAAACTACCCATCGGTTTCAACTTCAGTCTGCAAGACTAGAGGCAGAGATAAGCAACCAGACTATGTAATTTGCAGGAACTTCAACTGATCCTATTGCCAAGACTGCAAATTCTCCAGAAATGCTACCTCAGTATTGATGCCCTAACGGTTACTCAAGAAAAGAGTACCATGGATGCCATGGAGGAAAAGGTTTATCAGATGCAAACGGAGCATGAGGTTGCTACCTCATTGTTTGAATCATGGTCTTTATCCCTGAAGACATTTATGCAGGACTTTAAATCAGTTTTTGACAAGTTTCACTCTTTATTATCATAAACTCTTTAAATCAGTTATTAATGCTAAAGGAACAGGGGTTATTAAACTATACTTTGTCATTGTTCGCAAAGGGGGAGAATTATACTAGTACTTAAATTTTGATGCATACTATGTATACTTTCATGTTATTTCGGTTAAGGAGTAGTATACATTATATTTTCTGCAAAAGGGATAGTGTATATGCTTAGGGGGAGTAATTTTGATTATGGCATATTTTTTTGTTGTAAAACATTTAGATGTCAAAATTTTCCTAAGTGTTGCCATCAATACAAAAGGGGGAGATTTTTGGCATTTTTGATGATTGATACTGTGATTATCATTGATGGACACACACATTATTTGAGATAACTTTTTGTATGTATGAGTTAAAGCTCAACCGGTATTTGTTCCAACCGGTATGATGTATTATAGTCTTTAGACTATCGATGTTTTGCAGAAAGTGTTTATCAGTCTCAAGTGGTATGACGACCCCAAGCAGTTCAAGGATCTCAAGCGGTACGAAGGAACGAAGCGGCACAACTCATATTTCCCAGTCTTCATTTTGTCAAACCGGCAACCGATATTTTGCTTAAACTGGTATTTTGTTTGAACCAGTAATGCTCTATGATGAGTTACCAACCAGAATTTTGTGATGAGTTACCATCCACCGATTGTCTGGCGGTCCCAACACTTTGGCGGTGCATTTGTGTCATGTTACCAAAAGTGTCCAGATGCATTGAACCTAGGAAATTGTATTGTAATCCTATTGGACCAACTTGAAATCAGATTCCTTTATAAGGACATAATGTCTAGGGTTTTAGGGTGTTGCTAGGGTTTAAGGTGGTTGATGAGTTTTTTTAAGTGTGTTTATAGAAGAGAAGTTTAGGTCTGTGAGAAAAGGTAGAGTGTGAATGTGTTGAAGACTGAAGTAATGCAGGAATGCATTAGGAACGAGCTATCAAGGATCTAACCAAGCAATCTGTGTTATTTGTTAGATCACTCACTTGTTGATTACTCACATCTTCGACAAGTGTGAAGCCCTTAACCAAGTAGGCCCAAAAAACCTTTTGTAAATCCTCTAACAAGGTGGTTCACATCTGTGGATCTAAAATCCTCTAGCAAGGTAGTCCTTAATCGGACTTATCTCCTAACACAGATTGGGATTCCTAGCAGGATCTATTCTGGTAAAGAACATTGTATGACCTTGACCGGTCTAGTTCCTATTTTGTAGATAGTTACTTGTGAGTTTCATCTCACCATGGTTTTTCCCATTTGGGTTTCCATGTCAAAATCTCTTGTGTTATGGTGATTGTCCTTCTATGGGTGAATGCATTATTTTCTATTTGGTTTGCATGTGTGCTAACCAGTTTGTTTGCTAAATAGTTTTACTGGTTTACTACTAGACTAGTAAAGTGTTTAAGTATAGTAATTTTTGGCATACTAATTCACCCCCCCCCTCTTAGTATTCATCATTCTGATCTTTAGCCAGGTTTGGTGGATTAGGTTGACTCTATGTAGGACCAACATATCCATTCTTTGTAGTATCCCATATGTCTCTTCCAATGCAATTCAGATGTGTCTCCATCTTGATCTTCCATATACCATAGTTAATTCCATCAAGTTTCAAACTATCCTTCCTAAAATAGTTGGTTGCCATAGAATCTCCTCAAGTTGTTAAACTTTTGCAAAAAGAGGACTTAGCTCTGATACCAATTGTTAGAACCCGTAGGCAACTGAGAGGGGGGGGGTGAATCAGTTGTCTATTAATTTCAACCCAAATATAACTTAATCAAACTTGATGCATAATATTGATAAACCAAACTTAATGTCGGTTGACAGTTTAATAGTTAATAACAATACCGGTGAAGCTTAATGCATGAAAGAGGAAGAGAAATAACATCCACAACACATAACACATATATTTGTACATGGAAACCCTGTAAGGGGAAAAACCACGGTGGTAAACCTTACCCACAATTAGATGATACTACTGCAGATAGTATGTGTGTAGAAATGGGGTCTGCAAATGCAGTAAGGCCAACTACCTAGAGATCACTACTCAAACACAAAATGAGAGTCACATTGACTAGAATTGGATGCTTAAATCTAATGATAATGTACTGCTCAAAATAGCATCTCCATATGTTGGATTCAGTACCGGTTAAGCTTTGATTGTCTTCTTCAAACCTTCCTTGAAACTTGAAATGATGTCTGCATGAGTAGCTCTACTCATATTTGTATATACCGAATATCATAGCCTTATAATACCTTATGTCCTTCCTCTACCACATAATCTCACAAATGAGATCTTACATATATACCAAAACCTAATAGCAAATGTGTAGGTTGACTCACTAAGAATATTACAATAGAATCAATTACAAATGAATCAATATGTGATGCATCATGTCGGCTCAATTCATTTACAATAATAACCAATCAATAAATCATCTACATAATGTTTAGTGCTGATTTGAAATAGATAATGCTTGCCAGTCCATAACCTAGACCAATTATTGGTAGCAATAAATATGAAAACTTGATTAGACCAATAACCAAATCTCCAAAACAAGTGTCCAAAGCATGTCTTCAACATAACCAAGTGATCTCCAGATGATAACAAATCATCCTCAGTGTCGGTGAACAATATAACCTGTCAGTGAACCAAATACCGGTGACTATGTATAAGTCACTGAACATGCTGGTGAACATAACCAAAGATTTCCTGAAAGATAAGTGCTGATAAGTGTTGATATCAATGGAAAAACCAATGCAACACATCCATAATACCAACTTCAGATTCATCACAATGGATTGCATTTCATTCTTCAAGGCTTCATTATCTCTAACAAGTTTTTCACATTCATCTATCTTGTCGTTTAAGACTTGGTTGTCAATGCTTTGGGCTACTTTCTCCACGAGTTTATCCATAAGCTCCTTTCTCTTTTATCTGGATGTGTTCACATTTTATTTCAATGATTTAATGAATTATTTAGCATCACTTACATTTCTTCTCAGGCTATTTTCTTCTTTTCTTGCTACATATCTAGATCTTCAAGCACCACTGTGAGTTATTGAAGTGTAAACTGGAGTCCATTGATTCACTATTCTAGATCTTCCTCAAGATGTTAGGCTTCCTCTGAGGAACTAGGCTATGATAGGTCAATTGTTGGAATCAATGAACACTGAAAAGGGGGGTGAATCAATGTTCTACAATTTTTAACTTTCATGAAATGATTCTTAAACCACTTGATGCAAATGAATAAAAGTAAAGTGCAAAAACTCAATGCAAACAAGCACTAGAATTTTACATGGAAACCCAAAAAGGGAAAAACCACACTGCGATTGAGACCCACAATATTAAAATATTGCACGATCAGGAGTATAATAATATTACATAGGCAATGTGCATACATTCAGGCACCCTGCCTATAACTCACTACTCAGTTACAAGAGAGGGCTACAACCCCCAGAAGACCCACTATCTTACAAATGATTACAAATAATAACTTGAATGTCTAAACTGATGAATAGCATCTACAAATACCATAGTGCAGTTCTGGTTAAGCACAAAGTTTTTGTCTTCCACTATTCTGGCACACTACTTTGTTCTGTTGTTCTGTCATACACCGGAGCATAGATCCAAAGATAGCACACGTGAAACTATGCTCAAACACTCATACAATCTTCATAGACAAACATCAATCTCCAAAATGACCATGTAGATCGGTTTTATATATCCGCATCACATTTTTTAAGTCAACAATGTCGACTCCAAAAATATTTGCAAAATATGAAATGTGTAAAAAGAAGTCGGCTCAATTCAATTACAAATTCACATGTGGAATTAAAAAAATTATTATATGCTTCACATATGTCAGCTCAACAACCTCAAACTTGGAACCAATGAACAAAATTATTCCAAAGATTCTGCATAATACGCTACACCATTACTCACCCAAATAACCCTATTCTTACTGAAATGCCAGATGTCGGATCTTCAATCCTGCATGAGAATCAATACTAGATTGTGGACTAAACTATTCCAATCATCCAATCAACTACCTCTTCCACCATAGAGAAAAATGTGCACCCAAAATTGAGTTCTACTCAATGCAGTCTTACTGTGTTCCACCTTCTAGACTTAATCAAAATAGATGTCGAACTTCCGGTAGAATGATTCTGTATATCCCAAATGTAGCTTCTGATTTGAGTTGCCATGAATGACAACACCCAAACATTCCTCAAGCAGTTATCTCTTCCGATAGTGTCTCTCGCCAACACATTGTTTTATCTTCATGGATGTATTATTGATTGTAATAAAATATTCTATAAAAAATAAGTATGACAAGATTTTATTGAAAAAAGAGATGATATCATCTTTGCTAGTTGGTTATTAATTTTAGGTACCTATGGGTGTCCTTTCTATTGGATCTATGCATTAAAAATACTATATTATGAAGCTATAAATTAGACAACATAGAAAAGAAAGGTCTACAAAAGTTGAAAAATAAAAACATTTTTAAAGGTTTGATGGATTATAATCTGAGAGTTTTATTTTTTTCATGAGCCTTTTATTTTTATTTATTGACAATTAAATTGTACTTAATTTTACTTGATTTCACATACATATTGTGGTATTCTAAATCTTATTCATTATTGTCTTCTTTATATTGTTTGAGTAAATATCATTTACTCATGCTTAAGTCCAACCCTAGACATCATTATTTAATATTTTTCATTTATATTAATATTAATTGTATTGCATATTTCTTAAATGCATTGATACTTGCATCATACCTATCCTTGCATCTAATTGGGACACATATAATTTTATGTTCTCTCACTTCTCTAAGCTATTGCCTATATAAGCAAGCTGTTGCACACATTATAATATATCTCAACTCAATATATCATTTCCTAATAATTTATTATGTCTCTCTTTCTATGAAAGTGTTTGTGTTCAGAATCCTGACGTGGGAGCATTGCTCCAACATAGTATAAGAGTTTATAGATCAACATCTCTTCCTAGTCAGAGATCTCACTAGCTGAGTTGAGGTTCCCACTGTTCGTTTCTTCAGCTAGTATGATTTTTTAAGCAATTGGTGATTGCGAATATATTATTGGTGGCTACAAGCTCTTGGCAATTTCCTTGTGTTTAAGGGCAACAATGTATATCTAACGATTGTCAGGCGATCATGTTTTTTCAATACTTTTTGTAAGATTTGAGATTGAAAGCCATATTACTTGACCAACCCAGATTTGAGATTGAAAGCCATATTACTTGACCAACCCATCCATTGAATCTGACCACTACAGCATTATCTATTGGAGCATTTTTTTCGGTGGTGTTTTAGCTGCACCTCTAACTTTTATCTACAGAAGTCCATGTATTGGTATGGCATGGCTGTTTTTCGAATATTTTGTAGCAGTTCATTTTTTTTTGCATGGCCTTGCAGATCAAGTTGCATTTGGCTCATGGTTTAAACTCTCCAACCTATAATTTTAATGTTGTTTGGCTGAGTTCTTATTTATGTTACTTGACTTATTTGTGTGGCTCTCTAATTCGTCGATTTTCTATTATGGAATTAATTTTTAATATAGTTTCAAACATTTATATTTAAGGTTTTACACCCTTTCATGCATAGTGGAGATGAGGTGGGCTCGTTGAAGGTAGAGGAGTGGTTTCCCTTCATTCACCGAGTAACAAGGCATTTTATTGTTTAAGTCGAGTGCTATCATAGGTTCACCTAGCCACGCTGGACCTCTCTAACACGTGCACACAGTTTGTTGTTCTCCCTTGCTTGCCACAGTGGCATGTTGATTTGTCTGGATCATTGGTGATTAGTGCTTAGTTGGCGCGGCTTGCTCGCCAACTCCCCAATAACCGGTCCTCCGGGCCCCAATATTTATCCTTATGGACAAGGTACCTCTTTAATTTTTTGTCCATTATTTTTAGGTACCTTCTACAAAAAATTTCCTTTTTTTTTTTTAATCTTTGCAAGTTATTTAGTGTTTGGGAATTGTAGAGTAAGATTGTATCTATTTTGGGAGGAGTATGTATAGTACATTTTTGACTTTTGTATGTACTTATAAATCATGTTAGATCCTAGGATTGAATTGCTCACTCTACACAACTATCGTATGTGGAATCTTAAGGTGTTCCAATTTTTCCAATCTTGGTGTATTTGGAAAATGTTGGATGCTGGCCAAGGAAAATTCACTAAAGAATTTAAGCAGTTTGTTCATAGAAACAAAATGGATGGGGCAAAAAAACTCATAGATCTTCATGTGTTAGATAATTTTATTATTTCATATTGTTGAGTGCACAACACCTAGAGAATTGTGGGATAAGCTTGCCAAGTTGCATGGTAAGGTCAATCAATTCAATGTCTTATAGTTTGAAGCCGATCTCACCTCTCTCTCTCTCTCTCTCTCTCTCTTGACGCATTTCTCACCATCAATATTTCTTTGCATAGTTCAAGTTGATTTTTTCACAGTTTAAATGATGCGGTCATTCCAAAGAAGAAAAAGAGAGTATTTCATTGATCTTCTCTAAGCTTTGAGGCTTATTTGAAGTGTTTTCCTTTGTCTTCTATTCTACTATGGATTCTATAGGAGAATATCATAAGATGCCATTTTTTGAGGTGTTTTGTGATCGATTGACTAGGGCGCAAGCCAAGTTGATTTAGATGAATTCTCTTTGTAAGAGTCATGCTTTGATGAATCAATCTTTTAAGGGAAAGGATAAGAATAATAGCAAGCCCAAGATAGCATCTAGTGAGTCTCCTTTCACCACTTTTATGGAGGCTCATCATAAGAAGGTAGACCAAAATGTACCTTTTGTAAGAAACTCGACATAGTGAAGAAAATTTCTCATCACATGTGGATTTTGTAAGAAAGAGGAACATGGCGAATCCAGTTTTTACAAATAGGAAATTCATGAATTGAAGCAATTCATCAAGGAATATCATATTACATCTCTACCCTCTTCTTCATCTACCAAATATGAGGATACTTCTCCCAGATACAAGGGAAAGGGTCATGCCTTGATCACCACTCAAGCTCATAGAGATGTTGGGTAAATTGTTGATTCAATACCTTCAATTCACATCACCCATTCAAATGATTCCATGATTCTGGGTTTTCTTAGAGCATCACTTCAGGATAGATCTTAAGTACCAATAATCAATTTTTTTATGTTGTAGTGTTTGGTGATAGTGGTGAGGGTTGATCATCAGTGCAAGGTGCTTAGCTTTGACCACTTCATTGATGATGATAATCCATATGTGCCTTTGACTCTTTCATCTAGTTAGGGGAGTAATTTAGTTCTTCTTAATAAGTTTGTTAATCTCCTTAAGCTTCCTCCTACACATGCTTCTTTAGATTTGGAGATTTATTTTGTTCAACAATTTTATCATAGTGTTCCAACTTACTTTGATAGAGGAGTACTTGGCAGGTATTTCATGTTTGTTTGTTGAGTCTCATCTTGAGAATTTGGGAGACATACTTGAAAGGTTTCCGCTCCTCCTTGATTATAATTTGAGCACCATTGCTGGTTCATCTTTGGAGATTGAAAAGTTTCCTCAATTACTTGATTTTTCGCTTTCCTTGGTTTCATTTTATCATGAGCATGTGCTAGCTTACTCATACTTGGAGACTCCTACTTAGTTTTTAGAGAATTCTATTTTGAGACTTCCTTCCTCCATCTTTTAGTTGAACTTATTTTTTCCTAAGGGAAGATCTGTTACTTGTAGGCATTAGATAATCTTTTACTTCCAAGCATACTTCATCTACATTAGAGCTTCTTCATTATAGGGGGATATTATGTCTCTCTTCCTCCTTCCTATGGGGTGATTCTTGATTGTATTCTAATGATGGATGCACTTCTTGGGGGATATTGGTGCTGAGAACTTCATTCATTAGTCATCCTATCACTTATATTCATTTATATTATCTCTATTTTGGAGAGGAGTTTTGTCCCATGAGGTTCTCTCTATTTCTCCATTTGTGAGAGATTAGTTGCATTTACATTGTGCTTGGGTACATAACAAGGCCTAGTTGTTGGGACCCATATACTGCATTCTCATATTAGTATTGCATCGATTTATATAATAATTCTTCTCCCTAATGTTATCCTTAAGTTGTACTTAAGGTGGGTGTTGGAGTAAAGATCATTTACTCATGCTTAAGTCCAGCCTTAGGAATAATTATTTAATATTTTCATTTAGGTTAATATTAGATATATTGCAAATAGAACCATTAGAATATTCACATAGTTGTGTGATGCCATTGTGCGAAATTGTCAATATTAAGGTTTGCTACAATGGCTCTTGGAGCTCATCCATGAATGGTCTTCCTTGGTGGTGTCAGTAGGATCAATGGCCCTCTTTCCATGGTCGTCATGCCTCCTCAAACCATGATAAATTCTCCTTCTAGTGCTAAAACACTAGCAACCATCCTTTTCCCAAATTAAAATTTTTTCTCCAAAATTCCTATATGGGTAAGACTCTTGAATTTACCATTACATTTATAATTTAACTCCTGGTTTGAGGAAATTAGAAACTCTTCAGGAAATTTTTTTATTTTTGATGATGGGTCCTCAATGAACCCACACACAACCTCCACTGACATTTTGGCTGAAATAGACATCACCAAAGATCTATCTACAAAGATCTCTTCGAGCAATACTTATAGATGTTGGAACTAGATGGTATACTATGAAGGTATTCCCTTTCATTTTTGAAGATGTTATAATGTTAGACATATGGATGCCCAATCCTCTAAAAAAATGATGGATAATCAGGCTATGTAATGAAAGGATGTCTCTTATCATAATTATATTGTGGAAAATATGGTTTCATGCCAAGAGAGGAATATGATTTCTATCAGTATTGCCAAAGATTATTTTTCAAAAATATATTCTCCAACATGCAAGTTTGATCCTTTGGTCCCTTCAAAGTGCCAAGTTGATCCTTGAACCCCATCGAGGGCTTCCAATCCTGGGGCCAAAGCTAGTTCACCATCATCTAGGAAAGAAAATCCCAACGTAGTCAATGCTTCTCCCCCAATCATGGTGTTGTGTGGGATCTCTACATTCTCTCTTGCTAAGTCCCTTGGGGTTTGTAATTCTATGAAGGAATTAAAGGGTGAAGATGGTGATACGGAGAACTAGATAGTGGTGCAATGAAAAAGTAAGAAAAATGTGACATCTTTCAATGTTCTTGTCCACTCACAAAATATTAGTAGTGTTGTTTGTTGGAGTGAACTCTATTTATGGGGTCTTTCTTGAGATAAATATGGGGCCTCTCTTGAAATGGGTGGTTCATAGAATTGAAACTTCCAAGAGATTTGGGCAGTTTTTTTAGTGAAAAAAGATAGTTTTTTATAAAGTTGGTTTTGATTGAAGCCTATTGATGGGCTCTAGTGGCTCTTAGTCAAATATGTGAACTAATTTAATAGTAATGGAAATTAGTGAAGCTCTTTAGCTACTATTTACCTACCAAAAAAATAGATAACTAGATGTATTGCATATTTCTGAAGTGTATTGATACTTGCATCAGGTAGATATACTTTACCTTCTCTACCTACCCTTGCATCTAATTGGGACATGTCATATTTTATTCTCTTAATTCTCTAGCTTCTTACCTATATAAGAAAGTTATTTTACACATTTTAATATATCTCAATTCAACATATCATTTCCTTGTGATGTATTATCTCTCTCTACTTCTATGGAAGTGTTTGTATTTGTGATCCTAGCTTAGGAGCATTTCTCCAGCACATAATATTGATATTTCCTTGGTTGAATTTAAATATTAAATTCTTATTTATAGATGATTATATAAAAGTAACATGATTTTACTTCTTAAGGTTAAGTTTATATTTTTTAGTAATTTTAAAATTTTCAAGTAATTATTGAATTGGAGACTAGAAAAAAAAATGAAATTTTAAAGAATGACATTGGTAGTCACTTTTTGTCTAATAATTTTAAAACATTATGTAAGAAATATGGTATTTAGATATATAATAGAAGTCAGCAATCATTTTTTATGTGGAGCCTAATCAATATCAAAGTGAGAGATTACTGGTATGTGGTGATTGATCATGTTTTTTATTAAGGAAAAATGGGTTTTATAGGGACTCGAAACCATAGAGTTTACAAGCTAGATAAAAATATTCAACAAAGTTCACATAGAAAGAAAATCTACATAACAGATAAAAAAGGACAACAACAATGAACTAGAAGTCAACAAAAGCCGACACTAGATAGACAAAGCTAACCTAAGGACTTTAAGTTATCAATAATCTTAGCTTCAAGGTTACACATCTCCTAAGCCACCTTCTTCAACTCCTCGATCTCCTGAGGTGAATAATCTTCTTTTCTCTTCAGATTGGCTCTAGTCCTCTTTGAGGGGCAAAATCCTCTTTCTGGCTTTTGTCTTCGTCAACTTCCAAGCCTGCGAATATGGTCCCCTATTGGGTTTTTTCCGGCTTATCCACCAAGGTGCTCATAGTGGTGATTGATCATGTTGCTAGGCTTAAATGTTGACATTTTCACCCTAGGTTAATTACAAGGGAGCGCAGGGGCCAGATTCCATCTTGTATCTTGTAGGCTTAAATGTTGACATTTTCCCCCCATTAAGGCCTAAAGTTGAGCTGATGGTAGGGGTCTGGAGGCTACTAGAGATAGTTCCCTTGAAGAAAAAAATTGCCAGTATTTAAGAAAGGAGTTGATTGTTGGCATTTTGGCAATAAGTTATCATTGATGTCAACCGGTGGAGATTGAGCATGGTGGATGGTTACTTTGTTAATGATGAAGAGGTAGAATGTTAAAATGTGCAACCGGTACAGAATGCTACATCAGTCAACAGAAGAAGAACACTCTACTGGAAATGGGTTTTATCATTATGCGTTTGCCAAACGGACTGTATTTTGGGAGGCCGTGTCTTAATCGGTGTGATGTCGTGTGAAGTTAAGGTGGCAAGTAGGGTGTGGTTGGTGAAGCTTCATCCATAGGGTTGATGAAATAGATATTGACCATTAATGAAGGAACTACAAAGCAAGGGATTGCATCAAACTGAATGTAGCTCGAGGAAGAAGGAATGACAAAGGAAAATCGGGGGATTAGTTGGCGCCTGGATCAAAGCAAGAAGATTGGATTCAAAGAATACCTTGAGAAGGAAATAGTAGAGGCATTAATAGCAGTTTGACAGATGTAGATCTATATAATGGATCGTGTTTCCCTTCTCTGAAAAAAATGTATTGAAAGGGGCGAAAATGATAGAGATGAATAGATGAACATCAAGGTGATCATCTAATTGGATTTGGTTTTCCTCATAGATGGTGAGAAAACCTTAACTGTCAAAACTTTGAATTACTTCTTGGCGAGAAATCATCTGATAAGAGAGGTGAACTATCGATAGCAGAAGATTATGTAATTGTGAAGATTGTGTAGAGGAGAGAAGATAGTGAAAGCAATGAGAAAACTTGAGAAGGGGTTCCGATCAAGTTATAGTGTGTGTAGGCAAGAAAACTGGTGAGAGGATTCTATAGGTAGTTTCATAGTTAGGCACTTGAGCCTAACCGGTAAGGTGTGGCAGAGCAGGCATCATCCTAGTGTGACATGGTGCATTGAGAGACTGTGTGTGAAAGGGAGAGAAAGATAACAAGAGTTAATTGATTCAAGAGTTGTAGAATTCATGTGCAACAAGAAGCCTTAATTGTATTCAAATAGTATTTCAATATACATTGACAAGTTGAAGCTTGGTATAGGGGTTGGTGCTCCTTGGATAGGTGCCCTAAAAGTGCAGGGGTTGGTGTTCCTTGGGTTGGTGCCTTAAAAGTGCAGTGGTTAGTGCTCCTTGGGTTGGTGCCCAAAATCTTTGTAATTCAGTGTTTTACCTATGATGATGGATTGAAGTAGTAGTCTTCAGCAGTTTTTCTCACCAAGGTTTTTCCCATATTGGGTTTTCATCATAAAGTTGGTGTTGTGAATTACTTGTGTGTGTATGGTCACTTTGGCTTTCTTTCTTGTATTATCGGTTGGACCATTTAAGTGATTAAGTGCATAATTGATATTCTCAAGCTAGATCAGAAAGGGAAAACTTAGGAACCACTGATTCACCCCCCTCTAAGTGGTACTTTTTGTTCAACAATTGGTATCAGAGCCAAGTTCCCGGCTATCTCTAAACCTTGTGTAGATTCTGGACTTTGAGCACAATGGCAAGAAGTGAGTCTGCTTCCTCAAAATCCCCCATGTTTGATGGATCTAACTATGCCTTCTAGAGCAAAAGAATGGAGAAATATATTTCATCTATTGGCTTTGATGTATGCATGTTAGTCAAGAATGGGTATGTCATTCCTAATACTCCTCCCACTGATCCGAATGCAAAGAAGGAGTGTGAAAATAATGCAAAGGCTAAACATGCCATCTTGAGTGGACTGTCCGATAATGAATTTGTCAAAGTCATGCTCTATGTTTTAGAAAAGGAAACATGGGACAAGTTGCAGAGGTTGTTTGAGGGAGATGCAAAGGTCAAGGAAGCCAAACTGCAAACTCTAAGGAGCCAACTTGAAAGAATCAAAATGAAATATGATGAAAAAATTATAGATTACCTTCATAGATTTGATGAAACTGTCAATAATATTAGAGGACTTGGTGAAGAGATTGCAGATGAAATTCTTGTCAAAAAGATACTTAGATCTCTCACTCCCAAATATGACACTAAAGTGTCAGCCATAGAAGAATCCAAGGATCTGAAGACTTTTACTATGGATGAACTATTTGGTTCCCTAACACCCTATGAGATGAGAACAACCGGTGAGACTTCCTCAAGAGAAGAAGCTACTTTCAACACCACCAGTCACATACTTGTCCCAAAATAACCTTATGTCCCCCATGACATACACGCCCATATCTCCCCATATGACCCCCTTTGCATAAACATAAAAAGACAATGTAACAAGGGTCCCATAACCCTTGTGTATCTCTCTCTTGTAAGAAGAGAGTTTCTATACTCTTAGGCTGTCAAGCAGCCCTTCACCCTGAGGGATACTCTACCCTCCCAAGGGTGAGTATGGCCTTGAAAACACCCAAATACATAAACCAAACAACACAAAAAAAATAACAAAAGGAAGAACTCAAAAATGATCTTCCCAATCTACATAAACAACAAGCAAAAATCATATGCATTCTTTCCTTCACTATGACAATAAAATAAATTTATAAGAATAAAATTCCACCAACCTTAATTCTACAAATGGAATAAGGAGATGTTGAAGGAGAGCTACCCAATCCACTATTATTTTTCCTCTCACAACTTAGAGAATGCAACTCAAAAAAACCAAAACTTCAACAAGAATTCTAAGTCTCCAAAAGTGGAGAGTGGGTGATCAAAATCCTAAGTTTGAATCCCCTCCCTAAGTAGAATCTTGTCACACTTTCCAACCTCTTGGAAAGGGTGTGATATTTTATAGTGTTGGTATTTTGGATATGTTGATATGTTTATTTCATTAATGTCAACACCTGTCATTACTTGTCAACACTTATCAGCACTTGGAGAGCTTTGGTTATGTTCACCGACAAGTTAGAGACTTATGCACAATCACCGGTATTTGGTTCACCAAGAGATTATATTGTTCATCGACACTTGGAATGACTTGGAGACTACTTGATTATGTCAAAGACATTATTTGATCACTTGGTTTTGGCGATTTGGTTATTTGTTTATTCGGGTTTGCATATTTGTTGTTACTAGCAAATAGGTCTAGGATATACACCAGCAGGCATATCTATTCTAGATCTGCATGACATGTTATGGAGATGATTTATTATTATTGTAAATGTATTAAGCCGACATCATGCATCAGATATCAATTTATTTGTAATATCTTTTAGTGAGCTGACCTATTCAATTGATCTTAGGTTATGGTATAAATGTAAGATCTCATTTGTGAGATTGATATGCGATTGGAAAAAGAATTATAATAAGGTATATGCGAAAATAAGCAGAGATATACATGCAGACATCATTTGAAGATTGAAGGAAGGTTTTTTGTGAAGGCAATTAGAACTTAACCGATACTGAATCCATCATATGAAGATGCTATTTTAAGTAGTACATTATCATTGGATTTAACCATCCAATTGTAGTCAGTGTGACTCTCATTTTGTGATTGAGCAGTGAGCTCTAGGCAGTTGGCCTTTCTGCATGTGCAAAATCCTTATTGTACACACATACTATCTGCAGTAGTATCATTTGATTATGGGTAAGGCTTCCCACCATGGTTTTTCCCTTTACAAGGTTTCCACATACAAATATTTGTGTTATGTGTTGTGGATGTTAATGTCTTTCTGTTTCATGCATTAATCTTTACCAGTACTACAATTAACTGATAAACTGTCTACTGGCATAAAGTTTGGTTTACCGGCATTAAGCATTAAGTTTTGGTTAAGTTAATTTTGGTTGAATTTATTGAACAATTGATTCACGCCCCCCACCCTCTCTCAGTTGTATCTAGGACCTAACAATTGGTATTAGAGCCTTGTCCTTGTTTTGGCAGAAGTTTAATAGCTTGAGGAGATCCAATGTCTTCTAACTTTTTTAGGAGGGATACTCCGAAACTTGATGAAGCTAACTATGGAATATGGAAGATCAGGATGGAGACACATTTGAATTGCATTGGAAAGACATATGGGATATTACAAATAATGGCTATACTAATCCTACTCAAGTTCAACCTAATCCACCTAACTTGGCTAAAGATGAGGAAAATGATTGCGAAGCAAGAGAAGCACTTTTGAGCGCACTATCAGACCACCAAGTCATGGGATTGTCAGATAGATCTACTACTAAAGCTATTTGGGAGAAACTGGAAACATTGAATGAAGGAGATTCCACAGTCAAAATTGCAAAACTTGAATGCTTCTGGGTTAGGTATGAAAGTGTGAAAAATGGAAGATGAAAGAATTTCTGCTTTTATGGAAAGAGTAAATGAAATTATTTTGGGTATACAATGTTGTGGAGGAACCTTAAGTGAAGGTGAGATTGTTTCTAAAGTTTTAAGAGCTTTTCCACCAGCATATTAAATGAAAGTTACTGCTATAAATGAATTGAGAACAATGCCTAATGCATCAGTATCTAGAGACACCTTGGTTGGAAAACTTTCAGCTTTTGAACTTGAGGAATTTGGTCTTGTTGCTACTATTAAGATAGATCTAGCTTTCAAGGCATCATCATTATCTGCAACATCATCATCATTATCTTAGAAATCTGATTTGAAATCCTTCTATACAAGAGAACTTGAAGAAAGTAGGAGATAAAATGAAGAACTTGAAGCACTATATGCAAGGAAAATGCCTAAAGGACCAATTGGAAGTAAGTATGAAGGTAAAGCACCCTTTAAATGTTTTAACTATAATAAGATTGGTCATATGGATTCTAGATGTTCTAATAGACATGCAAGATTAAGAGAAGAAGCTAAAAGAACATATAAGCCTAACCCTGATTATCAGAAATACAAGTTTAAGAAGAATACAGACAAATCTTGTTATTATGCTGATGAAGGAGTTACTGGTGATTCTGATGAGAATCCAACATACAATGGATGGGATTTTGTTGCTATAATAGAAGATCAATCAGCACCTACTGTTCAATCGATAGAGTAGGCCTTGGCAGCTAAAGTTGAAGATAAGGATAAATAAATTATTGATTCAGGATGTTCACATCACATGACTGGTGATAAGAGTAAACTCCTAACCTTTCAGGAATACAATGGAGGTCTAGTAAGATTTGGAGATGATAAAGCTTGCTTGATGAAAGAAAAAGGCATTATACCTTTTGATGGTAAGCACAACACTGATAATGTTTACTATGTTGAAGGTTTGAAGCATAATAGTTTGAGTGTTGGTCAATTAGTTGAGAAAGTATTTCAGTTACAATTAAAGAATGGTAAATGCAAAATCTTAAACAAAACTGGTTTGGAAATTGCAATCGGTAATCAGACAAGAGGTAATATCTTTCATTTGAACAACAATGAGAAAGCATGTTTGATTGCACATATTGATGAAATTTGGTTATGGCATAAGAGCCTTTGTCATGTAAATCTTGATTGCATTGTGAAAATCAGTACAACTAAGGCAGTACAAGATTTACCTAAGATTGTTAAACCTCACAATCTAGTATGTAAGGAATGTCAATTCGGAAAGCAAGTTAGAGCAACTTTCAAGAGTATTCCACATAAGTCTAACAATGATCTTGATCTAATTCATGTTGATTTATATGGTCCAACAAGAACTAGAAGTATACAAGGAGATAGGTATTTTATGCTAATCATTGATGTGCTAGGTCCTAGAGACAACTGAGAGGGGGAGGTGAATCAGTTGTCAAATGAATTTCAATCAAAATTAATTTAACCAAAAACCAATGCTTAATACCGGTAAACAAAACTTAATGCCGGTAGATAGTTTATCAGTTAATTGCAGTACTAGTAAAGATTAATGCATGAAACAAAAAGACAACGACATCCATAACACATAACACCAATATTTGTACGTGGAAACCCTGTAAGGGGAAAAACCACGGTGGGAAACCTTACCCACAATTAGATGATACTATTGTAGATAGTATGTGTATACAATAGGGGGTCTGCACATGCAGAAAGGCCAAGCGCCTAGAGCTCACTGCTCAAACACAAATAGGAGTAACATTGACTACAATTGGATGGTTAAATCCAATAATGATGTACTGCTCAAAATAGCATCTTCATATGTTGGATTCAATACCAGTTCAGTTCTGGTATGTCTTTAGAAATCCTTCCTTCAACCTTCAAATGATGTCTGCGTGTATAGCTCCTCTTATTCTCACATATACCTTATTACAATCCTTTTCGCATTCCCATTCCTTACTTCCCACTTCAATCAAATAAGATCTTACATATATACTGAAGCCTAAGACCAAAATGTATAGGTCGGATTTACAAAAGATATTACAATAGAAACAATTTACAAGTAAAACAATAACGATGCAATATCTGATTCAACATGTTGGCTTAATGCATTTACAACAATAATAAATTGTCTCCATAGCATGTCGTGTTGATTTGGAATAGATAAGCTTGTTCATGCTTATCCTGGACCTATTTTCCAGTAACAACAAATATGCAAACACGAATATAACAATCAACAAATTTCCAAGATAAAGTGTCCAAATGATGTCTTCGACATAACCAAATGTTTTCCATGTCATTCCAAGTGTCGATGAACAATATATCTTGTTGGTGAACCAGATACCGGTGACTATGCATAAGTCACTTGCTTGTCGGTTAACATTGTCAATTTAGTAGGATGACCAGAGTTGATAAGTGTTGACATCAATGACAAAACCATATCAACATATCCAAAATACCAACATGACGACTATTCTAGAATGTGTTGGGTTACTTTTCTCAAGGAAAAATTTGAAGCATTTGGGAAATTGAAACTACTCAAGGTGATGGTAGAGAATGAAACTGGCAAGAAAATCAAATGTTTGAGATCAGATCAAGGAGGTGAATTCACATCTAAGGAATTTAATACATTCTGTGAAGTGAATGGGATTTAAAAGACAGTTATCAGCACCCTGAACACCCCAGCAGAATGGAGTTGTGGAAAGGAAAAATAGAACTATCTTGGATGCAGCCAGAAGTATGATATCAGAAGCAAATCTACTTCATATATACTAGAGAGAAGTAGTCAATACAACAGTTTATACATTCAACAAGGTTCACATGAGAGGTGAAACTGATAAGACCCCTCATGAACTATGGTTTGGGAATACTCCTACTCTTAAATATTTCAAAATATTTGGATGTAAATGCTATCCTAGAAGAGATGAGTATATTGGTAAATTTGATCCTAGAAGTGATGAAGGAATATTTCTTGGTTATTCATCTAAGAGCAAGGCATATAGATGTTTTAACAAGAGATTGCAGAAAATTGTTGAGAGTACAAATGTGAAGATTCATGAACAGTTTAGAGGAAATTCAAGGTACATAGACTCTGAACCGAAAATAGAGATAATGACAAATGAACCTTCTGTGAATACACCAGTACAGAATGGTGATCCAGTTACACCGACATCATCTGAGAATTCAACAGTCACTAAAGAACAACATCAAGCAAAAACACCCCAGTATGTAAGATTAAATCATTATGAAGATCAGATAATTGGAAACAAATTTCAAGGAGTTATGATTAGAGGAAGATTGGCAAATGAAGAGGTATGTCTTCTTTCTCATATTGAACCTATATCAATTAATGAGGCATATGAAGATAAATATTGGATTAAAGCTATGGAAGATGAATTGGAACAAATTGAAAGCAATAACACTTGTTCATTAGTTCCCCGACCTAAAAAGCAAAAATGTAATTGAAACTAAATGGGTTTTTAGAAATAAACTTAATGAAGATGGTAATGTAATCAGAAACAAAGCAAGATTAGTGTGTAAGAGATATTCATTGAAAGAAGGAATTGATTACAATGAAACCTTTGCACCGGTAGCTAGAATTGAGGTAGTCAGACTGTTATTGGCTTTTGCAGCACACAAGAACTATAAAGTATATCAAATGGATGTGAAATGTTCATTTCTGAATGGAGATCTTGAAGAAGTTTATATTGAACAACGTTATGGATTTTCTTTGATAGATAATGTTGAATCTAAATTTTACCTTGGAAACAAACAACCTTATGGGAAATTCAGTGATGGGGGACCAGTTGCACGGGTTTCACTAAATGACCTCCGGGATTGAGAAACTGACTCTTCCTTATGGGTTTGGTGGAAAGGGAAAAGAAGGAAAATTTTGAAACAATAAATCTAGACTATTGAGGAAATGCGCTAGAGCATTTTTAGAAGACACAAGCATACAAAACCCAAGTACATATGATTTCAAAGCCCATTCAACAATCTACAAGTCTGAATTAGGAACATAACTAAGACACAATTAAATTTCTTTGCAACATAAGGAAATACTTATCATGCATTTACCAGATAACAAGTGCAAAACATAGTTTAATTGACAAAATCTTAGATAAATGTATTCCCAAAGTTATTGGAATTTTAATAGAACAACACATAAAAGAGCATCAAAGCATACTGAAAGAAGTATCAGAAAGGCCACAAACAAAGTTTGAATAACCTTCTTCAGATAACAATAATTGTTTTAAAAGGCTAAAATTCCTACTAAGCAAACTTAATTGTTCTTCTTGAAAAGTTCTGAACCCCCACTAACAGGGAAAAAGCAAGTATAAATAGAGCCCACGGCTCTCGAAATAGCTCCCAAACACACCAAAAAGGCATAACCACCTGGAAATAGAAAACCATGTCATGTCACCCTGAAGATCACACGTAGCAAAATGACCCCAAGACTTCACTCCCTGCTGCAATGATCTTCATACTGTCATAAACCGAAAAGATTTCACTAACTACAAAGGTGCAAGCTAGGAAATCCTTCCAAACTAAAATGCACCAGCCAAAACATGACGGTGTTGGGTAACTGTTTGCTTTCTGTGCTAAAAGGTGGGCCCCGAAAAGAAGCCCAGTCAGGGATGTCTTTCCATTCATCGCCATCATGCTACTCCAAAAACTGAATGCCAAATACAGACTGAGGGAGTAATGTCAAGCTAATAATGGTCTTTTACGCCCCGCGTTGCTGGAAAGCTAAAAAAGGAAAAATTAAGCAACCCGACCAAAAACCTTAGTTATGGGCAATTTAATGTAAATAGTTCTTGGAGACTAATAGGGGAAATTTCGCCTGCAGAATATGGGAACCCAAAATTATTGGCTCACAGACCAGACCTTCTACCAAAAACGGAGAGAGCAGATTGAAGGCCTGCTACAAAGGGCAACCATTTATCCTCAGACAGTGAAACCTGTGCCTCTAAATTCTGGATATACTGATCTAGAAAAATCACTTCATCAAAAGGTAAGGATGCAGGTTTGTCCTGGACCTGCTTTAGGAGAGAAAAAAGCTGGGCCAAAGGGTGTAAAAGACACTCCACCTTGGCCGCCAAAATAGGATTGCTTAGGCACTGCAAGAAAGCTCTATCTTATTGCAAATTCTCAACCTGGCTTAATATTTGCTCAATCCTTAACACAATATCATCCACCAGAAATAGAGAAGGCAGGCCCAATGAAACAAACCTCTCTAAATGTCGCTTGACATCCATAGCTGAAAACTGTAAGGGTGCAAGGGTTACTTGATAACTTAATGATGAACGAATAGTACCAAACCGGTACTGATAGGGGGGGTGAATCAGTACATGCAAAATATCAATCTTAAACCGGTTTGTCAACTAACACTTATGCACTAACAAAAAAATAGCAGCATCGGTCCTTCAACAGAGTTCAAACGGCATAACCCAGTGTAACTAAGATGAGCAAAGACTGGTTGACACTTATCTTCTCATATAATCTAACTCTTCATTCCCATTTCACTCTAATGCATGAACAGGCAATCTACCATCAAAGATGTACATATTACAGCAAGATCAACATGCATCACCACTTAATCGGAAAACAATCATAACATCACACATGACACACATATTTTTCACATGGAAACCCAACTGGGAAAAACCACGATAGGGATGAATACCCACAAGATTGTTTTTGAACTCTTTGGAAGTCCGCTTTGTTAGGAGCCTTGTCCAATTAAAGACATATACAATAGGTTCTGTTAGGAACCGATCCTATTGGGGATCACCCGGTTAAGGGATGGCTACAATACCTGGTTAAGAGTTAAAACCTGTTAAGAGTACCTTGTTAGAGGATTTCAAGAACTCAATAGCTAAAGGATATCAATGACTCAATAGCTTCGAGTTACCTTGTTAGAGGATTTTCAACAAGCCGGTTAAGGCTACCCTATTAGGGGATTTCACAACTATTGAAGTAGTTAAAGATCAATAGGTATATCAATGACCTGATAATAGCACTCAATGCCAATGCAGATCCGCTTAAGCTCCTCTTCACCTTCTGCACTTACACTCTACAGATACGACTTCTCTCCTCTAGTCTGGCAAGAATCATGTATCTCTTCTCTTAGATACACACACACAACATTTGCCAACAAAAACTAAAAGAATCATAACATTGACCTTATAGAAAACAGTTAGGTCAGAAGCATAAACCCAAAACCCTAAACCTAATAGGTTAAGGAATTCAAACGGTTCAATCCTGACCATTGATCATACTGTATTGAATGCAATAGTCTTGATCCAATCTCAAGACATTCTCCTTCGTTCATTTTCAACCAATTTCATGGCGACTGATAACCCATCACAAGTTATCACTGTTTACAAACTTTGCACAATCCCGAGGTAGATAGGAACACTCTTCTTTTTGCAAGATCCTTCACATGCACAAGGCTTACATGGCAACACTATCTGTTCTTTGTTATCATGCTATCTTCATCACATAAAGATCATCGATTGAGTCACACAGGCTTAAGATACTCCAACTGGAAATCTTGAAGTGGAAACTACCTACCAACCGATAGTCATACAATGCTTCCATGTGTCGATTCCCATGACTACATTTCGGTTCACCTTGAACAAATATACCACTTTACTTTAGCATATATACCGGTTCTCACATATGTCGATTCTCTCTTCATATCACATATTGACATCAATGACAACATACAAATCATTATGTCCTCATACCGGTTCACATAATGCCAACAATCTGCCCCTTTGGCATTGATGGCAATATACAAAGATATCTTTCTGCAAACTCATCTTCTCCCCAATTTCTGTAGATATCTTCTCTACTACACTTCTTCTCCCCATTTGACAACAATGCCAAAGTGGAGGCACAAACATCCTTGTTCCATTATGCTTCTCCCCCTGAGGAGTAGCATCCTTCAACACATCAATAAAAAAAAAATTGACTATGCAATACCTGACTGATGTGGAACAAATACTTTTAATTTACCTCCTGAAGGGGCAATACCCCCAATTCACCTCTTAAATACACAAATGTAGTCTTTGGGAGAGGCTTGGTGAATTTATCTGCTAACTGCTCCTTACTGGAAACATGTTCCAGTGCAATCTCTTTATTCTAAACCTTTTCCCTCAAGAAATGATACTTAAGCTCAAAATGCTTGGTTCTAGAATGTAAAACCGGATTCTTTGAAATATTGATAGCACTTGTGTTATCACAGAATATACTTACTGGTTCAGATACAGGGATTTTCAAGCCATCTAAAACATGCTTCATCTAGATTGTCTGAGTGTAGTTAATGAAAGCTGCAACATACTCCACTTCCGCTGTAGACTGAGAGATACAGCTCTGCTTCTTACTCATCCCTAAGACCACTATATCACCGAGAAAGAATGCACCACCGGTTATGCTTTTTTGATCATCCACATTACCTGCCCAATCAACATCTGTGAATACTTTCAGGTTGAAATCATTGTTGTATGGGTACCACAATCCATAGTCAACTATTCCCTTCAGATACGTAAGAATCCACTTGACTGCAACCAAGTGGGATTCACTTGGATTTTTTCTGGAACCTTGCAATAATGCCAACTGCATGTGCAATATCTGGCCTGCTATGCACTACATAATGCAACTTACCAATCATTGATCAGTATTCCTTCTCACCAACCAATGCGGAATCATCCTCTTTTGATAATTTGTAACCGATCACCATCAGTGTACCAACCGGTTTTCTATCTTCCATGCCAAAGGTCTTCAACACCTCTTTGACATACTTGGACTGAGTGATAAAGATTCCATCATTCATCTGCTAGATCTACAGTCCAATGAAGAACTTAATCTCCCCTATGAGTGACATCTCAAACTCTTCCTTCATCTCATCAGCAAACTCATGACTCATCTTGTCATCTCCACCAAAGATAATGTCATCAATAAAAACTTCACATATTAGGATCTGATCTCCTTCAGATTTCAAGTAGATATTGCTATCTTCACTTGTTCTCTCAAATCCAATCTTCACAAGATGGGAATGTAGACGTTCATACCATGCTCTAGGTGCCTACTTTAGACCATATAAGGCTTTACATAGCCTACACACCATGTCACTGTCTTCAGATAGGGCAAACCCATCTGGTTGCTCTATACACATCCTCTTCAAGTACACCATTTAGAAACATAGATTTTACATCCATTTGATATACTTTGAATTCTTTAAAAGATGCATATGCAAGAAGCATACGAACTCCTTTCAACCTGGCTACAGGAGCAAAGGTTTCTCCATAGTCTTCTCCTTCTTCTTGAGCATGTCCTTTGCACACCAATCTGGCTTTGTTCCTGATCACTGTGCCATCTTCGTTTATCTTGTTTCTTTACACCCATTTGGTGCCAATGGCATTTTTATGTTCCGGTCTAGGTACCAGGGAACATGTACCATTTTTCTCTATCTGGTCAAGTTCCTCTTCCATTGCCTTGATCCAGTCTTCATCTTTATGAGCCTCTTGGAATGACTTAGGCTCAAATTTAGAGATCAAACATGAGTTTTCTTTGATCTTTCTTCTTGTAAGGATTCCTGCATCCTTATCTTCTATGATCTGCTTAGGATCATGATTCAGCTTGACATACCGAGGAATAGTCTTGACTGGTTCTTCTTGCTTTTCCTCTTCATCCTCATCTTCTTCAGTATCAACATTCATTGGTTTAGGAACACTATTACTGTGTTAGTGAACAGATTTGTCCCTTTTACAAATGATCAATCTTGAACTCTGTCGCCTTATTTTAAGAACAAGTGTTTCACTAAACAGTTGGGTAAGTGTTGTTTAAATCGCTTCCCTCTGAATTTTGCATAGGTACAACTCCCTATCTCAGTTTTTCAAGGAATTCTCTAAACTATTTATTTTGAATAGTAGCTTTTTAACCCGAAGGAATGTAAGGCTACCTACTTCATTCTTGGATGAGAGGCTGATATTTCACACATGTTTCCAAAAAGAAGAAAACAATTTTTCCTATCTTTTCAATAAATGAGATGACAGCAAATAAAACAAAGTTCAGTACACCATTTCCACAGGTTTAATAAAGAATGAACAGATTTAAGAAACAAAATCTGTCTCCAAACATGAATCTTCTCTAGAAGTAAACAAACACTCAAAGGAAAGAATATCAAAAGAATAATAATTTTCTGTAATGGAAAGATCATTACTGTTATTTGATCAGATAAACATATGCAAAGACATGTATCTACACAGATTTTCCTTCTCCCAAGAACAATATGATCAGTCTATATATATATATTTTTATGCAACAAAGGCATGAAAATACATCTACAAATCTTTTTCCATTCCAAATTTAGTAGTCTAATTCTTCCTTCGACCAAAACAGAAAATACACAAAATGGAGCGAAAAACCAAAAAATGGTCACAAAATCTAACCCCACTACTATCTATCTATCCTTAATTTATAGTTTAGAACAGGGGAGGTCTCCCTATAAACTCGACCATCCCCGTAAATAGTTATGAAACCAACAAGAAGTATTTTGGGACAGATGTCTCGAAGTTTTTGCACAATCATGAGAAATTACAAGAATAAATGAAACCGGCCCTAAAGTAATGCATTATGTCATTTTTCTATCATCTTCATCCTCTCCGCTTTCGTGGGTGTCATGAGCAGTTGTGATTTCTTGAACAATGGATTGGTTCAGAACTTTCATCGCATTGAGCTTCGCCTTCGCCACCTCCTTATTCCACCGGTGTTGCACCATCTTCTCGGAATGTTTCGGCAGTTGATCATTTCCAATGAAAGTCATAGACTCAATTCTAGCCACCCTAGTTATATATTCCAGAGTGAAATTACCCTTGGCCTTGATCTTCTTCATGTTCATCCAGAAATATCTGATTGCATCCTGTGTGTTCAACCCGCAAATTCCCAACTACCAATCATGGTTAGGGTTAACCACCTTGTTAGCATTAACTATGCTGCATTGGAGATCCTAGAGTTCGTAAACAGATGTCTTTGCATCGCTGATCACAGAATTGAAGGTAAGCACTCACCACATTATGATTTTCTTCAGCATAAAAAACTGACATTCATCTGCCACCAGCTTAATTGAGTGTTCTGTCAAAAACCTGGTAACTCCATACTCTTCTATTTTGGCAAATAGAGGCAAGATATTCTGCCATTTGTGCTCCTCCTTCTCCCATGGCACAAGCTAATTTTGAACCTCGCCAATAAGACCCTATATTTCATCACATAGTCTCTGAGAGTCGGTAATGCACTTCTCGCCATCCTTGATTATCCCCTCAATCCATTTCTCCACAGCTTCAGCAATACTCTTGGCCCGTTGAACTTGGTTCATTAGCTTTTTATTTTCCGGCAAAGTTGGGTCGAAGTTCTCTGTAGCATGAGATATTGGGAGTGCCCCAAGGCAACCAATACTATCGATGAACTAGGCCAAAATGTTTATGTGTCGCTTTAGTTCTCTCTTTTCTCGCCCATCCTTCTCTGACCTAGTGAGCATTTTCTTTGCCAACAATTGCAAGAAATGGTTGTCTGTGTCTCTACTCATGTTTCCCAATTCCACCTTTGTGATCTCAAAATCATAATGGCTAGCCTCCTTGTTTTCATCCTTGGGTTTATACGAAGCGATTTCAGCAACCCATTTTCCATTTCCCTCATCATTGTCCAAGTGAGCAGCAGTCTTGAACCTCTTCAGCTTTGGATTCTTCTCTGTGTATTTAACAACCATTTCCTGAATCAGAATAGTCACGAGAAGAAAACTCCATTTTTTGTCCACCGAGGTGGTCAACCACTTAGGAGTTGCACTAGAATGAGTGGTTCCTTTCATCATCTTTGAAGGTGGCGTCATAGCCATAGTCACCGTATGAGAATCCAGGGCACTAGTAACTTCATCATCCAAGTCTTCAATTTCAAATATCTAGGCATCAAGCATGGTATCTTTCACCCCCTTATCCTTTTCCTGATCCATCTCTCTTTGAGCGACACTTCATGACCAGGTATGCCGAGGAGTACAAAAATCCAAAATTGAATTAGACCTATGTCTAAGCTGGGGCAACTTGTTATCCTTACCTGTACGAATAGGAATAGAAGCATTGTTAGAAAGATGCTTTGGTGAAGGTAGAGGATCCTTATTACTTCTCGCAGAATTAGACTTAATGCTTGATTTCATTGCTTTCTTATTGGCCACCCATGCTGCGGTCCTTTCCAAAACTCCTTTGGTTCTTAATTGTATATCATCATTCTCTTCCTTGTCCCAGTTAATTGGAGGCATTTCAGCTTCTGCACGGGCCAAGTGCCCTAGTTCCAATAGCTCTAGATAATCCTCTTCGAGCCCCTTAGTATCCAACTTTATCTGCAAAGAAACAACTTGTTCTAACACCAATCTCATGTTTCCCCTTTTGAATATTTCAAGTTCATTTGTACAATCTTCCCAGAAATCTTCTAGCCGTGGCATGGGAAGATATGGCATTAGACCAAGACTTCGGGAAAATCCTTTATTATCAAAACCTTTCCTTTCAAGATATAGGGAAAAATTGAAATTTCTGAGGTCTGCTCCTATACTCAAAGCATCAGACATTGAACTACAGGACAACACATCGAATTGGATGGGAGAATGACTTTCCCATTTGTCCCTGGGCTATGCCTTTTTGATTACAGAGGTTAGTTGCCTGCATACCTCTGCTAGAACAAAGCAATCTAAACAAAAGTGAGGGATCTTGAAGGGATCCTCTTTAAAACCACCCACCCGTATGTAACATAAGCGTGGAAACTGGATATAAAAACTACCAAACCTCTTTATCAAAGTCTATGCATCATCAAAGATTCTTTTAGCTTTTATATTCTTCAATCTATGACACAAATCACCCAGAAAAGCGTTGTGCACCCTTCTGAAATCCTGTAAAGCTTTATCCTTTTGCAGCATAGGATAGAACTCATATACAACAACATCCTCCTCAGTGAGCTGTTTTGGTATTCCAAACAACTCCTTAACACAAGCCAAATAATAAAAGAGATATGAAGACATAAATAAATTTTGTTTGAACTGTTTAGCCAAACTCAGTTGTTCTCTCATTAAATCAGTGATCAACTCAGCTCAATCCAAATATTGCTTTCCTTCTAAAACCAACTGCACATAACAATAAATCTAGTCATCGAAGCTATAAGCTTCAACGGATCCTCTAGCTCGGTGCAACAAAAGCATTACATCATGGATGTGTGGCAACATGTGATTCTTATTAGGATTCTTGGGTAACCTGGAACCACCTCTTTGAGGAACCTTCAGCCAAAATTTTGCTACATTGTTTCGGTGTCTGGTTTTGTTTGTGTTGAACTTGGTGATTGACTAAGTAGGAGAAAAGTTGGAGAATTGGTAATCAGGTATCTTGAAGACTGAGGAAATTACTTCATGATTTATGACAAGAAGGGTTTCACCATTGTCTCTCCTAATGGTTTCAAACACTGGGTCATATCTAGCAATACATTCCTGAATCAATTCTGGGCAACGAGTGGCTGGGGGAAAAGTTTCGGCTTCTATGAGACCACTACTCAAAATATCCATACCAAAAGACTTGTTAATTCCCTTGAACACCCTTTCTTTCAACACCTCAAGGTTTTCCCCTTTTAGTTCAGTATCGATAACTATGGGTTTAGTGGATACTAGGCTAAATACATTCCCAAACAAATGCAGTGTGGACTTCATAATTTTAAACAATAAGACTAAATTGGTTACAGAAAAACTTTCTATAAGAGAAAAAATGCAAGCAAAAACCACTGGAGAGGACAAGGAAAAGACTCACCTTCATAGTTGAACAACCAGACGACGACTAGTAGCAAACAAGACTCCTATCCAGGAAAGACAAAGACACAGTAGTGAAGAACAAATGCAGAGTACTAACAATCCTTCATACTTTATTAGTGAAGGCAATGATACGGAAACATTGAATGCAATAATTCTAATTTTCAGTCTGAGTGTGTCGATTTTGTGGATTAGACATTGCACACATGCATTGAATGCATGGCAACATTTTGGAAGTAACCGCCAGTTCCCGAAATGATTATTTACTTCGAAAAACCAAAGATTGACGTCACTTAAGACATGGTTCTGCGTCTTCATATTTGGCAATGAATGCACCATCAAATCATTAAAACCCGCAGGACCCACCAACATTGAACACATATAAACATCCTGAACAGACTTCATGGGTGTTCAAGTAGTTCAAGATGTACACCGCGCTCAAGGAGAATTTTGCCGAGAAAACAAATAATACCAAGTTGCTGACCACTTATGCTATATTGAACATGTTGAACATGTTTGAACCTCTTGAACTTAGTTCAATGAGTTCAAAACTCGGCAAGTAATAAAGTGACATATCACCGAACAAGAAAATTTTAGAGAGCCGCTGCAAGACACTTAAAGAAAACATTAGTATGAAAAACCTCCCTAAACACCTTGGAACCTATGGAACCTAAATGAACCTGGTTCAAAATGGTTCAACATGTTCATAGAGTTCAACCAATTATCTAAACTTGACTTTTATGATTGAAAAAGGATTTACAGATGTATTAAGGACTTGAACCGAGGTATCACTAGAAGGATTAGGACTCCAACTGAAAATCTTAAAGGATGACTCACTCTTACCATGAGGAATAAATGATGTACTAATATTGGCTCTGACTGGGGATTGTATTTTTCAAAGGAAAATGCAAAGAACTCACAGACTCTGGTTTCTCATGACCAAAAACAAAAAGAAGAAAGGATAAGGGGACACACAACTAAGAACACCTAAGGTACTATATACAAAAATCTCGATCATAGGACTTACAATTTGTAGAGCTTGAGATCTTGCCCATTGTAGGTATAGGGCATAATCATTCCTTTGGTGTAGTTGAGTCTGAAAGCATTTTGTCCCACTGATTCACAGATCTTGAAAGGGCCTTTCCACAACGAATCAAACTTGTCGTGAGCACCTTTTGGCTCTTTCCTTTTATCCCATAACAGCACCTCGTCTCCTATTAGGAAACCTCTTGGCTGAGCTCTGATGTCAAAAATCCTCTTCACTCGGTTCTGATGCTTCGAGATTCTATCCACCAGCAACTTCCTCTCCTCTTCCAACTTCGTCAGGTACATAATTCTTTTCTCCAAAGCTCCAGCTTGGCTGCTGATAATTTCAAAGGTAAAGAAAGTTTTTCTCTGACACCATACACAAGTTCAAAAGGTGCCATTCCAATGGCCCTCTTGGGCATGGTTCTATCTACCCACAAAGCCTCATACACCTTCTTATGCCAATTCTGAGCACTTTCGTCAACCAACTTTTTCATGATGGCTATCAGGTTCTTGTTGCTGGATTTTGCCAGTCCATTACCCTGTGGAAAGTAATCAAAGGAATACGAGAGGGTAATCTAATGATCATAGCAAAACATAGTCAACTCTTCAGAAGAGAAATATGATGCGTTATCCGCCACAATCTTTTGGGGAACCCCAAAACGGACTAGGATGTAATCTTTAAGAAAACTACACACAACCTTTGAGTTTGCCTTTTTAGTGGGAATGGTTTCTACCCACTTGGTAAAGTAGTCAGTTGCTGTCAAAATGTACATATGACCAGCACTGGAATGAGGGTTTATTGGTCCAATGAAATCAATGCCCCACTGTTTGAAAGGTTCATCTATTACTACAAGCCTTAAAGACAGAGTTGCCAAATGTGGCTTCCCAGAAAAGAGTTGGCATTTCTCACATTCTTTAACATAAATATATGCATCCCTAAACATGCCTAGCCAATAAAAACAATTCCTCAGAATTTTGAAAGCAGTAACAAACAATGAGAAGTGTCCTCCACAAGCTTCACCATGATAGGTCTCCAGGATTTTTTGCTGTTGAGGTTTATCTACACACCTTAAGTATGTTCCATCTAAACCTTTTTTGTACAAAACATCCCGCCAAATTACATACTTAGAAGCTTTTAACTTAAGATTCCTTTGTTCTTTTGTTGACAAATGACTTGGGCAACTACCATAAGTCAAATAATAAGCCACATTAGAGAACCAGGTATCCTGCAATCCAACAAAAAGAGTTAATGTCAATTCGGCTTCAGTTTCCACCACATTGTCTACTATCAACCTGCATAAGCCTTGTCCTTTGACTGTCTTTGTAGGGTGAATATCTAAATCATATTCTTGAATTTTTGTCACCCAAGTTGCTCTCTTATTTAGTCCAACCTCTTGCTGAGTTAAAATGCTTTTCACTACGGAATCTAGGGCAAAAACCAAAGAGTGGGAGTGCAGAATGTAGTACCGAAACTGTTTCACAGCTTTAACTACAGCATAGGCATGTTTCTCCAAGAGTGAGTACTTAAGCTCATGCTTCTTGAGCAAGATACTCATGAACGCTATAGGTGCTTTGGCCCCAGATTCATCCAACTGTAATAGTATTCCAAACATCGTATGCTCTGATGCATAACAATACAAAATGAAGTCCTTTGTGAAATCCGGGTTAATAAGAGTAGGCGCATTTGCAATTGAACCCTTGATTTTTTCAGAAGCATTTTTGGCCTCTTCAATCCATTTGAAAGGATGTTGTTCGCTTAACAAGCTGATAATGTGTTTTGTGGTCTCTGCAAACTCCGGAACGAATCTCCTTAAGAAATTCACTTGACCAAAGAACGACCTTACTCCAGTCCGGTTGGAAGGTAAACTGAGACGTTGAATCACATTAACTCTTTCAGGATCGATCTTGACTCCTCCCTTTGAGACAATATGTCCGAGCAATTTGCCCTCCATGACACAAAAAACTGATTTCTTTGGGTTCAAGGAGATTTTGTGCTCTCGACAACGCTGTAGAATTGCACTCAGATCCCTAAGATGGTCCTTCCTTTCTTTTGAAAATACCATGAGGTCATCCAGGTAAACAACAATAATTCTATCTCGAAAATCCTTAAAAGAGGAATCCATAGCTCTTTGAAAGGTGGCTCCAGCATTTATTAAACCAAATGGCATACGATTATATGTGAATGTTCCCCATGGAGTGATGAATGCTGCCTTGTGTTGTTCATGCTCTGCAACACTAATCTGATTGTAACCAGAAAAATTGTCCAACATCGACATCATCTTTGACCTGGATACCGTCTGCAGAATGTGGTCCATATTGGGTAAAGCGTAGTTGTCCTTTAGACTCGCTTGATTCAGATTACGGAAATCAACACAAATACGAATTTCCCCGTTCTTCTTCCTTATGGGCACAATGTTGGCTACCCAGGTAGAATGATGAATTCGATATATGATTCTGGCCTTAAGAATTTTAGCAACCTCTTTAAAAATTGCATCTGCCATTATGGTGTTAAAATTCCTCAACTTTTGCCTGAAAGGAGAGGCACCTGCCTTCAACAGAATCTGATGCTGAAAATGCCCATTTCTAAACTCCTTTAGGTCATCATAGGACCAGGAGAAGACATCAATGTATTTTTTAGCAGTGTGCCAAGTGCTCACTTCTCCTCCATAGAACAACACTTGCCAATTGTTACCTCTTTGGGGTTGGATTCATCGCTCAAATTTATTTTCTCGCAATTTCCTTTTCCATCATCCTTGGGAACTTTCTTGCCTATGAATGCATCATCTCTGGTGAAAAACCTCTCTAGAGTCACTAGCCCTTTCAAAATTTTGTTGCCTTTGAGCTGAATAAAACTTTTTGTAGGATCAACCTCTGGATCTGGACTAAACTCCTTGCAGACATTTTCAGAACCTTCAAAATATGATTGGGAGAATGACTAAGCACATTCTAGGAAATCTTTGATCTGTGCATCTGCATCAAACACTTGCCAATGATTTACATTATCAGGGACACTGGGCCTACAAATCATTTCAATCCTATATGAATTATCCTTAAAGTCTGGATGCAGTAATAAAAATGAAGTTGAAACGGCTAACAAATCTGTCCTACTATTTTGTTCCCTCGGAATGGCTTCAATCGAGAAAGCATCAAAGAATTCTAACTCATCCCAAACCCTATTTCTATAATGTCTCAATCTATCATTCTTAACCGTATAAATATTTCTCACCTATCTGACAATCAACTCTACATCACCTTTAACTTTGAGCAATTTGATACCTTTACATCTAGCCTCATTTAATCCTAATAATAATGCCTCATACTCTGCAGTATTATTAGTATTCTTAAAATCCAACTTGAAGGAAAATGGGAAAATATTACCAGTGGGTGACAACAAAACTACCCCCACTCTAGAGCCAGAGTTGGCGCAACTTCCATCAAATTCCATCTGCCACAACCCGCCAAGTTCGTCAACAGCCTCTTCCGGTTCCTTTTCACCAGGTGCAAGAATGAGATAGTTTCCAAACTCGCATTCTTGAAACAAAATTTGGGCTTTGGGGTTGTTTGAAGGAAAAACAATGTACTTATTTTTAGGCTTGGGTTCAATCTTGATTCTCTATTTTCCAAGGGGAATAATGGCCTCAGACCAGTCCATTTTGATTTCACCTCCAAGGTCCTTGCAAAAAATTCTACTCAAAAGCATTCCCTAACTTGCGGGAATATTAGCAACCAGGATAGTTAATCTTACTCTTTTATCAGGGCATGCTGCTAGCACTGCCTGGACGCCTTTTACTTGTCCAATAAGAGGAACTTGTTTCCCATCCATCAAAAAGCATCTTCCAAATGTTTTAGTGAGGGTCAAACCTAGAGACTTAGCCACAAGTGAAGGCATTATGTTGTTTGATGCTCCTGAATCTATTATGCAATTGCTAAGCTTCTGACCATTCAAGAGAAGGGATATGTAGAAAGGTTTAGGTTTCGGGATCTCAACCTCAAGCCCATTTTTTGCATCATGGAAAGCACAGGGATCAGCCAAGTTAGCTAATGAGCACGGGACGGATGAAGACTTTTCAGCAGCAATTAAATCACTATTCTCCACACATCCATGTACCAGGGACTCGGAAGAAGAATCTCCCTTCACATATTTGACCAGTTTATCTAGTTCTTTTGGGTTCAATTTCAAATACTCAGTAGTAGGAAGTTGAACAGTAGAAGCTTTACAAAACTCAATGATGTCAAAGGAGGAGGAAGAGGAAGGGCTATTATTATCTTCATGGTTCCTTTGCAAAATCCTAACTTCAGGGATCTTTGAAAAGCTATTGCTTGGGAGATCTTTACCTTTGAAATTGCTTCCAGAAGGATTCACAAAAGAAGAAGCCTGGGAAGTTTGTTGATTCCTTGTTAGAATTGCACATGAAGGACCTTCAAAGGTTGCCAAAATGTTACTACCTTTTTTCGAATTTGACTCATACTCGAGGTAGAATGTTCTAGAGTCACCAGGTACCTCTTGAATTCTTTCTGCTTCAGTGAACTCAGCTAATTCATCTTTTGTGTTTTGCATCTGAACATGTCTTATTATATCAGGACAAGAATCCCCATCGTGATCTGTGGTGAGATGGAATGAACACATGACACCTTTGTCAGGAGGTGACTCTATTTGTAATATTTGTGGAACAACAGGCAATTGCAACGGTCATCCATAGTTATATTGATTTGGAGTTTTCCTGCTTATATCCTGATAAGGCTATGGATAAGAGATTCCAGGCTTGGGTATCTGCCTCTTCAGAGAAATCATATCATTGACAAGCCGCTGAACAAATGGGTCAGTGGAAGAGGTAGATGCCTGAGATTAGCCCTGAGGAGTTTGTATATCTTTCCTCCATTTTCTGGCTGTTGTCAGATCATCTTCAAGCTGTATGGCCTCATTTTGTGCAGTCTCTAGATTAGCCAGCCTACTTCTTCTAAGGTGGAAACCCACGTCAGGTGGCATGGAATTTATGAAGAAACATTGTTGATTATCCGCAGTTGGTCTTTTGGCTTGAGGAATTTTGTGGATAATCTTATTATACCTAGCTACATAATCCCTCATTGGCTCATGAATTTCCTTTTTCATTTGTGTGAGTTGATCTAGGAGCAAATGTTCATCGTCAGCACTTTTGAACCTTTTCTCAAAAGCTATTTTCATCGTTTGCTAGTTAGTTATCGACCCTGCTTGTAGATGGCTGAACCATTCTACTGCCCCCTCGGTGAGAGTTTGGGAAACAAGCCTAACGGCCACGTCTTCATATTGGACTACCAAAATTCCAGTGGCCACATTAAAATAATTCAAGTGCTCTTCAACTGGGACTTTTTCATCTCCATTATATTTAGGTAAAACATCCCTTACCACTTTTGGAAGTGGATTATGAGTTGCAAGAGAAAGAAGTCCAACAACAACACCCCATGGTTGGGCCATAATGAAGATAGGATAAAGGGTTACAATGGGAGGAGCTTGAACTCCAGTAAGCATTAATACTTGCCAAGGATTTGAAGAAGAAGGTATAGGAGTAACTTTGACAAGAGAGGAAGGTCTACTCTTAGCTTTTCTTTTGGGAGTAAAGTTTGTGGCGAATGACAACCCTTGCAATTCTTCAAAACATATATCAACTATTCCTTCTCTCCTTTGCGCTCTAGTATATGGATGAGAATCCAGTATTATCACCCTTAGGAATGCTAAGCTCTTTCAAGCAAATCTCAATCTCAACGGTTTTCCTGAATTATAGAACTGTGTCTTTCACAAAGCGACCTTTATGAAATTTTGCCAATTATAGGCTCAATTTTGTTATGTCTATGGCATACTAGTCTACTGAATGTTCGGTTTTCTCTTTGTTTCATTTTTTTTTGATCCCCAGTAGAGTCGCCAAAAATTTGTTAGTGAACAGATTTGTCCCTTTTACAAATGATCAATCTTGAACTCTGTCGCCTTATTTTAAGAAAAAGTGTTTCACTAAATAGTTGGGTAAGTGTTGTTTAAATCACTTCCCTCTGAATTTTGCATAGGTACAACTCCCTATCTCAGTTTTTCAAGGAATTCTCTAAACTGTTTGATGCTCTGCAAAAAGAATTAGAAAATCTGTTTGATGGCAACACACAAAAGAGCACAAGAAACAAACGTTAGTGTTAGCAACAAAAGTTTATCCTAAACAGGCATATCAAGAGAGATATTAAGCATGAAATAGAAAGCATATAAACATAGAATAAAATAGCTAATCAAGATGCTCATAGTTGCTCCTCCCTTGTTCCTCTCCTCTCCAAGTCCCAAATGAGTGTAGCTCTCAGCTTTTAGCACTAGCCATGGATGCCATATGGAGATTCAAGATGGTTGAATATGATAAGCAAATCCTATGCAAGTGTAGATAGTGATGCTATGAGAAAGCTCTATGCTAATGCTAGTATAACAACAATACTCTAATGCTTCCTTTTTTTCTTGAGGAGAAGGGTTCTATTTATAGAAGAAATGGGGAAATGAAGGGTTAAGATTGAATGGTTTAATCAAGGGCCAAGTTTGAAAGTTGGGGATCCATGTGCACAATTGGCACCAATAAAATGGTGACAAGTGTCAACATAGGATTGGGTTGAGAGAAGAGGTTGGAGGCATTAAAGGCCTGAGAAGACCTCATGGTTATCTAGAGGCTAAGGGTCAAGTCCAAATTAAGATTACCCATTGGATTAAGAATTAATCCAAGGATAAACCTTTGTGCAAATGTTTAAGAGATAATCATGGTCAAAGCATTAATGGCCTAATGAGACCTTTGGGTTGGGTAGAGGTTGAGTCAAAACAAATGTTTTAACCATGTGGGAGGGTTTGAGGTAACCATTAATGGTTATTGGAGACTTTGGGGATTAAGTGGTTGAAGGTTGAAAGCCTTCAATGGTTATCAAAGACTTTGAGCCATTTAGTGGTTGAAGGTTGAACGCCTTTAATGGTTATCAAAGACTTTGAGGGTTTGAGAAGTGACTTCCCTTTTGCTTAGGAATGTGACAAAGTTTAGAGAAGGGGTTAGGTTATTTAGAAGTGATTAGAAAATTCTAGAAGGGGTTTAGGCATGCAAGTGGATTTTGTAGGAAAATGCAAGTGGGAGAAATAAAATCATTTATTTCAATTAAATGGTGTAATTTGCATTTGGATAAATATTCAAATAAATATTAATTTATTTAAATGAGAAAATGAAGATAAAGCATTAAAATGCTTGAAGACTTTGAGGGAAACCATTAAAGGCTTGAAGACTTTAAGGAAAACCATTAAAGTCTTAAGAAGACTATAGAAGGAAGCCATCAAGTTTGAATACTTTAAGGGAAACCATTAAAGGTTTCAAGTGGGTGAGGATAAATAGGATTTTAAATAAATAATTTATTTAAAATAGTTGTGCAACTTGCTTTTGTAGGAAAATACAAGTGGGTGGAGGATAAAGGTGATTTTAAATAAATTATTTATTTAAAATAATTGTGCCACTTGCATTTGTAGGAAAATACAAGTGGGTGGAGGATAAAGGTGATTTTAAATAAATTGTTTATTTAAAATAATTGTGCAACTTGCATTTGTAGGAAAATACAAGTGGGTAGAGGATAAAGGTGATTTAAATAAATGTTAATTTATTTAAATGTGAGAGGTGGGATTTTGGGGGATTTAAATAAATATTAATTTATTTAAATGTGAGAGAAGATTTAATTAAACAAATATGATTTATTTATTTAATTAATGGTCTGGATTTTGTTAAGTGAATTAAATCAAATAAATTGAATAATTTATTTAATTAATAGGAGAAGATGGTTAAGTTGAATTAATTAAATATATTAATTTAATTAATTATTAATTGATGGTTAAATAATCAAATAAATACTAAGTATTCATTTAATTAAGTGGACAGATTTATGTGACTACATTTGCCCCTCTTTGAGACGGTGCGGTTTATCACGTCGTTTCAAAGAAAGAAAGATAGGTATGAGAAATATGCCCCAAAAATGTAAATTTAATGGGTGGTATGCCCCCTCGAAAGATGGGCCGAATTTTATTATTGTTATTATTATTTTATTTTTTTTTGAAAAATCGGGCGGTCTCTCGGAAAAGAATGAAAAGTGGAGGGGATGTAGAATAGAACAAATTAGAACTAATGATGAAAGAATGGGAGAAAATGGAGTGAATATGAAGAAACAACAAGCCAGCAAGTACCCTGAGGTCATGCAAGAGATACATAGCAGATGTAGTGTGGGGTTTGGATTGATGCTATACAATTGATCAAAATTGGTTGGACAATCTGGTGCAATCGGTTTAATTGCCCCAGTCAAGTCAAAGCGTGACAGTTGATGTCAGTTGGTCGCTTGGACATGATAAAGTCTGAGTAAGTGAATCAAAGTGACCTGATGTGACTTTAGACAATTGATATAATTGCCTGATAAAGTCAAGGTATATGAAGCAAAATACTCGTTGAGACGTAGACAATTGATGTAATTGTCCCTTGGATTGTGTTTGATTGGTTGATCAATTGATAGTGTGTGCGTGTGATGGATGGTTGTGGGGAATCATGGCAGCCCCGTTGAGACTAGGTCATTATGATAAATGTCTGATGTAGTCTAGGATTACCATAATTGATTACCTGTTGAGACCCGAAGATACTTGATCAGAGTATCTGTTGATAGTCTAGGTGTGTGTGAGTCGATGTATCTGTGTAGATAGAGTAACTTTCTTGACTTATTGGATGACTTAGGATAGGAAACACAATCCCTCCTCTTTAGAGATGGATGGTGATGAACGTGGCTTGGTTAGGTTGATTGGGACACGATGTAGGGTATGTGATGCTGATTGTTGAGATGGGGAGGGTGGGGGGCGGTTCAATGTTAGATAGAAGAAATGGAGGACCTATTACATTCCTATGGAAGAAGAGGAAAATAGAGTATCCATTGTCATTACTATGTATGAATGATATGCAGCTATTTATGAATGTATGGATGGATGGAATGCAACGAAATGCAATATATACAAATGAGATGGAATGATGATCCATGGTGCTTTATTTTTCATCATTGAGCTTTAAAATGTTGTAAGAAAATACAAGCAACTTGACATAAAGATTCAAGATGACCAAAGTATTTCTTACATGGATTTTGATATAGCAAGTTAATACAAGCAACTTGATATAATGGATCAAGTTGACTTGAGTATTGCTTGCAGAACAGACAAGGATTATCTCCATTCATGCATGACTTGGATCGTCCTCCTTGATCTTAGGTTGATCATATCCTGAAACAAGTGCATACCGTAATAAGAGATAAAACCTTTATCCAGTTTGGATGAGGTAGGAGGAACCAAAGAAAAAGCATTGTACCTGCAAACAAACAGTATATACATAAAGAATAAAGAATAAGGATCCTTGGTAATGGTTCATGCTCATATGGTCGAGGTATACACTATAGTCAGCAAGTCGTAGTGATCTATGATTGTATTTTTGCCTATGATCTCATAGCTTAGTGAACTTCCCACGCAGACACCATTAGTACATGCCCCAGAACTTCATCAGAAATAATGCACAAATGATACAAAATAATGCTGAAAGATCCTGATACAGATAAACGAATGATTGTACTCACAAATCAACCAAGTATTTGATAGCTTAACATAATTTTCTTGTCAAAGAAAATGTCACTTTTGTCTTTGTTTTGGTAAGGAAGGATGCATCCTTGTTGAAGACAGTTTCATTATTGATGTTGATTGTGTGGTTGATTGGTAAATGGTCATTGTGTGAGTAGTTTGTCAATGTTTATTTTGGTATCTGCATGGATGGGTATGTACAATGTATTGCCATGTTTTTTTGTTTGATTTTTTTTTGTTTTCCGATGTTTTGGGATTTTGAATTGTTTTGAATGTTTTTGGATTTTGTGAGTCATTTTTGAATGTTTTTTTGGATTTTGTGAAATAGTTTTGAATGTTTTTGGATTTTGTGAAATAGTTGTGAATGTTTTACCCAATGAATCACCATTAATGTAGAATTCACTTCCACCAACTAGATTTAAGGGCATTGCCCCCAAGTGTAGACATGACTATGACAAAGTGGGATGCAAGACGCATGAAGTACTTTCTTTGATTATAGATCAAATAACAAGCCATGGTTTAGATGGATGGATGTGTGGATGCATGAATGTGATTGCAACGAATCTGAAAGATACTGGAGCCATTGTCTTTACGAGTGGTGCCTGTTTGCCAGGTTTTCACCATCGCACTTACCCAAGGTGCCACCGGAGTGGTTGTTCACCGTTTGGATGCATGATTTTTCTTTACTTTTTTTGAATGTTTTTGTATTTTCTTCAGGACATTTTTCTGATTGTTTTTGGTATTTTCTGGTATGTAGGGGAGCCTGATACTCTGTACAGCTTAGGTATAAAACCGTTTGAGGTGCATGCTGTTGATTGGATCTGCAAGCGGTTCTCCTTCTGATGTAGCCAACTGATATGCCCCCGACCCGAACACAGCAGTGACAACATATGGGCCTAGCCAGTTTGATTCAAACTTGCCCTGATGTTCTCGGTTTGGTTGGTTGCGAGGATTCTCTCGTAGAACAAGATCACCTACCTCAAATGTACGAGGTCTAACTCGGTGATTGTAGCTTCTGCTCATGCGCTGCTGATAGGCTTTGAGATGGTTGTATGCAGCTTGTCGCTTCTCATCAAGTAACTCTAAGTCTTGAAGACGTGAGACTCTGTAAGCTTCATCATCAATGAGATTGTGCAAGGAAACCCGTAGTGATGGTATCTCAACCTCAATAGGCAAGATAGCTTATGCACCATAGACCAATGAATAAGGAGTTGCACCTGTAGGGGTTCGAATGCTAGTTCGATATGCCCATAGCGCTGGATTTAGTTGAACATGCCAATCATGGCCAGCATCATTGACTGTCTTTTTGAGGATTCTTAATATGTTTTTATTGGATGCTTCAGCCTGACCATTGCCTTATGGGTAATAGGGGGTGGAAAAGCGGTGTTGGATATGAAATTTCTAACAAAGTTCACGGACATCCTAATTTTTGAAAGGGAGACCGTTATCTGTGATGATGGACATGGGCACACCATACTGGTAGATGATGTAGTTGAGGATGAATGAGGTGATCTGCTTGCTGGTGACTTGGGTAAGTGGAACAGCTTCGATCCACTTTGTGAAATATTCGGTGGCGGTAATAATGAATTTGTGGCCATTGGATGAAGATGGATGAATCTTACCCACAAGGTCAAGGCCCCATTGATAGAAAGGCCATGGTGTCGTGATTGGTTGCAGTTCCTGAGCTAGTGCATGTATCAAGTCGCCATGAACTTGACATTTCTTTCATTTTCTGACAAAGTAGTAGGAATCCTTTTCCATAGATGGCCAATAATATCCAGCTCACAGGAGTTTCTTGGCGAGTGATGGACCACTTGAATGAGTCTCGCAAATTCCTTCATGTACCTCTTCCAAAGCCTTTGTTATCTCACCTTGTTCCAGACATCAAAGGAGAGTACCATCAAGACCGCGTCGATATAGGGTTTCGACAATAATGGTATATCGAGCAGTTTGGTGAATGAAGGTTTTTCATTGGTTATTTGATTGGTTGGGAGGAAGGGTATGATCGCGGAGATAGGTGTAGAACTCACCGTACCATGGGGATTCAGAACCGACAAGGCGACATATCATCTCGGATTCAGGGATATCATAAGCGGGGATCCAAAGTTGTTCGACCAAGAACTCATAGCGTGTTGAATTTTGTGGAAGATCTAGGAGAGATGCGATGGTAGCCATGGCGTCAGCAGCTTGATTTTGATCTCTTGGTATCTGCTCAAAAGTGATAGTAGTAAATGATGTCTTTAGAGTGTCCACCATTTGCTTATATGGCATGAGTTTATCATCTTTAGTCTAATATTCATCGGTTGCTTATCAAATAACCAGTTGTGAGTCGCCATATACTTGCAGTTCTTGTAATTTCCATTGTACGGCTAACCTGAGTCCTGTGATCAAGGCCTCATATTCTTCTATGTTGTTTGTGCATGGGAATGTGAGCCTGTAAGACTTCGGGATGCTATCACCTTGGGGTGTGATAAACAGAATGCCTGCTCCCGAGCCATGCCTAGTGTACGAGCCATCAAAGTAGAGTTTCCATGGTTGTGTTGTTGTGATCATGAATATCTCTTCATCTGGAAAATTGGAAATAAGAGGATGATCGCCTATGAGAGGTGCATCGGCCAATTGATCTGCAATAACTTGACCTTTGATAGCTTTACGGTCCACATACTCAATGTCAAATTCACTTAGAATCATCACCCATTTGGCCAAGCGACCTGTCAATGTTGCTTTGCTGAGTAAATACTTGAGTGGATCAATCTTTGCAATGAGTTGTACCTTGTGTGTTAACAGATAGTGCCTCAATTTAGTGGCTGCCAGGATTACTGCTAGGCAAGCTCGCTCAATAGGGGTGTAATTGAGTTCATAGCCTACTAGTGTGCGAGAGATGTAGTAAATAGCACACTCTTTTCCTTCTGCATTATGTTGTGCCAGTAATACACCTAATGCTGTACTTGTTGCCGAGATATAGAGTAACAATGGTCTACTTGGATCTGGTGGCATCAACAATGGTGGATTCATGAGATAGTTTTTAAGCGTCTGAAATGCTTGCTGGCATCGGGCATCCCACTGAAAGCGGATGTTCTTGTGTAGCAGATGTGTAAATGGGTGACACTTATCGGCCAATTGTGCAATGAATCTTCGGATGGATTGAAGTCGCCCTTGTAATGTCCTTAGCTGACTGATATTCTTTGGTGGTGGCATGTCCATGATTGCTTTTACCTTTTCTTGAGACAATGTATCCTAGAAGCTTCTCGGAGGTCACTCCAAAGACACATTTCTTTGGGTTGAGTCAAACATGGTATTGTTCCAGTCTATCAAAGATTTTATCTAAGATGTGGAGATGTCCTTCTCTGGTGAGTGATTTTGCTAGTAAGTCATCCACATAATCTTCCATCATGGTATGCATCATGTCATGGAAGATGGTGGTCATTGCTCTTTGATAGGTTTCTCCTGCATTCTTGAGGCCAAAAGGCATTACATTCCAGCAATATGTGCCCCATGGACATGTGAAGGTTGTCTTATGTTGATCTTCTGGTGCGATCTTTATCTGATTGTATCCTGAAAAGCCAGCCATGAGTGAAAGCATGGCATGTCCTGCTGTTAGATCCACTATGATGTCGATATTTGGTAGGGGGAAGTCATCCTTAGGACAGGCCTTATTTAGATCTCTGAAGTCAGAACAAATGCGGATGCCCCCTTTTGGTTTGCCAACTGGCACAATATTGGAGATCCATTCTGCATAATCAATTGGTCTAATGAAACCAACATCTAGGAGTTTCTTGAGTTCTATTTTGACTAGCACTGTAATCTAGGGATGCATCTTACGAAGCTTCTGCTTGACAGGTTTGGCTCCTTCTGCGACGATGAGGTGATGCATGACTAAATCAGGATCAAGCCCAGGCATGTCTGCATATGACCATGCGAAGTTGATCTGACGCTTCTGGAAGAACTCTATAAATTTAGGCTGTTCCTCTGGAGTGAGAAGAGATGCCAGATGTATGATATGAGGATTTTCAGGAGTCCCCACATTGTACTCTTTGGTTTCCTCGATGAGAATTGTTAATCGTTCCTGTTGTGTATTATTAGGGAGAATGTCAAACCCTTCATCCTCAAGCGCCTCAGAGAGGTTTTCACCATTGGATACACTCTTTCTTTTTACTTTTGTCGGATCAAACAGTGCCACAGTGTGGTTTTCATTGGAAGATCCATGTTTTAGTGTTATATTTTTGCAGCTGAAAGGTTTGGCATCCGCCCCAAAGTATGTTGCACTATTAAGTTCAATGGCGAATCCAGCTTTGTGATCCCCGCTTGGTAGGTTATCCCTTAATTCCAAAAAGTCAATGATAGCCTCATCGTTTTGGAAGAAGTCAAGACATGGGGGATTTGGTTGGTTCCATTCGATGAGTTCAGGGTGGATAATGGGCATTACTTCATCGATTAGGTTAAGTGTGTTAGATGTATCAGTGAGGGTTAAGACATTATGGTGAAGGTCGTTAATGGTACTCTCCCTATCAGAATCAGGCGTAGGATGAAACGTAGGGTTTGTGGAAGATGTTTCCAGCTCAGGAACCCAAGTGGTCTTTATCTGTGCTTCTCTCTAAACAGGGATGTCTTTGCATGGTGGAGGTGGTGATGTGTCTTCCTCATCTGAAGTATTAAGCTGTACCGAATCAAATTTCCATTCATGTGAGTCAGTCTTTGAATCACTTTCCAGCATCTGATTGCTATACCATACTGGGATGTCTTTTGAGTTAAACACTGCAGGTGTGATTGGTTGATGTACCTTTGTAGTGATCGGTGCTACAGGAAGTTTGATGGGGATAAAAGAATCTGGCACAGGAAGTATCGACAGTGTTGACTCAGTGGCTTCTGTGGGAACTGCTGGTACCATAGATGCTGCTGCGGATTCTGATACAGTTGCTGCTGCTAATGGTACTATGGATGTAATGGTTGTTGCGAATGGGATTACTGGTTTGATTGGTGGGATGATTGGTATTGTAGATGGTTGTGTTGGGGTTGTGAGCCTCGATGGGGCAGTCGGGATGGTGCTTAAGGTTGCTTTAATGATGAAAGGTGTCCTTTTTACAGTAGGTTGACATAATGGTTTGCTAGGTTTTCCTTTGAATCTGAGTTTAGGAAAGATTTCTTTCTCAAAGCCTAGGCCTGTATTACCTTTGGGCTTTAATTCTGGCAGCAGAGGTTCATGTCGTCCTTGTTTGCAATATCCTAAAGCACTCTGACCATCATACCCCATTCTTTGCATAATGAGGAGGCCTTTGCCATACTGATCCATAGGAAGTTTAACTTGTGGTAGATCAGTGGTGATGGGATCTTTGTAGATCCATTTTGCTAAGTCCTCATCTTGGGTTTCTTCTTCTTGACTCTTTCCAAGGATGAAAGGCGTCAAAGCACATGTAGGCGTGATTAGTGGTTGCTGGAGTAACTGCTATGGTTTACCATGTGTTCTAGGAGAAGTGGGCATCTGTCCCACACAAAAGAGTTGACTCAAGTTGTATTCCCCGGGACCTTCCTCTGCTATTTTCATCTTAAGCTTTTCTTGCTTTGGTATAGTGGTGTTCGAATTGGCAAGAGAGGCTGGACTTATATATGATGTGGAGGAAATGGCTTCTCTATTATTAGGAACAGTAATCTCTGGTTGATGGCTGATATTATGGCAAAATGCAAAGGGGTTTGCATCGCCCAGAATTGTGATCTCTACACCGTTATGTGGGAACTTGATACATTGATGGTAGGTAGATGGAATGGCTTGCATGGTATGTATCCAAGGTCTCCCTAATAATAGATTGTATGGCAGAGGAAGGTCTAGAACCTAACAGATGATGTGCTTTACCACAGGGCCCATGTGGATTGGTAGTACCACAGCTCCTTTGGATGAACGCTCTGCATCGTCATAGGCTTTGATTGTGATCTTCTTACAAGGATCCACTGATTCTACCGCATAGCCCAATGCTATGACCAATTGTAGTGTACAAATGTTCAGGCCTGCTCCATTATCTATCAAGACTCGCTTGATCCTATGTTGGTTAATAAATCCTTCGATGTGGAGTGAGGCATTATGAGGTTGCTGGAAGGAAGAGTTGTCACTTTCGGAAAAAGTGAGACAAGGTGAGGACTTTAGATTTCCAACCATGGCTTGAAATTGGTCTGTATTCAGATTTGCAGGGACTGACGCCTCTTGGAGTGCTTGATCCAAGATAGTTTTATGAGATGGCGATAGATGCAAAAGCTCTAAAATGGATATAAGTGCAGGGGTTTTGTCTAATTGTTCCACAAGATTGTACTGCTTTGGGATGGAGGTGGTGCCTTGTGGAGTTGCCTTTATGGTAACTTTGCCGCGACGCGTAACAACATTGCAATTTGAGTTGGGATTTTTGAAGGTTATAGTTGCAACTTGTTCATTGGCATCATACAGATGATTTACAGTGTAATTATATGCAGCCTGTGTATAATCAGTGGTATCAGTGCCTCGCCTAGAAGTGGAAGGACCCCTTTGATCTTGTGATGGAAGTGGATTTTTGAACATCAGATGATCATTATTTGTTGTTTTTGGTTCATGTCCTTCAATTTCAATTTCTCCTCGATCAATAAGATCCTGAATGAGATCTTTCAATCGGTGATAATTACTTGTCTTGTGTCCTCTCCCTTGATTGAATTCACAGTGTTCAGTATCTCTCCACCATGCTGGTTTGACTTGAGGCTCATAGCTTGATAGCTTAGGCAGAGTGACCAAATTTTGAGAAATGAGTTGTCGCAATACTGTTTCAATGGGTTCCCCTAAGGGAGTGTATGTGCGTTTTTGTTTTTGTTGATGAGGTCTTGGTTCATCATGAGATGTGATGCGACCTTGATTTGTAGGACCATTTGTGTTGTTTTGAGGTGGAGGATTCTGTCCTACAAACCGAACCACAGGTTGTGCATTTTGTATAGTCCTAGCATCCACAACCCCATCATTGACGATATTCTTGTTTTTATTCCAGAAGCTTGGTTTATCACTATTGAAGCGTGGGCGAGGACCATCTTTTGGTTCATTAAAGATTTTGATGAGTCCTTTCTTGATAAGTGCCCTTTCACATTTCAAACCCTTGCTGATCATATCATTAAAAGAGTCTGTGTCTTTGACATCCAGGTGAAATTCCATTTCTTCGTTTAAGTTGGAAATGAATATTTCCACTAGTTCTCGTTCAGGTAACTGAAGAGAACATCTGCTAGACATTTGACGCCATCGTTGTAGGAATACTGAGAATTGTTCACTTGGTTTTTGTTTGGTGTTGCACAGATCAGCCATGGTGATGTCGCGTTCAATGTTATGAGAGTAATGAGCTAGGAACTTATGGATGAGTTCCTCAAATGTTCTAATGCCACCTGGTAGTTGGGAAAACCATGATGTGGTTGTGCCTCCCAAACTTTGGGGAAAAAGGCGCATTAGGTATGTGTCTTCATATGCCACTTCAAGACAAGCAGAATAAAATTCTCTGACATGATCACAGGGATCTCCCTTTCCTCTATACTTTTCAAATTTGGGTGTTTCGAATCCTCAAGGAAATGGTGGCATGTAAAGATTCCTATCAAAAGGATAGGGACAGATGTCATTGAGTGAGAATTGGTTAGTCTTGACACCACTATGAAGCTGTTGGGAGAGATTCTTGACTTGTTGCCGCAACATCTCCATTTCATTGGGAGGAGGAGGAGGTGGTGGATTACCTCAAGGAATGTTATATCTGATGGGATCTCTATCTCTTTCCTCTTCATGGCGACTTTGTCTTTCTGATGCTTGTCTTAATTGGGCAAGATCAAAGTCAGATGGGAGTTTTGCTCCTTCTCGAGCAAGTCTTAAGAAGTGAGCATCCGCATTGCTCCTGAGTATTTCGTCAAAGAATCTGTTAAAGAGAGGGTTATGCTGAGCCCTTTCTATTGTTGCAGGAGTGCCAGTACTTGGGTTTTCATCATCTGCATTTCCTCCAAGTGCTTCTTGAAATTCATTAAGATTTTCCTCTTCTTCTTCTTCCCTTTCTATTTCTCGTTGCCTGGACTGTGATCGGGTTTGGGCCATTTTGTTTATAAGCTTTTTGTTGAAGTGGTGTGAAAATGATGATGAGTTTTTGATGAAATGAGAGATTGATGGTTGGTGAGTTGTGTTGCACGTGGATCTCTAGCACCTTTTAAGATGGATGTAACCGAAATTCCTTCTTTGAATTGCTTGTTTGTTTGATAAGTTTTGATGTGATAAGGTGTAGAGAAATCTGAGATGTGTTACAGATTTAACTACCTAGTAATGAGAGGATTCACTCATGAACTAGTTTTAACCTGCGTAGATGTGTCTCTTAGGATGAGCTTATCCTAGATGTAGAAACAATCTAAAAAGTGATGTGATGCGTTTGATTCAAGCAATATCTAAAAAGAGAACTTGGAGCAAGAACCTCTTAATGTTTTGAGAGTTGGAATGGATTGATGATGAAGTGATGATGTATGAGTGAGATAATGGATGAAATGTTTTCAACTTCAATAAAAACTTTGTGTTACAAATGGGACAAACTCTATCTCTTCCCTTTCGTGTGTTGGTGGTATTTCTCGAGCTGTGTTGTATCTGATACAGACGTTTGGGAAGAAGTTGGGATTAATCTTTCCTCCTTGGTTTTTGTGATAACTCAGAGCTCTATATTGCATAAAAGCTCTGCGGTTCAATGATTCGGAATCAAATTTGTTTGTTTTGCCTTGAAGATAGAGACACATGTGACGCAAGAAAACTCTATGGGAGACAAAGATTTGTCTATTGATATAGAAGAATTTCCTTTGTTTGATCAAAGCCTTTGAGCTTAATTGTCTTCTTTTCAAGTTGATATTTTGATGACGCTTCTTCTTTCGCAAGATGTGAAGAATGGTCATAAAATTTTTGACTCTTTTGTTGTTTGCACTTTGTTTTTGATGTTTTTGGTTGTTTTTGAAAGATGTTTGGTTGGATGAATACTTTGTTTTTGGGATTGATTTTCTGATTTGATGTTTCTTTGACAAGAAAACAAAGCAAGCACACAAACACCAAAATGTTGCCTCAAAGGCACAAATGAGTATGGGTCTAGATCAACCCAATCTTTGGACTTGTATATGACCCTTCCTTTAGATGTATTTTAAGGTGTATTTACAAAGCTTGAAGTTGGCTCAATTTGCACTTGGTCTTTAAAATGAACACATTTCAAACACTTTTTGTCCCTAAGGTCAAATGGCCAGTTGTGATAAATTTAGCCCACATCTTGATATTTCTTCGACTTTGTTACTACATACCTTATGAATCCCGCCGTGGTAGGTAAGGATGTGATATACTAAGTCTTGCACGAGCATAACAAATAGATGATCCCTATGATGGGGGAGTCACCACTCTTATCAAGCCACAAGTGACTTTTCAAAAAGCTATGTTTCTACTCAAGGAAATATGTATGGTGAGTATCTTGAGAGCAAAACCATCTATGCTCTTGCACTAAATTATATTGCAAATATCCTCAATCAATAGAACGGGTGGGCTACTACTAAAAGGTGTTTAGTCATGTTCGATGTTTTTGGACATAAGTTCATTCTGCAATGACTCACTTAAGAGCCTTGTAACTGGTGGTGGGGCCCATTTGTCCTTTCGGCCAGTTACGCTGTAGGAACAGCTATACCCAAGGCTACAACTTTCGCTCTCACCTGATTTCTATAGCGGCTCGAAGGATTTACCGCTCAAGGTCGTTCCCAAGAGTATCGATCCCTTGGCAGGCCTCTCTTAAAAAGATAAAATTTTGAGTGTTACTAACACTTTTCTCTTGCACCTAGGACCACGAAAGCCAAGGGAGAGGATAGTGTGTGTTAGAGGTAGGACCACTCGACTGACTTTTTGCACAAGTGTGCCAAGTACGAAAGACACTTGTTCTTTTTAATCCACCATTACAAATGTGATCTAACTATTTGGAGATGTTGCTCCAACAGCCATGGTGTTCTTTTTAACTTCAAAGGCAATGTGTTTTGTAACCTAGAATTCGGAAATCCTGGTCAACTTAATGAAAAAACACGTTTGCTTGAAGTAAAATTTGTTTTTGCAAAAATCAAAACAAGTGGATTGTTCTTTTTATTTGCCCAAAAATTGAAGTGTGACTTGTGGTTTTTAAGTTTGATGTAACAAAGAAAATTTGTTTTGTTGATTTTAAGCACCAAAACAAAATGTATCCCTAACTTGCAATGAAAGCAAAATTTTTGAAGTTTGTTGTTTTTTTTTACTTTGCAATAAAGAAAGATGAATTTTCTTTTTAAGCACCAAAAACAAGTTTGAGGTTCATTTTATGCACTCTAAAATAAAATGTGAGGTTTATTTTAACTTGTGCAAGAAGGAAAAATGGATTCTTTTTAACCAACTTTTGTTGAAAGAAAGTAAAAAGAAACTTTTAAAGCATTTAAACTAACTCCTTCCCCTGCACAAAAAGATTAGAACCTACATAAAAGACAATTAGTTAGAAAAATCCGCATGTTTTGGTGGGCTTCTACAAGCCTAATTTTTATTTTTTTTGGTTACAAGGTGATTTGTACAACGTTCTGTTACAATAGCGCTAGTCTGTGTCTGAACAGAGGCGCTATTTAACACAAACGCACTAAAAGAAAGGGAAAGACAGAGAAGGGAAAAGCGCTAAAACCAGGTGAATAGCACCAAAACAATGTCAAACGTGCCAAAACAATGTCAAAAGTGCAACCTGTGTGACATTTTCAACATTCAAACATGTTATTGGTTAAAAAAAAGTTGATCTTTGTGGTGTTTGGATTCACGTCGGGTTCACCAAATGATGCTCTGCAAAAAGGATTAGAAAATCTGTTTGATGGCAACACACACAAGAGCACAAGAAACAAACATTAGTGTTAGCAAAAAAAGATTATCCTAAACAGGCATATCAAGAGAGATATTAAGCATGAAATAGAAAGCATATAAACATAGAATAAAATAGCTAATCAAGATTCTCATAGTTTCTCCTCCCTTGTTCCTCTCCTCTCCAAGTCCCAAATGAGTGTAGCTCTCAGCTTTTAGCACTAGCCATGGATGCCATATGGAGATTCAAGATGGTTGAATATGATAAGCAAATCCTATGCAAGTGTAGATAGTGATGCTATGAGAAAGCTTTATGCTAATGCCAGTATAACAACAATACTCTAATGCTTCCTTTTTTTCTTGAGGAGAAGGGTTCCATTTATAGAAGAAATGGGGAAATGAAGGGTTAAGATTGAATGGTTTAATCAAGGGCCAGGTTTGAAAGTTGGGGATCCATGTGCACAATTGGCACCAATAAAATGGTGACAAGTGTCAACATAGGATTGGGTTGAGAGAAGAGGTTGGAGGCATTAAAGGCCTAAGAAGACCTCATGGTTATCTAGAGGCTAAGGGTCAAGTCCAAATTAAGATTACCCACTGGATTAAGAGTTAATCCAAGGATAAACCTTTGTGCAAATGTTTAAGAGATAATCATGGTCAAAGCATTAATGGCCTGATGAGACCTTTGGGTTGGGTAGAGGTTGAGTCAAAACAAATGTTTTAACCAAGTGGGAGGGTTTGAGGTAACCATTAATGGTTATTGGAGACTTTGGGGATTAAGTGGTTGAAGGTTGAAAGCCTTCAATGGTTATCAAAGACTTTGAGCCATTTAGTGGTTGAAGGTTGAAAGCCTTTAATGGTTATCAAAGACTTTGAGGGTTTGAGAAGTGACTTCCCTTTTGCTTAGGAATGTGACAAAGTTTAGAGAAGGGGTTAGGTTATTTAGAAGTGATTAGAAAATTCTAGAAGGGGTTTAGGCATGCAAGTGGATTTTGTAGGAAAATGCAAGTGGGAGAAATAAAATCATTTATTTCAATTAAATGGTGTAATTTGCATTTGGATAAATATTCAAATAAATATTAATTTATTTAAATGAGAAAAATGAAGATAAAGCATTAAAATGCTTGAAGACTTTGAGGGAAACCATTAAAGGCTTGAAGACTTTAAGGAAAACCATTAAAGTCTTAAGAAGACTATAGAAGGAAGCCATCAAGTTTGAAGACTTTAAAGCCATCAAGTTTGAATACTTTAAGGGAAACCATTAAAGGTTTCAAGTGGGTGAGGATAAATAGGATTTTAAATAAATAATTTATTTAAAATAGTTGTGCAACTTGCTTTTGTAGGAAAATACAAGTGGGTGGAGGATAAAGGTGATTTTAAATAAATTATTTATTTAAAATAATTGTGCAACTTGCATTTGTAGGAAAATACAAGTGGGTGGAGGATAAAGGTGATTTTAAATAAATTATTTATTTAAAATAATTGTGCAACTTGCATTTGTAGGAAAATACAAGTGGGTAGAGGATAAAGGTGATTTAAATAAATGTTAATTTATTTAAATGTGAGAGGTGGGATTTTGGGGGATTTAAATAAATATTAATTTATTTAAATGTGAGAGAAGATTTAATTAAACAAATATGATTTATTTATTTAATTAATGGTCTGAATTTGGTTAAGTGAATTAAATCAAATAAATTGAATAATTTATTTAATTAATAGGAGAAGAGGGTTAAGTTGAATTAATTAAATATATTAATTTAATTAATTATTAATTGATGGTTAAATAATCAAATAAATACTAAGTATTCATTTAATTAAGTGGACAGATTTATGTGACTACACTATTTATTTTGAATAGTAGCTTTTAACCTGAAAGCATGTAAGGTTGCCTACTTCATTCTTAGATGAGAGGATGATATTTCACACATGTTTCCAATAAGAAGAAAGCATTTTTTCCTATCTTTTCAATATATGGGATGACAGCAACTGAAACAAAGTTCAGTACACCATTTCCACAGGTTTAATAAAGAATGAACAGATTAAAGAAACTAAATCTGTCTCCAAACATGAATCTTCTCTAGAAGTAAACAAACACTCAAAGGAAAGAATATTAGAAGAATAATAATATTCTGTAATGGAAAGATCATTATTGTTATTTGATCAGATAAACATATGCAAAGACATGTATCTACACAGATTCAAAACACGTAGATTTTCCTTCTCCCAAGAACAATATGATCAGTCTATATATATATTTTTATGCAACAAAGGCATGAAAATACATCTACAAATATTTTTCCATTCCAAATTTAGTAGTCTGATTCTTCCTTCGACCAAAATAGAAAATACACAAAACGGAGGGAAAAACCCAAAATTTGTCTCAAAATCTAACCCCACTACTATCTATCTATCCTTAATTTATAGTTTAGAACAGGGGAGGTCTCCCTAAAAACTCGACCACCCCCGTAAACAGTTATGAAACCAACAATCATGAGAAATTACAAGAATAAAGGAAACTGGCCCTAAAGTAATGCATTATGCCATTTTTCCATCATCTTCATCCTCTCTGCTTTCGTGGGCATTGTGAGTGGTTGTGAGTTCTTGAACAATAGATTGGTTTGGAACTTTCATCGCATTGAGCTTCGCCTTCACCACCTCCTTATTCCACCGGTGCTGCACCATCTTCTCGGACTATTTCGGCAGTTGATCATTTCCAATGAAAGTCATAGAATCAATTTTAGCCACCGTAGTTATATCTTCCGGAGTGAAATTACCCTTGGCCCTGATCTTCTCCATGTTAATCCAGAAAGATCTAATTGTATCCTGTGTGCTCAACCTGCAAATTCCCAACTACCAATCATGGTCAGGGTTAACCACCTTGTTATCATTAATTATGCTGCATTGGAGATCCTAGAGTTCATAAACAAAGGTCTTTGCATCAGTGATCACAGACTTGAAGGTAAGCACTCACCAAATTATGGTTTTCTTTAGCATAAAAAGCTGACATTCATCCGCCACCAGCTTAGTTGAGAGTTCTATCAAAAACCTTGTAACTCCATACTCTTCTATTTTGGCAAATAGAGGCAAGATATTCTGCCATTTGTGCTCCTCCTTCTCCCACGGCACAAGCTGATTTTGAACCTCGGCAATAAGACCCTGTATTTAATTGCATAGTCTCCAGGAGTCGGTAATGTACTTCTCGTTGTCCTTGATTATCCCCTCAATCCATTTCTCCATAGCTTCAGCAATACTCTTGGCCCGTTGAACTTGGTTCAATAGCTTTTTATTTTCCGGTGAAGTTGAGTTGAAGTTCTCTATAGCATGAGATATTGGGAGTGCCCCAAGGCAACCAATACTATCAATGAACTGGGCCAAAATGTTTATGTGTCACTTTAGTTCTCTCTTTTCTCACCCATCCTTCTCCAACCTAGTGAGTATTTTCTTTGTCGACACTTGGAAGAAATGGTTGTCTATGTCTCTACTCATGTTTCCCAATTCCACCTTTGTGATCTCAAAATCATCAGGGCTAGCCTCCTTGTTTTCATCCTTGGGTTTATACGAAGCGATTTCAGCAACCCATTTTCTAGTTCCGTCATCATTGTCCATGCAAGCGGCAGTCTTGAACCTCTTCGGCTTTGGATTCTTCTCTGTGTATTTAACAACCATTTCTTGAATCGGAATAGTCATGCGAAGAAAACTCCGTTTTTTGTTCACCGAGGTGGTCAACCACTTAGGAGTTGCACTGGAATGAGTGGTTCCTTCGATCATCTTTGAAGGTGGCGTCATAGCCACAGTCACAGTATGAGAATCCAGGGCACTAGCAACTTCACCATCAAGTCTTCAATTTCAAATATCTGGGCATCGAGCACGATATCTTACACCCCCGTATCCTTTGCCTGATCCATCTTTATTTGAGCGGCACTTCATGACTGGGTATGCCGAGGAGTACAAAAATCCAAAGTTGAATTAGACCTGTGTCTAAGCTGGGGTGACTTGTTATCCTTACCTACATGAACAGGCATAGAATCATTGTTAGAAAGATGCTTTGGTGAAGGTAGAGGATCCTTATTACTTCTTGCAGAATTAGACTTAACACCTGATTTCATTGCTTTCTTATTGGCCACCCATGCCGCGGTCCTTTCCAAAACTCCTTTGGTTCTTAATTGTATATCATCATTCTCTTCCTCATCCCAGTTAATTAGAAGCATTTCAGCTTCTGCATGGGCTAAGTACCCTGGTTTCAATAGCTCTGGATAATACTCTTCGAGCCCCTTAGTATCCAGCTTTATCTGCAAAGAAACAACTTGTTCTTACACTAATCTCATGTTTCCTCTTTTGAATATTTCAAGTTCATCTGTACAATCTTCCTAGAAATCTTCTAGCTGTGGCATGGGAAGATATGGCATTAGACCAAGACTTTGGGAAAATCCTTTATTATCAAAACCTTTCCTTTCAGGATATAGGGAAAAATTGAAATTCCTGAGGTCTGCTCCTATACTCAAAGTGTCAGACATTGAACTACAAGACAACACACCTAATTGGATGGGAAAATGACTTTCCCATTTGTCCCTGGGCTATGTCTTTTTGATTACAGAGGTTAGTTGCCTACATACCTCTGCTAGAACAAAGCAATCTGAACAAAAGTGAGGGAGCTTGAAGGGCTTCTCTTGAAAACTGCCTACCCATATGTAACAGAAGCATGGAAACCGGATATAAAAACTACCAAACCTCTTTATCAAAGTCTATGCATCATCGAAGATTCTTTTATCTTTTATATTCTTCAATTCATGACACAAAGCACCCAGAAAAGCATTGTGCACCCTTTTGAAATCTTGTAAAGCTTTATCCTTTTGTATCATATGATAGAACTCATATACGGGAACATCCTCCTTAGTGAGCTATTTTGGTATTCCAACCAACTCCTTAACACAAGCCAAACAATACAAGAGATATGAAGACATAAAGAAATTCAGTTTGAACTATTTGGCCAAACTCAGTTGTTCTCTCATTGAATCAGCGATCAATTCAGCCCAATCCAAATATTGCTTTCCTTTTAAAACCAATTGCACATAACAATAAATCAAGTCTTCGAAGCTATAAGCTTCAGTGGATCCTCTGGCTCGGTGCAACAAAAGCATTACGTCATGGATGTGCTGCAACATGAGATTCTTATTAGGATTCTTGGGCAACCTACAACCACCTCTTTGAGGAACCTTCAACTAGAATTTTGCTACATTGTTTCGGTATCCAGTTGTGTCTGCGTTGAACTCGGTGATTGTTTGAGCAGGAGAAAAGTTGGAGAACTGGTAATCAGGTATCTTGAAGACTGAGGAAATTACTTCATGATTTATGACAAGAAGGGTTTCACCATTGTCTCTCCTAATGGTTTCAGACATTGGGTCGTATCTAGCAATACATTCCCGAATCAATTCTGGGCAAGGAGTGGCTGGGGGAAAAGTTTCGGCTTCTATGAGACCACTACTCAAAATCTCCATACCAAAAGACTTGTTAATTCCCTTGAACACCCTTTCTTTCAACACCTCAAGGTTTTCCCCTTTTAGTTCAGTATCGGTAACTATGGGTTTAGTGGATACTAGGCTAAATACATTCCCAAACAAATGCAGTGTGGACTTCATAATTTTAAACAATAAGCCTAAATTAGTTACAGAAAAAATATCTATAAGAGAGAAAATGCAAGAAAAAACCACTGGAGAGGACAAGGAAAAGACTCACCTTCACAGTTGAACAATCGGATGACAGCTAGTAGCAAACAAGACTCCTATCCAGGAAAAACAAAGACACAGCAGCGAAGAACAAATGCGGAGTACTAACAATCCTTCATACCTTATTAGTGAAGGTAATGATACGGAAACATTGAATGCAATAATTCCAATTTTCAGTCTAAATGTGTCGAGTTTGTGGATTAGAAATCGCACGCATGCATTGAATGCATAGCGGCATTTTTTAAGTAACCACCAGTTCCCAAAATGATTGCTTACTTAGAAAAACCAATGATTGACGTCACTTAAGACATGGTTCTGCCTCTTCATATTTAGCAATGAATGCACCATCAAATCATTAAAACCTTTGGGACCCACCAACGTCGAACACATATGAACATCCTGAACAGACTTCATGGGTGTTCAAGTAGTTGAAGATGTACGCCACGCTCAAGGAGAATTTTGTCAAGAAAACAAATAATACCAAGTTGCTGACCACTTGTGCTATATTGAACACGTTGAACATGTTTGAACCTCTTGAACTTAGTTCAATGAGTTCAAAACTCGGCGAGTAATAAAGTGACATATCACCGAACAAGAAACTTTTAGAGAGCCACTGCAAGACACTTAAAGAAAACATTAGTATGAAAAACCTCCCTGAACACCTTGGAACCTATGGAACCTAAATGAATCTGTTGAACCTGGTTCAAAATGGTTCAACGTGTTCACAGAGTTCAACCAATTATCTAAACTTGACTTTTATGATTGAAAAAGGAGTTATAGACATATTAAGGACTTGAACCGAGGTATCACTAGAAGGATTAGGACTCCAACTGAAAATCTTAAAGGATGACTTACTCTTATCATGAGGAATAAATGACCCAGTAACATACTGGTACTCAGTTGACTGACAATCAGTTCCTAGAAGGTTGCAACCGGTTCACTTACCGCTTGCACACTGTCGGTTTCCTCAGTTTTCTCAGAGGTTTCATCAACTCTTACATTGATGCTTTCCACAATTCTTTGAGTCTTGTTGTTGAAACACTTGAGAGCTTTTCTCTTGGTGGAATATCCTAGGAATATTCCCTCATCACATTTCCCATCAAATTTGCTCTGGTGTTCACTTCTCTTGATGTAACATTTTCTATCAAACATTCTAAAGTAGCTAACCACAGGTGTCTTATCAGTCCAATACTCATAAGAAGTTTTATCCTTACATTTCTTGATGAGTACCCAGTTCATTGTGTAGACTATAGTGCTTACCACTTCTCTCCAAAAGGTGTGAGAAACTTTTCCTTAAATCAAAATGGTTCTAGCTGCTTCAACCACAGTCCGGTTATTCCTCTCTGCTAGGCCATTCTGCTGTGGAGTCTGGGGGGCAGACAGTTTCCTCTTGATACCAAATTCTTCACAATACTTGTTGAATTCACTGGACACTTGATCCTTTTACCACTTTCCTTCTCCACTAATTCTCTAAAAGCTTTGAACTTCATAAAGGCTTTAGACTTGTCTTTCAAGAATGTGACCCACATCATTCTTGAGTAGTCATCAGTGAGAATCATGAAGTACCTATCACCCTGCATGCTCCTAGTTTTCATAGGACCACACAAATCAGTATGCACAAGATCAAGCAAGTTGTCAGCAGTGAAAGATTTTCCTTTAAAGGTTGAGGAAGACATTTTCCCCAATTGACACTCTCTACACAAGGTATTATCCAGTTTCTTAGCACCGACAACCCTCTAACTGCCTTAATGTTGCTGGCCTTTACAATGTTATCAAAGTTTACATGGTAGAGTCTCCTATGCCATATCCAGCTATCATCAAATTTAGCTAGAAGACATGTACTTATATTTGCATTTAGATGAAATAGGTTACCTTTGGTCTGCATGCCGGTGGCCACCAATTCACCATCTTTTCCTTTGATTCTACAAACTCCATTCTTGAATTCCAGAGTGAGGCCATTATTATTCAGTTGGGCAACACTTAGAAGGTTGTGTCTGAGACCATCAACCCAGTGCACATTGTCATCACTACTCTTTCCATTCAGAGAGATGGACCCTCTGCCTTTGACCATGCATGGTGCATCATTTCCAAAATGAACCACACCACCATCATACTCCTCCAAGGATAGGAACTTGCTCTAGTCACCAATCATATGGTGAGAACAGCCACTGTCAATGATCCACTCATTGGAATTATCAAAGCGGGAGACAAGAGCCTTCTTGTCTGACACATCTTCCTTTACAACAACAAACACAATATCTTCATTCTCTTCATCTTCTGATTCCTCATCCGTGACACCTTCATCAACTGCAACAAAACAGTTTCTCCAATTTCCTCCTTTGAATTTCCTGAATCTTTCCGGTTTATCCTTGTTGTCACTATTAGGACAGTTCATAGCAATATGTCCTCTCTGGTTACACAAAAAACATTTCAAAGGGAGCTTACCTCTGTATTTACTGCTTCCTTTTGGAAATTTCCTGGTAAGAAGAGCTTCAAATTCCATCAGAAACTCCTCATCATCCATTACTCTGCTATGTCTTAGTTCACCACTAGTGCTTGCTTCTTTTCCTTTCTTGGATGGTATAGCAGAAGCTCTAAAAGCTAATTCAGTCTTTTGAACACTACCATCAAAACTATTTAGCTCATAGGCTGTCAACTTTGCTATGATGGAGTCCAAGGATACTTTAGTCTTGTCTATTGATCTTAGCTCCTGAATAGCGGCAACCCTTATTGCATAGACCAGCAATAGGGATCTTAGGACTTTGCTTACCACAGTGGAGTCTTCTATTTTACCACCTGCACTCTTGATATCTCCAACAATGATTTTGATTCTTATTCCATACTGTTGAATGGTCTCACCTTCAACCATCCGCATATCTTCAAACTTCCCTCTCAGGCTTTCTTCCTTGACCTGTTTTACATGTTCATCACCGCCATAGATATTTTCAAGAGCATCCCATACCTCTTTGGGATTTACCTTGTCCTGAACATCAATAAACTCAATGTTAGATAGACTACTAATAAGGGCTTCCATGAATTGCCAATTTTCTTATATCTCTCTCTTTTGATCATCGGTGAGAGTATCGGTAGGGGCAACATAGGGATTCTCAACATAGTTCTAGTGTTGAGCACCCATGCTATTGATGTAAATCTTCATTCTATCTTTCCATATACTGAAATTTTCTTTGTTAAACTTTGGACCTTCCCTCTTCATCATTACAATAGGATCTTTCCCTCAAGTAGTTAAGCTTATAACATAGAGGACCTAGAGGACACTCTGATACCAATTGATAGCTTAATGATGAATGAATAGTACCAAACCGGTACTGAGAGGGGGGGGTGGGGTGAATCAGTATAGGCAAAATATCAACCTTAAACTAGTTTCTCAACTAACACTTATGCACTGACAGACAAATAGCAGCACCGGTCCTTCAACAAAGTTCAACCGACAGAACCTAGTGTAACTAAGACGAGCAAAGACCGATTGACACTTATCTTCTCATATAATCTAGCTCTTCATTCCCATTTCACTCTAATGCATGAACATGCAATCTATCATCAAAGATGTACATATTATAGCAAGATCAACATGCATCACCACTTAATCAAAAAATAATCATAACATCACACATGACACACATATTTTTCACGTGGAAACCCAACTGGGAAAAACCACGGTGGGGATGAATACCCACAAGATTGTTTTTGAACTCTTTGGAAATCCACTCTGTTAGGAGCCTTGTCCGGTTAAAGACAAATACAATAGGTTTCGTGAGGAACCGATCATGTTAGGGATCACCCGGTTAAGGGTTAAACCCTGTTAAGGGTACCTTGTTAGAGGATTTCAAGAAATCAATAGCTAAAGGATATCAATGACTCAGTAGCTTTGAGTTACCTTGTTAGAGTATTTTCAACAAGCCGGTTAAGGCTACCCTGTTAGGGGATTTCACAACTGTTGAAGTAGTTAAAGATCCATAGGTATATCAATGACCTGATAATAGCAATCAATGCTAATGCAGATCCGCTTAAGCTCCTCTTCACCTTCTACACTTACACTCTATAGATACGACTTCTCTCCTCTGGTCTGGCAAGAATCACGTATCTCTTCTCTTAGATACACACATACAACTTTTGCCAACAAAAATTGAAAGAATCACAACATTGACCTTATAGAAAATAGTTAGGTCAGAAGCATGAACCCTAAACCTTAAACCTAATAGGTTAAGGAATTCAAACGGTTCAATCCTGACCGTTGATCATACTATATTGAATGCAACAGTCTTGATCTAATCTCAAGACATTCTCCTTCGTTCATTTTCTACCGATTTCATGGCGGTTGATAACCCATCACACGTTATCACCATTTACAGACTTCACACATTCCCAAGGTAGATAGGAACACTCTTCTTTATGCAATATCCTTCACACACACAAGGCTTACATGGCAACACTATCTGTTCTTTGTTATCATGCTAACTTCATCACATAAAGATCACTAATTAAGTCACACAGGCTTAAGATACTCCAAGCAGAAAGCCTGAAGTGGAAACTACCTACCAACCGGTAGTCATATAATGCTTCCATGTGCCGGTTCCCATGACTACATGTCGGTTCATCTTGACATGCCGGTTCACCTTAAACAAATATACTGCTTACTTTGGCATATATACCAGTTCTCACAAATGTCGGTTCTCTCTTCATATCAGATATTGACATCAATGACAACAAACAATATCATTATATCCTCATACCAATTCACATAATGCCAACATTACTGAAACCTACATGATTACCCTATGCCGATTGATGAAAACATTCGTCTTTCTAATCAATTGTCGATATCGACAATTCCCTTTTTCCTTGATTCTTCATTTTGATTAGAATACAACAATTGAATAAGATCCTGGGCTACCCGGAACTTAGGACCGATGACAAGCATGTAACAACTAATGAGAGTATTGGCCTCAGCACAGAGGGATTGTGCTTCACTAAGGAATCTTAGCACAGGTTTCAGCAAAGGGCAGTACTATTTTACCTTTTCCCAATGAGAAACATACAACTCTGTCAACATGGTAGAAAAATCTTGGGAAACCTACTCCAGAGGTGGAATGCTCAGCAATTGCAAAATTTCATTGTCCTTCGCAACCATCTCCTACTGGAGCCTACTGCATTTGCTTTGTTCAATGGCCACTTGATTCTCCAAAGTGAGGATCTTTGCCTCTCCATCTTGTTGCGACTGTGATGTATCATCTTGTTCATTCCGCAAAAGGGTCTCCATCTCAGAAATGCGCTCACCGGATTTTTCGAGACTAGCCTCTCTTTCTTTTAGCTCTGCTTTGAATTTCATCTTTTCTTTAGACAATGATACTTGAGCCTCACTCAGTTCATGGGCATAACCTTGTTTTAGAAGAATTTTCTCACACAGCTGCATTTGGACCTGAGTAACATCCTTGGAGGCTGCCTTTAATTGTTGTATCTCCGCATCCTTCTCCTGCAATTCTTTTAGAGCCATGTTCCTTATCACCTCTTGGCCTTTTAACTGAGAGCTCACATTGTTGAAGGCCAAATGCAGCTTCCCTTTTTCTGAATTAGCCTGGGCCAGCAGGCTTTGCAGACGATTGATTTTTGAGCTCCAAGCTTTATCTTCCTTTCTTTGTTGGGTGAGGGAATCTCAAAGACTAGCATTGTCCGCTTGGATCTTTTCTAGATGGTGACTCTTCTTGATTAAATCTATGGATATGGGTTTTGAATTCTCCTCCATCATCTCTACTTTGTCATATGTCCTCGCAGTTTGAAGGCTAACACCAATGGTATGTAGTGTGTAATCATTTGGTCTCATCTGAGATTCTGGCTTGTCAAACTTGGGGAAAATATTTGCAAAGTAGAGACAATCATTTTTTTCATTGAAATGTGTCTGCAAATGAGGGCAAGCTGGATGAGAACCTTCCTTTTCCTTTCGCTTGCCCATCTTACCAAGGCGAGCAGTTCTATCATAAGCAACCTGATGCTGGAACTCATCTGGATTATCGATATCCAGACCCGCAAAAGCTGCACCAGGAGGAACTGCAAAAGGGAATTGCAAAATAAGCCCAGCAAAAGCAGTCTGGATGGGATGGGCCAGAGCTGATGGGGAAAATAATGGGATAAAGAGGGAAGGTCTTAACAAAAAAGGGCTTGAGGATGCTATTCCCATAACCTGAGTAGAGGATTCTCCAAAACTTAGCCTATGCGACACAGGGGCTGCTTCTGATATTGGCGAGGGAAAAGCTACAGATATAAAAGCCATGGACAGGAAGGGCAAAGAGGCCTGCGGGAGAACATTTTGGGGATCAACTAGTGTTCCTTCTAGGGCTAAAGTGAGAGTAGTAGGGATCGAGGCTTGCATTGTGGTCATGGGGAAAGCTAAAAAATATCCTAAGCAAGAGATGAGGGAAAAAAGGGACGTACCTGAGCAGTGGAAGACGCTGGCCACTAAAGATCTGAGGATGTTTCTGGGGTTTAAGAGGGAGGGCTCCCTCCTGATGTGCTAGGATGTTTCCTCTTCTTTGGAGGGCTTTCACATGACTGCTTCTCAGACCACCTTTTACCCACCTATGAGAAAGGTCTATGAGCTGCGCTATCCAAAGGAAGGAGAATTTGTGGCTCCAGATCTTTCCTTTCAATATTTATAACCTCTACCTCCTGCCGTGAGACAACCTCAGGAGACAAGTCCCTGCGTGAGGAACTGTCACCTGTCTCATCATCAGATTTATTTACCTTACACCATTCCTTCTCAAAACACTTATCCAAGGGGCATTTCCAATGCTAGCTCTAGGCTGATTCACCTCTTGCTGATAGACCCAAAAATATTCCCTTTTCCTTTTGGGCCAAGCTAAATTCTTCATATTATCCAACAATGTCCAAGGGATAGGCTTCGCGGGGTTGAATTTCTGCAAGGGGGAATAAAACTTTAGCCATGGGGGGCGTCTTAAGACAAGAAAGTCATCAGGGCCCACATACAAGCTCGGGTCATCAACCCAGGGGTTTGTGCGCTCCACCCATGAATTTTGAGGCTCATGCCTAACAACATTATTTCTTTTTCTTAAGCAACCGTCAAGGTTGTAGCTCCAAGAGTCATCAATCGCTACAAAACTGAGCTGCGCCAATTTTGACATCAGGATCGCTTTTGCAATTTTCCTTCTTAATAAAGTGATTGGGCCAATGGCCTTGTTATCTTCAATAATAGAGGTATCATGCTTTCCCGCTCAAATGGCCCCTTCGATCATTACTAACTGCCTTGCGATTTTGAGAGCCAGGGTTCAATCAGTTACGTAAGTAGGCAACTGAAAGGGTTCTTCAGAGAACCCATGCACCCAGATGAAAGAAAAATCAAGGTCCACGAACTAGTCGCAAGGAGGGTGCTCATTTTGCATCCAGTTCATCTGGACCTGGGAGAAACAAACTAATGGCTCATTGGGGATCACTCCAAGGTCTTTGAGCACGGGAGTCATGAAAAGGTCCAAAAACTAATATGAATCATAGGAGGCCAACAAAAGAGGTTTCCAACAAGACACCGACATTATGTTTTCGATTCATCGTAAGTGGTCAATTGCATGAATTGACTGAAGAAAGCCTCATTTTGGTGTAAAATCAGGTGCACCAATACTGAAGAGAATCTGAAGTGTCGCAATTGCTGGAACTCTGATAATTGCTTAATAATGGCCCTAGCAATAGTCATAGAGAAATCAAAGTGAAATAGATCCCTTTGTTTCCTACATTTGAAGAGAAAACCCATCATGGAGGCTGTGATATCCCACTCGTTGTCATGACCACACAGCCATGCCAGGGTAGAAGAGATATCCTTGAGGTCTTCTTACCTTAGATCACTGAAGGACAAAGGGAACTTTGGAAGTCCAGAAGATAGACTTTGATTGAGAGTGCTTTGATAGAATGTCAAAGCATCCCTCCTAGTGCTCTAGAACTCCTCCATTGAGCTTTCTGAGAAAACTTTTGTTGCTTCATAAATCGAGCAGCACATCATCTCCCTAATGGCTTCTAGAGATATTACCAATCTCAGGAGGGAGTCGTTGATAGAGCATGAGGTAGGATCGAAAACCTCCATGCAAGTTGCTATGAGCTCAGGGCAGTATGCGACCATGGGAACCATGCATTGGGGAGAACCACTACTCTAGAAACATACTGCCACAGATTAGGAGTCAGTTCTATGATGAAGCATCTGGGAGCATGCAGCCTCTCTAAGACTCTTAGGTTGCTTATGAACTTTGGGTTCGAAAATATTTTCAAGGAGTCCAGAACAGTAGATGCATTCCGAGTTGTCGTTTTAGCCTTGGTCTTCATTCTTGGATATTCCTTCTTTGGAAGGATGACATGTGTAGAATAGGATAGTTCCCCAAAAACAACAACCCAGAAACCTCCGGGAACAACACTTGTGGATGCAACCTCAAACTCCATTATGGACAGAAAGACTCTTTCTTTTGCTAGAAAAATTCTAAAATCGGGAGAGAAAATTACCTCGTCTTGCTTTTTTTTTTGCTTTTCAAAAATAGATGGATAAGAGGGAAGAGCCTCAAGCCTTAATTGCAAAATGCGATTAGATTTTTGCAAAAGCAAATGTTTAATGGCAAGTACCTGCTTACACGCTCGTCAACTCAAATTACTGCTGCAATAAACTCCCGCAGATGAAGCATGCCATCATTCCCGCTTCCCAAGACTACCTTTGGCTACCCCGTCATTACTCAAGGAGAATCATTTAGGTAAATCTTTTCTTTGATCGAGAGGATCGGCTGATAATAAAGTTCATGCAGGCTAAGACATTCTGGTGGAACTTGGTATTTAAAACACTATGTACCTATACATACACGTGGCTCTTGCTCATATCAACCTCCCTCTCGAGGTAATTGGCAGGACATCGATATTCTAAGAACAAGCCCATTCGCATGATGCAAATTAATGGAGATATGACAGAAAGACTGGGCTTTGGGAAGGCATGCACTTTGAGCATTCGCCATCTCCTACTAAAATTCTACTATAAATATGTCTTTTCAGACATTCTTTTACCACATTGAAAGCTTTAGCGCTGGAGCTTCTGTAGTCATGGATACTCCAGTTAGGCTCGTTAGTGACAAAGCGCAGGTCACTTTATTGGGAAATATCTCTGATCGTAGATTATAGAGGATGACGTGTAGGAAGAATCATTTAATATTAGTCGCCATTAAATGGATACTTAGAGAAGATTGTATTGATAATATAGACTGATACCGAGTGAATACGGACATTTGTTTGCTATTCATAGCCTCTCTGCTGGATTGCGGTTAGTCTGGGTTGCTAGCTTTGCAGCTAACTGAGGCTATCTTTTCCAAGGATTACTTGGGCAAATTGGAGAATGTGGTTGCATACTACATCCCTTTCTGAGGGATTCCCCTGTCATCTGACCTAGAGCAGTTTGTCACACACAACGAGGAGGTAGTTTGGCACCCGCTCATCAGTGGACTGAAAAAGATGACGTTCTCCTCTCATCGGTATTGCATCAAGCTTGCCGCATAATTTCTTTTGCGCATCCATTTGATAGTCCCAGTCCTGGAAGGTATTGACTAGTATATTGGATTCAGGGACTATATCTTCCCAAGGATTCTGATGCCAGATCAACAACCAAACCTGGTTGTTATTTTCATGTCCGGGGAGCTTGAGAGCGCTTCTGACTTAGAGTGGTCGGGAGGAGCAGAAACTTCTGGCACTGATGAGGATGAGACTGAAGAGAGTTATTGAAGATGTGATGAAGTTTTCTCTTCGACTTGAGCAAAACGATTGTAGAAAAGGAGGGGCCAAGAGCCTACTCATTTTGTAATGAAAATACAAAAATGTTTTTAATATAATAGATTTTTCGCTTTTCTCCTTTCTCTATTTTCTCTTCTTTCTCTACTTTCTCTTCTTTCTATTCTTGCTTGCTTGATTCTAGCTGGGAATAAATAAGATAAATAGGAACTAAAAATACAATATATACATTATATACATTTAAAAGGGGATGAAACACCTAATGAAAAGGTTTGAAGTGGAAACCGTTAACTAGGATTAGGAGGGGGTCCCCATTCATTTCTTCTAGCTTGAAAGCATTGAAACCTTTGCAATGTATAATGCGGAAAGGTCCCTCCCACAGGTAGTCTAACTTGGTGTGCTGACCAGGCTTTGCCGCCCTCTCATTATATTTCAATACAAGGTCCCCGAGGCTGAAGACTAGATCAGAGATTTTTTTACTGTCAAACCATCTTTTGATGACTTCCTATCTATCTTAGAGGGTCACGAAGGCTACCTCCCTCGCTTCTTATAGCTCCATAATCTCTACCAATCTTACGGCCATAGGGTCATTTTCAGCCACTTCCATTGATTTTAGTAATTGCAATGCTGGGATCTCTAGCGACATGGGGAAAAGTGCATCCTTTCCATATACCAGCTTATATGGGGAGTTTTTTAGAATCTTCTTGGGTGTTATGCAGTTTGCCCATAATGCGCTTCTCAAATGGTGATGCCATTCCCTCTTGTATTCAAAACCTATCATTTTAAAAAGTCTGATCAAGTTTTTGTTAGTGGACTCGGCAAGTCCATTCCCATGAGGATAGTAGTTAGAAGAGGTTTTGAGATAAATACCTCTGCTGAGGACGAATTGGGTAATTCGTGAGCCTATGAATGCACGCGCATTATTCAATATAATGGTTTTTGGGGGACCGTATCAGCATGCCAGATCCTCTAGGAAATCCAACACCTCACTTTTTGATGAATTCTGTAAAGGAATGACTTTCAACCATCTGGTGAAATAATCAGTAGCAATCAGGATCCACTTATGTCCAGCTGAACTTGGGGGGTTGATCATAATGAAAAAATCAAGGCCCCATTGAGAAAAAGGCTCTTCCACTGACACGGGCTTGAGTGGCATTGCAGCTTTCTTGCTCCTTCCCATGTAATACTAGCACTTTTTGCATCCCCTCACTAAATTATGTGTCTTTGAACATGGATGGCCAAAAATACCCGGCTTGAGTAATCTTGATAGCGATTGTGGGTGCAGAGAAATGGCCTCCCGAGGAGCCGTAGTGTAACTTGTGTAGGATTTTATTAGCTTGGCTCTGGTCTACATAGCGGAGCAGGACTCCATCAAAATTTCTTTTGAAAAGAGTTCCATCTATTAAGCGGAAACCACTATTTTGGATTTTGTAAAATCTCCTCTTAGCCAGGGGGAGATCTTCGGGAAAAATCCCGTTCTTCATGAATTGCTTTCTTTTGTCAATCCACCTATTGTTTGGAACATCAGGCAAAAGGATAACCATTTCCTCTGTGGCTACTTCACCATTATGGGGCTCACACTCTTGAGCTATATATTCATGTAGGCCTCTCTCATGAATGAGCTTTGTTGGCTTGATATCGACTTCATATTCCAGGATCTTGGTGATCCAATTTGCCCTTTTCTCAGTGATGTCACCCTCCATAATGTATTCCCTTACTATGAGATGGGCTACGTACACCATGGTTTTATTACAGGCAATGAAATGCCTAAATTTCTTTAGTCCTTTTACAACAGCTAAGGCCTGCTTCTCGACAAAGTTATATTGGGCCTCATAATCCTTAAGAGTTTTTGAATGGAAACAATGGTATGCTCTCCTCCCTTTAAGGCATCTTTTTGGGTTAAGACCATGGCGATGCCATGTTGACCAGAAAAAACATACATTATGAAGTCCTTTGACATGTCTAGGTTAGACAATATAGGAGCGGAATAGATAGCATTTTCAATTTCATCAAAAGCTTTTTTGGCTTCAGTAGTCCATTTGAAATGCATATCTTTTTTTAACATGAGGGTGATGGGTCTTATTATTCCAGTAAAGTTAGAAATAAAACGACTAACAAAATTGACCTTTCTTAAAAAAGATTGGACTCCCTTTTTGTTGACAGGGAGGGGAAGGTCTTTAATGGCTTTGACTTAGTCTAGGTCAATGGAAACACCCTCTTTTGAAACTATATGCCCAAGTTATTTTCCTTGAGGAACCCCAAAGATACACTTTTTTGGGTTTAAGAAAATCCCAAATTCAAGACATTTTTGGAGGACTAATTCGAGATGGTCAAAATGATCCTCCCGATGCTTAGAAAACACAGTCAGGTCATCTAAGTATATTAAGATGATCTTATTAATTAGTTCTTTGAAAGCTAAATCCATGGCCCTTTGAAAAGTTGCCCCAGCATTTGACAATCCAAAGGGCATCTTTTGGTATGAAAACGTCTCCCACTTAGTGGTGAATGTCATCTTGTGCTGGTCCTCGGATTTCACACTTAACTGGTTATATCCTGAGAAACCGTCACATTGAGAACATTTCTGATCTCGCCACTGTGCTCAGTAATTTCTCCATTGATGGTAGAGGATAGTGGTATTTGAGAGAGCGCTTGATTTAGATCTCAAAAATTCACACAAAGCCAGATATCTCCATTCTTTTTTCTAACAGGCACCAAATTTGACACCCATGTACTGTGTTTTATGGGGTAAATGATCCTTGATTCGATCAGTTTTTTCAACTCCTGAGCCATGAGAGACTCAATTTTTGGGTTAACCGGTCTTTGCTTCTACCTGGACTAGTTTGGCCTCATTAGAAAACTCAATGGTATGCTAGATGATATTAGGATCATATCCTCTTAAATCCTCATAAGACCAAGCCATGCATATTCATCAAATATCGGGCCAACTTCTTTCTATCTTCAGAGGAAACATCTTTCCCTACCTTGAAAACTCTCCCACTACACACTAACATTTTGACGTAATCCTCTTTGTTTGCTATGAGCTTCCGCTTATCTTTTTTGGCATCCTTGTGAACAAACAAGTTCTCTAAAGTGATGAAACCACTAGGGAGCTTGTTAGATCTCAACTGGATGACCTAATTCCTGCTGGCTTCCTTTATCTTAGGATGCAGCTAATCAACAAATTCTCCCATGCTTTGGATAAACAAAGCAATCTGTTCATCTCTCTCGAACACCTTCCAGTGAGTATCATTATCGAGGATAGCCGGGCAGACAACCACGCCAACTACTTGGGAGCTGGTGAGTAAGTTCGTAGCAAGATCAAATTCTGCTTCGATGGTGGCCATTTGGTCCGCTGTGGTATTTAGTTTATGAGGAATGCTTATGATTTTGAAAGCATTGAAACTCTCTATTAGATCTCACACTCTAGTGCGGTAAGACCTCATGCGGACATGCTTGGCATTGGATATCCCTCGAACTTGATGGACCACCAGATCAGAATTGCCAAAGACTTTCAAGTTTTTAATGCTCATCCTTTCCACCATATTCAATCCTGGAATGAGTCCTTCATACTCAGCTTCATTATTTGAGCACGTGAACTACAACTGGAAAGGCTTTAGGATTTTTTCGCCTGAAGGGGTACTGAGACAAACTCCTACTCCAGAGCCCATCTTGTATTTGGTGTCATCGAAGTGTAGGGTCCATAGTGCCGAAGACAACTCCTCTTCAGAGAATGGATCCTTAGTAAGCTTTGGGATGATCTGATTTCCTCAAAATTTCAATAGGTACCCAGGGTGGTGGCATGGTAGTTAGACAAGGGATCTGAATCTATGAACTCATTCAAGAAGGCCTCTTGCTTGGGTGGAGTTTCTCATGTTACTTCTTCATCTTCTAAAAGCTCTACCACCTTTCGTTCATCATTTGATATAGAGGTGTGTGTAGGTTCAAAATTGATCAAGGCCTGGTTGGCTATATGCTCAACATGGAGGGGTTCTGAAAGGATTTTCAGCTTGGCACCACGTTGGGTATGGAGGATGAGATGGGACCAATCTAGGGACATATAGCCTCCTATTTTAGTGATAAAATCTCAAGAAAGACAGAGCCCAAAAACAGGCGAGATATCAATGACCACCACTTCTTGAGACACTGTCACACTCGGACATGCAAACAATGTTAGGGGAAGGTTTTTAATGAGGCCTATCGTCTTAACCCTATTCCCATCAACCTTCATAAGCTCTTTATTGAAAGGGTCATACCTGATGTTTAATACTTCGGCGATTTTATTAGGCATGACGATAGTACTAGCCCCAGAATCTATCATGGAGTTATGCAAAAGTTTATCTCCAACTATAAGGATAAGGTAGAAAGGATTTGGCTTAGGCTTACCTTCTCCTTGGGTAGCAGGGGTGATCCTTCACTTGTTAATACGGCTAGAGAGTGCACTTTACCTGATGTGGGTCGGAGACCCATTCCGTCAGTGTGAAGAGATTGTGGAACTATCGCGCTTGTGTCTTTTTTCTCATGAGGCAACACCTCTCTTAGTTCATTCTTTTGCTCTGGAATACTCAAGAGGTCCCACAAAGAGACATGAGTTGGGGCCTTCTTCAATTATTATACCACGTCTAGCACCTGAGGTGTGAGAACCTTTGGCTTATAAGGGATGAACTCTTTTCTCGAATAGGCAGAGTTAGTGACCGGTTGTTCAGGGGGTCTATCCATGGGCACTACTCTCATACTGTCGGTGCTTTCCCCGGTCAAATGCCTTTTGGAGCAGAGATTGTAATCTGAGTGCACGAGAGGGGTTCCATCCTTCAGGGTGATTGCACTGTTGGTTAGCACAGAATCCTCATCTTCCATCCATGAAAAAAACACATGATCAGGGGCTATCTCTACTTCTTTTTGCAATGACATCCCTTACATCTGAGCAACAAAGGCCGCATTATCCATACTCAAAGATGTATATGCAGACTCATTCGATGTTAGGCTTGAATTTATTTGTTCTGCAAACCTCTACTACAAATTCCCTCTTGGGAAATTCCTTGGAGTCTGAGCATTGTTGCACGAAAAAGACAAAGAGATGGTGTCGTCAGCCACGTTATTTTGGCCCACTGTTAGTTCCCTACCAGTGGTTGGGTAGACAACCTGCAACGAATTGGGGACTGGGACTATTTGGCCATTCGGCTGAGGAGGTTCATCAGCATGATGATTTGTATGTTGGTATGGAGGTCGATTCCCTTGAAAATTTTGCTGAAAAGGGGGCTTGGCGGGAGAGACCTAGGCTCTTTTTAGGTTGACAATCTCATTGGAGAAGGATCTTAGGAGAATCTTCATATCACTAACTTGAGCAGCCAGAGAGGTAGTTTGGGGAGTAGGGAACGAATACATAGACTGTGGAGCAGATGTACTAGGAGTAGCTTCTTCTAAGACTTGAGTGGATATCTCAGAGAATACTAGCATTATAGGGACATCAGCTAGCTTCCCAGCGTTGATAAGGTTATTTTCAGCTTAGACTGCTATGTCAAATGCTTGCGGAAAAGTATTGCCTCCTAAAGATTGAATCATCAATGATATGTCAGAATTGAAATCTTTTAAGTAGAATACACATATCCGCCAGAGGGCGAGCAGACAAAGGTATCCTCTGCCAGGTTCATTGACTCAGATTAAAATCAGTTAGGGCTTCGATCAAAGCCCTCTTTATTGTGATGAGTTGGTGCATCAAGGACGATCTATCGACTTTATCCGAGAATCTCTGAAAGAAATGATCAGCCAACTGATCCCAATCTCCTATAGTGCTAGGACCTAAGGATCTGAACCAATATAAATCTTTTCCATTTAAAGAGGCTACGGGCAATCTTAGAGCCACATTTTGTTCAGTGATACCATGGACAATGCAAATAGTGGCTACATCTTGCAAATGCTCCCCAGGAGTTTTACAATATTCTCCTATGAACTTAGGAATGACCTTAAGAGTAGCTGCAGGCATGGCTCCCCAAACCACAGGTGGAACTGGGGGAATGAGAGGGCTACCATTATCCCAGGTCACAAAATTTCTAGGGGGAACATGTACCATCACAACATGTATGGCTGCAGGAAAACTCTGTGAGGATGAAGCTGTGGTAGAATGAATGGTCACCAGTGCCAGAAAAAGAAGTTGAGGATTTAAAGCTATTTGACTCCTGGTGATAGGCTTATGACTCATAAACTAGCTTAGAGATATATTTGAAGTAAAAGGTCCCACCGGGCGTACCAGAAAAAGAACTCTTGACTCAAAATTTTACCTTGGAAACAAACAACCTTATGGGAAATTGAGTGATGGGAGACCAGTTGTGCGGGTTTCACTGAATGACCCCCAAGATTGAGAAGTCGGCTCTTCCTTATGGGTTTGGAGGAAAGGGAAAAGAAGGAAACTTTTGAAACAATAAAGCTAGACTATTGAGGCGATATGCTAGAGCATTTTTAGAAGACATGAGCATACAAAACCCAAGTACATATGATTTTAAAGCCCATTCAACAATCTACAAGTCTGAATTAGGAACATAACCAAGACAAAATTAAATTTCTTTGCAACATAAGGAAATACTTATCATGCATTTACCAGATAACAAGTGCAAAACATAGTTTAATTAGTAAAATCTTAGATAAATGTATTCCTAGAGCTATTGGAATTCTAATAGAATATCACAGAAAAGACCATCAAAGCATACTCAAAGAAGTATCACAAAGGCCACAGGCATAGTTTAAATAACCTTCTCTAGATAATAGTAATAGTTTTAAAAGGATAAAATTCGTACTAAGAAAACTTAATTGTTCTTCTTAAAAAGTTCCAAACCCCCACTAACAGGGAAAATGTAATCATAAATAGAGCCTGTGGCTTTGGAAAAAGCTCCCAAACATGCCAAAAAGGCATAACCACCCCCGAATAGAAAACCATGCATGTCACCCTGAAGATCACACCTAGCAAAATGACCCCAGGACTTCACTCCCTGCCTGCAATGATCTTCATACTCTCATAAACCGAAAAGATTTCGCTAACTGCAGAGGGGCAAGCTAGGATATCCTTTGAAATAGAAATGCACCTGCCAAAACATGATGATGCCAGGTAACTGTTTGCTTACTATGCTAAAAGGTGGGCCCTGAAAAGAAGCCTAGTCAACGATGTCTTTCCATTTGTCAACGTCACACTACTCCAAAAACCGAACGTCAAATACAGACTGAGGGAGTAACGTTGAGCTGACAATTGTCTTGTATGCCTTACACTGTTGGAAAGTTGAAAAGGCAAAATTAAGCAACCCGATCAAAAACCTTAGTTATGGGCAATTTAATGTGAACAGATAACAAAGACATGGTTTGCAGGTTAAGGAAAGCTTTATATGGACTAAAACAAGCTCCTAGAGCTTAATATGCTAGATTAGACAAATATCTTTTGAAGCTTGGATACACTAAAGGTAATGCTGACAACAATCTATACTACAAAGTGACTAATTATGACATCTTGGTTATTGAAGTTGTTGTTGATGATATAATCTTTGGAAGAGAAGATGGATTGTGTAAAGACTTTTCTAACAAAATGCAACACGAATTTGAAATGTCTATGATTAGGGAGATAAAATTATTTTTAGGATTGCAGATTTCACAGACTGATAAAGGTATATTCCTATGTCAATCTAACTACTTGTAGGAATTACTAAAGAAATTTGGCATGGAAAACTGTAAACCAGTAACCACACCTATGACTACAACTAATAAATTATCTTTGAAGGATGAATCAACACCTGTAAATCTGAGTAGGTACAAGTCTATGATAGGAGGTTTACTGTATTTGACACAAACAAGACCTTATATTATGAATGCAGTATGTATTGTTTCAATATTTCAGAGTAATCCTAAAGAAAATCATGAATCAACAGTGAAAAGGATTTTTCGGTACCTACAAGGAACTACAAATCTTGGTTTATGGTATCCTAGAGATAAAAATTATGATCTATGTGCATACATAGATGCTAATTGGGCAAGAGATGTGGATGGCAGAAAAAGCCACCAACGGAGCATTTTTTCTTGGTAGAAGACTAATTTCATGGTTTAGCAAGAAACAAAGCTATACATGTGTATCAACAACAGAATCAGAATATGTTGCAACAACAAATAATTGTACACAGGTATTGTGGATCAAACAAATGCTGAAGGACATAAAGGTAAAATGCAAGGAACCTATAACTATTTACTGTGATAATATGGCAGCAATTGATATATCAAAAAACCCCATATTTCACTCTAAGACTAAACATGTTTCTATCAAATTCAATTTTCTAAAAGAGAATGTTGAAGCAAAAGAAGTGAAATTGATTTATGTGAATACTAAAGAGCAGATTGCAAATATTTTTACAAATCCTTTGCGTAAGGAGACTTTTGAATATCTTAGAGAGCAACTTGGAGTCCTACCCCTACTGGTAGAGACTTAGACAGTTGATGTTTGTCATCACCCGAAGAATTAATAGAGAAATATTTTATTTCGGCTTTGATGAGGAGAGCTACTTCTCAGGGGGACTAGTTGGCATAATAAGTTGTTATTTTGTATTCGAATCTGGTTTTTGTATTGCTTTGGCATTTGATGTCAAAGGGGGAGAGATATTATGGAAAAAAAAATTTGGGGAGAGATATCTTTGGGGAGAGATTATTCCTAGGGGAGAGACATTATGTATTTTAATTTTTGGTTAATGATCTCTTTGGGAGATTGTTGGTTTTTGGTTTTTGACATTTCTATTTTGACACTTTGATGGTTTTTCCATCTTGTGTTGCTATCAATGACAAAGGGGGAGATTGTTGGTATTTTGGATATGTTGATATGGTTTTCGTCATTGATGTCAACACCTGTCATTACTTGTCAACACTTATCAGCACTTGGAGATCTTTGGTTATGTTCATTGGCAGGTTAGAGACTTATGCACAGTCACTAGTATTTGGTTTACAGGGAGGTTATATTGTTCACCAGCACTTGGAATGACTTGGAGACTACTTGATTATGTTGAAGACATTATTTGATCACTTGGTTTTGGCAATTTGGTTATTTGTTTATTCAGATTTGCATATTTGCTGTTACTAGCAAATGGGTCCAGGATATACAGCGACAAACATATCTATTCCAGATCCGTACGACACATTATGGAGATGATTTATTATTATTGTAATTGTATTGAGCCAACATCATGCATCAGATATCAATTTATTTGTAATTGATTTTATTGTAATATCTTTTAGTGAGATGACCTATTCAATTGATCTTAGGTTATGGTATAAATGTAAGATCTCATTTGTGAGACTGATATGTGATTGGAAAAAGAATTGTAATAGGGTATATGTGAAAATAAGTAGAGCTATACATGTAGAAATCATTTGAAGATTGAAGGAAGGTTTTTTGTGAAGGCAATCATAACTTAACTGGTACTGAATCTAGCAAATGAAGATGCTATTTTAAGCAGTACATTATCATTGGATTTAACCATCCAATTGTAGTCAGTGTGACTCTCATTTTGTGATTGAGTAGTGAGCTCTAGGCAGCTGGCCTTTTTGCATGTGCAAAATCCTTATTGTACACATATACTATCTGCAGTAGTATCATTTGATTGTGCATAAGGCTTCCCACCGTGGTTTTTCCCCTTATAGGGTTTCCATGTACAAATATTTGTGTTGTGTTGTGGATGTTAATGTCTTTCTATTTCATGCATTAATCTTTACCGGTACTGCAATTAACTAATAAACTGTCTACCGACATAAAGTTTGGTTTACCGGTATTAAGAATTAAGTTTTGGTTAAGTTAATTTTGGTTGAATTTATTGGACAACTGATTCACCCCCCCTCCCCCCTCTCAGTAGTCTCTAGGACCTAACACATAGGTTGGTCTTCCCAACCTCTTACAGGCTCTCTAAAAAAGGCAACCCAAAAAGGTAAAAGAAAAATGGGGAAGACCAACTATCACTTAATTGGAAGGTGTCTAACTTAGGAGAAATCCTCAAAAGTTGAATTTCGGCCATCTTGGAAAACTCAACTTTTGAGGTGACTTGACAGTCACATGTGAGTGGACACATGGTTAAAATTGACCTTTACCCATAGGTATAACATATGGACCTTTAAAAATACCCCTAACCTAACCTTACGAGTTATTTTGACCCTCTAGAAACTCACCTAAAGTTTACCTACGGGTCAAACTTGAGTTGACCTTTCTAATGGCTCTCTATCCAAGACTCTCTTGGGACCATACTAAGATATTTTAAAAAATGCATTGGTTATATAAATTCCCTCCAAGGGACATGTCACTACCAACTCACTTCACAACAGAAGTGTCAAGTGACACCATAAAAATACACTATACTTAAATACAAATGGCAAAGTCCCTTTTTGGAATTAACAAATTTAATAATTTCAATTTAAACACACATTCAAGCATCCACATCTACAAATAAAACACATTACACACGAGGTGTTGTCTCTCCAAATAGACAACCCTTGGCTTCACAAACACACATAGTTTTAGCTTGATTCTCCAAATAGTTTCCATGGTCACATGGATTAGTTTTCTTGCACAACTCACTTTGCACATTAGTAATCCCAAATAATTGCATGTAGTATTAATATATGAAAAGGATATAATCCAGACACTTTGCATACAATTGAAGTCATAAAAATCAAATACCAATTATCCAATAAAATCCATATAAAATAATTTACTCAATGGCATCATCATAATCATCATAAAATTCAATAATTCATAAGGCATGCATCCATAATTTCTAACATCATAAATAAATGACATACACCATCTCAATGTTATCCAATCAGTAGATCATATAGAATCTATATTCATAATGCATCAAAATAAAGGATCAATAACAGGTCCAACATGAAAAATAGCTGCAATGCTATGACGACTCTGGGTAGGGCCTCACAACAACACATAATCAATTCATCCATAATGCCAACAATATCTCCTACCTACCCTTGTTTCTTATCGAGCCACATGTCATTTTTATGTGCTCACATATCCATATAGCCTTGCCTATAAAAGCAGGCTCATATTCAGTAAATGTAATGATTGATGATCCAGTTGATCAGTATTTTCATCTTGATAGAATACAGTTTATTCCTATCATCTATTTTATCTCTCTATTATACTTTTCATTGAGCTCTTGATCTTGGAAAAATATCACATGGTATCAAAGCCTAAAGGTTTTCTTTGATTTGTCTTGCAGAGGCATTTTCGGAGGCTTCAATTTTCGGATATGGGGAGGTGCTATTTTTGGGGGCGTCGTACAATGATTTAGACATCATGGTTGCGTCCGGGAGGCCATTTCCATATAAATTGAGTATAAAATCGACCTATTTTGAAGGAAGTCAATTTTGGAGCTTGGAGGAAAATTTTCCCCGATTTGGGCAGTACGGTATGATTTTCCCAAAAAAAATAAATAAATAAAATATATTTTTTATTTTTCTGCGAGAAATTTTTTTCTTTTTTATTTTACCTTTTCGCAGTTTTTTTAATTGGATTGTAAAAGATTTTATTTAAGAAAAAATAAAACAAAAAAAAAATTGTTTTTACGGGGGGTTTTAACCCCTCCCCATCACCGTACCCTGCAATTATTCTCCATAGGGACCGTACCACTGCCACCTCAACCAACCCTCACTTGGTACCTTCGTCACCGCTGCTGTCTCACCACCTCGGTCGCTCTGTCGCATGCTCCCCTCCAAAGCCGGTGTCAACTCCTCAGCCACCTTCTTTGGGTCATCCTTTCGGTCACCAGTACTCCAGCCATTGTGCATGTCTGTGGCCTAAACTCCATGCTTCCTGACGTGTGTTTGCACTGTTGGCAACCTTCCTAGCAATCAGGGCCCGAACTCCAAGCTGCTTGACATAATTTGCCTCCTGGCCCACCACCGCTTCATGCCCCTCCGACGTGGCGCCCTGTACCCTACCAGCTCACATGCCACATCTACAGAACTGTACATCACGTTAGGGCCACATGCCCGTCACATCACCGGTACGGACATTTTTGGGTGCACTGCTAACATCATATTATGTACCATTGATGTCATTTTCTGTATGATCAGAGAAGGGAGCCTCGATTTGGTGACGACCATACGGTCATCAAATTAAATATCATAAAATGCTCATGTCATCATTACAGCAACAATTTTTTAAATTTTTTTTACCTCTTCTCATTGAGCTTTTCAGTTTTGCAGCTCAACTTTGGAAGGCCATGTCTTGCTCCTTTTTTACTGCAATGTTTTTTGATATGGTCTACAATTTCATGCTCTTCGCAGTGGTGGAGGAATTTTCTGATTTTGATGGACGAATTTTTCAAAGTATGCAGATGTTCATGACTGTACCTATCTAATCTCCGATTTTGCAACTTCAAAGGATTCATTTGGGGTCATATTACCTTATTTTTAGGTGCCATTTTTTTTAATGTGCATAATTTTTCATCTACTTTCATAATCTGCCTTTAGTTTGCAGTGATTTTGAGTAGAAATTGTACTTTCATTATTTGGTCATTTTTGGCCTATTAGGTACTTGCATTTTACTTGGATCTCAGTTTAGATCGCTTGTAGTATTTGTTGGAATCTCTTATAGCCTATTTGAGACAGTTGTAAAATTGAAATCAGAAGTCCATCTTTCCTTGTTTGGCAAGTGTCCCATTATATACGCACTAAGTATAAAGTGCCAAATCACCATTTTGGTGGCGGTTTCATGATTGAGTATTTTGGGGGGGTGTCTTGCGCGATTGTGCCTCTCTCTATCTTGTTTTTTTATTTATTTTGGTGCTATGGGTTCTCCTAAATTTCAACTTTTAACTCCTCATAATTATGCTTCATGGATGATTAAGTCTTGGAGTAAACTAATAGAAAAATGACTCATTCATTATGTAAATGGAACTATAACAGCACCACCTGATCCTATGGCTGATCTTAATGCTCAAATTGCTTGGAACTCTTAGAAAGTATGTATCAGATGACCTCATTTTTCACATTGAGAAGTGTACAACAATCAAAGAGGCTTGGGATTTTTTTGAGAAATTGTATGGACAAGTTGATGGGATTAAGAGCTACAAGCTTGATAGTGAATTCACAACTTTGGATCCCAAGGATTTTGATTCAATGCAAGATTATGTCACAAAAGCAATTGAGCTAAGAGAAAAGTAAAGGATTGTGGAATTAACAAAAAGGATGCTTAATTGGTTTATAACTTGTTGAACAAGCTTCCTTCAGAGTATGTAGCCTTTGTATCTAGCTTTCACACCCATAGGTTAGCTCAAGGTTCCTCATACACTTCGCCCTCATTTTATGCATTCACAGAGATGTTGATACTTGAGCAATCTAAGTTGACCAAGATGGGAGTTCTCAAATCTTCAAAGTCACAAGCTTTGGTGGCTAATAAGGGGAATCAAAGCAATCAAGGAAAAGGCAAGAACCAAAAGAAAACTAAGCCTAAACAAGATGGATCACAATCCTCCTCTCCACAACAAGGTGACTCACCTAAGAGGAAATCATACGAGGACAATATTTTTGTGCATATTACAAGAAGTTAGAACATGATGAACATCATTGTTACAAGAAGGATATAGATGACTTGAAGAATCTTCTTGAGAAGAACAAAATCAACCTACCTTCTAGAATGTCTACATTGGCTTCCTCTTCCAAGGAAAAGGATAAAGGAAAGGATCACTCTTTTGGGACAGATAAAGAAAAGGGATGAGCTCTTTGTGCTACTACAAGTTGTTATTCAAGGAGATGAATTATAGATTGAAGGGCTTCTCATCATATGGCATCTTTGCAGTGTATGTTTTCTACATTTGAGCCTTGCCACATACCATATATTTTGATGGGAAATCATACATACATGGATGTGATTGGGAAATGATCTATTTCCATTGGGGATAACTCCTTCAATGATGTGTTGTGTGTACCCTACTTGACAAACAATCTTCTTTCCATCTATCAAATCACATATGGCGCAACTAGGAAAACTATGGAGTTCACACCTGATTGAGTTATCATTAGAGACTTGGAGACTAGAGCTATCATTGCGACTGGGTTAGTTGATCATGCATCTCGGTTGTACTCCTTTTCACACTTTGGTCCTATTGATGAGGTTGATTCTTCCTATGTTGATGATTAAGATTTTGAGAACTTTGGGTACTTGAACTTGGGGATTCTCACATGTGACCCCATTCTTGAGCTTGGAATTTCATCTACTCTTATTGATATCAGATTACCTATTGCACCTGATGATGCACCTAGTGCAATGATTTTTCCTTCTTATGATTCAATGCAGTAGGATATTACTTGTCTTCTAGCTTCAGTTCATTAGGATGACTACTTGATGCACATTGTAGGTTTGTTTGTGGAATCCTACATTGCATATTTGGGAGACATCATTGATGATATTCATCTTCTCTTTGATGAAGATGATCCTTCTTTGATTGTTGCGAGAGAACACTCTGACCCTCTGGTGCATTCTCTAGATGATCATTATTTTGAGGTTGACATGATTGTGGATATTTTTCTACAATAGTTTAAAGAGGTGTCTTTATGTTTTGAGGAGACATGTGAGTCTTTGGATCATGTTCTACATTCATCTCCACTAGATCTTAGAGTGCCTTTTTTAGTAGTGTGGATCAGTTCACCACCTTTGGAGGGGGTAACTTTGAGCATCGACATGGGGACACTTGAGCAATTTTCAGAGATTCCATTCATCATGAGTTTTTTTCCTACATCTTCCCTTCATGATTGGAGAGACTTCATTGATACACCTTTCATTTTGTTTCTTCCCAAGGGGAGGAACATTTTTTGACGTTCGTGGAGTAGTTTCTTCATACATCATCAAGCTTCTATCATTGGTGCAAATTCTACATTGAGGGGGGGCTACCTAGTCTCTCTTCTTCTTCTCTCATATGGGGGGAACTTTTTCCTCACATAGGGTTTTGTCCTTCACGTACTTCTTTGAGAGTTCATTGTATATGGTTTTCATCTCTCTTTGGGGGGAGGGTTTTTTCCATTAGGTTTTTCTCTCTTTCCCCGCTTTGTGAGAGATTTCATTACATTGGTTTGCATACATTTGCATTTGTACATGGGTACCTAGCATGGCCTCGTAGCCGGGACCCATCTTCCATTGCTTAGTTGCATTGTAGACTTAAGTTAAGTCCCTTAAGTTGCACTTAAGGGGGGGTGCTGGTATAATTAATTATTCATGTTGGATATTATTACAGCTTACTTAAGTTTACTTTGGAATATTCATATCATAGTAGTTTGGGTATGATACACTTGGGTGTTTGTGCCACATTGGGATAGTGTGTGTAGGAGAATTTCTACATTTTCTGGTCTTATCTTGTTGTTACCATCCACCTCGTGTGGAATATTATATTGTTTCTCCTACCTAACACACCTATTTCCTACCTACCCTTGTTTCTTATTGAGCCACATGTCATGTTTGTGTGCTCATATATCCATATAGCCTTGCCTATATAAGTAGGATCATATTCATCGTATGTAATGATTGATGATCTAGTTGATCAATATTTTCATCTTGATAGAATATAGTTTATTCCTATCATCTATTTTGTCTCTCTATTGTACTTTTCATTGAGCTCTTGATCTTGGCAAAATCTCATAGATAAAAGCGGGAAAATCAAACCTGATTTCATTAGGGTTTATGAAAAGGGTTTTCACAATGCGACATATTTTCTTGAATATTTTGAAGAAGAGAATGTTAGGATAATTCTTAGCCATGCGCATGGAGAGAATATGTATCTTGGAAGGTTGAATACAATCACGAAAGAAAGCAATTCATGCAGTGACTGGTCTTTGGTAAACCAATGAAGTTCCAAAGCTGAGGAATATTTCAAAAGAGACTGTGATTGCATTAACTCAGACCACCTCTAACAGCAACAACATTAAAGACCCAATAGTTAGACTTGAAACTATGATCATTGGTTATAAGATATTTTATTCCAATGGGATGAACCATGGGCCATCTATTCCTATGCATGCAGCTTACAGGATGATTGCTGAGAATGCAGATTATGACTTATGCGAGGCTACAAGGAGCCAATTGATGTTGAACTTGCAATCAATTAAGAAAGACAGTAGTCAAAAGTTCAAATATGGTCAACTGTTGATTGGTCTATTCTTCTATTTTTAGAACTTCCTACTGGGAATTGGTGACATTCAATGGTTAAAGGACATACTAGTAACAACTCAAATCAAGAACAACATTAAGGCTATAAAGAACACATTTTCTGCTACTGTGAACAAATATTTGAATGAGTTCCAAAAGAAGATGAGAATGAGGTTAAGGCTACCTGAAGATGTGGTGAAACACTTTGCAAAAGACATATGTTTCGCAGTTACCACAAACTTTTATCTTATGGAGGCCGTAGAACCCATGGAAGATGAGATGGAAGAAATGAGTTATGAAGTCAACTATGACTTATTAATCGGATATGACAACAACCTTTTGCCATCTCCCAAGGATAGAAGAAGAAAAGACTAGGAATTTACAAGGAAAGAAATGCACCTGCTGAACCAAGTATTGCCAAAGAGAAGAAGAAGAAGAAGATAGTTGAGCAAGCACCTTAAGTGACCACGGGGTGACAAAAATTGTTCAAGTCAAAAAGGAACCGACACCCAAAGTATATTCTAAGAAGCAAACTACAATGAAGAAGAGAGGTAGGCAACTCATTCTTCAAGAAGAATATGAGGATACCGACATTGAAGAGGAACCAAAGAAGATGAAAGCAACTGGTAAGAAAGCCAAACCAGTAGGAGACACTTCAAAGAAAAGTATTCCTATTGATGCGTTATCTTACAAACCTATGACTGATTTTGAGACATCTATTAAAATATTAGGGAGGAATAGGTTTGATAATGTGAAAGAATGTTTAGATTCATTTTATGATGATCAAAAGCAACAAATTGTTCAAGAGGTAATCAACCACTTGTGTCAATACAATCGGTTACCTCAAGATATTGAAAAGGATATTTCTGATTCTTTGTATTATATTCTTGTAAATAAGTGGAAAATGGTTGTTGAACAAGATCAAGAAATTATTGATAGAATGTTCATTCAATATTTTCCTGAATTACCTAGAGATGAATTATTAGCATTGCTTCACAATTTCAAAGGATAGTTTCATTTTAAGGCAAGAAGACTAAATTTATTGAATGGAAATGTTCAATCTGTTGAAGTTGAAACTCATAAGATAGATAGAAATATTCAAAGGATGCATGAGAAAATAAACTCTCATAAAACTGATCAAACAAAGACTAGAGCTCAACTGGAGTTAGATGAAGAAGAAATTATTACACCAGATATTGTCTATCCTATTAAGCATAAGGATGACACTACTTCTCTACTGGTTATTTTTGTAGATGATACTGATAAAATCAAGGACACTATTGATACAACTGGTAATATCATTGAACACATTATGGAACCTTTATAGTAACCGGTCATTACCATTACACAGGAAGCAGCTGAAGCACCGATCATTGAATCTAGTGTGGATATTCATTCGCCACCAGAAAAAGAACACAAAGTGGTAAATCAACTGCCACCGGTTACAATAGATACACATGAGAAACAAACAAAGGGAGAAATAGAGAAAGAGAAACTTGGAAAAGAGGTTGAACTGAAGGAAACTGAACAATGAAAGGAGGAAGAGAAAGAGAAAACAAAGGAGAAGATAGAAGATGAAAAGGAAAAAGAAAAGGTAAACCAACAAATTGATGATGATGATCACTCAATAGGAATCAAAGGGCCTATAGATTTAGATAATATGAGTGCATCTTAACTCATGGAGATTGCTATAGTAATGCAATCTAGAGCATAAAAGAAAAGATTGAAAGAGCAAACAAAAGAAGCAGAAACATTTTAAACCATCACTGAAATTCTGTCAAGTCTCCTACAAGAAACTGACACTGGGAATCTATCAAATCCAGTTAACAAGCTTGACTAGTTGGTTGTTGATGCTTCTGACCATTTGACGTCCCTTGAAGAAGCTGCTCAAACTTTAGCTGAGAAAAATTGTAGGAGGAAAAGAGGAGAGAAAATAATGAAAGATATTGATACAGGAAAGATTGCCTTATCTTTGAATAAATATCTTTTGAATACTGCTATTGAAACTAGAGGAAGCATACTGGCCTATACATCTAATGTTTCATTTTCCTATCCTGATTTAAAGAAGAGGTGAGCAGGGACAAAACAGGAACTGGAAAGGATATGTACTGCCTACATACCTTTACAGAATTTAGCCTTAGCATTTGGCAAATCAATTGATGATTTGTAAAATCAGTTAGATATCTATGATAATGAACATGCTAAGAGACTATGATCCTTAAAAGAGCTAAAGAACCAATTGAGACCTAAAGTGGACATCTTACAACGGGTATACAAGGATGCATTTCAGGTTTTGGCAACTCCATAAATAAGCACAGTGGATGCAATGGAAGAATTCTCTGCACAAGTTATGACAACCATTGAGATCACTCAAATATTATTGGAAACATGGGATAATTATTTTACTCAGATGAAGATAATTTTCAGTGACATTTTCTTGAAAATTGCAGTGAACACTCCTTGAAAGACTCTTCTATTTTTGTATATGTAGTTTTTGATGTAAATTTTGATATAATATATATATTTTAATTTTCAATTTGGAATTGTTTTCAAAGGGGGAGTAAAAATATGTATGTGTTGTGAAAATTTTGTATGTATTGTTAAGGGGGAGTAGAAATATGTTTGTACAATATTTGTAAGCACACTTCGTTGTAAAGCTGTAAAATTTTCCAAGTGTTGCCATCAATGCCAAAGGGGGAGATTGTTGGGTTGATGATGATTGTAATTTAGTTCAGACAAACCGGTATTGCTCCTAAGTCTTTGTATTGCAAAACCAGTATTATATGTATAGTGAAGTTCAATCAGTTTTGAGGATGTGTAACCGGTATATGTAGGAATGACATGATGCTATATTGGAGATTCAATGAAGATTAACAAAGAAGCAATTAGAGGACAATTGGTCTATGAGGTGAAGGAGATTAACTCTTAATCGATATCAGTGTTCCAAACAATTTCACTGATTGTGTGATGAGTTATCATCGGTCATGATGAATTAGCCCTAATAGATAGATTTGGTGGCAATCTATGATGAGTTATGTTAGATTGTCCAGATACACTGCACCTAGGAAATTGTGATGAAGTTCCTAAGCTGACATGATATCTAATTTCTATATAATGACATTATAATGAACTATTTTTATGGTGCGAGATAGAAGTGTTAAGTTGTTGCGATTTACTGAAGGCATTGCAGTGTATGTCGGTAATGCATTTTTGAGTGAGTAGAAGAGGATCTATTCAAGCAAGATATGCTACTTCTAGATCACACCGCCTGTTTTTTTCTAATCACTACAATAGTCAAATGCCCTAACCGAGTAAGCTCTAACAAGCTTCATTGTATAAATCCTCTAACTAGGTGATCCATTAGTTTGGGTTTGAAATCCTCTACCAAGGTTACTCTTAATAGAGCACTACCTTTAACAGGGTATAGCTCCTAACAGGGCTTCGGGATCTTTAAGAGGATTCGCTCCTAGCAGAGCATTTTTGTAGACCTTAAGCGGTCAGTTACCTATTACTATAGGTAATTAACTTGTGAGTCCCATCTCACCATGGTTTTTCCCAGTTGGTTTTTCCATGTATAAACGCTTGAGTTATGGTGGATGTTTTACTTGTTGTGGAAGCTTTAATATCATTTTGGATTGCATGCATAGTATTTAGTAAGTTGGTTAACTATCTTTATCACTCAGTATTTCAAGCGGTACTAAGAGGGGTGATGAATTACTACTGGCTCAATTCACCTTACCAGTATAACCAATACTCATCCTTTTCACTGGCAACACATCCTCTTGATAATTCATCTTTTCTTCTGGTATGTCTTCATACTATCCTCTTTGTTCTTCTCATCAGGTGTTGTTGTGATTCTTTTAACATTCTGCCTCTTCATAAAAAACAAACAACCAACCTTCATCCTGGTTTGTGCCTTACCGGTTAGGCTTCTTGACCGGTAGATGACACAACTCATGTGTACCGGTAGCCTTCCTTCTGTCTTCTCACTCATATGTGCATTTCCATCATATGTTTTTCTCTTCTTATACTAGTCACCACTTCTTACTTACCAGTGACCTTGCCAAACCAGTTGACATCAATGACAACTTAATGCCAATAATGACAACACCTGAATGCTAGTGCATTCCCCATTGTCATATTCCCACATTCTTTTGCAGAGTATCATCTTATTGTGGGTAGGTTTCCATCGTGGTTTTTCCCTTAACCCAGTTGTCCATGTCAAAATCTTGGTGTTGTGTGTTGTGCTATTTATTTTCTTATCTTTCTTGTTGCTATAGTTTATCAAATTTGAATTTATGGATAAGTTAGTTGATCCAGTGAAAATTGATTCACCCCCATCCCTCTCAGCTTTCCTTCATTGTTGTTTCCAATATCTTACTCTATCTAGTAGACTCAAGGTCAGACATTACACAAGCAATTGGAGTTGTGGCATGATTTCAAGCAACTCGCAAAGAAACACATGTTCAAATAGTAAAAATAATTTTCAAGTACTTGAAAGGGACTTTGGAATTTAGTGTATGATATCCTAGAAGTGAAGGCTTAAGCTAGAATGCAGACACAAGTTCCAATTAGGCAAGTAGTGTAGATGACAAGAAAAGTACAAGTGGCAATGCATTCTTTCTAGGAAATGGCCTTGTTTCATGATTGAGTAAGAAGCAAGTCTCAATTTTCCTATCTACCACTGAAGAAAAGGACATAGTAGCAACCTCATGTTGTACTCAATTACTTTGGATGCATCCAAATTTGAAGGACATGAAAGTCGAGTATGATCACCCAATATCTATATTGTGTGATAACACAAGTGCCATCAACATCTCTAAAAATGATGTGATGCAATCAAGGACAAAACATATCCTCATCAAATATCATTTATTGAGAGAAAAATTTGCAAATTAACAAGTGAAAATAGATTATGTGCCTACCAAAGACCAAGAAGTAGATATATATATAAAACCTCTTCCTAAAAGAAATTTTGAGTTCCTAAGGAAAAAGAAAGGGGTGACACACTACCCTTCGAAGAAGATATCCATTTAAGAATAAATTTTCATTAAAACACCCTTTTCCATTGATGTCAAAGCGGGAGAAAATGGAGTAAGGAGGAGAAATTAGAGAAAGGGGGAATAATGGAGCAAGGAGCATTGTATAAGATTATTATCTTGATGGTGTTGAAGAGTTGCCATCAATGACAAAGGGGGCCATTGTTGAGATGTCGTCATTGATGGTCAAGCAAAAGAGAAGATCACATACAAGTCCAAGATTGTTCAAATGCATCTAAGGAAACCATGTGTTAAAATGTTAAAGATATAATACTATGGTAAATATCCTTATTAGTATTCAAGACTTGAAGCTAAAGTAATTGTAAAGACATCGATTCACTATACATAATGTGCAAAGATTAAAGACAAGTCAACACATAAGGAAAATTAACAAATGGTAATAAACAATATGCAATAAATGATAAATGTGACAATGCAGTAAACTAGAAAATGAGACAAAAATTGAATAAGAAAAATGTCTTATACAAATCGTAGCATATAAAATAAATAACTTATTCAGCAATTGAAAGATCAACAATTTGAGGAAAGAATCAAAGGCTATGATCACTTTTTTTTTGTGAATCAAGCCAAACAATACATAATGCTAATTTATCTTTTTGACACTTCATGAAAGTGGTGTGATTCTCTTAAAAGAAGTTATCACCTAATGATTAAAAATAATAAATAATATGAAGTAACTATAATACAAAAAGTGTGATTCATTATGAAAGTATATAATCTACTTCTAAGGAGGTGAGTACTTATATGAATGAAGGTGTCTCTTGAGAGAAATTGGGAGATATAAACAATAATTGAAAATTGGATGGAGTGGGTAGAGATGTATGTGTGAGAGTATAGATCTGAAAACTCTTCTGATTTGATTTATGTTAGATCTAAGGAAGATTAAGGAGACACAAGGATAGTGAAAAAGGAGAATAAGGTGTGTATTATGAAACAAGAAGATCTGTGAATACCTAATTTGGAGAGAGCCTAGCACAAGTATATCATCTTTAAATAAATAAAAAATAGAAAAGATGTTGTGACATAATTGTGAGAAGTGTTCTAATCTGATTTGTGAAAGGTTTAAAGAAGAAATAAAATCTTCATTCTAACAATTTTAAAAATTATTTCTTGTAGACCAATACCAGACTTGTAGAATAGTTTTAGAGGAAGATTGATAGTATTATTTGTTAACGTTAATTAGTCACCTTGTGAAGGTGTGGATTTGAATGAGGGGTTGGTGCATCTAGCAAGTTGTTACTCAAAAAGTGAATAAGGGGTTAGTGCCTCTACAAAATATAGAAGTTTAATTTATATAAAACAATCTATTTGGAATTTACATACCTACTATGCTCTTGTGTTATTCGGATTTAAGTTGTTAATAAAATTTGAATTTTAGAAAGAGTGTGTTATACTGGTTCAACCCCACCCCCCTCTTAGTATAATAGTGGGCTTAACAGACCCTACCCATGCCAACATCCTTCACAACCAAGGCAACCCCCAAATAAGTAGAGTCCTTACCATCTAAATCATCATTCCCTGCTCCATCTGAATCCTCATCCTCTTTTTTACCCTCCCTTGAATTTGTAACCTCCCCTAAAACCCTAGTGCTTTTCTCATCCACACCTTTAATCTTTGTCCCCATCCTTTAGTTTTTAAATAAATTTTAATTATATGTAAGCCAATATTTTATTTTATAATTATCTATTAATATGTAAACCTTTTTAAATGTAACCTTATGTAATATTTGCATGAGTGTTCAATAAAATGTATTTTCTCATAATAATACATGAACTTCTCACTTGAGCTATGAGAAACAATTTGTACATTTAAATTTCATGGATGACTAGAGGATATATTTTTTATCACATTATGTGTTTCTTGCAAAGGCAAGAATCTAATGCTAAGTGAGAAAGTATTATATACTTTTCTATCACTAAGATCATCTATCACAACTAGAGATGTTGTCATATTTAATTGGATGAAATTTTTCGTTACATTATACTCTTTATTATAATGGCAAGAATCAAATACTAAGAAAGAAAGAATTATAATTCTTGTTTTCTATTATTAGAATCATGTAACACTCTAATTTAGATGATATTGATTGTATACATTTCCAAATACCACCATTGCTAGTTTTAAAATAGTTTTATGGAAGGGTTGAATGTTACTATTTTCTATGTGATAACAATTCCATGAAATAAAGTAAAAAGCTAAATTAAATTATATAAATTAAAAAGAAAAATACAAGATTAAAAAAAGATCCTGATAAATTAGGGGATACAAAGTTAATAAAAAAAATGAATTTGTAAAATAAAAAATTATACAATTTTGAATTGGTTATTGATATAATGGTAAAGTTGTATGGCTCTATATGAATGTGTCAAGGATCAAATGTCGTTGAGTGTAAGAGTCTAACATCATAAATAATGAGATTGCATCATATATAATGAGACTGAGATTGTCAACCCATGATGGACGCGTCTATTCTGGCTGCAAAAAGACAGTATGGCGTGTTAGTCGCGCATTTTACACCTTCGATTTTGCAATTAACGACTACGATTGACTAACCTGTCACTAACGAGTTGTACGAAAAATCTGTTTTGAAGCTAGAATAACTGCGGCCACCCATGACTCCTAATTTTCTTCATATAAAACCCTCAAACAATAAAAATTAATAAATATAATTGTTAATTAGTCGTAGAACCAAAGCCTGACAGTGAATTCTACATTAATTTAAATTGTATGATAGCCAGTGAATCGTACAAATTCATTCATGGAAAAGAAAAGTTGCTTAAGAATCTTGCTGACATCGTCCTTGGTAAATTTCGGCGTGATGTGAGATGAAAAAGAGAAAGGAACAAGCAATTCTGGCGGTGTATAGTTGTCGTGAAAGTTCTCTGGTTGACTAACGTGAGAAAGCAGAGTTGCGTCTCAATCACTCTACCACATTTTTCTTCTTCCCAGAAATGGAGCGATGGATTTTGCGAGTTTAGCGGACCAAATTTCCACACCCTTCTCTGCCCATCAAGGTCTGTCATTTTCAGCCTTGATTCATATCTTTAATAGATACATGCGCATGCAAAATAAAGTCCATATGCTTGTAACGGGCGTTTACAGGTTCGGACTATTCTGAATAGTCGGCCGAATCTTGCGGTGAGTCAGTGCTTTCAATTCTTCTTCCCTGTAAAGCTCAGAATCCCTATTTAGTGATGTGCCCACAAAAAATATGTGCATGGGTATATTCTTGTTCTAATATAGGCAACTTTTTTCAATGTATGGTTGTTTTCTTATTAAGATCTTATATCATGAGTTGGGTGATAGGTATTTTGGTGAAATGCGAGGCTGAATCTAATATCTTTTTACGCATTTCTTGAAAGGTTCAGTTGGGTATTCGCATGGATTTAAAGAGGCCAAAGAAGACGATGCAAAGTTGTCAAACTTATGAAGAATCAGGAAGGCATGGAGAAAACAAGAGCAAACGTCCACGAACAGATGACGATGAAAGAGAAGCCCAGGAATTTTTCGCTTTGGTGGAAAATATCCAAGCACTGAAGAAGCTAATGAATTCTGTTCCTGAAGGAAACAACTGTGCAAATCTTATCAATGGTAGATCACCCTGGAAGCCTGTATTACAGTGGGAAGATTTTTCTAACCTGCCACCTAAGCGCAGCCCTTGTGCTCAGATGGGTATGAGTTGTTTCACACAGGAGGGAATTAGCTGCGGAGTATCCAGAGAAGCAGATAATGAATGTGAGAAATATATGGGTGGGAAGAGTTTTGATCTGAATGAAGAACCCACCTCGGAACAGCCGGTCACCAGGTCATTGAACTTGTTTTCCTAGGGTTTTGAACATTCATGGTGTTTTATCTAAGGAAAGTCATAAATGGTGTGCTTATTACTGCTTCTGTTTCTTTATAGCCGGTCATCAAGGCATTGAATTTGTTATCTTGAGGTTTTGAACATACGTGGTGCTTTATCTAAGGTATAACAAAAGTCATATATGGTATGCGTATCGTTGCTTTCTTGTTCTTTATAGCAATGCGTAGGGCAAAATGTAATTTGGGTTTCAACTTGTGTGAAATATAGAACTTCCATAAGTGGCTTAAATTTCCTATATATATATATATTGCTTTCGGTTCTTTATAGCAATGCGTAGGACAAATTGCTAATTAGGTTTTAAACTTGTGTGAAATATAGAACTTCCTCCAGTCGCTTAAATTTCTTAGTCAGACATATGTGCAGGATGGTGTTTATAAGCTATAAGCTTTTGGAACATTGTAGCTATGGTTAGACATTTAGAAATAATTATTAGCTATGTAGTTAGTTACTGAGGCGTCAAGAAAGGAAGCATTTCAGTATTTTTGTTCTCCTTCGATTTGTGGGAAAAAAATGATCCGGGAGCTAGTCAAATATCATACTAATGTAATTGATTAATATGTACATATGACGTACTTGAGCGTCGCCATATCCGGAGGCTTAAAGGGTGTTTTTCAACGAACATTGCTATTTACTCAATAAAGATGGAATTGATATATATAATTTTTAAACCATACATAGTTAAAGTGCAGGGCGGTTATTTGACAATTTGACCATATATCGTTGTAACAGTTGTAAAATTGTAATTGATTTCGGCCCGTCTTAGCGACAAGTCACCGTACCTCGTTTAATAAAGCAAAGATGAGTCTATTTTTAATTGCATATCACTAGCTAATGTTTTTAAGTACTTATATAGGTATATTCGTTGGTTCATGTAGAGATAAACTAGTAAACAGTATGGCGATATTATAAATATATCTAGGTCTTATATTCGTTAAAATGGTCAAACAGACTATCCCCTTAAACGATAAGATCTTCTTAATTACTTGATATTTGAAATTTTCGTTTCTATACAACATTAAAGTGTGATTTACTTTATTTTATTATTTTTATTGTCATATTGTATTCAAAGGAGTTTTGTCAAAATAGTTCATATGATGAGTTATTTATTGAGAGGGGTTAGATAAATGATTAGGGTCGATTATTTTAGAATCTATTCATGTGTGTTCAAAACATTTTATGTTTGGCTCTATGTTTACTCACATTTGATAATCAATGATAAAATAAAAGTAATTTTTATATTTTCCATAATCTTACAATGCTTCATCTTGTCATGTTCCCTACCTATTAATCATATTTCAATGCCGTAAAAACATTTGAACCATTCAAGTGTTGAAGCTAAAATGGTCATTTCCTTAAGTTTGATGGTTTGTCAATGTTCCAATCTATTAGGGCTTCTCATACAATTATACCTTCCTAACAATCCTACGTACCCAATTACCCCTTTGTTAAAAGTTTCCTATGTGTTTTCTGTTGATTTTAAGGTTTATTGAGTTTCATGACCATATTGGTGCCGATAATCTAGATAAAATTGTAAGGTAATAGATTCTATAAGTTTGTCAAATTTTTCATGCTTTCCATTCTAGTCATCCAAGTTTTGAAATTCATTCTCTGATATATTTTTTAATTAAATGAGTGTTATATTTCATCCCTTGTTTATATCACTTATATTGTACCATTGATATCTAAACCACAATAGTTTGTTGAAGTTAATGTGTCTTTTATAGGAATTCAAACTTTATCACTCTATTCTCTTATTCGAAGTATAACTCTAATGACCTAAAACTTTATAGTCAAATTTTTTTGTCTATCAACCCAATGTATCAAGCAACCCTTGGATGTCACAACACTTGCATAGTTTGTCTACATTTATAAGGTCCACCCAGTCATCCTTTAGGATTTCCCAACATTAATTACCCCCTCCCTATATGCTCCATTTTCTTGATCCTCAACCAATCTGAAAGATATGCCTAATTATTTTGAAGGTATACACTTGGTTTTCCTTGTATAATATCTCATTCAACTTTGAAACATAAATGTTGATGACATTATGATGTTATCATTCTTCTATTGTGGAGTTTTTAATTGATCCATCCTTGCTAATAATATATTTTCTGTGGATTTCACTATTGAGTCATACCCACTAATGTTTATTTTTCACACCCTAAAGTTTCCTAAATGTTTTGGACCAAAACATGAGACCATAAGTTTTTTAAGTACATTTTCCACCCTTCCATAAAGTTTAACTCTTGCTTCACTATCTTCTCTAATATCTTTTAATTTTTTACTTTGAAGAATTGCATACCTAGGTAATTGCCATAAGGTCATCCCAATACCATAACCATGATAGCCTAAAAACATTTTCTTAATGAAATTTACAAGTACAACTCCTGCACCTATTCCCTACACACAAAAGGATATGAGATAAGTTGGGAATAGGGGTTTGCCTTAGGTCAAACCCTGGTTTTGAAATTAACAATGAAATTGAAATGATAAATGTAGTGAAAGACCATGATAAACTACTTTCTTTTTTAGGGAAATATACCTTGATGAAGTTTTGTTTGACCTTCACACAAAAGTTTTAGGATTTCATGTAGAATGCCCTCATAAAATATTGATCATGGATGTCATCTTCAATACTTGAACTTGACTTCACTTCTGCTCCAATGCTTAATGAATGACAAATTGCTTGTTTACTTGAATTGAATTTTTTCAAACTATAATTGATATCATAGAAGATGTTAGGCTTCAAATGAGAGTGGTATATATCCTTTTATGCTTGACTGCCCAAAAATAGATTAAATTTTTAGAGTAGGCCAACATGAGATCCATTTTCCTACTAATTTGAGATGACTATTGTAGGGCCCAAATTTAGGTCTTGATTAGGAAGACCAAGGTGCACAACACCCTAGTCTTAAAAAATTAGGACTCAACATGAGGGAGAGAAAGAGAAAATGATGAAAATGTAAGTCTGATAGTGGCTGTGAGAAAAATCAACATGATTATGAAGAATTTGAAGCCGAAACACTAAAGTGAGGTCTTGGTGAGGATGAAATTGTAAATGCATACAATTTATGATGCTAGATTTAGCCCCCACTTTAGCAGGAGTATGAGAGTAAGCATACTCATAGTAAAGTACACAGTTGTATTGAAAAATTTCACCAAGATATCAAAGAGAAAAGACATGCTAAGCCACTATGGACTTTAGGATCTTACTACTCTAATATTGGGATAAAAGGGACAACATATGAAAGAGAAAGAGAGAGCATGACTACACTATCTTAGAAAGATTTGCTTACTATGAGTCTTGAAAAATAAAAATACCAAATTAGAAATAAAGAGGCTTAGTTTACAAAGTAACTTGAGTATCAAAAACATGTCATGGTGTGTGCATAAAGTGTAACATTGAGTGAAGTGTATACCCCCACATTAAAGCAATTACAAATGCCTTTTTAGGAGCAATTGCTTTAGGGTAGAATATATCCACAATGAGATTCCCCCAAGAAAAGAAAAATGAAAGGATAATGGTCACAAAACATATAGAAAAAAAATACATAAGGGATCTACTAACTATGAGGTCAGTAATATACTCTTGTGATGCATAATTTATATCAAGAATATTTGTATTGAATTGACCTCATCCCTAAAAGGTATTGAACCAACAAACACAATGGAAGAAGAGAACAAGTGTCTTTTTGAGTAAACATAGAAGAGACCAAAAAGAGATCTCAATGCTTTACATCATCCCCAAGTAAACAACACAATGAACGACATATAGAAGAAAGGTAATATAAGTAGAAGAATGTGACCATAGATTAGGCCTCTTTATTACCTTGCACCAATGGAGTAACAAGGGTCATCCAAAGAGAACCTAACATAACATGAAAAAATATCAAGCAATACATCACATGGGAAACACAGTGAGGACAATCAAACACACAAGAGAGAATCTACGACATGAATGAAGCTACTCAAGAAAACCATTCACCTCCCAATCTTGTTGAATATTATTTAGGTATGGTGGACAAGTGTTGGTATTATGGATGACTTCGTCATGTGTTGCATTAGTTTTGCCATTGATGTCAACACTTATCTTTTTAGAGGTCTACATTATTGATTTGGCACTATGGTTATATTGGTTTATTGTTGAACCAGCACATTGTGTTTACTGGCATGGTTAGTGGCTTATGCATAGTCACCGGTATATGCTTCACCAACAGGTTATCTTATTCACTGGCAGTGATGATAACTTGTTATCATCTGGAGATCATTTGGTTATGTAGAAGACATGGATTGGATGTTTGGATTTGGTGTTTTTCTTATTGATCTAATCGAGTTCACATATTTGCCTTTACCGGTAGATAAGTCTAGGTTATGGATCGGTACATGATATCTATTCAAGATCAGCACGACACATTTTGGAAATGGTTTAATGATTGGATAATGTGTAAATGTATTGAGCTGACATATTGTATCACATCAAGACTATTGGCATTCTACACTCTGTTGAATAAATTGATGAATTGATCAGTGAAGCAAATAGATTAGTTTTTGCAAGAGGACACCTACATGTGAGCTTAATGGCTGGCAGGGTTAATGAAATTTCACAAGAAACAACTAACAAGTGGAATATTTTCTTTGTTGAGAAGGAAAAAATAGGAAGAGCTGAACAGACCAAAGAAAACCTTCAAAGTTTATCAAAAGGATAGAGACAAGGGGAAAGGTAAAGTAGGTGGATTACTAGACATTAAAGTAACTGATAACCTACCACCACCTTCAGTTACTCCATCAGTACAAATTGATAGTACATTGGCTACTGAGAATGTGGATACACCACATGAGGATACCAACCCTCAGTGAGAAATTTTGTACACTATGAATATTGACACTCAAGAAGTAAACATTGTAGTTGATAAGGAAAACATAGAGGAAAAGAAAAATGATATTGCTACTAAGCAACTGGTAGATAATATTGAGGTTAAGACACAAGAAGAGAAAGCTGAGCAAACATTGGACAGTGGAATGGTTAATGGTAATGTAGATGCTGACACAATAAAACCGAAAGAGATACCAACACTGGATAACACAGAGATACCGGTAGCAGATAGTACAGAAAAACAAACTGAGAAACCGATAGATTCACAGGTACACATTGAGGTAGTGAAATCGACAATCATAGAGAAACCAAAACTATTGCTAGTGGAAATCCAGACACAGACTAACCCACCAGAGGTTGTTTTAGGAAAACTAGCTACTCCCACCGGAAGCACAAAAATTGTAAAGGTAGTTGGCCAAACATCTGGTACTTCACTAACAGAATTTAGACCTACTAATGTGACTAGAGTACTTTTGGATTCAATAAAGAAAATAACATATTGTAATGAATTGGCCTATAAGGCAATTGAGGACACAATTCCTATTCTTAAGTTGAGTGTACCCAAATACAATTTAGAGAATGTAAAGGATTCTTTAGGTCAGTTAGACACATTGTCTAAATATATTACTAGTAATATACTGATAGTTGATCAAATAAATGAGGAAACATTCAAGGAGAAAATGGAAAATGGAAAATGAAAATTCTTTGAGGAAACAATAAACAAGTGCACGAAACACATCAATACACTTTTACAGGCACTGAATAAAAAAATTTTGTAGTATAAAGAACTGTACAGAGATGCTTGCAAGACAAATATATTGATAGTTGACATTGATAAGGAAATAAGCAAAGTTCAAAAAGAGATAAATAATATAGCTAATAATATCATTGGTTCATCTGAACCTATATCATTTATTGAACAAGAAATTGTTGGATTTGAGGAAAAACTAGAGAAGTTAGAGAAAGAGAAGGAAATGTTAAAGGGAAAAGCCAAAGAGCTTAAGTGCAAACTAAGTCCTAAGTTAGATAACCTTATCTCTCTAAGGAAAGAAATCTCTGAGGTATTAATACAAGGACAAAAGATACTGGAAGAACAAATGCATCATCTCACCGATACAATTTAGAGAACTGAGGCAGTCATGAAGGACAATAACAAGTTTATACGGAGTCTAAACTTGGTATTAGCAAACGTATTCCAGATTGTAACCAACTAGTTACAAAGTTCAAGTTGAAATTTTACACTCATTTGACAATTTTTGACAACCTTTGGCATTGATGTCAATGGGGGAGTAGTGGACAGAGAAAAATGGTAATCAAAGGAGATCATTTGCTCATGGGGAGCACACATTTTTGGTAAAATTTTGGACTTCATTTTTGTGTAAAATTTTTGGATTTTTCTCATGAGTGTTGCCATCAATGCCAAAGGGGGAGATTGTTGGCATTCTACACTCTAGTGAGAAATGATGGTGTTGTCATTAATGGCAACTTACCGACAACCTGCGATCAGCCACCGAGCATTCATTTGGTAAATCATCGGTAGGCACCGACACTGGCAGACCCTTCACCGACAGCGGCAAGAATGTATACCGACACCCCAGTTGACACAATTTTGTTTATTGTATTTAATTGTAAATATCTTTTTGTAAAGCCGACATGGCATATTGTAATAAGACTCGTATATGTATAAGATCTTGTAAATCATTTTGGTACTGAAATAAATAGGATGGACACATGGATAATGTAGAAGTGATGAGCGAATATTAAGGTAGATTTTGTATAAGGGTTTATGGTTATAGTATGAGCTTAAACCGGTACTGAACCTAGCATAGAAAATGCTGAATTATAGCAGTACATTATATTGGATTCTCATAATCCATTTTGTAAGTCAGTGAGACTTCCTTTTGTAATTGAGTAGTGAGCTCTAGGCAATTGGCCTTCCTACATGTGTAGGCCCCTCTTGTAAGTAATATCCATTCATTGGCTAGTGAGTGAATATTGTGGGTCACAAATCCCACCGAGGTTTTTCCGACACTGGGTTTCCTCATTAAACATCTTGTGTTATGGTGTGCTTTCTATATTGTCTTTACTGCATTAATTCTTGTTTACCGGTGCACTATAATTAATAAGGTTAAATATTCTGTTAACCGGTTAGATACTGATTCACCTCCCCTCTCAATATCTTTGGGACTATCATTAATCCTAACAAAGACTTATTTGTAATTGATTTAATTGTAATATCTTTAGTGCACCAACCTTAACATTTGGTCTCAGGTTTTGTATAAATAATTATAATATCTTATTGAAGATCATCATTATGAGTGTATGAATATTGAAGATCATTGAAGAGAAAAAATAACCAAATCCTATGCAAATCACGCAAACATTATCTGAAGGTTGAAGGAAGGTTATGAAGGTGTTTGGCACTCATGGTCAAAGCTTAAATTGGTACTAAATCCAACATTGCAGATGCTATTCTGAAGTAGTACATTATTATTGGATTTAACCATCTAATTGTAGTCAGTGTGACTCCTATTTTCTGATTGAGCAGTGAACTCTAGGCAGTTGGCCTTTCTGCATGTGCAAACCCCATTTGTATAGAATTACTATCTGCAATAGTATCATCCGTTTGTGGGTAAGGTTTCCTACCATGGTTTTTTCCCTTACCGGGTTTCCACATCAAAATCTTTGTGTCATGTATTGTGGATGTTGTTTCTCTTTCTATTTCATTTATTAAGTTATATCGGTATTGTTATAATTGTTATTCTATTTCACCAACATTAAGTTTGTTTTACTGGAGATAAGTTTCAAGATGGATTAATTGGTTTTGAGTTGTAATTCATTGACAACTGGTTTGCAACTAATTCACCCCCCTCTCAGTTGTCCTTCTCAGTTCCTAACAATTGGTATCAGAGTTAAGTCCTCTTTTTGCATAAGCCTAACAGCTTGAGGAGATCCTATGGCAACAAATATTTTCAGGAAGGACAGTCTGAAACTTGAATGAACTAACTATGGTATATGAAAGATCAAAATGGAAACACATCTAAACTACATTGGAAGAGATATATGGGATGTTAAAAATAATGGCTATGTTGGTCCTACTCCGAATCAACCTCATCCACCGACATTGGAAAAAGAATTGGAGAATGATTGCAAAGCAAGGGAACCACTTTTGAGCTCATTATCAGATCAACAAAACATGGGATTATCAGATCGATCTACTGCTAAAGCTATTTGGGATAAATTGGAAACATTGAATGAAGGAGATATCACTATCAAAATTGCAAATTTGGAATGTTACCGAGTCAGGTATGAAAATTTAAAAATGGAAGAAGATGAAAGAATTTATGCATTTATGGAAAGAGTTAATGAAATTGTTTTAGGAATACAATGTTGTGGAGGATCCTTAAGTGATGATGAAATTGTGTCTAAAGTTTTAAGAGCTTTTCCACTGGCTTACAAAATGAAAGTAACTTATATTAATGAGTTGAGAACAATGTCTTATACATCAGTTTCTAGAGATAGTTTGGTTGGAAAAATTTCTGCATTTGAGCTTGAAGAGTTTGGTCTTGTTGCTATAGTCAAAATTGATATAACTTTCAAAGCATCATCATCATTATCATCATCATCATCATCATCATCATCATCATCATCATCATCATCATCATCATCATCATCATCATCATCATCATCAGACAAAACTGATTGGAAAACACTTTATGCAAAACAAATTGAAGATATGAGAAGAGAAAGTGAAGAACTTGAAGAACTTGAAGCACTATTTGCAAGGAAGATACCTAAAGGTCCAACAGGAAATAAGTATGAAGGTAAAGCACCTTTCAAATGTTTTAATTCCAATAAAGTTAGTCATATGGCTTCTAGGTGTCCTGATAGACATGCAAGACTAAGGGAGGAAGCAAAAAGAACATATAATACTAACCCTAAATATCAGAGATACAAATTTAAGAAAAACAGAGATAAGTCATGTTACTATGCAGATGAAGGTGTTATACATGACTCAGATGAAGATCCAACAAATAGTTGATGGGCTTTTGTTGCAATAAAAGAAGATCAACTGGATCCTATTGTCAAATCGATAGAGCAGGAACTAGCAACAAAAATTGAATAAAAGGATGAATGGATTATAGATAGTGGATGCTCACATCATATGACTCGTGATAAAAGAAAATTCTTATCATTACAAGAAATTCATGGAGGTCTAGTAAGATTTGGAGATGACAAAGCTTGTTTAATCAAAGGAAGAGGCACTATATATTTGGATGGTAAGAACAATACTGACAATGTTTATTATGTAAAAGGTTTGAAGCATAATATTTTGAGTGTTGGTCAGTTAGTGGAAAAAGGATTTTGATTACAATTCAAGAATGGAAAATGCAAAATCCTGAACAATACTGGATTGGAGATTGCAACCAGTAATCAAAATAAAGGTAATTGTTACGTCCCAGAGACAACTGAGAGGGGGGGGTGAATCAGTTGTCAAATAAATTCAAACCAAAAACAACTTAACCAACTTAATGGTTAATACCGGCAAACTACTTCAATATGTCAGTAGACAGTTTTAACAGTTAATTGCTATACCCGTAAGGATTAGTGCATGAAACTTAAACACAAAGTCATCCACAACACATAACACCAATATTTGTATGTGGAAACCCTGTAAGGGGAAAAAACATGGTGGGAAACCTTACCCACAATCAGATGATACTACTACAGATAATAAGTGTACATAAATGGGGTCTGCACATGCAGAAAGGCTAAGCGCCTAGAGCTCACTGCTCAATCACAAAATGGGAGTCACACTGACTATAGTTGGATGGTTAGATCCAATAAGAATGTACTACACAAAATACAATCTTAATATGCTAGATTCAGTACCAGTGTAGTTTTGATTGTCTTCACAAAAACCCTTCCTTCAATCTTCAAATGATGTCTGCATGTATAGCTCTGCTTATTCTTGCTTTTCACATCTGATCTTACAAATAAAATCTTACATTTATTCCATAACCTAAGACCAATTTTAGTAGGTTGGCTCTACAAGATATTACAATAATTTTTTTTTACAAACAATACAATATCTGATGCAATAACCAATTGAACATGTCGGCTTAATGAATTTACAATAATAATTAATCATCTCCATAGCATGCCATACTGATCTGGAAAAGATAAACCTACTGGTGTAACCCTGGACCTATTATTTTCCATATCATTCCAAGTGTCGGTGATCATTATATCTTGTTGGTGTACCAGATACCAGTGATTGTGCATGAGTCACTTGCTTGCCGGTGAATGTTGCTAATTCTCCAAAGTGCTAGAGTTTTAGTAGGTGTTGACATCAATGACAAAACCATACTAAAATACCAACAATATCCCCCTTTGGCATTGATGGCAACACAAGATGGAAAAACCATCAAAGTTCCAAAATAGAAATGCCAAATACCAGAAACCAACAATCTTCAAAAAGAGATCATAATCAGAAATCAAAATACAGATACAGAGAGTAATAATCTCTCCTAAACAACAATCTCTCCCCCTAGGAGCAACATGAGTTTTCCTTGTGTTTTTCAAAGTTTTTCCATACCAATCTCTCCCTCTTTGACATCAAATGCCAAAGTTACAATAAAAACCAAGTTCATATACAAAATACCAGTCAATTCAATATACCAACTACTCCCCCTGAGAAGTAGCTACCCATCAAAGACCGGAATAAAAGATTTCTCTATTAATTATGTCGGTTGATGTCAATCATGAACTGTCTAAGTCTCTACCAGTGGTGGTATGACTCCAAGCTGATCTTTGAGATATTCAAAAGTCTCCTTAGGCAAAGGTTTAGTGAAAATATATGCAATCTGCTCTTTAGTATTCACATAAACCAGTTTTATCTCCTTTGCTTCAATATTTTCCCTTAGAAAATTTAGTTTGATAGAAACATGTTTGGTTTTAGAATGTAATACCGGATTCTTAGATATATCAATTGTTGCAGTGTTATCACAATAGATAGTAATAGGTTCCTTGCATTTTACCTTTATGTCTTTCAACATTTGCTTAAGCCATAGTACCTGTGTACAGTTAGTTGCTGCTGCAACATATTCTGATTCTGCTGTTGATAAAGATGTACAACTTTGTTTCTTACTCAACCAATAAACTAATCTGTTTCCAAGAAAGAATGCTCCACCAATGGTGCTTTCTCTATCATCCACATCTCCTACCCAATTTGCATCTGTGTATGCACATTATTCAAAGTTTTCATCCCTGGGGTACCATAATCCAAGATTTATAGTGCCTTCTAAGTACCAAAAAATCCTTTTTACTACTGATTCATGATTTTCTCTAAGATTACTTTGAAATCTTGAAAAAATACATACTGCATTCATAATATCAGGTCTAGTTTGTGTCAGATATAGTAAACCTCCTATCATAGATTTGTATCTAGTTGGATTAACAGGTGTAGATTCATCCCTTTGTGATAATTTGTCATTTGTTGTCATAGGTGTGTTTACCGGTTTAGATTTTTTCATCCCAAATTTCTTTAGTAACTCTTTTAAGTACTTGGATTGACTCAAGAATATACCTTTATCAGTCTATGAAATCTGCAATCCTAAAAGGAATTTTATTTCTCTAATCCTAGACATTTCAAATTCTTGCTGCATTTTAATAGAAAATTCTTCTACATAATCCATCTTCTCCTCCAAAGATTATATCATCAACAAATACTTCTATAATCAGGATGTCATCATTAGTTACTTTATAATATAAATTGTTGTCTGCATTTCCTTTAGTAAAACCAATCTTTAAAAGATACTTATCCAATCTTGCATACCAAGCTCTTGGAGCTTGTTTTAATCCATACAAAGCTTTTCTTAACCTACAAACCATATCAGTGTCATTTGTCAAAGAAAATCCATCAGGTTGTTCAATGTACACTTCCTCTTCAAGATCTCCATTCAAAAATGGACATTTAATATCCATTTGATAAACTTTATAGTTCTTGTGTGTTGCAAAAGCCAAAAATAATCTGACTACCTCAATTCTAGCTACCGGTGCAAAGGTTTCATTGTAATCAACTCCTTCCTTCTGAGAATATCCCTTACACACTAGTCTTGCTTTATTTCTGACAACCTTACTATCTTCATTAAGTTTGTTTCTAAATACCCATTTGGTTCCAATTACATTTTTATCTTTAGGTCGGGGAACTAATGTCCAAGTGTTATTTTTCTCAATTTGTTCTAATTCTTCTTCCATAGCTTTAATCCAAAATTTATCTTCACATGCCTCATTAACAGATGATGGTTCAATTTGAGAAATAGGACACACCTCTTCATTTGTCAATCTTCCTCTTGTCATAACTCCTTTAAACTTGTTTCCAATTATCTAATCTTCAGAATGATTTAGTCTTACATACCGAGGTATCTTTGTTTGTTTTTGTTCCTCAGTTACTGTGGAATCCTCAGATGATATCGGGTTAACTAGATCTTCATTTTGTACCAGTGGATTCAATGTAGGTTCATTTGTCAAAATTTCTGTTGCCAGTTCAGAGTCTATATACCTTGAAGTTCCTCTGAATTGTTCATCATTTTTTACATTTGTACTTTAAACAATTTTCTGCAATCTTTTGTTAAAACATCTATATGCCTTGCTCTTAGATGAATAACGAAGAAATATTCCTTCATCACTTCTAGGATCAAATTTTCCAATATACTCATCTCTTTTGATATAATATTTACTTCCAAAAATTCTAAAATACTTAGGAGTAGGAGTATTACCAAACCATAGTTCATGAGGGGTCTTACCGGTTTCACCTTTGATGTGAACTTTGTTGAATGTATAGACCATTGTACTGACTTCCTTTCTACAATATACATGTGGTAGGTTTGCTTCTAATAACATACTTCTTGCTGCATCCAAGATAGTTCTGTTTTTCCTTTCAACAACTCCATTTTGTTGTGGTGTCTGAGGTGCTGATAGCTATCTTTTGATTCCATTCACTTCATAAAATGTATTAAATTCCTTAGATGTAAATTCACCTCCTTGATCTGATCTTAGATATTTGATTTTCTTGCTGGTTTCATTTTCTACCATTGCTTTGAACAGTTTGAACTTTCCAAGTGCTTCCGTTTCTCTCTGAGAAAAGTAACCCAACACATTCTAGAATAGTCATCAATGATTAGCATAAAATATCTATCACCTTGTAAGATTTTAGTTCTAGCTAGACCACATAAATCAGTGTGAATCAAATCAAGAGCATTATTGGATTTTTCTGGAATACTTTTGAAACTAGCTCTAACTTGTTTTCCAAATTAATATTCCTTACATACTGTATTCTGAGGTTTGACAATTTTAGGTAAATCTCTAACTGCCTTAGTAGTACTGATCTTCACCATGCAATCAAAGTTTCATGACAGAGTCTCTTATGCCATAACCAACTTTCTTCTATATGTGCAGTTAAGCATGTCTTTTCACTGTTATTCAAATGAAAGATATTACCTCTAGTCTAATTACTGGTTGCAATTTCCAAACCAGTTCTATTCATGATTTTGCATTTTCCATTTTTGAATTGTAACTGAGATCCTTTCTCAACTAATTGACCAACACTCAAAAGATTATACTTTAATCCTTCAACATAAAAAAACATTGTCAGTGTTATGCTTACCATCAAGAGATATTGTACCCTTACCTTTTATTGAACAAGCTTTGTCATCTCCAAATCTCACTAAGCCTCTATTGTATTCTTGAAAGTTCAAGAATTTGCCTTTGTCTCCTATCATATGATGTGAGCATCATGAATCAATGATCCATTCATCTTTTACTTCAACTTTAGCTACCAAGGCCTGTACTACCGGTTAAGCAGAAGGTGCAAGTTGATCTTCTGTTATAGAAACAAAAACTCATCCATTGTCTGTTGGATCCTCATCAGAATCATCAGTCACACCTTCATCAGCAATGTAACAAGATTTGTCTTTATTCTTCTTAAATCTGTATCTCTGATATTTAGGGTTAGGCTTGTATGTTCTTCTGGCTTCTTCTCTTAGTCTAGCATGTCTATCAAGGCATCTTGAAGCCATATGACCAATCTTATTATAGTTAAAACATTTAAAGGGTGCTTTACCTTCATACTTACTTCCAAATGGACCTTTAGGCATTTTCCTTGCAAATAGTGCTTCAAGTTCTTCAAGTTCTTCATTTTATTTCCTGCTTTCTTCAAGTTCTCTTGCATAAAAGGTTTTCCAATCAGATTTGTCAAATGATGGAGTAGATGATTTTTGATGCTTTAAAGGCCAAATCTATCTTTATAGTAGCAACAGGACCAAATTCTTCAATTTCAAAAGCTGAAAGTTTCCCAATTAACGTATCCCTAGTAACTAATGTATTAGGCATTGTTCTTAACTCATTTATAGCAGTGACTTTCATTTTATATGCCGCTGGCAATCATCTTAAAGTTTTTGAAACAATTTCATCTTCACTTAAGGTTCCTCCACAACATTTAATACCCAAAACAATTTCATTTACTCTTTCCATAAAAGTAGAAATCCTTTCATCTTCTTCCATTTCCAGATGTTCATACCTAACCCGGAAGCTTTCAAGTTTTGCAATTTTGAATATGGAGTCTCCTTCATATCGTGTTTCCAAATGATCCCAAATATCTTTAGCAATAGACCTATATGATAGTCCCATGATTTGTTGATCTGATAATGCGCTCAAAAGTGCTTCTCTTGCTTTGCAATCATTTTCCTCATCTTTAGTCAAGTTTGCTGGAGTGGTTTGAATTTGAGTAGGAGTAGTATAACCATTCTTTGTAACATCCCAAATGTCTTTTCCAATGCAATTTAGATGTGTCTCCATTCTAATCTTCCATATGCCATAGTTGGTTCCATCAAGTTTAGGATTGTCCTTCCTGAAATAATTAGTAGACATTGGATCTCCTCAAGCTGTTAAACTTCTGCAAAAGAGGACTAATCTCTGATACCAATTGTTAGGTCCCGGAGACAACTGAGAGGGGGAGGGGGTGAATCAGTTGTCAAATAAATTCAAACCAAAAACAACTTAACCAACTTAATGCTTAATACCGGTAAACCAGTTCAATATGTCGATAGACAGTTTTAATAGTTAATTGCTATACCAGTAAGGATTAGTGCATGAAACATAAACACAAAGTCATCCACAACATATAACACCAATATTTGTACGTGGAAACCCTGTAAGGGGAAAAACCACAGTGGGAAACCTTACCCACAATCAGATGATACTACTGCAGATAGTAAGTGTACATAAATGGGGTCTACACATGCAGAAAGGCCAAGCACCTAGAACTCACTGCTCAATCACAAAATGGGAGTCACACTGACTATAGTTGAATGGTTAAATCCAATAAGAATGTACTACACAAAATAGCATCTTCATATGTCGGATTCAGTAAGGGTGTAGTTCTGTTTGTCTTCACAAAAACCCTTCCTTCAATCTTCAAATGATGTCTGCGTGTATAGCTCTGCTTATTCTCGCATATACCTTCACACAATCCTTTTTTGCATTTCACATCTGATCTTACAAATAAGATCTTACATTTATACCATAACCTAAGACCAATTTTAGTAGGTCAGCTCTACAAGATATTACAAAAAAAACATTTTACAAACAATACAATATCTGATGCAATAACTGATTGAACATGTTGGCTTAATGCATTTACAACAATAATTAATCATCTCCATAGCGTGCCATGCTGATCAGGAAAAGATAAACATGTCGGTGTAACCCTAGACCTATTTGCCGGTAACAACAAATATGCAAATATAAATATATCAATAAACAAGACTCCAGGACAAGATGTCTGAATGATGTCTTCGACATTACCAAGTGTTTTCCATATCATTCCAAGTGTTGGTGATCATTATATCTTGCCAGTGTACTAGATACTGGTGACTGTGCATGAGTCACTTGCTTGTCGGTGAATGTTGCTGATTCTCCAAAGTGCTAGAGTTTTAGTAGGTGTTGACATCAATGACAAAACCATACCAAAATACCAAAAATAATATCCTTCACTTGAATACCAGTGATAAGACATGTTTGATTGCACACAATGATGAAAGTTGGTTATGGCATAAAAGACTCTGTCATGTGAATTTTGATTGCATTGTAAAGATGAGTTCAACTAAGGAAGTAAGGGATTTACCTAAGATTGTGAAACCTCATAATCTGGTATGTAAGGAATGTCAAATGGGAAAGCGAGTTACAACAATATTTAAGAGCATTTCTAAGGAATCTAATAATATTCTTGATTTAATTCATACTGATTTATGTGGTCCAACATGAACAAGAACTTTACAGGGAGATAGATAATTTATGCTAATTAGAGAACCATGAGACCCACCTTGGGAAGCTGAGTTATACTTCATGACTCATAGCTTGCACCAAGAAATCCTATGTGTGTGTGTGGATAAGTCTTTTAGAATATTTTCACATATTGAGTTCTATCGACCTGCTTTTCCCGCATACACTAATAATTGATGATTATTCTAGAATGTGTTGGGTTACTTTTCTCAGAGAGAAATCAGAAGCTTTTGAAAGATTCAAGATATACAAGGCAATGGTAGAGATTGAAACTAGCAAGAAAATCAAATGTTTGAGATCAGATCAAGGAGGAGAATTTACATCTAGGGAATTCAATTCATTCTACGAGGAGAATGGAATCAAAAGACAACTATCAGGACCCTAGACACCCAAACAAAATGAAGTTGTGTAAAGGAAGAACAAAACTATTCTAGATGCAGCAAGAACCATGATGATGGAAGCAAATCGACCTCATGTGAACTAGAGAGAAGTAGTGAATATAATGGTTTATACTTTCAATAGAGTTCACATCAAAAGTGAAACCAGTAAGACCCCTTATGAACAATGGTTTGGTCATACTTCTAATCTTAAATATTTCAGAATATTTGAAAGAAAATGTTATATTAGAAAAGATGAGTATATTGGCAAATTTGATCCTAGAAGTGATGGAGGAATATTTTTTGGTTATTAAACGAGAAGCAAGCCATATAGATGTTATAATAAAAGATTGCATAAAATCATTGAGAGTACTAATGTGAAGATATATGAACATTTTAGAGGAGATTCAAGATCTATAGAACTGGTAGTTGAAATGATTATAAATAAACCAACACAGATTGCACCATTACAGAGTGAAGAACCAGTCACACCGACATCATCAGAGAACTCAACTATGACTGAAAAACAAAAGCATGTGAATGTAAATCAGAATAAACCCAGGTATGTAACATTGAATCATTCAGAGAATCAAATAATTGGAAATAAAAACCAAGGTGTTATGACTAGAGGAAGATTGGCAAATGAAGATGTATGTTTAATTTCTTAAATTGGACCAGCATCTATTATTGAAGCATGTCAAGAGGAACATTGGATAAAAGAAATGGAAGATGAATTAGAACAAATTGAAAAGAATAATACTTGCACATTGGTTCCTCGGCCTAAAGAAAAAAATGTAAATGGAACTAAATGGGTATATATAAAGAAACTTAATGAGGATAGTGAAGTAATCAGAAAAAAAGAAAGATTAGTTTGTAAAGGTTATTCATAGAAAGAAGGAATTGATTATAATGAAACCTTTTCTTTGGTAGCCACAATTGAGGCAATTAGACTATTTCTTGCATTTGTAGCTCATAAGAACTATAAAGTTTATCAGATGGATGTAAAATGTGCATTTTTGAATGGAGATCCTGAGGAGGAAGTCTACATTGAACAACCTGATGGATTTTCATTGACAAATGATATGGATATGGTTTTCATGTTAAGGAAAGCTTTATATGGATTGAAGCAAGCTCCCAGAGCTTGGTATGCTAGACTTGATAAATATCTTTTAATGCTTCGATACACAAAAGGTAATGTTGACAATAATTTGTATTACAAAGTTACCAATGATGATATTTTGGTTATTGAAGTATTTGTGGATGATATCATTTTTGGAGGTGAAGAAGAGTTATGTAAAGACTTTGCTAATAAGATGCAACAAGAATTTTAAATGTTTATGATTGGAGAGATAAAAAAAATTCTAGGTTTGCAGATTTCACAAGCAGATAAAGGTATATCCATATGTCAAACAAAATACTTGAAGGAAATTTTGAAGAAATTTGCTATGGAAAACTCCAAACTAGTAAGTACTCCTATGACTACAACAGATAAATTAACATTAAAAGATGATTCAGCTCCTATTAATCCGACAAGGTCCAAATCTGTGATTGGAAGATTATAGTATTTGACACAAACCAGACCTAACATAATGAATGCAATATGTATTGTATCTATATTTCAAATAAATCCTAAAGAAAATCATGAATCAACAGTTAAAAGGATTTTTCGGTACCTACAATGCACAACCAATCTTGGTTTATGGTTTCCTAAAGATGAAAATTTTGAGTTATGTGCATACATAGATGCAAATTGGGCAAGAGATGTAGATGATAGAAAGAGTACCACTGGCGGTTCATTCTTTCTTGGCACAAGATTGATTTCATGGATAAGCAAGAAGCAGACTTGTACATCATTATCTACAACAGAATCAGAATATGTTGCAACAACAACTAGTTATACTCAGGAATTATGGATCAAGAAAATGTTGAAGGATATAAAGATAAAATGCAAATAACCGATAATTATTTATTGTGACAGTTCAACAACAATTGATATATCAAAGAATCCAATATTTCACTCTAAAACAAAGCATGTTTCTATTAAGTACAATTTTCTAAAAGAGAATGTTGAAGCAAATGAAGTGAGATTGGTTTATATGAATACTAAAGAGCAAATTGCAGATATCTTTACAAAGCCTTTGCCTAAGGAAACATTTGAATATCTCAGAGAGAAACTTGGGGTAATTTCCCCACTGACAGAGACTTGAATGATGAAGATTGGCATCAAACCAGTAGGGACTAACGAAAAAATATTTTTATGACTTTGATGAAGGAGAGCTACTACTTAGGGGGAGTAGTTAGCTATATGTTATGTTTTGATTCTTAACTTCTTTGGCATTTGATGTCAAAGGTGGAGAGATATCTATAGAAAAACTTTGTACTTTGGGAAGAGATGTATTTTTTGTTTTTGTTTTTGGTTTTGGCACAAAACTTTGTATTGATCTATTTTGGGAGATTGTTGGTTTGTTGGTTTTTGGCATTCTATTTTTTGGCACTTAGATGTTTTTCCATCTAGTGTTTCCATCAATGCCAAAGGGGGATATTGTTGGTATTATGGATGACTTCGTCATGTATTGCATTGGTTTTTTCATTAATGTCAACACTTATCCTCTTGGAGGTCTACATTGTTGATTTGGTACTATGGTTATATTGGTTTATTACTGAACTGACACATTATGTTCACCGACATGGTTAGTGGCTTATGCACAGTCACCAGTATATGCTTCACCGACAGGTTATATTTTTCACCGGCAATGATGATAACTTGTTTTCATCTAGAGATCATTTGGTTATATCGAAGACATGGATTGGATGTTTGATTTTGGTGTTTTGCTTATTGGTCTAATTGAGTTCACATATTTGCCTTTACCGACAGATAAGTCTAGGTTATGGATTGGTACAAGATATCTATTCCAGATCAAGATGACACGTTTTGGAAATGGTTTATTGATTGGATAATGTGTAAATGTATTGAGCCGGCATATTGTACCACATCAGGACTTATTTGTAATTGATTTAATTGTAATATATTTAACATTTGGTCTTAGGTTTTGCATAAATGACTGTAAGATCTTATTGAAGATCATCATTATGAGTGTACGAATATTGAAGATCATTGAAGAGCGAAAATAAGCAGATCCTTGTACGAATCGTGCAGACATTGTCTGAAGGTTGAAGGAAGGTTATGAAGGTGTTTGGCACTCATGGTCAGAGCTTAAACCAGTACTGAATCCAGCATTGCAGATCCTATTGTAAAGTAGTACATTGTTATTGGATTTAACCATCCAATTGTAGTCAGCGTGACTCCTATTTTGTATTGAGCAGTGAGCTCTACAAGGTTGGCCTTTCTACATGTGCATACCCCATTCGTATACACTTACTATTTGCAGTAGTATCATCACATTGTGGGTAAGGTTTCCCATCATGGTTTTTCCCCTTACCGCGTTTCCACGACAAAATCTTTGTTTCATGTGTTGTGGATGTTGTTTCTCTTTTTGTTTCATGCATTAAGTTATATCGGTACTATTATAATTGTTAATTTGTTTCATCGGTATTAAGTTTGTTTTACCGGCACTAAGTTTCAAGTTGGATTAATTGGTTTTGAGTTATAATTTATTGACAACTGGTTCCCAACCGATTCACCCCCCTCTCAGTTGTCCTTCCCGGTTCCTAACAACAAAATGAAAGAGGAGACACTTAGAGAATAGAAGATGGAGCTACTATAGGTTCCAAACAAGGACCATTCTCTAATGAAGAGTCACTTTGTTTGTCACTGGAAGCTAGGGCTAATGCTTTTGAAAAATGTGAAGATAAATCATGATTAACTTCAACAAGCTCATACATACAATCATAATAAATAGAATAAACATTGTTAGCATGAACAAGAACATCATCCATATCATCATCTCAATTAATAAAAATAGGATCTCGAACACAAAAATGAACTCGAAGCATCATTTGTTTAAGAATTTTTAATCTTGGTGATTTCAGTTGAGCTTTCTCCCTAGGGTTAGGCAAATTCTTAAAAATGGATTGTTACATCATAAGTTATGCCCTGTGAAATTTCATTACACATGAGCACCTTCACTTTAGGCTGATTGGGTCATTCTTCATCCCCTTATCCTCATGTCCACATGGATCTCCTTGTTAGCTTCGAATTTGCCCTCATCTCGACCATGGTGATCATTCAACTCATGCACACTAGTGTGTCATGGAGTTATCCACACATTGCACTATCATCCCATGAATATGTCAATTCATAGGTGGTTGTTTAAGCATTAAACATGCCCTTGGAGGAGTTCATGACACCTATATCCACATCCATCAACGTCAAGATTCTTCTTGGGATTCTATATCTCATTCATTTGAGATGATTTTGGAACTTCTTGATCATTTGGTAAATTTTTGAAGCTCTTGGCATATTTCCTACATGTCTCATAGATTTTTTTCAGCATCCATCATTATCAGTCTATGGAGAGCCCTTGGAACTCAAATTCGTTCATCCAGATGATAGTTTCCTGAGTGTTGAAGGGTGTTCATTTCTCTCTTTGTTTTCTTTATATCTCTTGTTTCCATGTAGCATATCAATTGTCTTAGCTATCTACTATTGTCTTTTTCATTTTTCTTTCACTCGTGGCCATTATCTTGGTTGTCTATGGAGGTGGAGACAATGAAGCAGTGGTCTAATTGAGGCAGACCACTTAACATAGCCCCAACATTTTCCCTTTTCTCTATGTGTAGGTTCATGATCGAGGGAATAAGTTCACTTTGTAGGAGGTTTCAATCGTGGATTGGTTGTAAGATTCCTTTAACTTTCTTTATCTTCTTTTAATTATTCACATTTCATCCTTTTGATTTTATTTAGCACAACATCATTAATTTAGTTGCATTGTTGCATCCACCTCTGATATATGATCTTTGTACTCTGTTGGTATAGGATGCTACTATGTCATACTATGTACCGATTCTGCATGTTCATCTCAAGAACACAGGCTTAGTAGAGTTTTTTTAAGGGCTCTCTTTGGTGTTAGTTTTTTAGTTTTGTAATTTGCACCCCCTAGTGCACATTTAGTGCTAGTAAAGTGAGGTAGAGCGAAGGTCGATTTGGTCCTCAAATTTTGTCACTTTGAGTTTAGCAAATCCCATCCTTTACATTTTGGTGAATCCCATGTGAAGCTAGTTATTTTTTTAACTCTCTCATTGTAATGCCCCTCCCTTGATCGGACTCTATTTAACTTATTTTGACTCTGGTTGACTTCTTTTATTATTTATGTGACTGGATGATACTCTCTAAGGTAATGAATTTTATCATGATTCTAGGATACAATGTTCGTTATGCACTTTATCTCTATGAATGTTTAGATATTAGATTATATGCTATGTACTGACCTTGGAATGGGATAGTTCTACTTTATGTATGAGATATAACTATTGTTCATCATTTTGTCTAGGTAAGAGTCTTTATGGGGTGTGAGGGGATGACCTTTCTTCACCCACTTTAGCTGGACACAGAATGTCACGAGTCTCCTCCGCTAGTGTACCCATAAATGTTGGAGAAATGTATGTATGGTTTCTTGGTGATGCAGCTACAGGTACCGAGCATTAACTCCATCCGAATCTCAGGTGTTAGCATGCTCTATGACCCAATGGTAGTGTTGAATTTTATATTTATCGGTCAGACCCTTGACGTGACCATCGTTTCTATGGGAATGAGATCCTTCTCAAGTATCCTTGTACTTTAGCTGTCCTGTCATGTTAGTGGGTAGCCCCGTTAGTCTTCATGTTTTGTTAGGTTGCAGTTCTTTGATCTAGAGTATGGGTGAAAAGATATCTAATATAATTAGTAAGCGAATATTAACATTAATATATTAATTGTAATTGAGTATGAATGACTAATTAATTAATTAATTAATGGAAAATTGAGCAATATTAAATTAAAATAACTTTATTGACTTAATGACTCAATTTATTTTGCCCTTGTCGAAAATCATTATCTAAAAGTGAATAAAATAATTAATTGGTTGTTTTATTTATGTTCATGGGAAAATAGATTAAAAAGAAATAATTAATATTTATTTATTTTAAAATTTGATGCGTAAAGGGGAGTTATGAAATATAATGAATTATTGATGATAGTGGGAATATCTTCTTGCATGCAATTCGTTTTGGGGGGGGATTTTGAAGAAAATGGGGAAAAGAATATTTCCCAGTTTTTGGGGAAAAATGAAAATTTGGCTAAGAATTTTTGGGGTTTACAGTTTGAAATCGGATTTATAAAATTTGGGGGGTTTTTGGTTTTAGAATTTGGTGTTGGATCGATGGAATTTGGAAGGAGCTCATGGATCTAGTATCCTAAAGAAATTTGCAATGCTAGGGATTGTCTTCAGGCATTGGACTCCGGGTCAGAGTTGTTTATTTTGTTAATGGTTATTCTTTGTACATTAATGGATTGAAGTTTTTAGTAGGATCTCGATCTTAAGCTTGCACCACTTCCCTTTGTATGTTTATTTCAGTTTATGCCAATTTAATTGAAATCTATTATTTAATAATTATATTATTTGTTAATGGTCTGGTTCTAGATTTTTCTTTCTATGATTAACCAATCTGCATGCTATATTATTATTTTCTCTTCCGTATGATTTGATTGATATAATTGGTTTAGATTTTGTGCATTCGGATTCTTAAAATCAGCATGTTGCTTCCTTTAACCTGTTGATATTTTGCCTTAGTCAAATAGTTTCTCTATGTTCAACGATGTTTATATGGAAATAATCATATTTTTTCTATGGCAAATGTTGCATGCTTCCATTCGATAACCATTTATGATTTGTATGTCTTCATTATTTAACTCTGTTATTATTATTTGTTTTTCATTTATTCTTTCCATCATTTTGGTATGGTCAAGATGTTATGCGTTGTCTTTTAATGACATATCTGTATACCAAGATATATTGGTACATCATGTTTCCTTCTTAAACCAATTTTTCTTTTGGAATTTATTCTTTTTGTTGTGCTACGCAAACCTAGAAATCCGCCCTAGACATTCTTGAAGATCAGCATTTTCAATATTTAAAAGATTTAAAAAAAAAAAAAAATTCTTTTCTTTGCATGGGGCCTTACCCATGTCATGGGTGACAACGGCTGTGGATAGCTCTTCTCATTCTCTAGGAGACCACAGCTGTGGGGACCTCCTCCCATAGTCTATGGGATCCTCCACAACTATGGAGGTGTTAACCCCACAGATCGTGGGAGTCTGTCATATTAATATAAAAAAAAGTTATTAAATTTTAATTTAATTTCTTTTTGTTTTTTTGTTGTTATTTACTTATATATATAGGTAAGTTCTATCATTATGGGGATAGCACCCTATATTACTTTTAAAAAGAAAATTACATAAAGTTTTCGAGCATCTAGCATAACAACATTGCCTCAGCTAGATGCATCTTTCACTTGAACAGACATACCATACAAAAGAGAGCAAAAGTCCACATACAACATAACCAAATTACATATTTCCACTTAATGCTTGGTAAATCACTGTTGCATATTCTCAAATGCAAATAACATTGTTGGTAGACTACTCTGGAAGCCACCACTCCATTGCTTTGGTCAAGTTTCTGAATGGTGCCATGTGTCCATTGAATATTGCACACCGGAATACTTCCAACATGTTCTCCCCACATACCTTTAGATGCTCACGCTCTTTCAGCCACACTTCTCGCCATGCCATCTCCCTCTCGGTTTTGCTATCCATGGAACCTTCACTATTCTCCGCAGCATCCTCATTGACATCCTCAGGGGCATCCTCCGGTTTGGAGGACAAGTAGTCCTTGGCCTGGAAATATACCTTTAGTATGCTTACTCTGGTGCCCTCCTCAAGACTTAGGATGTCGTTGGCCACATAGTCCATGATTAATGGTTTCACAAATCCATCAAAAAGCTCCATCGCACGCTCCCCTAACTCTATGACATCAACTAGGGGCATCAGAGCCACCTCCAAGATAGTAGCATCACACTAGTATCGTCCAAAATTGAGATTGATGCCAATGAATCCCTGAATAGCATCATAAATAAAGTATTCAGTAATAAATAAGTTTTGAAGTTGTGTTCCAAACACATTGCTATAGTTCACACAACTAATATCTCCAAAATGAGTCATTTATATCCACAGCATAGACAATTCTGAGAGATCATTCTTTCTGTCAAGTATTTATGGATATAAGCATGATCTAGTTCCCAATTATCATCATTCCACAAAATCCACCAAATTATTCCTCCGAACTTGGGCAATCTCATTTTGATGGCATGTCTCAATCTACATCCAATACTTCCCAAATACGCAAGCCACTGCTTATCCATGTGAAGCCTCAATCTACTATCACTTTTAGAACTCATGTTCAGGGCTTATGTACTTTGCCATTTATATATATAGAGAGAGTTGTCTTGGATATAAACCTTTTTACTTTGTCCAATATAATTATATTGTAGTTAATATAGTTATATTTAATAATGTAAATGTATTTGGTTAGACATGGATAGAATTAATCAATGAGATTTATTATTGATAAAGTAAAGGTATATTGGAATAATGCTAAAAGGAAAATATGTATGCTTTTGTTGTCAATTCTTTATAAAACAAGTTCTGACTTAGATGAATTTAGATTTGTATTTGGTATCATGATTTTTATGTGTTATGTGTTTTATGGTTATTCTAGTCTTTTTCCTTCAAGAGGTCTTGAGATGTAAGTTGAACTGTCTGGTTATATGGAAAACCTCTAGTTTGGTGTTAGATTGGGAAACTAAATTAAATTAAGTAAAATTGATTAGTGTGAAATAAAAGTTAAGGTTTAATTGCATAATTTAAATTGTGACTTAGTTCTCTCTTGTACAACACAATGTGTTCTTTTCTTTCTTGAGACTTACCTTTGATGTGGAGTTGATTATCATTGTTCTGGAATCATGGGGTTGTGGTATTAAAGCATCCCATTCTAGAGACTAAGGGGATGTTTGATTCCTTCATTGCGTATTAAAATTCTTTGTCTTTTAATGTTTTTCATTTTGAGTCATGTATGTCTTTAAGTGCTAGAGGTTCTTTCCTAGCTTGCCTTCATTTCTTCTTGATCATTTCCTGGTTCTAGAAAATGAGTTAAGACTTTCTATGGTCGGGACCTTGTCATCTTGTGGTTTGGATGTCATTGGTCTTGTGGAGTATTTTGGATTCCTATGTGCAAGTCAAGGGGGAGTGGATTTCATTAGGGGTCGGGACCCAAAGAGGTCGCCAGCTTAAATTAATGAGTGTTTTGTAATCAAGTGGAAATTTAACTAATGAACCTGGGTGGGTAGCTAGTTCACATTAAAAAATATTAATTGGTGCCTCTCCTACTCTCAGATGCTTGTTTAGGTTGGGGTAAGGAGAGAAGGCCTAGAATGGTGTCCACCAATCTTGTCCCCTTGAAAGGTTGTTGTGATCCACTAGTGTTTGTATGGGGGGCGGGGGTTGGTAGAGGTCACTAGGGTAAGCAAGGATGGGGGTTGGGACCTAGTGAAGACTCACCAGGGTAACTCATGATAGCCTAGTGATGACACTCTTTCCTATTGCATACCTAGTGGTCACTCATGTTAATTATCTTTCTATGGATTTCTTTATACCTCTGAATATTGTTTGGTTTTCTTTTGAGTCTCTCATGATTATAGCCTTGTGAGTCTCTCTTGTGATAATGGTCTTGTGAAGCTCTTGTGAGTCATGTCGGTACTTTCTATGTTTCTTTCATCTTTTGGGTCTGACTAATACCTCCTAGCATGGGGGGTGGATCTTATGGTACCACATGATTGAGTGGAGTGCAATTCACACCCATTGGGTTTTGTTCATTCTTCATCTTGTTCATGTCGACTCGAGAGAATATTGAAGACCTTCTTATTAATGTAGATCTACATCTATTTTGTACTCTTGGATAGTATATCCTTTGGATCTATTTTAATGTAATGTATTATGTTCCATGATCCTATGTAAGTATAGATTTTGTAAATTATTAATGATGGTTCATATGATCTTGTATATATGGTTAATATAATTCTTGAATAACAATATTGTGGGGCCTTGAGGACTATTGTTAATTGTTATATGTGTTTGTGTTCTTATAATGTTGTTTCTTGAAACTCATAAATGAATTTGTATGTGACTCATTGCATATGTATCATTTATCCTTTCAAAAAAAAGTTTAAAATCATATTTCCATTGTTTTACTTGTTTAAGTCCTCGAGGCCTTATAGCGGGGTGTTACACTCATTGTCTGTGTTTTTATATTTAAAAATAAATAAAAAAATTATAGACAAATTTTAAACTAAGTTCCTTCAACTCTAACTATTGTAGAACCCTTATCATACCGTGGTCGAGGTGCTATGGAGCTTGTCTAAGTTTTATGACCCAGACTACCATATGGGTTGTTATGAGAATGATGTTAGGAAAAGAATTCCCCCACATAGTTACAATCATCCACAACCAAGTCTAATATTTAATGAACTACTTCTCAATCCAAATGACTTCATGGCCTCTCACCCTATTAGGACCATTTTGATAGGGGGTCAATTCTCCATCTAGTTCACAACCAAATTCTCAAAATAACACCATGATGAATTCTCACCCATCTTCTCTTCCTACTACTGATCATGCTTCCATCATCACTATTGAGTTTGACTAGATTCATATGTTAGAGAAATTGAGATATTTTGAAGGCTTCTTGAACTAATAGAATGTCCTCCCCTAGGCTCAAAATGTTGTGAATTGTAGTGTCCCTCCTTGATTTGTCTTTTGGCCTTATGCATTGTTAGACTTGCTTAGATTCTATGATGACATTTTTTTTATTCTTATGACTCTATTTATATCTCAGATGTTTTTGATAAAGATAAATGGATTTTACAAGGACTTGATACCCAAAAACATCCAGAAAATTAATAGGGTTAAATAGTAACTAATCAATAGCTAAACAACAACAAAAACAGGGGCCTTGCCCTAGAAAGTCTAACAACAACAAAAAAAAATAGAAACAAGGAAAACCAACCCTAAAAACTAAGAGCTTTCAAAAGCTCAGTATTCTTATGGATCGCTCTATTAGTGATCTCTTGGAGTTCTTCCATGATGAACCTCAAACTACTTGTTTCCTATTTCTTGCTCCTGGTCCTGGTGGAGGACCCCATAGATGCTTACATATCCTGGATTATCTTGTCCTGGTTAGTGCCTAAGGGTAATTCAGATCTGGTCATGTGAACTTTCTACTAGGTAATTTCCTCATTGACTCTTTTGAGGCCCTTGACATTGTTATGCATTGTTTCCTTACTAACTTCCACCAAACCCTTAAGCTTACTCTTTAGCTCTTGGATTTCATTCTCCAACCTATCAATCCTACCCTCATCTCTAGTCTTCATAACCTTAATGTATTCCATATTTTTTTGGGACAACTTCAGGAGTTTGTCAGTTTTATAAGGTGTCAGATTCTCCATGAAAGTGTCCACACTATCCATTATCCCCTATTTTAGGAAGCTAATTTCAACAAAAATCCTTTGGAAGCATTTCTCCTTGTTAGCCAATGAATTTTCCAGGAGCTTGTTGATATCTATTTGATCATATTTAGTCTCATTGGGGTCCACATTAAGGGAAATATAACATCTAATTTCATTTTCCCCTTTTTCTTGAATCTACGCCTTTTTTCCAAATTTCTATATTTTAGGATTTTGTAGGCCCAAGGTTTGGGGATGGGACACAAGGGATTTCAAATTTTTATTTGCCCATCTAGGTGGATTTTTCTTGCTATTGTGTCTGCTAGGTGTGGACTTCTACAGGGGACTGTCATCCTCCAAGGGTTTATATTCAGAATCTTCAGAAAACCTGGATGTCATCCATGTCCATAGCAACTCCGCCCTCCACCTCGCCAAACTCTATATCAAAAATATCATGCACCTACTATCTGGATAAGGTCCTAGGGTCTCTCATAACAGGGAGGGTTTAACCTCATGGGTCTTAGCGAACTCCAGAATTAAGAGGATTAAACCCTCATGCAAAACTAGGTTTTCCTCATTGTAAAAATGCTTATAGATGGAATTATGAAGAGATGATAGAAAATAGAATGGAATTGAAATTCTTTTGTCATGCCTAAAGTGGTTTAGAATAGTAAAGTGATAGGAAAAAATACTAGCATAACGACCATTGAGGGTTATGTACCTCATGATAAATTCCACCATATCTGCCAATAGATTCAAAAGGGCATTTCGATTGTAGCCTCCATTTGAGTTCTTCTTGAATCTACTTAGTTCACTCTTCTTATCATAGAAAGAAGAAATGGATTCTTCCAAAAAATTTTGCTCCCTATAAAATTTTTTACCCTCAATGCTAAGCCCATAAATCTCAGCGATGAAGGGTTCATCAATTCTGAACTCCACCCCATACACACTTAGAACCCCATTATTCTAATTTTTCACAAACAAGTCCGTGAGTTGGTGATTTTGACCACTGAGTTTCCTAACAAATGGTTCCATACCTCCGTCCATTACTTCCCTCCAAACCTCTTCATTATTCTCCCAAATCTCACATGAAGATGACTCCAATCTATTCTTGTCTTCCACCATAATATTATTGCCTCTATAAATTTTACCCATAATACTAAACCCAGACTTCAAACAATTAAAAACAAACCAGACCCATGGGAAAAATATTGAAGGTCCTTGCCACCAATTTTTATGAATGGCTTTACACATGTGAATATTATTAGAAGGATCCGATAACTACTGAGAGGGGAGGGGGGATGATTCAATACTTAAACAATTATGCAACTCTTCAAAAAATAGTACCGATAACTACTCAAACAATCTCCTTAAGAAGATTACCAAACCATTCACTCAAGTGTTCATCAGTATGAAAACATAGTAAACATATCAAATGCACACATCAATAATGCAACCGCCATATGAACAGAGTGATTTTTCACGTGGAAACCGAAATGGGAAAAACCAAGGTGGGAATTAGCACCCACAAAATATTTTCACTCTTTTGGAATGTGCTCGGTTAAAGGCCTAGCCCAGTTAGGAGCTTTAAAATATACCCGGTTAAGAGTAGACCCTGTTAGGAGTCACCCGGCTAAGGGATTTTCCTTAGCTCTATTAGGATCTCTACCCTGTTAGGAGTAACCTTGTTAGAGGATTTTGAACCCAACTTAATGAATCACCCAACAAATAAGACCTGTTAGGATCTACCCGGTGAAGGGATTTCAAACTGTTGTAACTATTAGGGAACAATGGGGAAAATGATCTGATCACATCACTTCCTTGCTTGCTAGTACAGATCCTTTTCAACTTAACTCTGCTACACACATGTAGACACTTCAAGATGGTTCAACACACTCTTCTTCTCAAATTACCAACACAAAAATCTCTTCTCCAACTAGTCTTAAATATATTTTTCAGTTAGGTCAGCTACATAACCCTAACTACATTCAAAATATAATTAATTTACATTTATAGATTGTTACAACAAATTTCTAGATAATTTCTACCATTGAATGATCATCGGACATCACCGCATGTCGATTTGATAAGAAATCAAACCCTTGTCACATTCTACTAAGCATTTTGTTGTTTCCCTAGAAATCTTATCCTTATACATGCTCAAATGCCATCTTATCATTACACACGGTTTCTGACATGTCATCACTAAGTTATGAACATGATAAGATCCACCGCCAAACCAAAGATCATTACCGGTTAAAAATCTGTTACTGGTATACATTGTTCTTCACAAAGTTCATGACATTTAATCATAACTCACTCAATACACTAAATCTACTGATGCGGTTGCAATCACAGACTCATGCTAATCTCATAAACATATGTTAAAAACCGCAACATCTAATTCTTCACTAATCGTCTGTACCGGTGTCTTCATCATCACATCATTTTTGTTGTCTAACACATTCCTCTACCAGTTAGGCTTTAGCGGTAGGCCTAGATGACTAAGATGACTCAACAAACATGTTTTCCATCAATGAAAACAAAAATAAAGTCATTAAACAAATTATAACTATATCATCATCATCTAGCCAACAATCTTCATCAACTTTACAAGTTATGCCAATAATAACTTTATCGGTCATCTCTATCTCATCAACATCTCCATATGCCAACAATCTCCCCCTTTGGCATTGATGGTAACACCAAAATAGAAATACCAAAATCTCACCAAATTCTTATCATGCAAAACTGAATACTCACCATACATAACTGTTAGAGTTCCAGTTATGACCATTGTTCTTGATTTTCTGTCATCATTTCTTCTCTTTTTGTTCTTCACTATTCTTCTCCTCCTTTTCTTTACTTCTCCCCCTTTGACAACAATGCCAAAGGTACAAAGTGTAAAATTCATCTCATGCTTCTATTGTTTTCTTCATCTCTGCTGCTCTTGTTTTCTTCATATCAACCGATCCCCCTGAGGAGTAGCCCATCTCTCATCAATCCATAGTCAAATATCTTCAATTACTCCATTGTATTGATGCTTCAATAACATCTTAGTTGACCTTCAGTAGGGGTATAACCTCTAGCTTACCTCTGAGATATTCAAAGGTCACTTTAGGCAATGGCTTAGTGAAGATATCAGCCAACTACTCCTTACTTGACACATACTACATCCTGACTTTCTTTTCGTACACTCTTTCTCTCAGGAAAATGATACTTTAGTTCAATATACTTTGTTCTAGCATGCAATGTCGGGTTATTTGAAATACTTATTGCACTCATATTATCGCAATATATGACCACCATTTCTGTAATAGTTTGCTTGAATCCTTCTAATACATGTCTCATCTATATTGCTTGAGTATAGTTCATAGATGCAGCCACATGCTCTGCTTCTTCTACAGCCTGAGAAATGCAACTTTGTTTCTTACTAGTCTAGGATACCAGTTTTCCTCCTAGAAAGAATGATCCACCGGTTGTGCTCTTTCGGTCATCTATATTACCCGCCCAATCAACATATGTGAACACCTTCAAAGAGAAGTTGTCTTTGTATGGATACCATAATCCATAATCAATAATTCCTTTAAGATACTTGGAAATTCTCTTCACTGCAACCATATGAGTATCTATAGGATTATTCTAAAATCTAGACACTATACATTTCTATCATTGCTAATGGATGTCCTCCACACTATTTCAGGAATTCTAGAGGTCTAAAGCAAGGTGATCCAATATCCCCCATTCTCTTTACCATTTTGGTGGAATGTCTTGGTAGAAATTTGAAGAAAATGGTTGATCAGGGTTCTATAATGGGTCTAAGACCCTCTTCCAGCAATTTGCTTTTCTCACACCAATAATTTGTGGATGGTACCATTTTGATGGGGAGATCAACTATGAACGAAGAAAGGAACTTGAAAAAATCTTTGCATGACTATGAGGGGGATTTTGGTCAAATGGTCAATAGGCAAAAGTGTTCTCTCTTTTTATTTAATACTTCTGAGCATAGGCAGAACAAAAATGACAAAATTCTTGGTTGCAACATTGAGTCTTTACCCTCTCTTTACCTTGGCTTGCCTCTGAGTGTCAAGCCTCCTTACTCCTTTTGGAACACACTAATTGAAAAATTTAGTAAGAAGCTTACAGGATGTAAGGGAGCTCTCCTAAGTCAAGCAGGTAAAATTCAGCTGCTCAAAGCTACTCTTTAGAATATTCCTATTTATGCCTTAAGTCTTTTTAAAATCCTTGCTAAATTTGTGGAAGTTATTGAGAAGATCCAAAAATATTTTCTTTGGTCAGGGGCAGAAGAATGCAAAAGAATGTCATTCATTGGTTGGGAAGTTGTTTGTAGACCTAAACATATGGGAGGGCTTGGATTAAGAAGAGTAAAGATAGTGAACAACGCTCTCGTTGCAAAACAAATTCGGAGAACATTCTTTTCTAATGGAGAATGGAATAGTATATTAAGGAGCAAGTATTTGACAAATATCATCTCGCTTAAGACTTTCTTGGATTTTCCTGATCTACCCCATGGTTCTTCTCTCTCGAATGACATGATGAAAGGGATAAATTTGATAGAAATGGGACAAGCTGGAGTATAGGAAAAGGGAATCAGTTTAATTTTTGGGAAGATAGATGGCTAATGAAAGAGTCATTAATTTTTTTCTATGTCTTTGCTAGATGGCCTAAAAGTGGTAAGGACTTATTTGGTCCTTCTACAAAAGATTATAGAAGTAATGGTGAATGGGTGGATCTATGTTAGGTCATCTTAGATCTTATGCCTATTGAGTTGGCTTTGAGGGCAGTCAATATCAATCTTGATCACCAAGAAGAACTTTTAGTTTGGATGGCTAATTCTAATAGAAATTTTTTTATTTCCTCTACTGTCTCTCTCATGTCCTTTTCTCCTACCCCTTCTCCCTGTTCGGTGAAAGCATGGTTTAAAAAAATGACTCCCAAGATTAACATTTTTTTCTAGATTCTTTTACAGAACAAAGTTCTCATAGTTGATATTTTTTTTTTAAGAGGGTCTTCCAAATTCTGAATAGATGTTACCTATATGAGGAAGAAGCAAAATCTGTGATTCATCTTTTTATTCACTGCTCTTAGATGACTTCAATCTGGAGTAGAATCCTATCACTTTGAAACATATCTTGGGTGTTTCCTGCCTCTATAGAGGACCTATTCTCTCTATAGATTTCTTCTTCTCTGAATCCATTTATCCACAGGGTTTGGTCCTTTTATTTCCCATTTTCGGTTTGGGGAGTTTGGGAGTATAATAATAGAATTTTCTGGGATAAGGAAACTCTGGAGAACTTGATTTTTGAGAAAAAAATTAGGCTTATAGTGGAGAATATCAATAATATCTCTAAGGAGGAGAAAAGGAAGGAGGCTGAGAACTGCTTAGATTATGATCTTAAGATGGCTAGGGCTTGGATGGTTAAACATGACATCTCCATGACTTCAAAACTTGCTAAAATGAATCGTGAAGGCATTCATTGGATTCATCCCCCTAGGGGATGGATTAAAGCCAATTTTAATGGGGTGGCCAAGCGAAACTCAAGGCCGACTGGGAGTGGGGGAGGGTTCAGAGATGATAATGGTAGTTTTATTTCAGTAGTGGCACTCTCCTTGGGTTCCCAGTCAAACCAAACTGCCGAATCCATAGGGGCTTACAATGTTTTTTCCTTATCTTATAAAAAGAACTTCAAAAATATTTAGATAGAAGAAGATTCAAAAAAGATAATTGATTGTCTACAAGGGAAGTTGCCCCCATCATGGACTATCAAAAGAATAGATGAGGCTAAGGTAATCCTCAACAACTTTGATAAAGTTAAGATAACCCATAATTATCGAGAAGCAGGTAGCTGATTTTTTTTGCGCATGAAGGCGTAAAGCTAAATAGATGGCGTACATGGCATGCTTACAATGATCTTCGTGCTGATGTCAGAGCCTTAATTAGCTTTTATATCATGCACGGGAAATATTTTTCTTTAAATGATGATTTATATAGAAAAGGATCGATACTTTTCTCTTATTCATCATGATGAAGGTGCATTAATTACACTTAAAGGAGATAGAGTTTGGCACGTTTTGTTGGCATTTTGGCTCTGTTGTTAGAATTTTTCTCTGTTCATTCAAGCTACGAGACATAGATGAAATATCACTAGAAAAATGGGAGGCATTAGGAAAAGGGATGAGCCAACTGCGTTCGACAAGAGTAAGAAGAAGATCAAATTTTAAAAACACATTAAAAGATGGGGATTGGTCCCCTTCATTGATAAGCTTCATGGCCCAGACCCAAAAATCACCCATAATTTCGCAAAGAATTAGGAGGGTGAAATTATCCTTTTTCGTTAAAGGGTAAAAGTTGATGAGAATGTGATTGGAGAAGCTACTGGGCTCTCTATGAAGGGGGTTAAATTCTTCAGGGATAGAAAGTTCTCTAACGAAGTTGTCCTAAAATTTCCTAAAACTAAGGAAGAGAGGGAGGCCCTTGTTAAAATTTATAGTAGTTACTTCGAAGCTCGGACTGTAAAGACTATTTGGAGGGAAGTTCTGAGAATTATCATGGAGTATATCACTTTCAATGGTTGACTCACTAGGTTTTATGGCTATAAATTTGCCCTTCTCAACCACTTTTGTCATAAGGTGAGGGTTTCCTTTTCCTATTTTTTTTTTGTTCTTTGAACCATAGCATTAAGCTGCATATAAATAGATCTAGGAAAAACTCTGCGATGCATGCAGGCCTAATCAGATTGATCTATGAGCACTATAGTCAAATTCCTTCTTTGTCAAACCCTATATCTGTCTTAGCCTCTGAAGGTTATTTTACTGATGTTAGTATGTCTCAGAATGATGAGGTCTTTCTTAATAATTCTAAAGATACTCTCAAGGGTTCCTCTAAAGACATACTGGAGAGGGAGAAGAACACTTCTAAAAAGAAACTTGTGTCATACTTTGAAGACACCCCTAATGAGAGTATTGCTTTCTCTAAAGATGCAAAGGGTTCCTTTTCTTCTCACCCAACTACTAATAGGGAGAATTTCCCCAGATTCTTAGGTAACCTCAACTTGGATGATCATTGTTTTAAACTGGATAAGGAATTCCCTAATGATATCTTGGCTATTCCAAGAAATGGGGTGGTTGATTATTTTCGATTGATCAAATGGGTATTTCATAAGGTGAAAGAGCTTAGCATCAAGAACAAAGTCATCTCTAACAAGTTGGAAGAGTTGGAAACCAAAGGCATGACTCAGAATGTTAATGGGGCTTTATGGTCTGAAGAGGAAAAGGTCTCAATGGCTGAGTGTTTACAAAGAACAATTTAGGTTATGGAAAAAATGAAAATTGATAATGACAAAAAAATTAAATGCATGGAAGGGGAAATGGACAAGATTAGGGGAATCATAATTAATATAATGGAGCACACTCAAAAGATAGTTAAGCAAACAACATCTACTCTGAGTACCATGGTGGAGAAATAGGAAGTGACTCAACAAGGCACCCTGATTGTTGACCTTGAAGACGACAAAGACAAAAAAGAGGATTCGGGACCCTGCAAATGGACTAATGCCAACCTGAAGAAGAAAGCATACACAAAGTCTCTTGAGATTGAGGACCTGAAGAAATTTTCTCAGGATATGTGTGCCCTCAAGATCGATGTGATTGAAACTCTTACTTGACTTTAGGTTAGGGTGTTCCTTTTTTGTGCCTACTTTTTGTTGGGTTTTTTGTTTTGTTGTTGCTGGCTTTTTTTCCTAGCTATGCAACTTTCTTGTCTGGTGAATATGATGTTTTAATCTTTTTTTTGTAACTCTGTGGTTTCGGGTCCCTGTAAAATCCATTTTTTTATTAATCAAAAACAATCTGATAGGGTTCATTATCTCCCAAATAAACTAGCCAAAAATCCCCTTAGACATAATGAAGAAAATAACTTCTATGGGGCGTAGCATCAAATGAATCCACTGAATATAAAGCACATGAATCATTAGCATTATCTAGAGAAAGAATCAAAGAATCTTCTTTCATATTTATTACTTACCACATTTGCCTCCTTATTACCTTCTTGTTTGTCTCCTTCTTTATTCTTCTGAGACCTGCAATCTTTCTTCAGATGACATGGCTTCCCACAGTACCAGAAATCTTTCGGTCCTCTGGATTGGAATCTCTTGTCCTTTGATTTTTCTCATGACTTCCCATGACCTCTAGAGCCTTTTCCTATCTCCTTTGGTCTATAAGTGATTTTTGCATTCAAAAGACTACTTGATGTGGATCCACCTAAGATTTTCCTACTAATTTCCTCACTTATAATAACACCAACAATATCATCAAATTTCAAGGTATTTGAACCAGAAGTAGAGTTACTAACTGTTAGTACCAAACTATTCCAACTTTCAGGCAAGGAACATAATATCAGAAGACCTCTAACTTCTTCATCGAAAATTACCTATAGAGAAGTCAACTAACTGGTAATTGTATTAAAATCATTTAAATGATCTATCATAGATCCACCTTCAATCATTTTTCAGATTAAATAGATGCTTCATGAGAAATACCTTATTGGAGGTTGAGGGTTTTTCATACAATTTAGCCAGTACTGATATCAATTTTGCAGTCATTGTTGCTTTTGTTATATTGAATGCTACAGATGGTACCAAACACATCTGGATGGTTCCCATTTCCTTTCTATCCAAAATATTCCAATCCTCATCCTTCATTGTGCCTTTCTTGGTTGTTCCTTCCAATAGCCTCGATAAATCCTTCTGATAGAGATAATCCTACATTTGCATCCTTCATATCTAATAGTTTTGCCCATTGAATTTTTCTACCTTCAAATTACCCTCATCCATCATTGCTCCCACTTAATCATGAGACTCCCACTCAACCGTGATATCTTTCTGCCGATGATAATTGAACACAACTAGCTTTGATACCACTTGTTAGGAATTGCATGCATAAACTATCAATTATATGTAGAAAAACATTAAACATGGGAATGAAAAACATAGAAATAATAACAAAGAAGAGACAATATTTAATGTGGTTCACCCAATCTCAAGCTACATCCACAAAACAAAGAGTCCAATATTATTATCTAGTACATCAAAACTGATTACAACCAATGATCCCTTTGCAACTCAATACTGCTACAAAATTATCTACAAAAAACCCCAGCCCTTAGCCTTTTTATAAAGACTTATGTTGGTTACAAAATTAGGCTTACAACATGTGAGCCAACAAAAAAAATAACACCCAACTCCTTCATAAAATAATAATTCTTATTGGCCTTGTGGGGTGTTGTCCCTCAACCTTGCCTTGTATCGTGATAGAAAGTGCGCTAGGGGCACTTCCCCTAGACCCCATAAGGGGTACTGCCCCTTGACCCCATCTTGGGAGCATTGCCCCCAAATCCCCATTGAAAAATATGGAGGGGAAACAACGCTGATAGAAGTAGGGAATATTTAACCTCCGAGTTTGATTAAGATCCATATAACAACCTGGTATGGTTTCATGTTATTTTTATATCTCTATTTAAATTGTAGATCTATACAACATTAAATTTTAGATTTGCATTATTTCTTTAGACATACATTGTATTTGTGATTTGAAGCATTTACATTACATTCATTTTAGGATTTTTACTTAAAACATAGGGTAGAACTCTAGTTTGCATTTTAGCTTGTAGGAATCTTACAAACATATGAGATTCTAGGGAACACACACTTTTCAATATAATATTAGCTATTTATGGAGGTGGAAATCACAAAAAAAAAAGGGTTTTACTAAGGGAAAACACTATATATCCACAAACACCATTTTCCAACTTACAGGTGTAGTTACAAATTTTTGCCAAAGAGGACAATTTCTAGGAAGTTCAGTCAACTATCATAGACCCATTTTCAAAATTAGGACCTATATCTCAAAGACCAAGGAAACCATACCCTGGTCCTCCCTCACTTAGTTACAAATTTGATAGAAAAGATTAAAACAAACTCAGTTTCTAGATTAGTAGTTTCCATATCAGTTTAGCTACAGGGACCAGAGCACCTAGTGCCCTAGTTTGGTTTGATTAGGTTGAGTTTTTAGTATCAGGTTCACATCAAATTCTCATTTCTAGATATGTGCCTTTTGTTTCAGTTTGGCTCCTATATCAGATTGTTAGTATAGTTTTTCTAGTTGTTTTCATTCATCCTAGTAGCTTAGTTTAGCATTCTCTCACATTTGACACATTCCCTTTCATATCAACAAAGGAATAGAAACCCTAAACGTATCCATTGACTCTCTTTCACAAGAGTGCATAAAAGTGAATCACTTCCATAGGCTCTTTTATATTCTAATGTATGAATGAAAGTTGGATTAAGCTGTAATCAATCTGAATCCATTTTCATCCACCACAAGTAACCAATCAAACATTAACATGTGAACATTGAATATCAACAGATTAACACCGAATTTATATAGAAAACCCAAATAGGGAAAAACCATGGTGAGAATCTAACTCATAATATGAATATGAATGCTTATAAGGTATTAGGATCACTACCAAGGAGAAACCAAATATAATAGACTTGCAAGGCTAAGGCACACTACCATAGGGAAAGATACAAAGACTTGGACAATTGAGGATCACTGCTTTAGTTCAAGATACAAGATTCTATATTAAGGGACACACAATCAATTAGAAATGAAGGAAATAGTAGAATTGATTATGAGAACGATCTACTGAACATGAAATTTTCCTTGAACAACTCGATCAAAGGACCAACATCATAGAAAACATCTCTAATAACCACCACTACAACAATACACTATCTCATTGTTTATATCAAATTCAAAGCTCTGACCTTTTCACTCTCAAATATACTTGTACACCATTCACATAATCTTCTCTTTAATCCATATATATTCCATATAGCATACTTTCAACTCATACATTTTCACTCCTTAAAAACCTAATTGAGAGTAGACAAAGAACAAAATAAGCATTATTACATAAAATAAGCCACCTAGACCAGAAATACTCAAAGTGATCCACTTGAAGAGAAAGAGGGGATCAAAACAAATTATAATACATCCTTCTAGTATGAATCCAATAATATTTATACATTAGTACATTCTCCAAAGATGTTACCAAATGTAACATGTAGAAATAGCAATCAGTCGGAGAAAGAACACGTTTTGATATGAAATACTCCATGCAGATATAAGAACATATTTTCATATGAAATACTTCATGTGGATGTCCTCATGCCATTAAGAGACCCATAAAAACTTCTTCATACATCCTCTAATGCATATCTAAACCAAAATAATATGATCCAACCAAGATAACTCAATCAATCACACTAAAACATAACACAACTAAATGTCCCTAACATGAAACAAGAAAGCTCTCTTGCAAAAAAAGAAACCACCAAAGAAGTATAATAAGAATACTATATGAACTATAAATACATGTCCACTAAACTGTAACACCATCTAGAATATATCCAAAGTTCACTAAAGACTTTCTGAACCAACTTGATAGACACACTTACTCCCAAAGAATAGAAATGACCATTCAAAATAAAATGCCACAAACAACACCAAAAATACGAAACATAATGTACAATAAAAACCATAACGACAATAAGAAAGAGCATATCTAGACCAAAATCCATCTGCATAACCAATTTTGATGTCAATGACAACCATACAAGCACATACTTACAACAATATTCCCTTTGTCACTGATAGAAATAGTGGCAACATTTGATCAATACTTGCATCAATCTCACAACAAATATCTCTTAAAATCTCACAACTCTCTCTCCCCTTTTAACATCAAATACAAAGGGTGTTGCATGGCATACTGACCAACACATGCCACTTCTCCCCCTAACACCATTAACAACATTGATCCAAGAGATATAGAATAAGCATTGAATCTCCCCTTGGAAAGATGCACCACTATAATGCATAAATTTAGAAAATAGGAGAGGTTAAAAACCCAACTTTCTATCTGAGTTACTCAAAAGTATCCTTCATCAACACCTTAGTAAAAATTGTTGGCATTATGTTGTCATTGATGTCAACCGATATAGAATGGCTACCAGTATAAGACATGAATGTGTAGCACTGTCATGGATGCATACAAAATGAGATATCTTTGATATCGCCTTGTGTTATAGAACACTGGTAAGATAAGGTACAAAATGTCACACAGTAGAATGACCTTTGGAGTCACCAGTATATAAGTCAGTGTTTGACTTGTGCTGAAGATATGAATAGGTTACCAGTACAGTCTGTCACCGGTAAGGAAAGGATGTCAACTAGTAAGTGATGTGTTGACAAAGAGTAGTTGCCAAATGGAAAGCTTATGACCAGTGTACAAGAATGATGAGAAAAGTGCTTGAGATGTTGTTTGTGATGAAGAGGTGAAATGTTACCTAAATCACATCAACATAGAAGGAGAAGGATGTACAGGTCACATGTATGCTGTGTAGGATGAGAAACAACAAGCCTCCCACATGATAAAGATGCAGTCACCATATAAAGAGATGACTAATAGTGAATGTGCCCTACTAGATCATATGTGCCTATTTGAGGATATGTCTACTCAAAAAAGGAAGTCATATTGGTGCAATATAGGATGAAGATTGCAAGGATCCACTCCCACTGGTAAGTGGAGCTTATCTGCTATTATGCATGGAATGCATCATAGTCCTCTAAGATAAGACAAAAGGTTAAAGGTAGCTGATTGAAGTCTCACACCAAATGAACTGGTGAAACACTAAGCTGCCTTAGGTGCATGAGATCAGGGATATGCACAGGATTAGCTAGGTAGACATGTTGAGATGCCGATACAGAGACTGAAGGATATTTTTGTCACTTTGACAAATAAATTAATAGGAGAACCGGTCTAATGAATGAAGAAGGAAAAGTTTAGCAGATTGCAGATAGATGGAGCATGTTGAAGATTGATGACATGATGTCATCAAGGTGTTTATCAGTAAGAATGTCCACCAGTAATGTTGTCAAAGTGTAGATGCAAAAGGCTCCCAACTATTGATTATTTGCATGAGATATGTTTGAAAATGTCCCGACCAGGTTGAGTTCTCCATTGGAAGAAAGGAAGACTGCAAGGTTGAAGGTAGATTAGTTAGGGTATAACTGACAGGGTCTGTGAACCAGTAGATGAACTTAATTGAGTGGCTAGTTGGTGATATTGTTTGGACTGACATAATCGACCTAGCAAAGGTGGATGTCAATAAAGGGGCCACATGGAGGTGAAGTGGCATGCATGCATAGGTCGGTATGATGTGTCAGTGAGGTCGTTGGCAACTGATCCAATATTTTATGATGACTATAAATACAAGCCTAACCTTGAATATTAGAGATACAAATTTAACAAGAATAAAGATAAATCTTGTTATCTTGTTGATGAAGGAGTCACTGATGATTCTGATGAGGATTCGACAGACAATGGATGGGTCTTTGTTTCTATAACAGAAGATCAACCGACACCTACTGTTCAACTGGTAGAGTAGGCCTTGGTAGCTAAAATTGAAGTTAAGGATGAATGAATCATTGATTCAAGATGTCCACATCATATGACTAGTGATAAAAGTAAACTCTTGACTTTTCAAGAATATAATGGAGGTCTAGTAAGATTTGGAGATGATAAAGCTTGTTTGATCAAAGGTAAAGGTACTATATCTCTTGATGGTAAGCATAATACTGACAATGTTGACTATGTTGAAGGTTTAAAGTAGAATCTATTGAGTGTTGGACAATTAGTTGAGAAAGGATTTCAGTTACAATTCAAGAATGGGAAATGCAAAATTATGAACAGAATTGGTTTGGTAATTTCAACCGGTAATCAAACTAGAGGTAACATCTTTCATTTGAATAACAATGAAAAGACATGCTTGATTGCACATATTGATGAAAGTTGGCTATGGCATAAGAGACTCTATCATGTAAATTTTGATTGCATTGTGAAAATCAGTACTACTAAGGCAGTTAGAGATTTACCTAAGATTGTTAAGCCTCACAATCTAGTATGTAAGGAATGTCAATTTGGAAAACAAGTTAGAGCATCTTTTAAAATTATTCCAAAAAAATCCAATAATGCTCTTGACTTAATTCATACTGATTTATGTGGTCCAGCTAGAACTAAAAGCTTACAAGGTGATAGATATTTCATGCTAATCATTGATGACTATTCTAGAATATGTTGGGTTACTTTTCTCAAAGAAAAATTAGAAGCACTTGGGAAATTTAAACTATTCAAGGCAATGGTAGAAAATGAAACTGGTAAGAAAATCAAATGTCTGAGATCAGATCAAGGAGGTGAATTTACATCTAAGGAATTTAATACATTCTATGAAGTAAATGGAATTAGAAGACAGTTATTAGCACCTCGGATACCACAACAAAATGGAGTTGTAGAAAGGAAAAACAAAACTATCTTGTATGCAACTAGAAGTGTGTTATCAGAAGAAAATCTACCACATGTATAATCGAGAGAGGCAATAAGTACAGAAGTCTATACATTCAATAAAGTTCACATCAAAGGTGAAACTGGTAAAACTCCTCATGAACTATGGTTTGGTATTACTCCTACTCTTAAATATTTCAGATTATTTGGAAGTAAATTCTATATTAGAAGAGATGAATATATTGGCAGATTTGATCCTAGAAGTGATGAAGGAATATTTCTTGGTTATTCATCTAATAGCAAGGCACATAGATGTTTTAACAAGAGATTGCAGAACATTGTTGAGAGTACAAATGTGAAGATTGATGAACACTTTAGAGGAACTTCAAGGTATATAGACTCTAAACTAGCAATAGAAATACTGACAAATGAACCCACACCAATACAAAATGAAGATCCAGTTACAAAGGTATCATCTGAAAACTCCACTGTAGCTAAGGAACAACATCAAACAAAGACACCCCAATATATAAGACTAAATCACTCTAAAAATCAGATAATTGGGAACAAGTATCAAGGAGTTATGACAAGAGGAAGACTGGCAAATGAAGAGGTATGTCTTATTTCTCAAATTGAACCATCATCAGTTATTGAGGCATGTGAAGATAAACACTGGATTAAAGCTATGGAAGAAGAAATAGAACAAAATGAAAAGAATAACACATGGACATTAGTTCCCCAACCTAAAGACAAAAATGTAATTGGAACAAAATGGGTATTCAGAAACAAACTTAATGAAGATGGTAAGGTAATCAAAAATAAAGAAAGACTAGTGTGTAAGGGATATTCACAGAAAGAAAGAATTGTTTATAATGAAACCTTTGCACCAGTAGCTAGAATTGAGGCAATAAGATTATTCTTCGCTTTTGCAGCACACAAGAACTACGAAGTATATCAAATGGATATTAAATGTGCATTTCTGAATGGAGATCTTGAAGAAGAAGTTTACATTGAGCAACCTAATGGATTTTCTTTGATAGATAATAAAGATATGGTTTGCAGGTTAAGGAAAGCTTTGTATGGGTTGAAGAAAGCTCCAAGACCTTGGTATGCTAGATTAGATAAATATCTTTTGAAGATTGGTTTTTCTAAAGGTAATGCTGACAACAACTTATACTATAAAGTGACTAACGATGACATCTTGGTTATAGAAGTTTTTGTTGATGATATAATCTTTGGAGGAGAAGATGGATTATGTAAAGAATTTTCTATTGAAATGCAACAAGAATTTGAATGTCTATGATTGGAGAGATAAAATTATTTTTAGGATTGTAGATTTCACAGACTGATAAAGGTATATTCTAGAGTCAATCTAAATACTTGAAGGAGTTACTAAAGAAATTTGGGATGGAGAACTCTAAACCGGTAAGCACACCTATAACTACAAATGCAAAATTTTCACTAAGGGATGAATCTACACTTGTTAATCTGACTAGGTACAAATCTATGATAGGAGGCCTACTATATTTGACACAAACAAGACCTGATATTATGAATGTATGTATTGTTTCAAGATTTCAGAGTAATCCTAAAGAAAATCATAAATCAATAGTAAAAAGGATTTTCCGGTACTTACAAGGCACTACAAATCTTGGCTTATGGTATCCTAGAGATGAAAACTGTGAATTATGTGCATACACATATGCAAATTGGGCAGGATATGTGGATGACAAAAAAAGCACCACCAGTGGAGCATTTTTTCTTGGAAGAAGATTAATTTCTTGGTTGCATAAGAAACAAAGTTGCACATCTTTGTTAACAGCTGAACCAGAATATGTTGCAGCAACAACTAACTATACATAGGTATTATGGCTTAAGCAAATGTTGAAGGACATAAAGGTAAAATGGAAGGAACATATAACTATCTATTGTGATAACACTGCAGCAATTGATATATCTAAGAATCTGGTACTACATTCTAAAACTAGACATGTTTCCATTAAACTGAATTTTCTGAAAGAGAATGTTCAAGCAAAAGAAGTAAAACTGGTTTATGTGAATACTAAAGAGCAGATTGCAGATATTTTCACTAAACCTCTGCCTAAGGAGACTTTTGAATATCTCAGAGATCAGCTTGGGATCATACCCCCATCGGTAGAGACTTAGACAATTGATGTTTGTCATCAACCGACAGAACTAACAGAGAAATCTTTTACTCTTGCTTTGACGAGGAGAGATACTTCTTAGGAGGAGTTGTTGGTATCTTGTATTTGAACTTGGTTTTGTATTACCTTTGGCATTTGATGTCAAAGGGGGAGAGATTGATATGGAAAAATAGAAGGAAAACACATGTTACTCTTAGGGGGAGTGATTGTTATTTTGGGAGAGATTTTAATTACTCTCTGTATCTGAATTTTGATTTCTGGTTATGATCTCTTTTGCGAGATTGTTGGTTTTTGGTATTTGGCATTTCTGTTTTGGCACTTTGATGGTTTTTCCATCTTGTGTTGCCATCAATGCCAAAGGGGGAGATTGTTGGTATTTTGGATATGTTGATATGGTTTTGTCATTGATGTCAACACCTATTAACACTTATCAACTCTGGTTAACAATTGGAGAATTGGTTATGTTCACCGGCAAGCAAGTGACTAATGCACAGTCACTGGTATCTGGTTCACCACCAAGATATATTGCTCACCAAAACTTGGAATGACATGGAAAAAACTTGGTTATGTCAAAGACATCATTTGGACACTTTGTCTTGGAGATTTGTTCATTGGTATATTCGTGTTTGCATATTTGTTGTTACTGGCAAATAGGTCCAGAATAAGCACCGTCAGACTTATCTATTCTAGATGAGCACGACATGCTTTGGAGATGATTTATTATTGTTGTAAATGCATTAAGACAACATGTTGAATCATTTATTGCATTGGTTATTGATTTACTTGTAAATTGTTTTTATTGTAATATCTTTATAAAGCCTGTTGGGAAAAATGGTGTCTCAACCTTGCATTTATGCGAGGTTACTATTTATAGTAAGTTTTTATTTGAGCACGAAATGGTGCGAAACTCTCCCTGAAGCTTCTGGTTGGCTAGATAAGCATTCCGATAAAGTTTCGTCGCAAGGTAACAGCTAGTTTTGAAGATATTAAAGTTTTCATCTTGGAGGGGTGCAATAAAATGTTTAAACTTAATTTTGGGGACTTTAGAGGCTCCGAAACGCCCTGAAAAGTTGCCGAAACCGGCGAAGCGGGTTACGAGGTGATAGAGCACTTCACGAGCTTTCCGGCGCTTCAAACGGTTCGTCAATCGGACACCCGGTTCTCAAGTTATGGCCTCCGGAAGTTTGTACTCCTGAAATAGGAAAAATAATTTGTATCGAATACATAAATGAGCTGTAAAAGGGAGCGACACGTGTTGATGTGTGCTTTAACATGTCATAGAAGGGAGATAAGGTCGGCTACACCTTATTGGGTGGTTTTAGCCCATGGTTTTGTAATACCGTTTGACGGTTTCTTGTATTGTATCTCCTATTTATGAGGTGTGTGAGATAGAGGTTGTGTGTAAGAGTCTTATGGCTATTGAGTTGCCTCTGAATCTCTGATTAGTGGTACTCCTGTGAAGAGCTTGCTCTGCAAGTATTTTGTAATCTGTTTTTGATTGCTGAATAAAATATTGAGCTGCTTTTGGAGGGTGGGGTTTTTCTCCCGAAAGGGTTTTCCCCACGTAAATCACTGTGTTGTGGTATGAATGCTATTGTATCTATTTCTATTTTCTGTAACTGTTGTAACAATCTGAAAAAGTTTTGCATTACCCTCCTCTCAAGGTTAGTGTAGGAAGTTGTTTCCGCTACTTAACTTCCTTACAAGTGGTATCAGAGCCTGATCACCTTTGGTTTCAATTGTGGGCAGTTGGGTTTTTTGAACTAATCCAGATTTGAGTGGGAGCTTGTGCAGAAGACACTTTTTGATCTTGTTGCAGGAATATTCAGATGGCGAGTTCGTCAGGGAGAATAGAGGTGGAGAAATTTAATGGAAGTAATTTTGAGATGTGGAAGCTGAAGATGGAAGATCTGCTAATAGATCGAGATCTTTGGGATGCTGTTGATGCGAATGTCCAAAGGCCCTCAGATCCTACTGCGGCAGCTCAGTATGATGTTATGGACCGAAAAGCCAAGGGTCTAATCAGACTGTGCCTGGCAGACTCTGTTCTAATCAATGTCCATGAAGAGAACTCTGCAAAGAAGCTATGGACTAAGCTTGGTGAGATGTATCAAGTGAAATCTTTATTAAATCAAATTTTCTTAAGAAAGAAATTGTATTCCTTGAAGATGGAAGAGGGTGGACGAATTGCAGACCACCTAGAAGCATTCAATATGATTGTGGCTCAATTAGTATCCGTCGGTGTTAAGATGGATGAGGAGGAGAAATGCCAGATCTTGCTTTGTTCTTTGCCTGATTCGTGGGATTCTCTTGTTATGGCTATTGGTAGTACTTCTGTTGTTTTGAAATCTGAAGACGTGGTGGGTGCCCTACTCGGTGAAGAGATGCGAAGGAAGGTATCCATCGGTTCAAAGGAAGCCCTAACCGTTCGTGGAAGACCTAAGGAGAAAGGCAAGAAGAATGAGAAGCGCGGCAAGTCCAAATCCAAAGGGAGATTGAAATCTCCTGGAAAGTCCAAAGTCATTTGCTAGAATTGCGGTAAACCGGGTCACATCCGTAAGGACTGCAAAGAAGAAAAGAAGAAGAAAAAGAAAAAGTTCGATTCTGATTCTGAGTCCGACAAGGAAGATGGCGATGCATTTATTGCGGCTTTGGCAACTCATGCAGGTAATGATGCCTGGCTAATTGACTCAGGTGCATCTTTTCATATGACTTCCAATAGAGATTGGTTTTCTGAATATGAAGGATTTAATGGAGGTAAGGTGTACTTGGGTGATGATTCACCTCTAGACATTGTTGGTCGAGGTAAGGTTAGAATCAGGTTTTCTGATGGTAGAATAAAAGGGATTAATGGTGTGCTGCATATCCCTGGATTAAAACGAAACCTGTTATCTGTGAGCAAACTGATAGATGCGGGTGTGCAGGTAGTCTTTTCTGAAACAGGATGTAAGATGATTAAGGGTGCTATGGTAGTTGCTAGAGGTGTCAGGTTTGGCACTTTGTATAAGCTTGAAGCATACATTGTTGAGTGTAATAGCACTTCTGTAAAAAGAAAATCTGTGGATACTTCACTGGAAGATTTGAAGGTTTCACCTTCAGCAGATGGAAATGGTTTTTGGGTACGTAAGGGTGCTCTTTCGTCTGAAGCAAAGTTACCTGCAGAGAAGACTATGTTATGGCACCAGAGACTTGGCCACATTGGAGAAAAGGGTCTAAGGACCTTGAAAAATAAAAACCTTGTTGAAGGTTTGAATGACTGTAACCTTGACTTTGATTTCTGTGAGCATTGCATTTATGGAAAACAAAACCGCGTTCAGTTTTACTCGAGTTCTCATAAAACTTGTGGTGTTTTGGATCTTATCCATTCTGATGTGTTTGGTCCAGTAGATGTCTCTTCGATTGGAAAATCCACATATTATGTTTCATTTATTGATGATTTTAGTAGAAGGACATGGGTTTATTTTCTAAAGAGTAAATCTGAAGTTTTTAATCATTTTAAAGAATTTAAAGCAATGGTTGAGTTGCAGACTGGAAAGAAAATAAAATGTTTGAGAACTGATAATGGCGGTGAGTTTTGCTCTAATGATTTTGATAGATTCTGTAAAGACTGTGGAATTAACAGGCAGAAGACAACTCCGTATTCTCCACAGCAGAATGGAGTTGCAGAAAGAATGAACAGGACACTGATGGAAAAGGCTAGGAGTATGTTGAGTGGTGCTGGTCTTGAACAAAAGTTTTGGGCTGAAGCTGTTGCCACTGCTTGCTACCTGATTAACAGGTCTCCTACATCAGCTCTTGTTGATAAAACGCCTATGGAAGCATGGTCAGGTCACAAGCCTTCATTGAGACATCTTAGAGTTTTTGGTTGCGAGGCATATGCACATGTGCCAAAGGAGAAGCGAACAAAGTTGGAGAACAAGGCTGTGAAATGTATCTTCATCGGGTATAGTTATGGTGTGAAAGGATACAAGCTTTGGGACCCTGTTGCACAAAAGGTAATTCACAGTAGAAGTGTTATTTTTAGAGAAATTAAGTCTCCTTCTGTTACATTGCAGCCAGAACAGACTAAAAAGGAAGATGTGATTCAACTTCCTTCTACACCTGAAAGAGTTGAATCGAGACCCCTAGATAGGCAAGAATTTGAGGAGAGCTCATCTAGCTCTGAATCTTCAGAAGAGGAGGAAGAACCTCCAACTCAGCTTGTTCGAAGGTCTACAAGACATAGACAACCACCTGAAAGGTATTCACCTGATGATTGGAGATGTATTTTTGCTTTGAATACTAGTGTGGATGAACCAAAATCTGTAGAAGAGGCATTAGGTATGAATGATGCAGAATCCTGGAAGATTGCTATGGAGGAAGAAATGGCAGCTTTGAAAAAGAATGATACATGGGATCTTGTACCATTGCCTGAAGGACGAAAACCTGTTGGTTGTAAATGGGTGTTCAAGAAAAAGATTGGTTCAGATGGAAGCATTGAGAAGTATAAAGCAAGGTTGGTTGCAAAAGGTTACTCTCAGGTTGAGGGTGTTGATTACGGTGAGATATTTTCTCCTATTGCAAAAATGACGTCCATTAGATTTTTGCTTTCTATTGCTACTGCTTATGATTTAGAGGTTGAACAAATGGATGTGAAAACTGCTTTCCTTCATGGTGATTTGGAGGAAGATATTTATATGACACAGCCAGAGCACTATGTGGTGAAAGGCAAAAGTAATTTGGTCTGTAAATTGAAGAAATCTTTGTATGGCCTCAAACAAAGTCCTAGGATGTGGTACCAGAAATTTGATACATATGTGTTGAGTTTGGGATTTGAACGTTCTAAATCAGATCACTGTGTTTATTATAAATCTTATGGTGATCATTTCTTATTCATTGCATTGTATGTTGATGATATGTTATTCATTGGTAAAGGGAAAGGTATGATTTCAGAACTGAAGTCTCAGCTCGCTGCTAAATTTGAAATGAAAGATCTTGGTGCAGCAAAGCACATTCTTGGGATGGAAATTAGAAGAGATAGGGCGAACAGAAAGCTATGGCTAGGCCAGAGTAAGTATGTGAATTCAGTGTTACAGAGGTTCAACATGCAGAATTGTAGACCATTGAGTGTTCCTTTTACAGTTGGAACGAAACTATCTGTTTCAGATTGTCCTACATCCCCATTGGAGATGGAAGACATGAGCAGAGTGCCTTACCAGAGTGTAGTTGGAAGCTTGATGTATGCTATGGTCTGTACTAGACCAGATATTGCCCAAGCAGTGGGAGTACTTTCTAGATATATGTCTAATCCTGGTAGAGTTCATTGGGATGCAGTCAAAAGAGTCTTCAGATATTTAAAGGGTACTTCAGAGTATTCTTTGTGTTATCATGGTAATTCAGTTGGAGACATGACTTCCCTTGATATCCATGGTTATGTGGATTCAGATTGGGCAGGTGATATTGATAGCAGAAGATCCACCAGTGCTTATGTGTTTACTTTGTTTGGTAGTGCAATTAGTTGGATGAGTAAGCGACAGGCTGTGGTTGCTTTATCCACTACTGAAGCAGAGTATATGGCAGCTACTCATGCTTGTAAAGAGGCCATTTGGCTTAAGAGACTGTGTTCGGATATTGGAATAAAACAAGGTACAGTGACAGTTTACTGTGATAGTCAGAGTGCAATTAGCCTAGCTAAGAACCCGACATTTCATGCCCGGACCAAACATATTGATGTTCAGTATCATTTTGTTAGAGATATGGTCGAAGATGGTAGGGTGAAGCTGGTTAAGGTGGACACTTTGATGAATGTTGCAGATGCTTTAACTAAGGCTGTGAGCACAGAGAAGTTCAGATGGTGTTCAGAGTCTATGGGCCTTATGGCCCCTAGCAATTGATTCATTGTGTTGACATTCCCTTCCGCTCATGCAAGGTGTTCGACAAGTGGGAGATTTGTTGGGAAAAATGGTGTCTCAACCTTGCATTTATGCGAGGTTACTATTTATAGTAAGTTTTTATTTGAGCACGAAATGGTGCGAAACTCTCCCTGAAGCTTCTGGTTGGCTAGATAAGCATTCCGGTAAAGTTTCGTCGCAAGGTCACAGCTAGTTTTGAAGATATTAAAGTTTTCATCTTGGAGGGGTGCAATAAAATGTTTAAAATTAATTTTGGGGACTTTAGAGGCTCCGAAATGCTCTGAAAAGTTGCTGAAACCGGCAAAGCTGGTTACGAGGTGATAGAGCACTTCACGAGCTTTCCGGCGCTTCAAACGGTTCGTCAATCGGACACCCGGTTCTCAAGTTATGGCCTCCGGAAGTTTGTACTCCTGAAATAGGAAAAATAATTTGTATCGAATACATAAATGAGCTGTAAAAGGGAGCGACACGTGTTGATGTGTGCTTTAACATGTCATAGAAGGGAGATAAGGTCGGCTACACCTTATTGGGTGGTTTTAGCCCATGGTTTTGTAATACCGTTTGACGGTTTCTTGTATTGTATCTCCTATTTATGAGGTGTGTGAGATAGAGGTTGTGTGTAAGAGTCTTATGGCTATTGAGTTGCCTCTGAATCTCTGATTAGTGGTACTCCTGCGAAGAGCTTTCTCTGCAAGTATTTTGTAATCTGTTTTTGATTGCTGAATAAAATATTGAGCTGCTTTTGGAGGGTGGGGTTTTTCTGCCGAAAGGGTTTTCCCCACGTAAATCACTGTGTTGTGGTATGAATGCTATTGTATCTATTTCTATTTTCTGTAACTGTTGTAACAATCTGAAAAAGTTTTGCATTACCCTCCTCTCAAGGTTAGTGTAGGAAGTTGTTTCCGCTACTTAACTTCCTTACAAAGCCGACCTACTAAAATTGGTCTTAGGTTATGGTATAAATGTAAGATCTTATTTGTAAGATCAAAATGCGAATGTGAAGGAAGGAATAATTCGATATATGCGAGAATAAGAATAGCTATACACACAAACATCATTTGAAGGTTGAAGGAAGGTTTTTGTAAAGGCAATCAGAACTACACCGGTACTGAATCCAGCATATGAAGATGCTATTTTGAGCAGTATATCTTTATTGGATTTAACCATCCAATTGTATTCAATGTGACTCCCATTTGTGTTTGAGTAGTGAGCTCTAGGCGCTTGGCCTTTCTGCATGTACAGACCCTATTTGTATACACATACTATCTGTAGTAGTATCATCTGATTATGGGTAAGGTTTCCCACCATGGTTTTTCACGTCACAAGGTTTCCACGAACAAACATTGGTGTTATGTGTTGTGGATGTTATTATCTTTCTGTTTCATGCATTAATCTTTACTGGTACTACAACTAACTGATAAACTATCTACCGGCATAAAGTTTGGTTAAGTTGTTTTGGGTTTGAATTTATTTGACAACTGATTCACCCCCCCCCCCCCCCTCTTAGTTGTCTCTAGGACCTAATAGACTAACAGTGAATGTGCCCAACCGGATCAGATGTGCCTATTGCAAGATATGTCTACTCAGACAAGGAAGCCATATTGGTGCAATCCAGGATGCAAGGATCCACTCCTACTAGTAAGTGGAGCTTATCTACTATTATGCATGGAATGCATCATAGTCCTTTGAGATAAGACAAAATGTTAAAGGCAAGTGATTGAAAGCTCATAGTGAATGAACTGGTGAAACACTAAGTTGCCTTAGGTGCATGAGATCAGGGATATACACCAATCAGCTAGATAGATATGTTGAGTTTATGGTACAAAGACCAAAGGATATGTTTGTCACTTTGACAAACAAATTAATAAGAGAACCTGTCTAATGAATGAAGAAGGAATAGTTGAGTAGATTGTAGAAAGATGAAGCATGTTGAAGATTGATGGCATGATGTCATCAAGGTGTTTACTGGTAAGTATGTCCACCCGCAATGTTGTGAAAGTGCAGATGCAGAAGGCTCCCAACTATTGATGATGTGCATGAGGTATGTTGGAAAATGTGTCGACCGGGTTGAGTGTTCCACTAGAAGAGTAGAGTGCAAGGTTGAAGGAAGACCGGTTACGGTATAACTGACAGGGTCTATGAACCAATAGATGTATCTAGCTGAGTGGTTGGTTGGTGATCTTGTCCGGATTGACATAACCGACCTAGAAAAGGTTGGATGCTGACAAAGGGGCCATGTGGAGGTGATGTGACATGCATGCACAGATCGGTGTGATGTGTCGATGAGGTCATTGGCAACTTGTCCAACATTTATGATGACTATGAGGCTCAAGGAAGAAAAGAAGAGGATTGCGGCTTGAGATGAAGGAAACTGCAAAGATCCAAAAAAGGTCAATCTTGCAGATTGAAGAGGGTGAAGGAAACCGCATCACCCATGTGATTGTTAGGAACCATGAAAGACAATTCAGAGGGGGCGTGAATTAGTTGTCAATAAATTACAACCCAAAACAACTTATTCCAACTTAAAACTTAGTGCCGATAAAATAAACTTAATGCCAATAAAATAGATTAATAGTTATAGCAGTACTGGTATAACTTAATGCATGAAATAGAAAGAGAAACAACATCCACAACACATGACACATAGATTTTGTTGTGGAACTCCTATAGGGAGAAAAACCACGGTGGGAACCCTTACCCATAATCAGATGATACTACTACAGATAGTAAGTAAATACAATAATGGGGTTTGCACATGCAGAAAGGCCAACCGCCTAGAGCTCACTGCTCAATCACAAAATAGGAATCACCCTGACTACAGTTGGATGGTTAAATTGAATAACAATGTACTGCTTCAATGTAGCATCTGCAATGTTGGATTTAGTACCGGTTTAAGATCTGACTATGAGTGCCAAACACCTTCATAACCTTTCCTTCAAGCTATATCTGCGTGATTTGCACAAGGATCTGCTTACATTTTCTCTACAATGATCTTCAATATTTGTACACACTCATAATATGATCTTCAATAAAATCTTACAATTATTTATAGAAAACCTAAGACCAAATCATAAGGTTGGCTCACTAAAGATATTACAATTACAAAATAAGTATTGATGTGATACAATATGTCAGCCTCAATACATTTACACATTATTCAATCAATAAACCATTTCCAAAACATGTCATGCTGATCTGGAATATGATATCATGTACCGGTCCATAACCTAGACCTATATGTCAGTAAAGGCAAATACGTGAACCCAATTAGGCCAATAAGAAAAACATTAAATCCAAACATCCAATCCACATCTTTGACATAACCAAATGATCTCTAGATGATTAAAAGTCATCATCAACTTCCTGAGCTGTCGATGAAACATATATCCTGTCAGTGAAGCATATACTAGTGACTGTTCAAAAGGCAATATCCATGCTGGGACCACAATGTGCCAGTTCAACAATAAACCAATATAACCAGAGTGCCAAATCAACAATGTAGACCTCCAGAAAGATAAGTGTTGACATCAATGACAAAAACCAATGCAACACATCACGAAGTCATCCATAATACCAATAATCTCTCCCTTTGGCATTGATGACAATCATAGATGGAAAAACATCTAAGTGCCAAAAACAGAAAGCCAAATACCAACAATCTCCAAAAATAGATCAATACAAAGTTCTGTACTAAAATAGAAACCAAAACCAAAAATACATCTCTCCCCAAAGTATAATGTTTTTCCATAGATATCTCTCCCCCTTTGACATCAAATGCCAAAGTAGTTAAGAATCAAAACATAACATACAACTAACTACTCCCTCTGAGCAGTAGCTCTCCTTCATCAAGACCGAAAAAGCATTTTTCTATTAGTCCCTATTGGTTTGATGCCAATCTTCATTATTCAAGTTTCTGTCAGTGGGGAAATTACCCCAAGTTGCTCTCTGAGATATTCAAATGTTTCCTTAGGAAAAGGCTTTGTAAAGATATCAGCAATTTTCTCTTTAGTATTCACATAAACTAATCTCACTTAATTTGCTTCAACATTCTCTTTCATAATATTATACTTAATAGAAACATGCTTTGTTTTAGAGCAAAATGTCAGATTCTTTGATATATCAATTGTTGCTGAATTATCACAATGAATAATTATCGGTTCTTTGCATTTTACCTTGATATCTTTCAACATTTTCTTGATCCATAATACCTAAGTGCAATTAGTTGTTGCTGCAACATATTTTGCTTCTCTTGTAGATAATGATGTATAAGTCTTCTTCTTACTGATCCATGAAATTAATCTTCTGCCAAGAAAGAATGCACCGCTAGTGGTACTCTTTCCATCATCTACATCTCATGCCCAATTAGCATTTCTATATGCACATAACTCAAAATTTTCATCCTTAAGATATCATAAACCAAGATTTGATGTGCCTTGTAGGTACCAGAAAATCCTTTTAACTGCTGATTCATGATTTTCTTTAGGATTTCTTTGAAACCTTGATACAATACACACTGCATTCATTATATTAGGTTTGTTTTGTGTCAAATACAATAATCCTCCAATCATAGATTTGTACCTTGTCAGATTAATAGGAGTTGAATCATCCTTTAATGTCAATTTATCCGTTGGAGTCATAGGAATGCTTACCGGTTTGGAGTTTTCCATTCCAAATTCCTTCAAAAGTTCCTTCAAGTATTTTGTTTGACATATGAATATACCTTTATCTGTTTGAGAAATCTACAAACGTAGAATTTTTTTTATCTCTCCAATCATAGACATTTCAAATTCTCCCTGCATCTTTTTAGCAAAGTCTTTACATAACTCTTCTTCACCTCGAAAAATGATATCATCCACAAATACTTCAATAACCAAAATGTCATCATTGGTGATTTTGTAATAAAAATTGTTGTTAGCATTACCTTTTGTGTAACCAATCTTTAAAAGATATTTATCTAGTCTAGCATACCAAGCTCTAGGAGCTTGCTTCAATCCATATAAAGCTTTCCTTAACCTACAAACCATATCCTTATCATTTGTTAATGAAAATCCATCAAGTTGTTCAATGTAAGCTTCCTTTTCGAGATCTCCATTCAAAAATGCACATTTTACATCCATCTGATAGATTTAATAGTTCTCGTGAGCTGCAAATGCATGAGATAGTCTTACTACTTCAATTCTGGCTACCAGTGCAAAGGTTTCATTATAATCAATTCCTTCTTTTTGTGAATAACCTTTACCAAATATTTTTTCTTTGTTTCTGATTACTTCACCATCCTCATTAAGTTTATTTCTAAATTCCCATTTAGATCCAATTACATTTTTATCTTTAGGTCGGGCAACTAATACCCAAGTATTATTCTTTTTAATTTGTTCTAATTCTTCTTCCATTTCTTTTATCCAATGTTTATCCTGACATGCTTCAACAATTGATGCTGGTTCAACTTGAAGAATTAAACATACCTCTTCATTTAACAATCTTCCTCTTGTCATAACACCTTGATTTTCTGAATGATTCAATCTTACATACCAGGGTTTATTATGATTTCCACTTACAGGTTGTTGTTCTTCAGTCACAGTTGAGTTCTCTGATGATGTCGGTGTGATTGGTTCTTCATTCGGTACCGGTGCAATCTATGTCAGTTCATTTATAATCATTTCTACTGGTAGTTCTACAGATCTTGATTCTCCTCTAAAATATTCATCTATCTTCACATTAGTACTCTCATTGATTTTCTGCAATCTTTTATTATAACATATATATATGCCTAGCTTCTAGTTGAATAATCAAGAAATATTCATTCATCACTTCTAGGATCAAATTTTCCAATAAAATCATCTCTCCTAATATAGCATTTTCTTCCAAATATTTTGAAATATTTAAGAGTAGGAGTATGACCAAACCATAGTTCATAAGGGGTCTTACCAATTTCACCTTTGATGTGAACTCTATTGAAAGTATAAACCATTGTATTCACTGCTTCTCTCCAGTACACATGAGGTGTATTTGCTTCCATCATCATGGTTCTTGCGGCATCCAATATAGTTTTGTTCTTTCTTTCCACAACCTCATTCTGCTGGGGTGTCTGGGGTGCTAATAGTTGTCTTTTGATTCCATTCTCCTCACACAATGCATTGAATTCCCTAGATGTAAATTCTCATCCTTGATCAGATCTCAAACATTCTATTTTCTTGTTGGTTTCATTCTCTACCATTGCTCTATATATCTTGAATCTTCCAAAATCTTCTGATTTCTCCCTGAGAAAAGTAACTCAACACATTCTAGAATAATCATCAAATATTAGCATAAAGTATCTATCACCCTGAAGACTTCTTGTTCTTCCTGAACCACATAAATCAGTATGAATTAAATCAAGAATATTATTAGATTTCTCATAAATGCTCTTAAATGTTGTTCTAACTTGCTTTCCCATTTCACATTCCTTATATACCGGATTATGAGGTTTCACAATCTTAGGTAAATCCCTTACTGCCTTAGTTGAACTGATCTTTACAATGTAATCAAAATTCACATGACAGAGTCCTTTATGCCATAACCAACTTTCATCAATGTGTGCAATCAAACATGTCCTATCACTGGTATTCAAATGAAAGATATTACCTTTAGTCTTATTACCCATTGCAATATCCAATCCAATTTTGTTCATGAGTTTGCATTTTCTATTCTTGAATTGTAACTGAAATCCTTTTTCCATTAACTGGCCAACACTCAAAAGATTATGCTTTAAACCTTCGACATAATAAACATTGTCAGTATTATGCTTACCATGCAAAGATATAGTGCCTCTTCCTTTGATTAAACTAGCTTTGTCATCTCCAAATCTTACTACACCTCCATGAATTTCCTGTAAGGATAAGAATTTAATTTTATCACCAGTCATACGATGCGAGCATCCACTATCAATGATCCATTCATCCTTTTCTTCAATTTTTGCTCCTAGTGCCTACTCTACCAGTTTGGCAATAGATTCCAGTGGATATCCTTTTAATGCAACAAATTCCCATCCACTATCCACTGGATCTTCATCTGAATCATCTGTAACACCTTCATCTGCATAGTAACATGACTTATCTCTGGTTTCTTAAATATGTATCTCATATATTCAAGGTTAGGCTTATATGTTGTTTTTGCTTCCTCTCTTAGTCTTGCATGTCTATCAAGACACCTAGAAGCCATATGACCAACTTTATTGCAATTAAATCATTTGAAAGGTGCTTTACCTTCATACTTACTTCTTGTTGGACCTTTAGGCATCTTCCTTGTGTATAGTGCTTCAAGTTCTTCAAGTTCTTAATTTTCTCTCTTGATATTTTCAAGTTCTATTGCATAAAGTGCTTTCCAATCAGATTTGTCAGATGATGATGATGATGCTAATGATGATGCTTTGAAAGCTATATCAATTTTGACTATAGCAACAAGACCAAATTCTTCAAGTTCAAATGTTGAAAGTTTTCCAACCAAAGTATCTATTCAAACTGATGTATTAGGCATTGTTCTGAACTCATTAATAGGAGTCACTTTCATTTTGTAAGCTGGAGGCAAAGATCTTAACACTTTAGAAACAATTTCATCTTCACTTAAGGATCCTCCACAATATTGTATTCCTAAAACAATTTGATTAACTCTTTCGATAAATGCATCAATTCTTTCATCTTCTTCCATTTTTAAATTTTCATACTTGACCCGGTAACATTCCAATTTTGTAATCTTGACAGTGGTATATCCTTCATTCAATGTTTCCAGTTTATCCCAAATAGATTTTGTAGCAGATCTGTCTGATAATCCCATGATTTGTTGATTTGATAATGCGCTCAAAAGTGCTTCTCTTGCTTTGCAATCATTCTCCAAGTCTTTAGCCAATGTCAGTGGATGAGGGTTATTCAGAGTAGAACCAACATAACCATTCTTTGTAACATCACAAATATCTCTTCCAATGCAATTCAGATGTGTTTCCATTTTGATCTTCCATATACCATACTTACTTCCATCATGTTTGGGACTATCCTTCCTAAAGATATTTGTTTCCATAGGATCTCCTCAAGCTATTAGGCTTCTACAAAAAGAGGACTACTTTCTAGTACCAATTGTTAGGAACGGGGAAGGACAACTGAGAGTGGTGGGGGTGAATTAGTTGTCAATAAATTACAACCCAAAACAACTTATTCCAACTTAAAATTTAGTGCTGGTAAAATAGATTAACAGTTATAGTAGTACTAGTATAACTTAATGCATGAAACAAAAAGAGAAAAAACATCCACAACACATGAAACAAAGATTTTGACGTGGGAACCCTGTAAGGGGAAAAACCATGGTGGGAAACCTTACCCACAATCAGATGAAACTACTACAGATAGTAAGTGAATACAATAATGGGGTCTGCACATGCAGAAAGGCCGACAACCTAGAGCTCACTGTTGAATCACAAAATAGGAGTCACACTGACTATAATTGGATGGTTAAATCCAATAACAATGTACTACTTCAATGTAGCATCTGCAATGCTAGATTAAGTAGAGGTTTAAGCTCTTACTATGAGTTCCAAACACCTTCATAACCTTTCCTTCAACCTTCAGATAATATCTGCATGATTCGCACAATGATCTTCTTATTTTGCTCTACAATGATCTGCAATATTCGTACACATTCATAATATGATCTTCAATAAGATCTTACAATTATTTATACAAAACCTAAGACCAAATCATAAGGTCGGCTCACTAAATGTATTACAATTATAAAATTAGTCTTGATGCGATACAATATGTCGACCTTAATACATTTACACATTATTCAATCAATAAACCATTTCTAAAACATGTCGTGCTGATCTAGATTATGATATCATGTTCCAGTCCATAACCTAGACCTATCTGCTGGTAAAGGCAAATATGTGAACCCGATTAGTCCAATAAGAAAAACACCAAATCCAAACATCCAATCCATGTCTTTGACATAACCAAATGATCTCTAGATGATAACAAGTCATCATCAACTTTCTGAGCTGTCAGTGAAACATATATCCTTCCAGTTAAGCATATACTAGTGACTGTGCATAAGCCAATATCCATGTTTGGACCACAATGTGTTAGTTCAACAATAAACGAATATAACCAGAGTGCCAAATCAACAATGTATACCTCCAGAAAGATAAGTGTTGACATAAATGAAAAAACCAATGCAACACATGACGAAGTCATTCATAATACCAACATTGATCGATCAGACAAAAGGTGAAAAAAACATGCTACAAACAGCTAAAGCGAGAATACGTGTTTCACAGGGTAGACAGATGGGTGATGCTCATTGATTGAGTGTTTAATATCGATTAAGGACATGATATCAAATTGGATTTGATATGTCATGATGATCAAAGATCAGATTGAATGTAGATTGAGTACATTGTGGCAACCATAACCATGCCAATATTCAAACTCACGTCTTGGCGAGAAAATCTAGATAAAAGTATGCGAGCCAAAGATATTGTTTGGGATACTGAATGATAGTGTTGTTGCTGTAGGAGAGAGGAAATCTGTCAAGTTCTCAACAAGACTTAGAGGAGAGACTATGTGTGAGGGAGAATTGGGTTGAAGGGTTCAATCGACAACACTGAGGCAACCGACAGTCAGCCATTGAGTCTGAAAGAGAAGTGAAACAACAGAGACCAAACTGGTAGAGAAGAGTTGCAGAAGATTGCAAAGAAGGCAGCCATAGAACCGGTAGAGAGTAGTACCGGTGAAGAGCCAAAGAGTTGCTGAGAGAAGAGAGAACCAACAGAGAGAAGAACTAGCAGAGTGCAAAACCGATAGAGTGCAGAACCAACATAGAGTAGAACAGACAAAGAGAGAGAATCGGTAGTGAATAGGATAGAAGATCAAGTAGAGAGGTTTTCAGAAGAGTTACAAAATCCATTTGTAACAAGAAGATAACTTTGGTATAAAACATGCTTTTGTAATCACTAAGTTGGAGCTCGATGCAAGGGTTGTATCTTCTTGGGTTGGTTTCTCCTTGGGTTGGTGCCCTAAATTAGGGGTTGGTGCTCCTTGGTTTGGTGCCCTAAACATTTTAATCAGAGATTCATTGTGAGGCTGGATTGGAGTAGTAGAATCCAACAACCTTTCTCACCGAGGTTTTTCCCATCTTGGTTTTCCTTGTATATGCTGGTGTTATGTGATGTCCCCTTTATATTTGAGTGCATTTGTGATTGTCCTCCATCTAACCGATAAGTCTTCTTTCTATTAGGATATAGAACCGGTATACACATAGGATAGTTAAAAGGAAAAGTTTGAGAACTACCAATTCACCCCCCTCTCAATGGTACATTGTGTCTAACAAAAATGTCTACTACCTGTTATCTTCTAGAGATATATTCCAATTTGACTTCCTTATTTGCAACCTTATCCCTTAAGAAATGATAATGGACTAAGATATGTTTTGTTCTTGAATACATTACTAGATTCTTTGAAATCTTTATAACACGTATTATAACACATAATAGGAATAGCTTCATTGTACACCACTTTGATATCTTGAAAAGTTTGTTTCATCCACATAACTTGAGTACAACAAGATTTTGTTGCAATGTATTTTTATTCTATTCCAAATAATGATATTGAGTCTTGCTTCTTACTTAACCAAGAAACCATTGTGTCTCCCAAAAAGAATGGAATCCCACGAGTACTTTTCTTATTATCAATACTTTTGACCCAATCAACATCTGTATATAATTTAAACATGAAATCTCTATTCTTCTTGTACCAAATACTAAAATCTTAAGTCCCTTTCAAGTATATAAAAAATCCTCTTCACTCCTTGTTCATCTGATTGCTTTAGATTAGCTTCAAACCTTGCAACTAAACATACAACCTGCATAATATCTAGTCTAGAGGTAGTTAGATATAACAATACTCCAATCATAGATATGTACTTCTTCTGATCAACATTTGAAGATATATTATCTTTGCCTAATTTACAGCCAATACTTAAAGGGCTAGTCGGTGGTTCACAATTTTCCATATCAAACTTCTTTAACATCTCTTTGACATATTAAGCTTGAGAAATAAAGAATTCATCAAGTCCAACTAATTAACATTTAAACCAAGGAAGAATAACATCTCACCAATCATTGATATCTTAAATTCATTTTGCATTTCTTCTACAAATTCTTTGCATAAATCATTGCTTCTAGAATCCAAATATAATATAATCAAAGTAGACAACCAATATCAATAACTTGATACCTTCAACCTTGAAATAGATATTTCTATCTATAGTTCATTTCTTGAAGTTTTCTTGTGACAAATATTTGTCCAATCTAGTATACCAATCTCTAGGTGCGCTTGTTCAAGTCCATACAATGTCTTCTTTAACCTACAAACCATATCCGGATTCTCTTACAATTTGAATCCATTTGGTTTCTCAATATATACCTCTACTTCTAGTTCATTAAGAAATATAGACTTAACATCTATTCGATGTATTTAAAAATTCTTATAAGCAAAAAAAGAAAGAAACATTCATATAGCTTCCATCCTTGCTCCTAGAGAAAACATTTCCTCAAAATTAGTACCTTCAACTTGTAAATATCCTTTACATACCAATCTTTCTTTGTTCATTGTAACTTGTCCTTGTTTTTTTAGCTTATTGCGGAACACCCACTTAGTTCCCATCATATTCTTGTCCACTGGTATACGTACCAGCTCCCAAGTCTAATTCTACTATATCTGATCTTCAGTTCTTTTATTTATTTTAACCAACTTTCTCCTTTTCTTTCTTTCTCATATGATTTAGGTTCTATGAGCCAAATAAAATAGTAATTTCCTTGCTCACTTAACTCTGTAACACTTTGTCTTGTTTAAACTCCTTTTTGTCTAGAGTTATCTCATCTTCTAAATGATTCTTTTGCACATATTTTGCTAGTCTTTAGCTTCATCTATTTATTTCTCATTGTTGTCTTCTGGAACTTTCTTTTCTTCTATTACAACAAGAATGATCTCAAATTTAGAGTCTAGTATGGGATTAGGGGTAGTTTGATCTTATGTTTCACATACCTTCACATTTGTGCTATCCACTATCTTGTTCAATCTCTTGTTGTAACACCAGTAGGCTATTTCATTTTTATCATATCATAAAAATATTCTTTCATCTACTCTAGTATCAAAATTTCCAAGATCATTCTTATTTCTTATGGCCCAAAGACTCTAAAGTACTTTACAATTGAGGGTATTGCATTCCACAACTCATGGGGTATCTTAGTATGAATTACTCTTATTTGTACCTTGTTACGAATGTAAACAAAAGTATGCACACCTTTCCAATATACATTAGCCAAGTTAGCATCCTTCATAATAGTTATAGCCATCTCAACAATAGTCCTATTCTTCCATTCTACCACACCATTATTTTTAAGGGTTCTTGAAGTAGAAAAGTGTCTTCTAATACCATATTTCCCACCAAAATTGTCAAATTCATTTAAAGTAAATTATCTACCTCTATCAAATCTTAAATGAATTTATGATTCTAGAATTAACATAATTCTCTACCATTGAATGAATACTTTAAATCTTTCAAGAGATTAAAATTTTTCTTTCACAAATGTAGCCCATGTCATTCTAGAATAATCATCAATAAGTAACATGAAATACCCTCCTCCTTTAAGTGTTTTTGTCCTTGTAGGCTTGCAAAGGTCTATATGAACAATCTCTAATAGTCTTGAAGTGGAATATTCCCTGTTCTTGTAACTTCTCTTTTTATACTTTCTTAATTGATAATCCTTGCACATAGTATTAGTAGGTTTGATGAATCTTTGGAAAATCTCTCACTGCTTTAGTATTGTTGATCTTTATCATGTTGTCAAAGTTAATATGTCCCATCCTTTTATTCCATAGATAAAATTCATTGTTCTACATCATAAAACAACTACTTCCACTATTGCTCTTTATGAAATAAATATTTCAATTTTTTCTAATACCTTTTGCTACAATCTTCTAGATTTTATTTTTCTAATCACACATCCAGTCTTACTGAATAAAACTTAATAAATTGTATTGAACATTTGACTAACACTCAGCAAACTATGTCTTAGACCTTCAATATAATAAACATCATCAATTTTATGCTTCCTATCAATCAAGATACTCCATATTCTACAAATAGGTACAACTTCCTTTGTAGAAATTTAATTGATCCATAATCATAGTTCTTGAGATTTACAAATTTATCTTTATATCTAGTCATGTGATCTTAACATATGGAATCATAGATCCACATACTTGGTTCCACTTTCATATGCAATTGTTGCCCATTTGGATGAATTGATTATGTGTTGCATTGATGTTTTGTCATTTATGTCAACACTAGTTGTTTGGATGCTTTACTGACACCCTTCTAGTCCTAGTAGGTTGAGTAGTTTCTGGTTGGTTTGGATCTAACATGATCTGGTAGGATCTGGTATGGTTTGGTTATGGAATTGGCTTATTCATGATACTCATGTTCATATTCAATCAGCTGGTTTTGGTCTGGTGATTAGATGCTATCTTGTTTGCTTGGAAGCTTGGCTTGTGGTTTCGGTGAGGGTTTCACCTATAGATATTTTGATGAAGATCTTTCATGATATGCATAAATGGTGTTGGTGTAGCTTCTGGTGGAGTTTTAGGATATTGTTGATGATCATGTTCGAGACTTGGCAGATGGAGATCATTTCCTTAGCGTGTGGACCTATATTATGTCTTGGTTGATCTAGGTTATGCACCACTTTAATGAAACGTTTGGATTGGACCTCTCGATGTGATGGATATTATTTGTTTGGTCTTAGGCTGACATGTTTTATAATTATGTAAATGGTTTATTGTCTAGTGGCCGATCTGATTGTGTATGGTCAAGGGTTTGTATATATATGATGTAAGATCTCATTATAGATCATCATGGGAATGAAAAATGGACAAGTAATGTGCGAATAATGTAATATCATTCAGGCAAATGATTTGGTCAACCATTGGAGATCGAATTGGTTTTATGTAAGAGGATTTAGTCCTCTGACATTGACCTTAACTAGAACTATACTCAGACATAGGAGATGTTATCTTTGTAGTTCAACACTTCTTTGCGATTGTAGTCTAGATTTGTATGTATTCAGCGAGACTCCTTGTGTGATGAGAAGTGTGCTCTAGGTTGTTGGCCTTCCTGCAAGTGAAGGCCCCTCAATTTTGATTCACATACTTATTGCAGAAGTATTATCTGACTATGGGTAGGCTTCCCACCGTGGTTTTTCCCTTTACCAGGTTTTCCACGTATAAATCTTGGTGTCATGTGGATGGTATTTATTCTCTGACTAGTGTTTATGCTTAATTGATTTAACTTCTATTATGGTATTTGGTTTAAGCATTCTGGTATTAATGTTTTGGGTTCCGGTATTAAATATTTAATTTCTTAAGGTTCCAGTAATCTGAGACAACTATTCACCCCCTCCCCCCCTCTTAGTTGTCTTCCGGTTATTTGAACTATCTAACAATTGGTATCAGAGCTTTGGTCCTCTCTGCAAAAAGCTTAACCACTTGACGAAGATCCTATGGCAACTAACAGTTCAATTTCATCTAGTTCATCGAGAGCTATCTTTCAAAGAGATATCCCTAGGCTTGCTGGAATAAATTACATAGTATGGATGATTCGTATGGAGACCCATCTAAGATGTCTTGGCAAAGAGATTTGGGAAATCACATAGAATGATGTCATGCCTCATAATCTAGCATCTGAAAATCCTCCTCTGGTAAACCTAGATAAGGAGCTTGAGAATGATTGAAGAAGTCCTCTTGTGTGCACTTTCTAATAAGCAAATAATGGGATTAACTGACAAATCATCTAGAAAGGCTATATGACATAATTGGGAGACTCTTAATGAAGGTTACCCTACTATTAAAATTCCAAAACTTGATGGTTACCGGGTGAGATATGAAAACCTGAAGATGGAAGAAGATAATAGAATTACTACATTCATGGAAACGGTAAATGAGATTACTATGGGAATTCAATGTTGTGGTGGAACTCTGAGAAAAGATGAAATTATTTCTAAAGTTATGAGAGCCCTACCATCATCTTATAAGATGAAGGTTATTATTATCAATGAATTAAGAACAATGGCTAATACATCTGTCAATGGAGATACTTTGGTTGGGAAATTATCTACTTTTGAAATTGAAGAATTTGGACCTTCTGGAGCTGTGAAGTCTGAACCTGCTTTTCATGCATTTGCATCAGCAGTCAGTAAGCAAGATTGGAAATCTTTATATGCAAAATAATTGGATGATATGAAGAGAGAAGATGAAGAGTTTGAACAACTTGAAGCACTATTTGATAGAAGAGTACCTAAAGGACCGGTAGGAAGTAAGTATGAAGAAAACACACCTTTTAAATGTTTTGCATGTAATAAGATTGTTCATTTTGCATCTAGATTTCTTGAAAGTAATTCAAGATTTGAAGAAAGAGTTAGAAGATCAATAAAGTCTAACCCTAGATACCAGAACAAGTATAAATACAAGAAAAATAGAGGCAAATCATGCTACATAGTGGATGAGGAAGGCATTACTGATTCTGATGATGAACCGATAGAAGGATTTGCTACTGGTTCCCACAATGGGAAGGAATGGGTGTTCCTAGCTATCAAGGAAGATGTTTTGGCATTGGAAGAGAATGTACTTGAAGAGAAGGCACTTGCTGCTAAAACTAAAGACAAGGATGAATGGGTAATAGATAGTGGATGTTCACACCATATGACTAGAGATAAAGGGAAGTTTCTATCTTTGCAATAATTTGATGGTGGTCTGCTTAGATTTGGAAATGACAAAGCATGTATGATCAAATGAAAAGGAACTATATCATTGGATGGTAAGAACAATACTAACTATGTTTATTGTATTGAAGGTTTAAGGCATAATCTTTTGAGTGTAGGACAATTGGTGGACAAGGGATTTCAATTACAGTTCAAAGATGGAAAATGCAAAATCATTACTAGATCTAGTTTGGAGATTGCAACCGGTACATAGACAAAAGGTAATATGTTTGATTTGAATTCCTGTGAGAAGACATGTTTGATTGCACAAATTGATGAGAGTTGGCTATAGCATAAAAGGTCGTGTCATGTGAATTTTAATTGCATTGTGAAGATCAGTTTAACTAAGGCAGTTAGAGATATACCTAAGATTGTGAAGCCCTATAATCTAGTATGTAAAGATGTCAAATGGGTAAATAGATCAGAACCTCTTTTATGAGTACATAAGATAAATCTAATGATGTTCTTGATCTTATTCATACATATTTGTGTGGCCCTGATAGAGTTATAAGTTTTTAAGGTGATAGATATTTCATTTCAATAATTCATGATTATTCTAGAATGATGTGGGTTACTTTTCTAAAGGAAAAATCTAAGGCATTTGAAAAGGTTAAAATCTTTAAGGCTAAAGTGGAAACTGAGATAGGATTGAAGATTAAATGTTTGAGGTCGGATCATGGTGGAGAATTCACATCTAGTGAGTTTAATAATTTTCCAGAGAAGCATGGTATAAAGAGACAATTTTCTTCTCCCCGGACACCTCGGTAGAATGGAGTTGTGGAAAGGAAGAGCAAAACTATCTTGGATGCTGCTAGAACAATGATGATGGAAGCTAGTCTACCTCATATCTACTGGAGAGAAGCAATGAGAAAATCAATTTATACATTCAAGAGAGTACATATCAAAGGAGAAACCAGTAAGACACCTTATGAATTATGGTTTGGCAATACACCAATAGTTAAGTATTTCAAAATATTTGGTAGTAAATGTTAAATCAAGAGATGATATCATTGGAAAATTTGATCCTAGATGTGAGGAAGGCATATTTATTGGTTATTCTAATGAAAGCAAGGCATATAGATGTTATAACAAGAGATTGTAGAGAATTTTGGAGAGTGCTAATGTCAAGGTGGATGAGCTAAATAGAGGTCAAATAAGAGTTTATGAGAAGGAACTGGTAGTGGAAATGATTATATCTGAATCGGTGGCACCTTTACCAAAATAGAGTGTTGAACCAATTACTCCGGAAGTATCAGAAAATTCTACAGTAATTGAAGAATAGGGAAGAGGAATAGAGAGTCAGAAGACTCTTAGGTATGTGAGATTGAATCATTCAGAAGATCAGATCATTGGGGATATGAACAATGGATTAATGACAAGAAAAAGACTGGAAACTAATGAGGTATTTTTAATTGCACAATTTGAATCAGTATCAATAATTCAGGCATATAAAGATGAATATTGGTTGAAAGCTATGGAAGAATAATTATATCAGATGGAGAAAATTAATGCATGGACTTTGGTTTCTCGGCCTAAAAATAAGGATGTTATTGGAACTAAATGGGTTTTTAGGAATAAATTGAACGAGGATGGTCAAGTTATAAGTAATAAGGCTAGATTGGTTTCTAAAGGATATTCTCAGAAGGAAGCAATAGATTATGGTGAGACTTTTGCACCGATAGCTAGGATTGAAGTTGTAAGATTATTTCTTGCCTATTCTGCCCATAAGAACTACAAGATTTATCAAATGGATGTTAACTGTGCATTTTTGAATAGGAATCTTGATGACGAATTTTATATTGAACAACCTAATGGTTTTTCACTATCAGATGATACAAACATGGTTTTCATGTTAAGGAAAGCTTTATATAGATTGAAACAGGCACCTAGAGCTTGGTATGCAAGGTTGGATAAATATCTTTTGAAGCTTGATTTTACTAAAGGTAATGCTGACAGTAATTTATATAATAAGCTCAGTAATGATGATATACTAATTATTGAAGTATTTGTTGATGACATCATTTTTGGAGGTGAAGATAAGTTATGCATCAAATTTTCTAAGAATATAGAGAAATAATTTGAAATGTCTATGATTGGGAATTGTTGAAGTACTCCTATGGTTACAAGTGACAAATTGACAAGAAAAGATTTCTTTGCACCAATAAATCCTACAAGATACAAATCTATGATTGGAGGTCTTCTTTATTTGACTCGGACTAGGCCTGATATAATGAATGATGTTTATATTATATCAAGATTTTAGAGTGTTCCTAGAGAAAATCATGAGAGTGCAGTGGAAAAAATATTTAGATACTTGCAACGTACATCAGAATATGGTTTGTGGTACCCTAAGGATGATAACTTTACTTTATGTGCATATACAGATGTTGACTAGGTTGGAGATGTGGAGCTTTCTTTCTTGGAAAGAAGTTGGTTTTATGGATCAGCAAGAAACAATCATATACTTCTTTATCTTCTGTTGAAGCTGAGTTTGTAGTTGTTGCTACTAACTATACACAAGTTTTATGGATGAAACAAATATTAAAGGATATCAAAGTGCTTTGCACTGGACTAGTAGTTATTCACTATGATAACTCTGTTTCTATTGACATATCAAAGAATCCGGTATTTCATTCTAAGAAAAAGCACATATCTATTAAGTACAACTTTTTGAAGGAGAAGGTGGAAGCAAATGAAGTTAGACTATTTTATGTGAACACTAAAGAGAAGATTGCAGATATTTTCACTAAGCCTTTCCCTAAGAAATCATTGGAGTACATCAGAGACAGATTGGGATTTTCTGCACCTTCGATAGAGACTTGATTGTTGCAGTTTGGCATTAGTCCAGTATGCATTATTAGAGATATTTTTTATTTTGGCACTAATGTGGGGATGCTACTACTCAGAGGGAGTAGTTAGCTTTGTGATTCAATAGTTTATGTTTTTGCTTTGATATTTTTGTCAAATTTCTAGCATTGATGTCAAAGGGGGATAGATATTGATGTGAAAAAGAAAAACTTAAGGAGTTGTATAAATTAGGGAGAGAGTTATATGTGTAATTCAGAGCTTTACAAAGATATCATTCATAGGGGGAGTTTGGTCTTTGTTTAAGGAACTTCATTGCTATATATTTGAGTGGGAGATTGTTGGTTGTCTTCCATTAGAGGAGACTTTTTTGGGATTTCTTGGTACTTAGATGTTTTTCATGTCTAGTGTTGCCATCAATGCCAAAAGGACAGATTGTTGGCCATTTGGATGAATCAATTATGTGTTGCATTGGTGTTTTGTCATTGATGTCAACACTGGCTGATTGGATGCTTTACCAACACCCTTCTGGTCCTGATAGGTTGAGCAGTTTTTGTTTGGTTTGGATCCGACATGATCTGGTAGGCTCTGGTATGGTTTGGTTATGGAATTAGCTTATTCATGATACCCATGTTCATATTCAATCAGTTGGTTTTGGTCTGGTGGTTAGATGCTTTCCTGTTTGCTTGGAAGCTTGGCTTGTGGTTCTGGTGAGGGTTTTACTGGCAATGCTTTTAATGAAGATCTTTGATGATATGAGTAAATGGTGTTGGTGCAGCATCTAGTGGAGTTTCAGGTTCTATTGATGATCATGTTCGAGACTTGGTAGATGGAGATCCTTGCCTTAGCGTGTGGACCTATATTGGTCCTGATTGATCTAGGTTATGGATTGGTTTAATGAAATGTGTGGATTGGACCTCTTGATTTGTTTCTGAGATGTCTTATGTGTTGGATATTATTTGTTTGGTCTTAGGACGACATGTTTTGTAATTATGTAATTGGTTTATTGTTTGGTGGCCAACCTGATTGTTTATGGTCAAGGGTTTGTATATATATGATGTAAGATCTCATTGTAGATCATCATGGGAATGGAAAATGGATATGTAATATGTAAATAATATAATATCATTCAGGCAGAGGATTTGGTCGATCATTGGAGATCAAATTGGGTTTATGTAAGAGGATTTAGTCTCCGATATTGAGCTTAACCAAAACTGTACTTAGGCATAGACAATGTAGTCTTTGTAGTTCAACACTTCTTTTGGATTGTAGTCTGGATTTCTATGTAGTCAGTGAGACTCCTTTTGTGATGAGCAGTGCGCTCTAGGCTATTGGTCTTCCTGCAAGTGGAAGCCCCTCAATTGTAATTCACATACTTACTGCAGAAGCATTATCTGACTGTGGGTAGGCTTCCCACCATGGTTTTTCCCTTTATCGGGTTTTCCACATGTAAATCTTCATGTCATGTGGATGGTATTTATTCTCTGATTATTGTTTATGCTTAATTTATTTAACTACTATTTTCAGTATTTGATTTAAGAATTCCATTATTAAAGTTTTATTTGAACTGTCTAACAATGTAGTATTTTCTTTTTCCATCTTTCAATTATCTTAAACACCTTCCTGTCATCTAGACTTTTCTTGTTTCTTCTCTTCTATAGCCAAGAATAAAGATTCTTCATTCTACTTCTCACATTCTTCATCCTCAGATGAATGTACCACCATAGAGAATAGACTCTTCTTCCCTTTATCTCGATCATTTGTTCTTTCCTTAAAATCATGCCTTCTATATCTACTTTTCTTTTCATAATCATCGAGTTTCTTGTAATCTTCCTTATACATACATTTTGAGGCATAATAACCAATTCTAGCACAATTAAAGAATTTCAAGGGTAACTCACCTTTGTACTTTCTAGTTCCTTTCTTCAAATTTCTTACAAAGTTTGCTTCAATATCATCTAAGATTTCACTTATTTCAAGTTCATCTTCTAATATCCTTGAAACGTTAAATACAACTTCAAGTTGTGGTAGGTTTTTATATCATCCATCTCTCTAATCTCAAAAGAAAATAATGTTTTCATGAGATAATCAATCAAGTAGTTGTTTAAATCATGACATTCTTCAATCACACACTTCTTTGATTTGTAGGGTTTATTCAATGTAAACATGATCTTTCTTATATAACATCACCTTCTTCTAGGGTTCCACTAATAGCTCAGATATCCTCTATAGTATTATTCAGTCTATGTATGTAGTTCTCAACACTTTCATCATCTGTCATTCTCAAAAATTCATAATTTTCTTTCAAATTCATCATCCTATCTCGCTTTGTCTTGGGATCACCTTCATATGCATAAAACAACTTATTCTAAATCTCCTTGTCTTCTTTCAATCCTTCCACCTTGTTGATACAATATCACTTAGACTAGTAATATGTACTGTTCTAGCTTTTACATTTGTCTCATGAGCCTTAAGTTCATCCAAAGTTGTAGGTCCAATAAGAGGAGGCCTATAACTAGTTTGAATAATATCCCAAATTCCATTTTGCAAAGTCTTCAAGTAGGATTCTAATATGTCCTTCCAATAAGGAAAATTTATTTCATCAAACATTACTGCCTTAAGATAAAGTTCACATGCCATTCTAAATCTACCTCAAGTAGTTAATCTTTTCAAAGAGTAACCACATCTCTAATACTAGTTATTGAACACATGACATGACTAGGGGGGGGGGGGGGGAAGGCGTGAACTAGTTCAGAACATTAAAATAAATTAATTATAAACATCACCAACTATCGTAACGGTAACAAATCAAATATCAACTTATGAGCACTAGACTTATGTGGAAAACTCAAACAGGGAAAAACCATGATGAGAATCTAACTCACTATATGAATATGAATGATTACAAAGTTTTAGGGTCACTGCCAACGAGCAACAAGACTTGATAAACTTGCAAGGCTAACGAACATTACCTTAGGGAAAGATACAAAGACTTGAACAACAGAGGCTCAATGCTTCAGGGAAAGATATAAGCTGATGATGAAGGATACACTATCAATAAAAAATGAAGGAAATAATAAAATTGATTCTTAGAAGGATCTCCTAAACATAAATTATCCTTGAACAAAAGGATCAAGCAACCAATATCATGGAAAAAAAGTCAGATAACTACCACTGTCACAATAGACTGTCTCATTGAATATATTAGATTCAATGCTCTGACTTCTGCACTCTCAAATACGCTTGCACAACATTCGCATACTCCTCTCATCAATTCACATACAATCCCTACAACATACATTGCACTCCTTAAATATGAGATAGATCATTGAAAACTTAATTGGGGGTTGACTAAGAATAGAAATAGCATTATTACACAAAATCAGCCATGTGGACCAAAAATACTCAAAGCGATCCACTCTAGGAGAAACAAGGGACCGAAACACATGACAATATATCCTTCCAAGATGAATCCAATGATATGCACATGCTAGTACATTCTCCAAAGACGCTACCAAATGTAACATGAAGAATAGCAATCAGTCTGCCAAAAAACATCTTCTAATATGAAATACTTCACACAGATCACCACACATCACGATGAGACCCTTAAAAAATTCATAATACATCCTCTAATGTGTATCTAGATCAAAAGACTATGAGCCAACCAAGATGACTCAATCGGTCACACTGAAACATAACACAACTGAATGTCCCGAACATGAAACAACAAAGCTCTTTTGTGGAACAAAGAAACAACTATCGAAGCACACATAGAATACTACATGAGTCATAAAGTCATGTCCACTAAACCATAACACCATCTACAACATATCTAGAGGTCACCGAAGACTTTCTAGACTAGTTTGACAGATACACTTAGTGCCAAAAAACAAAAAAAACCATCCAAACCTAAATGCCACAACGAACACCAAAAATACCAAACTAAATCTCCAACACAAACCATAATTGCAACAACCAAATGCATATTCAAACTAGAATCCATCCAGATAACCAAGTTTGACAAGTTCATACTTCCAACATATCATAGCTCATGTCAATATACTCCTTGAAAATTTTAGAAGGTTTGGATTAAATCACGCTGTAATATAGAGGCTAATAAGGTAGTAGATATTCTAGAAAACATGTCAATTGATAGAAATCATCAAATGCTACACCTAGATCATCCAATTGCTTATTTTTTATCTCAAAATAAAATTAAAGAGCCCAACAATATGTCATTGCCCAAGACTTGAAGACTATGTTCATTAGGTCTTCAATATTGCCATGCATTTTATAATCCTCATCTAGAAGATAAAATATTGTATTGTCCCAGCCTACCCATGTTCAACCCCCTTGGGGTGTGTTCTACACACAGGATGGAAATGAACCGTTTATGCATTCATTCACGATTGTTGCTCAATGTGCGACAGATCTTGTCTAGTATATAATATATCCATGATGGTGATGCCATCCTCTTTCTTGTACTTGTAATAAGACAACATTTATTAGAGTATTTATAATTATGAATGGGCATGGATTGGTATTCAAAACCATATACTAGTGCAATGGAATAAAGCACTCCCCGCTCATAGTTACTCTATGTCAAACCGTGTTAGTGGAATTTGGAGGCTCTTTCAAACTGGTACTTTTATTTTTACCTATGGTCTTATTTGTGTCTGCAGCAAAAAATTGGCCTCATTGATTGGTGGCAATCAAATTCAAAATAGTTTTTCAAATGCAGAATCCCCTACAATCCCCATATTAACTGCTTCCTCGATTGCATTCTGCCATCCATCAGAGTAGTGCAATCCCTTGCATTGATTAAATAGATTTATTCTTGCTGGGTGATACTCTGCCGGAAATTTGCATTTACTACCTTTAATTCTCTCTTGGCTTCATTCATTTTTATAAATACTTATCTTTATCTTAACAAAAGTTTATTCTGCACTCTTTGCTTGCAACCGCTGGCATTGTTTGTTCCTGCTATTCACATGCCCGTGTTCTTACTGCATGTTCAATAATTGAATTTTCCATTGGACGGAGCTCAACCCATCAATCCACACTCCTAATGGGCCCTTTGTTTCAGAGAAGTTAAGAAAGCTTTCCAAGTTAATCTGCGGGAATGTAGAACATGCCATTAGGGTTTTGATCAACGTCGATTTTCTTCTAAAGCTAATCTACCACCTTTCCTATTATGGCATGGCATCCAGATTTCTGTCAAATGTTATGGACTTGTTAAAATATTTTGCGTCAAATACATTTGAGATTCGCTAGTCAACGATAACCAATTGGCCATGGCCCTTGGGCATTTCGACTTGTCTGAAGCCATTTAGGGTTTGTTCACTAGTCAAATGCTTCCCTTGGTCGAGGGATGCTATACTATCGTGCTATTAAAGTTGAGCTAAAGAAGAATGGTGGATTAGCTTTATCTTGAGCCATCAAATCACATAGCCACCAAATGGTGGATTTGTTGGATGCAATCAGCTTTCTCTATGAACATTACCCTCTGACTCCCATAAGAAACCCATGTGTTGCTGTTGCTTTGGAACTGCAATGCCTTGTCATCTCTCATCACATCCTACTGCTCCAGCTGAGGATCATGCTATAAGGCTATAAGCAAAGTGGGTAGTAATTAGACGCCCCTATTTTCTCTCACTTTATCTTAGTTTTGTATGCACTCTTTGCTCTTGTTTTCGTTACCGATGTTTATTATTATATTAATTTTGGCTCTCTTCTCTATTTTGGACGATCAGATTTCTAAGTGAACATATTTGTATTTCTCGACTTAATAAATAATAATAATACAGGTGCATTCCATCTTTTATTAAAAAAACTCTTAATGAAATTGTTTTTTGATTTTAAGTGTAGCTTTTTAAATAGTAGTTTATATATATAAAAACTAAAATTATGTCATCAGCATTAAAATATAAATTTGAAAAATTATGATATGGTAGAGAAAGTATTTTATATGAAGATGATATTTTTTTTCTTTAAGATAATTATTTAAGATAAAAGGTGATGTCTCATAAAAATAGTTGTATTTTCAACATACATAAAAGACAAAAAATTGAAGGACAAAATTAAATTTTATTATATAGAGTGAGATCTCATCCACCTTCTTTTTAAAATTTAATAAGTAAATTATAATGTCTATTTTATTAAAAATTCATATTAAAATATTCTTTTATTTTAAAAATAAATAAAACATAAAAGACACTAAAAATTATACATTTCATTAGTTTAAATCATTTCAGTATTTATAACATATATGCCACTTCAATTTCTAGCTAACGAACTTAAAAAGAATGATTAATGTTGGTCATTTATGAATATTAATCTCTTATCTAATAAGAATAACGCACTAGTTAGTATATTTGATAAGTGATAGCCATCAATAGATTTTCTATGATTTAAAATTAAATGATAAATAACATAATATAATTTTATTAAAGAATACCAAATATTCTTAGAATTACAGTAACAACTAAATTATAAAGAAGGGAGGGGAGCTTTGGAGATGCGAATAGTAGAACCAATACCTAGTAAAATTTAGCAATTGATTTTTGTTCGTCCAAGTGCAACGACTAAGAGGACTAAAAGAACCAAGAGCCAACAAGAAGGTGAGAGACCAAATACTCATACTGATTTATTGATGATCAAGAATATTGACCAATAGAGAGATCACTATATAACACATTAACACATTAGCATTTAATAGATAATTAGGACGACATCATCATTCTGTTATGGATACGATAAATCCTATCTCCATCAGCTCCTCAACGCGGTACATAAATTTAATACTGACTCCTGTCTATTCACCGATAAGGATTTATCATCAATTTGGGGGTTTGAGGTAGTAGAGGCTGCCATATATTCTGTAGACAGAGGCTTAATAATTGAGCAACCTTGGAGAAGGGGTTGTAAGCATTAGTTACACTCAACAGTCCCAATGCTGAGTTAATCGGTGAGAGAACAATGATAAGAGAACACCTTAGACATTAAGATTATTTTCAAATTGGTTGATCAACTTATGCTATACAGAAAAACGAAAAAGCATCATCGACAGTCATTAGAAAGTGGTTGACGGCAAAATAGAATTTGGAATCAATATTCATTTGTTATCAAATCATTAATGTGATTGTTTGAGAGGATAGAACGAATTAGAGAGGCCATCTATAAAGCATAACAATATTGGCCTTAGAGTGTGCATGGGCCCAAGAAATTTTTGTTCGAAACTAGCATGAAATAATCCAAAAGGTTTTTGGTGATAGGAAAAAAGAACCTTCAATCATTGAAATGAAAGTAGAGTCATTAATAGACCATATCTATCATAACCAAATAGTATACTCATATAATAATAGTTATTAAATTAAGTATCACGGAATTTCATGAGAATGAAATGTTAAAAAGTACCTGAACCCAAGATTTCTGTATGATTAACATATCCATAGAGCCCCCTTATTCTTCTCCTTGTGAAAATGTTCAGATGGACGTTCTCCATGGTCGCACTATCTTTGTAGGATTGTTATCCTCCAAGTCGAGTGAATAACGATGTCCGCTATGGGATGGCTTAAACATCACACACTAAATCTTTGACCGTGCTTACGTGGCAATTGTGGGCCCATTACCTTTGTCAAGGTCTGCTCCTGTCCGTTTCCGTTTCCATGAACACTCAAATTTAAACGTTTCCGTTTCCATGAACACTCAAATTTAAACATTTATCCCGCCTGAATTCAGGTGGATGTTAATAAATGTTTGATCACAGCTTGTAGTCATTTTATATTTCCCAGCGTGATCCCAGCCTGTGTCAAATGGGTGCATCTTGCTGCCATCACATGGATTCGAGAAATGCAGCAAGCCAACTCAGCGGTGACTGGGGCTATGATTTTTATCTCGTATGATTGCAGGATATACGTCTTTTGAAAAGCATTTAAAAACTTTCAAGCAAATGCTATTGGCAGTGAAAAAACCTTGTCAATATCTTCAAATCCTGTGCGAAAATGGGAGCTGTGGAACGGGGTATGGACATCCGTGAACTGTTTGACAGATAATTTAGAATTTTTGTGTTCCTCCTTTCTTTTAGCTCGTTATGGTTGATTTATTTTAAACTTTGTTGTCTGGCGTTTTTATGTTTTTTTCATTTTTGGGTTCTGGGTGAATTAAAGGATAATTGCAGATAGTTTGCTTAATAATATAAGTATGGAATATCTTTTGAAATATATTTTTTTAACTTGTAAAATTCTCATATTTATAAAGAACCCTTAACATAGCTTGATATTACTAATGTTTTATTTCAGAATGAATAAAAGATTGCTTGATGTCTTTGTTTATTAAGAAGATTTTTATGAATTATTATAAATTATATTATTTAAAATATATGTTCTTTATATTTTAAAACATATACATTTATTATTATTAATAATAATTAAGTATTATTAAATTAATAAAATGACTATTAAAATTAATATATATATAAATTTAAAATTATATTGATGTAAATTATAAATATACATTTAAAATATTTCGTTATTAATTAATAGTTAAAATTATATTTTTGAAAAATAAAATAATAATTTATTGAAAAATATTTAAATTTTAATTTAAGAGGGAAATCTTTTTCACACATATATGTATGTATGTATGTATTTGTATATATTTATGTCTATATACATTTACAGATATGTAATGATGCATATAACCGCTTAATAATTATTAATTAATATATTATAGAAATATTGAAAAAAATACATTTAATTTAAGGTTACTAAATAAACATTTCAAATTAGGTTTATTGCAAGCATCACCCAAAATAAAGATTAAGCCTCAAACATTTGTATTTCCCCAATTTTCATTGTTGGCCATAAAGAGTTTTGAGAATATAATTTGTTTATTTACTTCATCTATTATTTTTATAGCTACTAACATTCCATTTTTTAGTAATAAAAATATTTATTTAAAACTTGGTGGTCCCTTACAAAAGATAACCTAGAAATTTTATGTTTTTTCAATTCTATCAAAGTTTGGATGTAGTCGTTTATAGATTTTTTGATATACAAATAATATTTTTGTGTACAATCTATTTTAGTTTGATTTCAATCATAGTATGAATTCTTTTATTGTATTGCATATTTAGGTTCAACTTTTAAATCTCCTTTTTTAGTTTTGGATTTATTCATGGTTTCAAGAAATTGTTAATTTATTGGGATGCTTGCTAATGACAAACATAAATACATCTAATTAACACAAAAAAATTATTTGCATCCTTGTTGATTTTGATATTTTGTAGGACTTTTGCATTGACATTTCTTTGAAAGTAGTAGACCATATCTAAACATGGTATTTGTTCTAATGTTATGCTATTGCATTACTAGAAATGTTAGATTTTAGTTCAATTGCTATAAAATGCACAAGTATAGATGAAAATTAGATAATCAAAATTTATGGGGAAAAGATGTTATTCCCCATAATTTTATTATTAATTGTCTACTAATGGATTTATTTCCTTCTTTGAGTTACTTGATGGTTTGAATGCTCTCTATAGCACTGACCTATAAGAAAATTTGTTATAACCTCCTACTATGTAGAAAGATTCATCCCTTATTAAATGTGAATCAAATTCACCTTCTAGGGAGGTTATTTTGGGTCACATCTCTTTGAAATATGAAAGATCCCAACTATCTCTTATAGCTCCCAATGATGAGTGAAATAAAACACAGTAGATTATTATGAAAAGAAAAGAAAAAAAATAGACACAACCAAATATGGTTTTGATCTAGACAATATGATTTATCATTCCTAGGTTGCATTGGCTCTAATGTTTTATGGCCTATGTTTGAGGCATAAATGATATCCTTGCATGTCATAGTTTTATTTAGTTTAATGTCTATCTTATATAGTGTCTAGATGCTCTACATTCAATTTCTAGCTTTCATTATTTAAATAAAGATGTGACTCCCTCTAACCTTATTCATTAATTAAAATTATATTTTTAGGAATATTACTAAAGAGTAATCATATAATCATATTTATCATAGCAAAGATTAAAATTAAATTATAGTGCACCCTTGAAAAAGTGAGCAAAGAAAAAATTAATATTAGGAGCATTTCATTTGTTGAGCTAATACTATTTGAAGCTATTATTTAAGAAATAATATTATGATAATTCTCTTATGGAATGGTGATATTAAGGGGTTTAATAGAATGAATTATCTAATATTTAATTTTAGAGGTGTTTTTTAATAATAAAGCAACAAAAAAGGGTGTTGACCCTATACAAAGAAAAGACAAAAAGGCTACAAACAACTGGTCAAGAACAAAACTCTGACAACAAGGGCCAAAACAACACACTTACAACACACTAGTAGAGAAACTAATAATCCACATCAAGGGTGGGTGGAAGTTTCATCCACAACTCGAGGAAGAGTTTGGGAAGAAGAGGGAGAGCGATCTTTCCTTTATTGATGAGCAAAAATCCACACAATACTATCATTTGGAACACCAATACAAGGGGGAGCATGAGGAATACCCTTAGTGGGACTTCCAGCACCAGGAGTAGGATGTTGACCAGGTGATAAATCCACCACCGAAGGCTAGAGAAGAACAAGAGAAATAGGAAGAGAAGGGTCCACAAGTCTAGATGGGAGCACACTAGTAGAATAAGGCAAATGAGGATAAGTGGGGCCTGAGGAGGCCACACTAGTTAGTAGGGTGTACAACATCATCTTGTGAGGTATCATCACCATCCTGTGAAGAATCATTAGAGGAAGAATCAAAAGTCAGGATAATTAGGTGATCACCATGAGCATCCTTCCACCAAGTGGAAATGATTTTGCAACATGAGAGAGAAGAATCTATGGCCAAGTGGGTAATAGAGAAGCAATGATGACAATAGAAGGGGAGGCCCTCATAATCCAAAAATTAAGTCCATGGCCTATCCCCAACCATAAGAACCACATCCCCAAGAAGAGGTGGATTGAACACTAAAATTTGCTTGAGGAAAGAAAACTTCGTGAAGGGTGGACTATCATGACCTCAATTAATCCATAATGAACACCATAGCAACATTCATGGTCATATCAGGAATAAATAAATAGATTTAGAAAATTGTCTTAATTTTAAGATTTCACAATTTTTTATAACCTATGTTAGAAAAGTAAGTAGAAAAAACAAATAGTGATTCTTCTCCATCAAATATTAAGCACTTGATTCAAAACCTATAGCTAGAGTGATATATACTCAATGATAAGATGAGATGCATACACATGATTAAGGAACTAATTCAAAAGAACAAGCTTGACCTCATGTAATTATATCAATAATATAAGAAATGATCCCATTATGACAATGATGTAATATGATTATGATAGCAATTAAGATTAATAATATTGAAATGGACAAATGAAGGAGCCTTGGATCAATGGTCTATTAGGAAGAAACAAACATTAGTTTACTAATTATTGAATTAGTGAGTGTTGGTATTTTGGTATGGTTTTGTCATTGATGTCAACACCTACAAACACTTATCAACTCTGGCACTTTGGAGGATCAACAATGTTCACCAGCAAGCAAGTGACTTATGCACAGTCACTGATATCTAGTACACTGGCAAGATATAATATTCACCGACACTTGGAATGATATGGAAAATACCTTGTTATGTAAAAGACATTGTTTGGACACTTTGTCTTGGAGATTTGTTCATTGGCATATTCATATTTCCATATTTGTTGTTACCGACAAATAGGTCCAGGATAAGCACCGACGGCGTTATCTATTCCAGATCAGCACGGTACACTTTGGAGATGATTTTGTTGTTATTGTAAATGCATCAAGACAACATTTCGAATCGGTTATTGCATTGGTTATTGATTTACTTGTAAAATGTTTTATTTTAATATCTTTTAGAGCAGACCTACTAAAATTGGTCTTAGGTTATGGTATATATGTAAGATCTTATTTGGAAGATCGACATGTGATAAGGATAAGGAATTGTAAGAAGTTATATGTGAGAATAAGAAGAGCTATACATGCAAACACCATATGAAGGTGAAGCAAGGTATTTGTAAAGACAATCAAAACTACATCGGTATTGAATCCAGCATATGAAGATGCTACTTTGAGTAGTACATTTTTATTGGATTTAACCATCCAATTATAGTCAGTGTGACTCCTATTTGTGTTTGAGCAGTGAGCTCTAGGCGCTTGGCCTTTCTGCATGTGCAAACCGCATTTGTATACACATACTATATGCAGTAATATCATCTAATTGTGGGTAAGGTTTCCCACCGTGGTTTTTCCCCTTACAAGGTTTCCACATACAAATATTGGTGTTGTGTGTTGTGGATGTTATTGTCTTTCTATTTCATGCATAAATCTTTACCGGTACTGTAATTAACTGATAAACTGTCTACCGACATAAAAGTCTGGTTTATCGGTATTAAGCATTAAAGTTGGTTAAGTTGTTTTTCGTTGAATTTTTTTGACAACTAACTCACCCCTCGCCCTCTCACTTGTCTCTGGGACCTAACAATTGGTATTAGAGCTTAGTCCTCTTTTGCAAAAGTTTAACAACTTGAGGAGATCCAATGTCTACTAACTATTTCAAGAAGGACAATCCTAAACTTGATGGAACCAACTATGGCATATGGAAGATCAGAATGGAGACACACTTGAATTGCATTGGAAAGGACATCTGGGAAGTTACAAAGAATGGCTATACTACTCCTACTCCCAGTCAGCCTAATCCACCTACCTTAGGAAAAGATGAGAAAAATGATTGCAAAGCTAGAGAAGCACTTTTGAGCGCATTAACAGATCAGCAAACCATGGGATTATCAGATAGGTCTACTGCTAAAGCTATTTGGGATCACTTGGAAAAATTGAATGAAGGAGATTCCACACTCAAAATTGCAAAACATGAAAGCTTCCAGGTCAAGTATGAAAATCTGAAAATGGAAGAAGATGAAAGGATTTTTGCTTTTATGGAAAGAGTAAATGAAATTGTTTTGGGTATTAAATGTTGTGGAGGAACCTAAAGTGAAGATGAAATCATTTCAAAAGTTTTAAGAGGATTACCATTGGCATATACAATGAAAGTTACTGCTATAAATGAGTTGAGAACAATACTTAATACATCAGTAACTAGGGATACATTGATTGGAAACATTTTAGCTTTTGAAATTGAGGAATTTGGTCTTATTGCTACTATAAAGATAGATTTAGCTTTTAAGGCATCAACATCATTTGCACCATCATTTGAAAAATCTAATTGGAAAGCCTTTTATGCAAGAGCACTTGAGGAAAGCAGGAGAGAAAATGAAGAACTTGAAGAACTTGAAGCACTATTTGCAAGGAAAATGCCTAAAGGTTCAGTTGGAATTAAGTATGAAGGTAAAGCACCCTTTAAATGCTTTAACTCTAATAAGATTGGTCATATGGCTTCAAGATGCCCTGATAGACATTCTAGAATAAGAGAAAAAGCAAGAAGAACATACAAGCCCAACCCTGAATATCAGAGATATAGATTTAAGAAGAATAAAGATGAATCTTGTTATCTCGCTGATGAAGGAGTCACTGATGATTCTGATGAAGATCTGATAGACAATGGATGGGTTTTTGTTGCTATAACAGAAGATCAATTGATACCTACTATTCAACTGGTAGAACAGACCCTGACAGCTAAAGTTGATGTTAAGGATGAATGGATTATTGATTCAGGATGTTCACATCACATGACTAGTGATAAAGGTAACTTCTTGAACTTTTAGGAATATAATGGAGGTCTGGTAAGATTTGGAGATGACAAAGCTTTTTCAATTAAAGGGAAAGGTACAATATCTCTTGATGGAAAGCATAATACTAACAATATTTACTATGTCGAAGGTTTAAAGCATAATCTTTTAAGTGTTGGTCAATTAATTGAAAAAGGATTTCAGTTGCAATTCAAGAATGGTAAATGCAAAATTATGAATAGAACTGGTTTGGAAATTGCAACCGATAATCAAACTGGAGGTAACATCTTTCATTTGAATAATAGCAAAAAGACATGCTTGATTGCACACATTGATGAAAGTTGGCTATGACATAAGAGACTCTGTCATGTAAATTTTGATTGCATGGTAAAAATTAGTACTACTAAGGCAATTAGAGATTTACCTAAGATTGTCAAACCTCACAATCCAGTATGTAAGGAATGTCAATTTGGAAAACAAGTTAGAGCATCTTTTAAAAGTATTCCAGAAAAATCAAATAATTCTCTTGACTTAATTCATACTGATTTATGTGGTCCAACTGGAACTAAAAGCTTACAAAGTGATATTTTATGCTAATTATTGATGACTATTCTAGAATGTGTTGGGTTACTTTTCTCAGAGAAAAATCAGAAGCACTTGGAAATTTCAAACTATTCAAAGAAATGGTAGAAAATGAAACCGGTAAGAAAATCAAATGTCTGAGATCAGATCAAGGAGGTGAATTTATATCTATGGAATTTAATGCATTCTGTCAAGTGAATGGAATCATAAGATAGTTATCAGCACCCTGGACACCACAACAAAATGGAGTTGTAGAAAGGAAAAACAAAACTATCTTGGATGTAGCCAGAAGTATGTTATCTGAAGCAAATCTACCAGATGTATATTGGAGAGAGGTAGTAAGCACAATGGTCTACACATTCAACAAAGTTCACATCAAAGGAGAAACTGGTAAGACCCCTCATGAACTATGGTTTGGTATTACTCCTACTCTTAAATATTTTAGAATATTTGGAAGTAAATGCTATATTAGAGAAGATGAGTATATTGGCAAATTTGATTCTAGAAGTAATGAAGGAATATTTCTTGGTTATTCAACTAAGAGAAAGGCATACAAATGTTTTAACAAAATATTGTAGGAAATTGATGAGAGTACAAATGTGAAGATTGATGAACAATTTAGAGGAACTTCAAGGTATATAGACTCTGAACTGGCAACAAAGATTCTAAGAAATGAACCTACATTGAATTCACCGGTACAAAATAAAGATTTAGTTACACCGGTATCATCTGAAAATTCCACTGTGACCAAGGAACAACATCAAACAAAGACACCCCAGTATGTAAGACCGAATCACTTTGAAAATCAAATAATTGGGAACAAATATCAAGGAGTTATGACAAGAGGAAGATTGGCAAATAGAGAGGTATGTCTTATTTCTCAAATTGAACCATCATCAATTAATAAGGCATGTGAAGATAAACATGGGACTAAAGCTATGGAAGAGGAACTAGAAGAAATTGAGAAAAATAACACATGGACATTAGTTCCCCAACCTAAAGACAAAAATGTGATTGGAACAAAATGGGTATTTAGAAACAAACTAAATGAAGATGGTAAGGTAATCAAGAATAAAGAAAGACTAGTATGTAAGGGATATTATCATAAAGAAGGAATTGATTATAATGAAACGTTTGCACCGGTAGCTAGAATTGAGGCAGTTCGACTATTCTTGGCTTTTGTAGCACACAAGAACTACAAAGTATATCAAATGGATATTAAATGTACATTTTTGAATCTAGATCTTGAAGAAGAAGCTTACATTGAGCAACATGATGGATTTTCTTTGATAGATAACAAAGATATGGTTTGCAGGTTGAGGAAAGCTTTGTATGGGTTGAAGCAAGCTCCAAGAGCTTGGTATGCTAGACTAGATAAGTATCTTTTGAAGATTGGATTTTCTAAAGGTAATGTTGACAACAAATTATACTATAAAGTGACAAATAAGATCATCTTAGTTATAGAGGTTTTTGTTGATGATATAATCTTTGGAGGAGAAGATGGTTTATGTAAAGACTTTTCTATTGAAATGCAACGAGAATTTGAAATGTCTATGATTGGAGAAATAAAATTCTTTATAGGATTGCAGATTTCACAACCTGATAAACGTATATTCTTGAGTCAATCCAAATACTTGAAAGAGTTACTAAAGAAATTTGGGAGGGAGAACTCTAAACTGGTAAGCACACCTATGACTTTAAATGACAAATTATCACTAAGAGATGAATCTACACCTGTTAATCCGACTAGGTACAAATCTACGATAGGAGGCCTACTGTATTTGACACAAACAAGACCTGATATTATGAGTGCAATATGTATTGTTTCAATATTTCAGAGTAATCCTAGAGAAAATCATGAATCAACAATAAAAAAGATTTTCTGGTACTTACAAGGCACTTTAAATCTTGGTTTATGGTATCCTAGATATGAAAACTTTTAATTATGTGCATACACAGATGCAAATTGGACAGGAGATGTGGATGACAGAAAAAACACCATCGGCGGAGAATTTTTTCTTGGAAGCATATTAATTTCTTGGTTGAGTAAGAAACAAAGTTGTACATCTTTATCAACAACAGAATCAGAATATGTTGTAGCAGCAACTAACTGTACACAGGTATTATGGCTTAAGCAAATGTTGAAGGACATAAAGGTAAAATGCAAGGAACCTATAACTATCTATTGTGATAACACTGCAACACTTGATATATCTAAGAATCTGGTATTACATTTTAAAACCAAACATGTTTCTATCAAACTGAATTTTCTAAAAGAGAATGTTGAAGCAAAAGAAGTAAAACCGGTTTATGTGAATAATAAAGAGCAGATTGCAGATATTTTCACTAAACCTCTGCCTAAAGAGACCTTTGAATATCTTAGAGATCAACTTGGGGTCATATCCCCACCGGTAGAGACCTAAACAATTGATGTTTGTCATCAACTGACAGAATTAATAGAGAAATCTTTTACTCCGACTTTGATGAGGAGAGGTACTTCTCAAGGGGAGTAATTGGCATACTGAATTGGTTGGTATTTTGTATTTACATCTGGTTTTGTGTTGGATTTGGCATTTGATGTCAAAGGGGGAGAGATATCTATGAAAAAACACATTATCTTTTGGGGCAGAAATTGTTACTTTGAGATTGATTATTCTCTGTATCTGAATTTTTATTTTGAGAGATTATTAGTTTTTGGTATTTGGCATTTCTGTTTTAGCACTTTGATGGTTTTTCCATCTGGTGTTGCCATCAATTCCAAAGGGGGAGATTGTTGGTATTTTGGTATGGTTTTGTCATTGATGTCAACATCTACTAACACTTATCAACTCTGGCACTCTGGAGGATCAGCAATGTTCACCGGCAAGCAAGTGATTTATGCACAGTCACTGGTATTTTGTACACCGATAGGATATAATGTTCACCGACACTTGGAATGATATGGAAAACACCTTGTTATGTCAAAGACATCATTTGGACACTTTGTCTTGGAGATTTGTTCATTGGCATATTCGTATTTGCATATTTTCTATTACCAGCAAATAGGTCCAGGATAAGCACCAACAAACTTATCTATTCCAGATCAGCACGACACGCTTTGGAGATGATTTTGTTGTTATTGTAAATGCATCAAGCCAACATGTCGAATCAATTATTGCATCAGTTATTTATTTACTTGTAAAATGTTTTATTGTAATATCTTTTAGAGTCGACCTACTAAAACTAGTCTTAGGTTATGGTATATATGTAAGATCTTATTTGTAAGATCAGCATGCGATAAGGATAAGGAATTGTAAGAAGGTATATGCAAGAATAAGAAGAGCTATACATGCAGACATCATTTGAAGGTGAAGCAAGGTATTTGTAAAGACAATTAGAACTACACCAGTACTGAATCGAGCATATGAAGATGCTATTTTGAGCAGTACATTCTTATTGGATTTAACCATCCAATTGTAGTCAGCGTGACTCCTATTTGTGTTTGAGCAGTGAGCTCTAGGCACTTGGCCTTTCAGCATGTGCAGACCCCATTTGTATACACATACTATCTGCAATAGTATCATCTAATTGTGGGTAAGGTTTCCCACCATGGTTTTTCCCCTTACAGGGTTTCCATGTACAAATATTGGTGTTATGTGTTGTGGATGTTATTGTCTTTCTGTTTCATGCATTAATCTTTATCGGTACTTTAATTAACTGATAAACTGTCTACCGACATAAAAGTCTGGTTTACCAGTATTAAGCATTAAAGTTGGTTAAGTTGTTTTTGGTTGAATTTATTTGACAACTGATTCACCCTTCTCCTCCCCCCCCCTCTCAGTTGTCTCTGGGACCTAACAGTGAGTGATGACATGAAGTTGTGATTAGGGTAGTAATAAAGAAACAATTTCATTTTGTAAAAGTAGTGATCACCATATCGACAATAATAATGGAATAAAATTGAGTAAAGATGAATGATTATGAAATCAATATAATTATATTAATAATAATTAATAATTTAATAGAAGACTTGAAGGGACAACAACGTATAAGAGAGAGACACCACTTTATGAAACATGGCCATCTCCTTTGTAAGAAAGGATGACTCTACATATTGACTTCAAGGATATATAATGGTTATGCATTTAAGAAGAGGGAATCATAAAAAAATGAACTCAGATAAATATACCTTCAATTTATAATAACAACTATTTTCAAGTATTAAAGGAGATTAGAAAAGAAGACGTTAAGTTCACATCAAAGAAGAAATCAAACTTAAATACTATCATTAACCAAAACAACATATTGGTACATTAAAGCTTACTTGTGATCATATGCTTATTTACATTTACGATATGTTATGTTTGCATTCTATTAAGAATAATGAGAAAATATATATAACTATAATAAATTATTATATTTATTTGAGTATCAATATGTATAAAGAAGTAATATCACTAAGATTTGCATTTGTTAATAATAGGGAGATCAGATCTATACTTAATTGTATTTATGTATTTATGCATTCATAATAAATGAAAGTATATTATTAATGGTATGGTCTTTAATCATTCACTATTTCCTTCAGGAGGATAGGTTGGTGTGTGTAGGGAGAGGCAGATTGAATATTCACAAGATAGGTACGCTCAAGATGGGGTATGGATGAAGTCCCAAAACTTTGAGGGTAGACTGGTTTCCAAGCACCCTATGACAACAAATCCTCATCCTCCTTCAAGGTTAGGAAAGAAGTAAGGATGAGGTCTAAATATAATAATTCTTGATTGTATTATGAATAATTAATTATTCTCTAGTTTCAATAATCTAAATGAAGGCATCATAAATGATTATATTGTATGTTTAATTATGGGAAACATGCTTACTCCTAGTAAGGGACATTACATAGCATTAGCCACACTAAATATGTGACATAATTTTTCCCTATAGATTTCTCTTTGCAATTAATTTACATTTCTTTTATGCTTATAAACCTTATTCATGCAAGACAGGGCTCTCCCACTTTGCCTACAAACTTAGAATTTCAAAAACACACAACATAAAATAAAGAATCTCTATTTCCATTCAATTGCTAATTGCAAACAGAAAACAAAAATAGTTTATTTCCAAATCAATCACATGAACACACAAAAAATCTATGATTACATGGCCTTTCAAAGGCCTCCCTCCCTCTACATTATTTTCCTCTCTAATCTCCACATTCTTAGTTTTCAAACTCTACAACTCCTCAAATCTCTCTTTACTAAAACCCTTCTCTCCCTTTGGACCAATCCTTACTACATAGCCAAATTGTTATCTACCATTTATTATTCAGCTCCTTTAAATTTTTAGGTCCGATCTAAATAGTGGAGCCTTTTAATATGATTTCAATAGGTTAGTTGGATCATATATTTTATTATACATCACTCATTAATGAGCCACTTGTATATTTTTTGTTGGCATTTTTAATCATGCTTATATAATTTGATTGCTTTTATTTATTTCTATTTTTATTAATTTTTTTAATTTTTTTTTTAATTTAGAGAAAGATAATTACACATACAATTCACATTCAAATGAGTATTTTTTATCTGATATTTGTGCAACTTACTCTTTCTAAAAATATTAGACTGATAAATTTTTGTGACCACATATAACATCCAAAGATGAACTCCCAAAATTTAGACAAAATGAATCATCAACTAAATATAAATCGATAAATATTAACTTAGGCTATGTGCTTTACCCTTAATTGTATGAAATGACTTTATTGGTCTCAAAAAAATGAACAATTGATTTTAAGTTTTGGTTTAGCCTTGTCATACTCTAGAATCACTTAAATAAATGCTAGCTACTAGATATCATAATGAATAGTTTGAGGGGGACATGTCACACAATGTAAATGAAATAATTTCTTAACTTTTAAGTTTCACATTTTTAAGAGCATCTCATATTTTCTAAAGTGATTTGTTATGAATATTATTTATTCCCAAAGATTAAAAAAATTATTATATATTAATTAACTTGACCCTTTTAATTGTGTTGGTGTAAAAAATTATTCATCATGGTTATTATTACACTATAATTAAGTTTACTTAGGTACATGAATTTAAAAGTATTTTGGATATGAGACACTTGGGTATTTGTGCGACATTGGGATAGTGTGTCTAGGAGAATTTCCACCTTTTATGGTGTTGATCTTATCTTGTTGTTACATTCCACCTCATGTGGAATATTTTATTATTTATCCTACCTACCCACACCTATTTTCTACCTACCCTTGTTTCTTATTGAGCCACATGTCATCTTTGTGTGCTCACATATCCATATAGCCTTGCCTATATAAGCAGACTCATCTACTTTGTTTGTACAGACATAATGGGCAATCATTGAACATCATGTAATGATCCAGTTGATCAGTATTTTCTTGATAGAATACAGTTTATTTCTATCATCTATTTTGTTCTCTCTTATTTGTACTTTCCATTTCCTCTAGATCTTGGAAAAATCTCACATGGTATCAGAGCCATTAGAGTGTCATTGTTTTGTCAATTGAGAGAAATTAATGCTATTTGTGGTTGTATATTTTGGAGCTTTCTATTGCAGGTTATTATTGAAGCTTGATGGGTCAAATTTGAGGTCACCATTGGATTAAGGAGGTCCAAGAAAGTCAGTTTTTCCTTTTGTTCATCCAATTCAGATTTCAGAGGCCAAATCTAGAGGCATTCGAAGTTTGAAGCTGCGACGGAAATTTTCCAGAATTTATAATTTTGTAGAGAATTTTCAAATAGTGATATCTCAGTCATCTAGACTCCTGTTTTTGAGAAATTTTTTTCGTTTTGGGGTAGAATTTCATGATCTATACAATGGTGTAGGATTTTTCTGATTTTCAAATATTGATTTTTCTGAAATAATGAAATCCCGATTTTTTTAATTTTGGAGGCTTCATTTGGGCTCATATGGACTCCTTTTGAGGTGTCATTTTTTTTAAAGTGCATAATTTTTTGTCTACTTTTATAATCTACCATTAGTTTGTAGTGATTTTGAGTAGAAATTGTACTTTCAATATTTGGTCATTTTATGCCTATTTGGTACTTGTATTTTGCTTGGATCTCAGTTTAGATCACTAGCAGTATTTGTTGAAGTCTCTTATATCTCATTTTGAGAAGTTGTAATCATTGAAATTAGAAGTCCACTTTGCCATTATTTGCAAGTGCCAACATGATCTTTTTATGGGGGGTCAGTTGTTCATTTATATCTCTTGGTGAAATTCCATTCGGAGGCATCTTCATCTGCAGTATTCTACAGGGCTTCTTTGTTGGTGGTATCATTTTTATGTTTCCACATTTGAATAATTATCATGATGTATGCTCTTGCATGAGAAATATTGTACTCAGACTATCATAAAGTGCCACACCTCTTTGTATCTTGTCATTGTTGACTATTTGATGTAATCCTCTTGTACATGTAGATTAGGAATATCTTGTAAGACTTGGTGTATGGCTTCAATTGAGACTTAGATTGTACAGATTTGTGCATGGCTCTTGTGAGACTTACATTGTACTAGTATTTCTGCCATTTACGAGTATCTAGATGATGCTCAAAGGAGGTTGTCTCCATGCCTATCTTCATTTTGTTGCAGCGAGTGATTCATCGTCATTGACTTGGTACCTGGTTTGCCACACTTTGACATTATTCGTGCAACATTGGCTCTCTTTCTTCCTTATGGGGAGTTATTTTGGTCATCATTATTGGACCATCTTTGCAGGAGATTCGACATTGAGGGGGGGCTTCATGGTCTCCCTTCTCTCTTATGGGGGTGACATATTTTTGTTCTTCTCATTCATCATTGAGAGCATTGTGTGCTTTCATCATCTCTCTTTTGGGGGAGGGTTTTTTCCCATTGGTTTTTTCTCTCTTTCTCCATTTATGGGAGATTGCATTTGCATTTGTACATGGGTACCTAACATGGCCTTGTAGTCAGGACCTACAACATCCTAGGCCTTACCATCCTTTAAAGCTAGAGTCCCACTAGGTTTGCATTTTGTTTTGTTATTCATCCTGGATTCTTATACATATGGAATAGTTCCATATATATTTTCCAAGGATCCTTCTTGTAGTCCATTACTTCAGAATTCATCTTTCTATGTAGATATTGAAAAATTTTAAGAGCTTATTTTTATATATTAATGAATAACCTAGAACATATGTTTAGGTATGAAAAAAATGATAGTAGAAAAATATCATTTATAATCTTATAGTATTCTCTATAGGACCTAAACCTAGTGGGACTCTAGCTTTAAAGGATGGTAAGGCCTGGGATGTTGTAGGTCCTCCAAAAGTATAAGGGATTTTAGACTCTAAGAGAATTGGTGTGTCTTCTCAACCACTGAGCTTGCATCAAAAGCCACTTAAAAAGGGACCTCCAAAGAAATCATATAAGCTAGAATGCAAGAAGGACTAGGAGAGGGTAAAATAAATTGGGGAGACTTTGTTATAATCTGGGTCAATGAGGACCATTGAATCTCACTTTTTCTAATCTTGTAAATGCTTGTTATATCTTGGAATGTGAGGGGCACAAAAATAGAATCCCAAGACAAAAGGTTTTTAGTGAGATGATTAGTATTCATTTTTCTAATATTTCATTAATTAAAGAAACTAAACTAATTGTAGATGTTATGATCGATATAGCTTCTAGAATCTACAAGTATTATTTATTTCATTGTGTTAGAGCACAAGGTAGGTTTGGTGGGGTGGCTTGTTCTTGGAACCTAACGAAGGTGGTGCCACTTTGGTGGATTATGAGCCACTCTTATATTTCCTTGGTTGTTACTAGCTTACATTATGCTAAAATATGTATTTTCACTAATGTTAATGCTCTTATTGATTTTTTCAAAAGGACTCAGTTGTAGTCTTGTATTAGATATGTTTGGTCTCTTGTTACTTTTCTTTCTTGGATCTTGGTGGGTGATTTCATTGTGGTCTAGTATCTAGAGGGAAGAAAAGAGGGTGGCATTATTGAATTTGATCCTTCTAGTAGTCTCTTCAAGGATAATTTTGAGGTTTTGAATGTTATTGATCTGAAGGAAAATAATGGTAATTTACTTGGAAAAATAGACAAAGTGGAAAATATTCTATTTTATATAGGCTTTATAGGTTCCTTGTCTCTTGTTATTGGATTGCAGATAGGTGGACTACTAACTAGGTGAGATCCTAGTTTGGAGGAGTTCTAATCACTAGCTAATTAAGTTTTTGGTTGTTTCATTTACGTTTGGCAAGAACCTATATTTTAAGTTTTAACTTATGTGTCCTTGTGATCTACCATTTAAGGATTTAATGCATGATTGGTGGATAGAAGGGAAGCTTGTTCATGGAACGACCATGTATTATTTTGTGTAAAGATTATAGTATGTGAAATATAAGCTTAAAAGTTGGAATATACCATTTTTTGGCAATCTCCATTTTAATAAATTGATACTCCATGCTTTCTTGAATTTTATCACTTATTAAATATGGTATCGTGGTCCTACAATAGATTTGAGTAGAGAGGAGTCAACAATTGCTAAGGAGCTCAAGGAGTGGAAATATTAGAGGATATTTTATAGAAGTAAAAGTCTCATATTAATTGGTTGCAAGAAGGGAGTGTAAAAATGTTTCTTTTCCATAACTATGTCAAAGCTATAAGTGGAAATCTTCTTACCTCTTTGGCATCCTCATGGAGGTTTAGCTTTCTTCCCTTGGCAACATCTCCCAAGAGGATTCTTATTTTTTCTCAACTTTGTTTACAAAGGACTCTCCCCACATGCATGATGAGGAGAATATGATTTTTGGTTTCATCCCATCTTTGGTTACTAATTAGATGAATGTGACTCTTACACATCCCATTTTAGTTCAAGAATAAGAAGCTATGGTTTTTCATATGGAAATAGGAAAGCATCCAAAGCCTAATGGTTTTCCTATTGAATTCTCTCAGGAGTTTTGGCTCATTCTAAAAGTGGACCACTTAGAGGTTGTGTAAGACTCACAAAGAAAAAGGATAATGTTGAAAGATATAAATTCTATATTCCTATCTATTCTTAGGATGAATGCTTTTGCTTCCTTGAATCATTTAATACCCATTGGTCTCTACAATGTGACCTATAAAATTATTATGAGGTTGATTGTTGAGAGACTTAAGTCTTGACTACAGTTGTTGATTTCTAAGGAGTCCAATATGTTTGTTACTAGTAGACAAATCCTAGATGGGATTGTGATTGCATTTTCCTAGTAAGAGTAACTAGACCTTCTAGAGAGAGATAGAGATCAAAATCTAGAGGGAGATGTACATAGTTAATATAGGCACTCGATCCTATACATGTTGACATAGATAAAATAGTTAGAGAGGGAGTGAAGTAGATCTAAATAGGTAGAGAGCAATAAAGAGGTGTTTGTAAGAGATAGAGAGAGATCTAGAGTTAGGTGGAGAGAGAAAAAAAGATAGATGTGCACTTAAAAAAGAGTACAAAAGGAACCCGATAGAGAGATTTAGAGAGAGAAGGATCAAGGGATTACAGTTAAAAATGAGGAATCACTAAACTAAATGAAATTAAGATAAATGACATCCTACTACATCAAATCTTGACAATTTTTCAACATGTGTATATATATTTGAAGAAGCATAAATCTTGACCTAGATTAAATGACAATTTTGTTTTTTGCACTAAAAACGTATAATTTTTTATTAAATATTAAATATGAAAGAAAATATGCATACCTTGTCTTCTCTATGAGATATTGCCAAACTTGCTTCATGCTACTAGATTGTTCCTTTTCTATTGAATAGTTCTATGTGGCCTTATTTTGTCTTTTTATTTTGTTTCTAGTTTCCTTATTTGTAAAAGATGACTTGATAATTCTTATACGAATATTTATCCTCCAAAATCTACCTTGATAGATAAAAAATTTAATTTACCTTGTAAAATCTGTTGGAATCCAAGAACACTGAGAGGAGGGCTGGGGGGGTTAATCAGTGTTCTACTAGTGAGATCAATTTTAACCTTATTAACAAAGTAATTCAGTAATCGATAACCATAAAAGAATATAACAGTAACTAGAAATGATGCAACCACAAGAACATACACCATAACACACAGATTTATACATGGAAAACCTCAAAGAGGAAAAACCATGGTGGGATTGGTGACCCACAATATCTATCCACTGGCCAAATGAATAAATATTACAATTGGGGCCTGCACATGCAAGAAGGCCAACAACCTAGAGTGCACTGCTCATCACAAAAAGAGCCTCACTGACTAGAAACACCAAATACTAGTTTACAAACAAAATTCTGAACTCAGAGAATGCATCTACTATGTTGGATGAGTTCTGGCTCAAGCACTGTCTGTACAGGTTTTCACTGTGTCCTCCTTTACAAGTAACTTACTTCACATCCCAAACCTCTAAACCAATAACTAAGATTGACTATAGAATATTATATTCGGATTTAGTTGATCAACATTTCTCTCACAATATCACATCACTATATATTCCTTCTCTTTGTATATATCCAAAATAACCTAATCGGACTGACTTAAATACCCTTTCCAATCATAAACATGAATGTCTTATTTCGGCTTACAAAGATATTACAAGTTATTTACATGTCGGCCTAGACAAAAATAAATGCATTAAACTTTGTGACCAATGCCGCTGATTGGTGCTGTGTAAACATATTGGATCAATCTCCTATGTCGGCCTCATATACTGGTTCCTAGTTTGTTGGTTTCTCTTGTCTGTTGGATGACTTGAATGTCGGTTGCTGAACCATGAATACCGATGAGTATGGGTTAAGTGCCCAACCCAAAATGATGTGTGTTTCCATCAATGACAACACATCTGCACCTGATGAGTGTCAATTGCCAACAATCTCCCCCTTTGGCATTGATGGCAACACTCGTGTGAAAAAATGGATCACTGAAGTGTTGTCCCGGTTCCTCCCAAAACAAATGACCAAAACTGACCTTGCTCCCCTTGAGCTATACATTACATCTTATGTCCTTTAAAATTTTCCACAACAACCACTCCCCCTTTGACATCAATGACAAAGGCTAGGGAAAATGAATGAAAGAATGAAATCAAAATATGTTTACTGGATCTAGATGTACATAAATATATCTGGGTAAGCACCCTCCAAAATCCTAAGTAAGTATCCCAACTAGTTTTCAATGTTCCCAAAATAGATACAAACCCATTAAGAATGTATGCATGAAGTTCTTATTCAGTTAGGTCTCTCAGTGTGGGTTTATTCATCAATTCTATCATTTCCCTCTTATGAACTAAAAAAGTGTTTAACCGAGGACTAACCAATCCTCTCAATTCCCTTACATGTTGGATTAATTTGTCCATATCTGTCTCCAAGGCTGATATCTCAGATTCTGTAACCAAAATTTGACCATCAATAGCATTGGTCAATGACTGAGTACCATTAAAATTGTTAGCTAGATGTTCCAACCAGTCCTTTGCCTCTTTTATTTTTACCTCCAGGTGAGCTATAAGTTTGTTGGTGTTATTGCAAGACCTAAATATACAATTACACTGATTAAGAGCCTCATCAATCTTAGTTAGTTGTTCTATCATTTTGACCTTGTTTGATGTGATCATATTGTCATAGGTGACCTTCCTAGCTACATTGTACCTCTCTATTAACTATCAGTTTGATAACTATTGAAGAGTTTGAAACTCTTTTGCAATGTGTTCAATCAAACTCTTAAACTTACCAGAGGGACTAGCTACTGGACTAGTGTATCCTGGAACTAGCTACTACAGAATCAGAATGGCCTGCTCAATGACTTGCTTGTCTTATATTCCTTCCTTCCTTAACTTCTGAGCTACAACATACATTAATTAAAAAATTCTCATTTACTCAATATTACTCTGTCCAAAATCAAGTTGATCGGATGAGTCAAGTTCGAACAATGAATGACTAGACTCTCCAACTCGTTGACTAGCACCGGTGGCTTCGCCACTTGGTGTAGTAACCTGCTCAACCTTAACCTTTTCTATATGCACATTTCTTGCCAGAGTTTCAATATCCTCAACTTGTTTATTATCTCTATCCACACCAGTAACCTCTACATCTAGAATGTTTTGTTTTGGTGTATCTTGCTTGTCATGCACAACTTCAATGTTATCTATCGGTTTCTCTATACTATGTATAGGTGATACTACCGGAGGAATATCCTCTGTTAGTTTCTATTCCAAAACCAATGAATCCAAACCTAATATACCTTTCCCTTTACCATCAACTGATATGTCTTGAATACCATACTTAGAAGGGAATACCGATGGAGTAAAGAAATCAAGTTTATCTACAAAGATTTTTACCCATGCCTCATGGGTCTCCTTAACTATTTTATTTACTCTTCCTACCATGAGACTCATATGCCAGTGCCTACTCCATAAAATTATTCTATTTGCATATTCCAAACATTACTGCATCTCCTCATTAGTTATTGCACCACAAACAGTCAATAACTCCTGCATCTTTATATATTTATCCTCTTTAACTACAGACAATATCCTAGCATCTATATTATTGTACAAACCTTTGGGTATTTCTTTTTCAATCAATAGTAATTATTTCTTATATATACCTAATTATAACAAAACTGCTTCCTCAATCTCCATTTGTTCCTTATCATCCATATGTACATAGTAATGTTGGATATTACTCAAAATTCCATCTTTAGTTATTTGATCAATCAATTCAACAACTCAGAGAGGATGAATGATTTCAATATTCTTATCGGATTTGAGAGCCATATCTATATCTGATTTCTTCTTCTTGTCAAGAGTATAAGTAGACTGTTTAATAGGTTTCCTCTTCTTTGTGGGTTTCCTATCCTTCAAAATTTCTTTGGGGTTGCCGAAGGGGTAACTTTTATTTTTGTTTCTTTCCTTCCTCGGGATTCTTACTCTGTATCCTAATGTAAGTGCTCAGAATTTTTGAGGGCACAACATCAGTATCAAAACCGGATTCAAAAGGGGAAATATAAGTTTTTGGTTTCTTCCTCTTCAATACACCCTTGCCGACTGTTGCTGCTAGATATGACCCTTCTGCTAGTTGAATGATCTGTTTGATTTCAGGGGACATTTTCTCCACAACTTCCCCAACCTTCTTGATTTTTTCTTCCCTTCTCTTTTTGCTAAAACCTATCTAAACTTCAGATTCCTTTTACTTTGTTGTCCCAAAGGTTTTCTTAGCTTCATCAATCAAGGCATCAATAAGAGTCTTGGCATATAAGTCCAAGATCTTAGCATTAACCTCATAGCCCATCTCAGTGATCCAGACCTTTCGTGGTTGCACTAAGTCCATCAATTTTTCATTCCTCTTCACCATAAAGCAGATTTTGGTAGAGTATTTATCAAAAATATGTATAGCCACTCTTTCTCTTTTCTTCATTGTCTTCTAAAATAATTTGAAATAACCCCATAAAATGTAGTCTCTTGCCTTGTCTTGTCCCAAACCTCTTATAGCATTTTTGATATATTTCCCTACCGGCATATCAAATGCCCACTGTGTTATACCGGAACTCGGTAACTCATTTAGAAAAAAATGCATCAAGAAAACAACAAGGTTACCATACCAGAAAACACCTTTCTTCTTACTCTTAATCTTCCCTAGGTTTAAAATTAGCTCTTCACACATCGATTGACAGAGATCATACCTATCATTTTCCTGGACCATCTTATGAGCACAATAAATGTATGAACTAGAAACAGAGTTCAATCAGTTTGATTGGGTTACCTTGTAACCGATGATCATACTTGCAAATTAAACAACTTTATCTCTTATAGTTCTTATCCTCAGTGACCAATTGTCAAAAGTTGCACCAGTTAATTTCTCCACCTCATTGTTAGATATTTTATTCTTTCCAAGAGTCTTACCAATCTGGGGAAAACTTGTGATTGCACGAATAGCCTCCTTAGGGATTTTATAAGGTTTGTATAGCCACATGAATTCCCCGTGGGCATGGCTCACCACATACTGGATTATTTCATCTTCAAATTCTAGCATCTCCAAAATGTCTGTGAAACCCCAATCCTTCAAATTTTGGAATTTTGGTTTCATCGATCTCTTCCTATCCAATAGATTTTTCATGTACATTGTTTTGATTTCAGAAGAACCTAAATCCTCTAGAGTGTAGTGGTTATATCCACGAACATCTTCAATATATAGAGCTCCATTTGGAACCCTAGAAAATGCATTGATTGAATCATCGACCTTCGCAATCTGAGGACATTTCTTGAAAACTAGGCATGGACGATCCTTGATGTCAACAACAAAAGAGGTAGCCAAACCTACTGGAGTGGGAGTTGATCTAGAAGCCATTGCAAAAAAAAGATAGCACGAAAACTGATAAAATACCTCACAACCTTCACTGGTGAAAGCTCTTGAAAATCTTCTCAAAATGCACTAGAATTCTCTTGAAAATGCTCTTGATTGCGTTGAATCACCTTAAACTTGTTGTGCTTCACTCTAAATGTTGTATGGTTATAAATGAACCAACATTTCTCTCTTATTCTATGTAAACCCTAATTTCACATTGAAATAAATGTGTGTCGACCTATCATACCAGATTCAAAATCCATAATCTCAGTACCATAAAACCTTCAGACTGACTTCTCCAAGATTTGAAACAATCTTTTAGACCGCTACCAGGGGTAATGCAAGATCTATCATTAATTTACCTCCCCCTAAGGCTAATGCCTTAGTTACTGAATGAGTTTGCTATCGGTGAAGGAACATTCTGCTTTGTTGGTTGAGTAACCGGGTTGTTTGTCTCTATAGGTTGATCTTCAGATTTCCTAACCCATTTCTTCTCATGCTCCTTCCACATATCAGCAACCTTTTGTTTTCCTTTATCGTCATTTCCTACTGGATTGTTCTTGCTTCTGCAGAATTTAGCAATATGTCCTATTTTGTTGCATGCATAGCAAGTGACATTTTTTTTCCAAATTTCTTTATTGTATCCTTGATCATTCTTTAACCCGCATAGATTAGGCATATGTCCAAACTTTCCACATGCATGACATTTCACATTCATTCTACAATCGTTTGTCCTATGACCATACTTCTTACAATTTGAACACTGACTGAGAACCGCATTGTTATCCTGATTTACTCTATTTTTGCAATGTCTTGCGATATGACCAAATTTATTAAGAAAAAAACATCTACCATTGAATTTATGTGCATTGAGTTGCCTTACCGGTGATTTCTAGTTCTGGTTGATAGGTGGGTTCTCCTTCTCATCGGTTGCTTCAACTTTATTTGCAGTACCAGAGCTTTCTCCATGGTCAAATCCAAGACCTCTAGTGTCTCCCTTGCACCTTTTATCCTTTAATAGCTCAAACTTGTATTTGTAATCATTTGCAGTATCCAGATATCCCCTTAGGATTGTTATCGATATTTCCAACTCCTTCTAATTATTATGGGTTCACACTAGCTCAGTTCTCAACATATCATTCTCATGTGCCATCCGAATGCATTCCTTAGATCTATCTTTGAGAGATTTTCCAAGATTTTATGCATTCTTCTTCCGGTCTTCAATCTCCTTGGACATCCTCATAGTTAGGGCTTTCATTTCATTCTTCATGACACTATTCTCCTGACTCAGCTACTGGCATTATTCTTTAAGGGCATTCTTTTCTTCATCATCCTGATTTGGTAAAAGTTCCTTCCTTCTAGCTTGAGCAGATGACAACCTCTCCTGTAGGATAAGAATGAATTCCTTTGCAGAGTTCAAGTCATCTTGCAACTTCAAGTTCTTCATCCTTTCAACATCATAGTCTTCAAGTCCTACTTCAAGTTTTTCTCTATACTTATCTACATGGATTCTAGAATCAAGATCTTCCTTAAGCTGTTAGACTTAGTCCAATGTACCAAGCTCTGATACCAATTGTTGGAATCCAAGAACACTAAGAGGAGGGGGGTGAATAAGTGTTCTATGGATGAGATAAATTTTAACCTTATTAATAAAGTAATTCAGTAAGCAGTAACCATAAAAGAATATAACAATAAGTAGAAATAATGCAACCAAAAGAACATACACCATAACATAGAGATTTATACGTGGAAAAACTCAAAGAGAAAAAACAATGGTGGGATTGGTGACCCACAATATCTATCCGCTGGCCAAATGAATAAATATTATAGTAGAGGCCTGCACATGCAGGAAGGCCAACAACCTAGAGCACATTGCTCATCACAAAAGGAGCCTCACTGACTACAAACACAAAAAACTAGCTTACAAACAAAATTTTGAACTCAGAGAATGAATCTACTATACTGGATGAGTTCTAGTTCAAGCATTGTTTGTAACCGTTTTCACTGTGTCCTCCTTTATTGGTAACTTACTTCGCATCCCAAACCTCTAAACCAATAACCAAGACTGGCTACAGATATTATATTCGCATTTTCGATCAACATTGCTCATACAATATCACATCACTATATATTCCTTCTCTCTCTCTATATATATCCAAAATAACCTAACCAGACTAACTTAAATACCCTTCCCAATCATAAACATAAATTCTTTATGACAACTTACAAAGATATTACAAGTTATTTGCATGGCGGCCTAGACAAAAACAAATGCATTAAACTTCATGACCGATGTTGCAATTGTTGCCCTGTAAACTTGCCAAATCAATCTCCTATGTCAATTTCATATACTGGTTCCTAGTTTGCCAGCTTCCCTTGTCTGTCGGATGACTTGAATCTCGGTTATGGAATCATGAATATCAGTGAGTACCGATTAAGTGTCCAACCCAAAATGATGTGTGTTGCCATCACTGACAACACAACTAAACCAGATGAGTGTTAATTGCCAAAAATATCAATTTAAAAAAATGCAAAAAACTATTTACATCTATATGAATTATAATTTAATAAATAAAAAATAAATTGGTTGGCGAGGCCTTCAAATGAAGGTTAGCCATTAAAAAAGATTCCAATTTTTTTTTTCTTTTGAGACCTTTAATTTGAATCGCATTGTACCAATAAGTAAATATTATTTTATTGGGATTTGATTGAAGGTGTCTTTGTTCAATTGGCCCTTTGTTTGAAGGGGCCTTTGTGGGTTTGAATGAAGACCCCTTTGTTTAAATCCACTTATTATGTAGTTGTCAAAAACCCTCCATTGGTAATTTTCTATAGATTATCAGCTTTCAAAGCTTAGGATGAAGATCAAAATGGAATCAACTTGACAAATCTAGTTGTAGGATAATAGTCCTATAAATAAGGTTTTCAACAAGTATAGTTTTAATATACTTTTCTTTTATTATGAATTTTATTTTTTTAGTTTAATTGAACATAGTTTTTTCATTGAACATCAATCTCTCTATTCTAGACATGAAGAAAAATAGTAGATTATTAAAGAAATTTAAAAATATCTAGGCACTAGGTATTGATGTCCTTGATCGAACAAAAAATTAATTCTGATAAATCTAAATTTTAAAAGAATAAAGTTTTATCCTTTGTAGAAAAAACGTTATGTGCTATAAAATGCACATCACTGTTTAAAAATCTAAATTTGAAAAGAATAAAGTTTTATCCTTTGTAGAAAAATGTTATGTGCTATAAAATACACATCACTGTTTAAAAATGTTATTAATTATAAGAAACTAGTTATCAAAGGAGACACAAAAGAAAATTACAATCTAATTACAATTTCAAAACAAAAGTATATTTAGAATATACAAGCAAAATTTGACAAATCAGTAGTTCACATCATGTCTATATGAGCTTTTGGATTTGATTGTGTGATCTCATACAATCAAATCTAGAAGCTCATATAGACGTACGATGGATTGTGGAAATCTATTGATATTGAGTTTACGACATCTTCAAATTCCTAGCGATTTAGTAGCTATAGTTGCCAGAAAGTGAAAATTTTCTAGACCCCTTATTATGTAGTTGTATAGCACCCTCCATTGATAATTTTCTATAGATTATCATCTTTTAATGCATGGGATGAAGATCAAAATGCAATCAACTTGACAAATCTAGTTGTAGGATCATAGTCCTATAAATAAGGTTTCCAACAAGTATAGTTTTAATATAATTCTTTTATTATAAATTTTATTTTTTTAGTTTAATTGAACATTAATCATTCTATTCTACACATGTAGAAAATGTTAGAATCCAATAACACTGAGAGGGGGGGTGAATGAGTGTTATATCAGATGAATTGATTTTAGCCTTATTAAAACATGCATACACCAACCAGTATACCGATACATACAAAATTTAAAGAAGTAAAGCAACCAATAAGCCAATCACATAAATGATAATCATAACACACAAAATTATATGTGGAAAACCTCAAAGAGAAAAAACTGTGCTAGGATTTGTGACCCACAATATCAATCCATTGGCCATATGAAGAGAGATTACAAAATATAAGGGGCATCCACTTGCAGGAAGGCTTACAGCCTAGAGCACACTGCTCAATCACAAATGGAGCCTCAGTGACTACATATAAACCTAGACTACAATCTGGAAAAGAGATAAACTACTAAGATTGCATCTTCTATGCCAAAATACAGTTCTAGTTTAAGCTCTGTCTGTTCCGGTCTGAAACCCTAAACCCTTTACCAGAATAACCCTTACACAAATATCCTCACATACATAATCTCTCTGATATATTTTTCATTATATCACATTCATATATTCATCACCATGTCTATTACCATGTCTATATAAAAATGATATAATCCAACCAACCTATATAACCTATACAATTTATCATGCCTTATGTCGGCTTACAAAGATAATTACAATATAAAATTACATGTCAGCTAGATATCATAAATGCATGAATATGAAAAACAATTGCTGATGCCGGATCCAAAAGATGTCGGCCTCCAATACCAGTAACCATATTCTAAACTAGGTTGGCCTACATTGTCGGTAACCAAAGAAATCCTTTTGTCCTGCCGGTGCCAGTGCCAGTGTAGCATTTGTGAAGTGCCTGTCGATACACAACTAAACCTAACCATGAAGCTAGAACAAGATACCATGTTGCCATCAATGACAACATAGTGATACCAACCAATTGAGTGTCAATTGCCAACAATCTCCCCCTTTAGTATTGATGGCAACTCTCATGCAAAAATGGTCAAGGTTTCATCTACCGGTTCCATCCTGTCTGCTCCCCCTGAGTTGAATATTCATTAATGCAAAATACTCCTTACTCCCATATCTTCATATCTCCCCCTAATGTATAAAAATCCTTTGATTCTTTTTCACATCTATATCACTCCCCCTTTGACATCAATGCCATAAAAAATTCTAAAAAGAATGTCAGAGATCCCAAAAAAAATTGTAGAATCAATATCCCAAAAATATCTTACCAGAGCTTAACAAATTTTAAAATTTCTGGATAAACCTTCTCCAATAGCTCAAGATAAGTATCCCAACCAGTTTTGAAAGTGTCGGAAATAGATACAATTCCACTTAATATATGTGCAAATGACTCTTTCTAACTTACCTTTGTCGGTGTGGGCTTCCCAACCATATCCATACATTCTTTCTTATGTACACTGAGTGAATCCAATCACGGACTCATCGAGCCTCTTCGACTTCTGGCTCTTCTTATAATTTTGTCTCTTTCCTTCTCAAGAACAAAAATTTGGGCTTCCAAAATCAAAATTTGACCATCAATGGATGTAGTCAATGAATTCAATCCATCAAAAGAATTAGCTATATTTGTAATTTTCTCCTGAAATTATTTTATCTTCTTATCCACATTAACCGTAAGTATATCTATGTTACAACATACCCTATAATTATTTGTACATTGCTTCAAAGAATTATCTATCATTTTCATCTTTTCATCAATCTTCTTCTTCTCAGATTCAATCACCCGATCAAATGCGTCTCTTTTATCTTGAGTGAACATCTCCAGTGCTTGCAGGTTTGAAATCTATTGTAAGGATTCAAAATCCTTTCAAATGTGGTTAGTAATTGTCTTAAGCTTTCCGGATGGGCTCACTTCATTGTCAATCTCGCACTTTGGGAATAGTCTATGTAAAACAGTAATTGACTGATCAATAATCCCTTTATTTGTAGATCCCTCCTTCATTAGTTTTTGTATTGCCATTGTTTATGGTAAAAATGGGAACAAAAATATTGAAAGACTAAATGAATTCAACCATAAAACCCTAGCCTATCAACAACAAAGATCCACCATAACATATGAAGATTACCTAAGACAATGCAAATCAAATGAAATCATAAAGATTATACCATCGCATGTCCAATAGGGTGGCAAGTGCAAGGTAATGAGTCACAAATTCACGGAAGTCCGCGCATTGGAAAATACGCTCTTATAAACGGGGGCCCAGAGCAAAAATAAATGGGCCCCCATTTTGTTCTAAAATGGGGGCCCGTTTTAAACAAAACGGGGGCACATTTTGTTTAAAAACGGGCCTCCGTTTCTAAATCGTATTTTTCCTTGTTCTTCCACAAGCCACCCTTTTTTGAAAATGGGGGCCCATTTTGTGGAAGTTAATTCCACAACCCACCACTTGGCTTGGGATTAGGTCTGGGATAGGCCTAGGATGGCCACACCTAAGACATGGACCTGCAAATTCAAATCTCCATGAATGAAAGCACAAATATGATCTTCTGAAATAATTTACATGCCTGTAATTAGAGAATTTTTATATGAAATTAAAACCCATTTCAGATTATACTGTGTAGATTCTAAATATGTAAATTTATTTAAAAATTGATTATTTTATCTATTTTCATTTAATTTATACTAAATCGGGTCCATAAACTTGAAATATTAACTAATTTTGTTAATTTAATAACTTTTTTATTTTAATGAATTTTGAAAAAAAATTATATGTCATCAATCTACACAAAATTATTTTCTATTTAAAAAAAAAATTAAAAATGTTAAGTTTACGTCAAATTATGCGGGTCGTACACGTCAAATTTTTAAAAACATAATTACAGTCATTAAAAAATTAATTAAAAATAATATTTAAAAAAAAAATACAAAAAAATATGCTCATCAATCTTTAGTGAGTTACAAACCATTTTCCAAAATTTTTTGAAAAAATAATTTTAATTGTGTCAAAAAGTGTGGGTCGTACACATGCATGGTATGGTCCTGAAACAAGCATTTTTAAAACATAGTTTTTAGAACTCCATTCCAAAAGTTATTTTTTATTATGTCGGTATTAAAATAAATTACATATTTGAAAAGTAAACTTAGAGGGCTATCTTTTATATTCTTGACTTCTTCCAAGATTCAATCTTTAAGTGTTTCAAAATTTAAGCTCAAATGAGACAAAATCTGAAAATCAGGGAAAATACTTCCACTTTTTGGCCAAAAAGTGGACTCAGCTTCTTGCACTGACCCAGGGTTTGAATCTCCATTCTTTGTATATCCATTGATCTTGCTTGATATATTTTCTCTCAGATTCTATGTGTGCACAACAGCTCAACAAAGAACGGAAATGTGGTTGCAAGTAGGCTTGATCACATATGAAAGTT